>NC_134105.1:87802500-88419821 GCF_040939455.1 Microcebus murinus
ACCCATTGAGAATGATACATACAAGCAAGTATAACTTGAAGGGCATGTAAAGGGCATATACAAACAGGGCAGGATATGAGCATTTAATGATTTATATAGGCACTAGCGATTTGAAAACCTCTGTAACCATTTTTATTCAGACTGTATCCTTCTTTTATTTCTATAATGATAATCTTTTAAAAACATGTTGACTTTATAAGTTGATAGGTAATTTGATTGCTTTGGACCTTTTTTGGTGTGTTTGCTTCCTTAGCTATGTCTCTAGCAGAACTACATTTAAACAAGTGGAATTTGGGCTTTTCACTTATTTTAAAAATAAATACCAGGCTCACCGTCACATTTATTGAAGTGGAAACCATATTCAATATGGTTAGGCTGTATTTATTCTGAATCATATACCCAAAGTGTATGTGTCTTAGCAATATAATGTATATAAAAAGATTAGATCACCAGCAAATTGGTATTAGCTGATCAACACCTAAGTGGACATATAGGAATAACATTTATGGGGTGTTGGGCAGGTGAGGGGGAAGGGGATGGGCATATACATACATAATGAGTGCAGTGCGCACCAACTAGGGGATGGACATGCTTGAAGCTGTGACTCGAGGTGGGAGGGAGGCAAGGGCAATATACGTAACCTTAACATTTGTACCCCCATAATATGCTGAAAAAAAGTTAATTAATTAATTAAAAAAAGATTAAGACATGAGAAAACTAAATAAAATGGCTGTCAAGAACAGGTTCATATTTCCCATTTGGGTGCTTATTTTTCTTTTAATCTTGATATAAGCATATTTAGTTTAAAAGTAATGTCAGAGGCAGAGGTGGGGGGATTACTTGAGGCCAAGAGTTTGAGAGAAGCCTGGTCAATAGTTAGACCCCATCTCTACAAAAAATAGAAAAAATTAGCCAAGTATGGTGGTGTGCACCTGTAGTCCTAGCTCCTTGGGAAGCTAAGGCAGGAGAGTCCAGGAGTTCAAGGTTGCCGTGAACTGTGATGCCACCACTGCACTCCAGCCTGGGCAACAGAGCAAAACTGTTGTCTCAAAATGATAATAATGTTAAACAAAAATATAAATGAAAAATGAAATAACTTTTCTATAAAGAAACCATTTTTACTCTTTATCATTTATAGATATGCCCATATGTATACACATATTACATATGTTAGTTGATATGATTTCTAAATCCAAATTGGTATTTCTTAGCTAAGATTTACAGCTTGCGTACAGTAATAAAAATGAAAGTTAATTTTCTGAAATTTTATTTTTAAATTAATTTGGTAGTTTTATTAGATGAAGAAGATACAGACACTTGTGATGATTATGATACTTAATGTTTTTTCTTAAATTATATATTAAAATAATTTTGTATTTTTATTTGTATTCTGGACAAATCTTGATTTCTGAGTTTTTCTCTGTTAATTGTATTAGTGTTCGATAACAGAAGTCAACATAGCTATTTTTCTAATATAGAAGTTGTTATAAGCAGTTTATTCAGAAGAGATACTATTTTCCTCTGTTATCCTTTAGGTCTCGAAACTTATATTGCTCAAGAGATTTAGAATTTATGAAATGATGGACAGTAAAGGATTTGGTTTCAAATTATAGATGTAACTTTTAAACATTTCTAACCTAGTATTTAAACTATATATCTCCCTAGGTTTGTTGGCAAGCAAAACAAGGTTTAATTTTTTAAGAGTAAGAGACATTTAAAAAAAATAGAAAACAAAAAACTCCCATCCAGCTACACTCTCTTTTCCCTGAATCAAAAAAGTCCAGAGATGAGACTTAGTTGGGAACATCCCTGTGGTTTGTTTGTGCTCCATCACAATTTTTGACATAATACTAAGCAGGAAATTCTAAGTATCCAGATTCAATTTTTCGTCTTAGTGACCTTTTAAAGCTAATTTTAAAATGGTATTACCATCCTCTTTGAGGATTGCTACTATAATCTTTGTTTACAAATCATTTAAAAGTCAAAGGTATTGTGTAAAAACAAAGTAACATTTTAAATGATAAAAGGGCTTCCATTCTTGTATAGCCTTGTCATTGAATATAGCCATTCTAGCTTTGGACATCTATATTTAAGACCACACAGATGTTCTTTCTAAAATTTCATAACAACAACAAAAAAAAATGACCACACATGTGGATGGTTTTATAGTGGGAAATGTAATTTTGGGATTTATAGAAATGATTATATTTATATAGCAGAAGGCTACATGTATTATTTGCAGTCCAGACCTAGGGAAACTCAATGTAGTCCTTCCTAAACTTGGCTCAGGAAATTAACTGTTCCTAGGATGATAGTGTCTTCCCTAACTCCACAGATGGAAGGAGGATATCTGAATAAAAAGAGAAAAGAGAGGAGGCTGAGGCGGGAGGATCGTTTGAGCTCAGGAGTTTGAGACCAGCCTGAGCAAGAGTGAGACCCTGTCTCTACTAAAAAAATGGAAATTAGGTGGACAACTGAAAATAAATATATATATATATATATATATATATATATATATATATATATATATATATATAAATTAGCCGGGCATGGTGCCACATGCCTGCAGGCCCAGCTGCTCAAGAGGCTGAGGCAGGAGGATCGTTTGAGCCCAAGGATTTGAGGTTGCTGTGAGCTATGCTGATGTCATAGCACTCTAGCCCAGGAAACAGAGTGAGACTCTGTCTCAAAAGTCTCAAAAAAAAAAAAAAAGAGAGAGAGAAGCGAGAAAGTACATTTGGAGAAGCAATCAGGAAGCCTGTTTTATTTATTTAGTTAGTTTTGAAACAGGGTCTCACTCTGTCACCCAGGCAAGAGTGCATTGGTGGGATCATAGCTCATTGCAGCTTCAAATTTGTAGGCTCCGGTGATCCTTCTGCCTTAGCCTCCCAAGTAGCTAGGACTGCAAGCACCTACTACCACACCTGGCTAATTTTTTTTTCATTTTTTGTAGAGGTGGGAGCTCACTTTGTTGCTCAGGCTTGTCTCAAACTCCTGGCCTCAAGGGATCCTCCACCTTGGCTTCCCAAAGCTCGGGGATTATAGGTGTGAGCCACCCCCCAGCCAGGAAGCCCCTTTTGAATAGTTTCATGAAAACCTTAAATTTCTGATCACTTCTGTAGAACTCATTAAAGCTATCACAATTTTTGTGGTTTGTTAGTTTTTCTCTCCTTTCCTCTCCCATTCTGTTACCACCCAATCAGGTTTGTTTTGCCTGCTGGGCAGAAAAGAGCTAATAGGCAGCTGAATGAGGAGACTGGAGGAATATCTCAAATCTGCCTCCCTGAAGATTTGGCGGGCAGAGGGCTAGGGAATTGGTATTTCAGATTGGTTTGGATTAGGGGTAAAATCATAGTGATATAGAAACTGCATTCTTGCACTGAGTCAGTTCTGCAGTATGGATCACTTGTTGGGTTGGCATCAGAGGGCCCATTGGAATGTGGGGTCTGGAAAATATCTAGAGAGAGTTTCTCACAATAGAGGTGTTATCTTACAGAAGCAATTAAGGGAAGTTATAAATCTTGTGACCACTAGCTGTGTGACTTCTAAACCTGAAGCAATTATAGGGAAGCAGGCTATGGGGCAATTGCTGGTTAATTCTTAGCTATAGCTATATTTTATAAAACTTAGGCCTTAGGCCGGGCACGGTGGCTCATGCCTGTAATCCTAGCACTCTGGGAGGCCGAGGTGGGCAGATTGCTCAAGGTCAGGAGTTTGAAACCATCCTGAGCAAGAGCAAGACCCCGTCTCTACTATAAATAGAAAGAATTTAACTGGCCAACTAATACATATATAGAAAAAAACGAACTGGGCATGGTGGTGCATGCCTGTAGTCCCAGCTACTGGGGAGGCTGAGGCAGGAGGATCGCTTGAGCCCAGGAGATTGAGGTTCCTGTGAGCTAGGCTGATGCCATGGCACTCTAAAGCGAGACTCTGTCTCAAAAAAAAAAATAAAAATAAAAAAACTTAGGCCTCTATCAAAGTTTCAACCCTTGGTTTCAATTGATTTTACAAGGACGGTTTCAGTACTTTATAGGAGATGTTGTTATAGGATTGGGGAAAAATAAACATGATATATGTTTTTGAATTTGGTACTGATTCTGAAACACTAAAAAGAACATTACATTCTTAGAAATTTAATAGGCTACATTGGGGCGACATTTCTGTTCTAACAAATGTTTGATAGTTGTGCTGTGGGTTGTTAGCACATCAAACCAGTGTTTTCACATCAAACCAGTGTTTTAAGCAATTAGAACACAAATTGTTAGTATATTAAGTCAGCGGGGCGCAGTGAGTGGAGGGAGACCGCTCAAGGTCAGGAGTTCGAAACCAGCCGAGCAAGAGTGAGACTCTTTCTCTACTAAAAAAAAAAAAAAAAAAAAATACGGCCGGGCGCGGTGGCTCACGCCTGTAATCCTAGCTCTCTGGGAGGCCGAGGCGGGCGGATTGCTCGAGGTCAGGAGTTCGAAACCAGCCTGAGCAAGAGCGAGACCCCGTCTCTACTATAAATAGAAAGAAATTAATTGGCCAACTAATATATACAAAAAATTAGCCGGGCATGGTGGCGAATGCCTGTAGTCCCAGCTACTTGGGAGGCTGAGGCAGGAGGATTGCTTGAGCCAGGAGTTTGAGGTTGCTGTGAGCTAGGCTGACGCCACGGCACTCACTCTAGCCTGGGCAACAAAGCGGGACTCTGTCTCAAAAAAAAAATAGAAAGAAATTAATTGGCCAACTAAAATATATATATAGAAAAAATTAACCAGACATAGTGGCACATGCCTGTAGTCCCAGCTACTTGGGAGGCTGAGGCAGAAGGATTGCTTGAGCCCAGGAGTTTGAGGTTGCTGTGAGCTGGGCTGACGCCACTAAACTCTAGCCTGGGGAACAGAGCGAGACTGTCTCAAAAAAAAAAAAATTAGTATATTAAGTCTTGTTCATAAAGCTGATTATATTATAGAACATTAAAATTTTGCTTCATAAGATACCATTTTGCCAAGCTAAAATTTTATAGTAATGACAGCTAAATCTAATATTTGAAAGTAAAAATGTCTTGGTAGGCATAACACTGATTTTTTTTTTTTTAGCCGGAATCTCACTCTGTTGCCCGGGTTTCCAGGCTTCAGTGCAATGATGTTGTCATAACTCACTGCCACCTCAAACTCCCAGGCTCGAGTGATCCTCCTGCCTCCTTGCCTCAGCCTCCTGAGTAATTAGGACTACTGGCGTGCCCAGCTAATTTTTCTATTTTCTGTAGAGATGAAGTCTTGCTATGTTGCTCAGGCTGGAGCACTTCAATTTTTAATGTAAGAATAGCAATGTGCCTTAGTTTTGAGTAGGTATTCATTATACCCCTAAAATAGTGGATTGAGTTTATGTACTTTTCAGTTTTGTGAGCTGTGTTTTAAAATTATTGTTTGTAAAAATATTTCTTCTGCTTTTGAAAGGAAAAAATTCCAAAAGTTTTATGTTTTTGTCTACTTGTAGATATAAAACAGATGGAAAAGAAAAGGAGGCAATCCTTGAAGAAGATGATGACCTCTGGGTCAGAATTCGACATCGGCATATTGCTGTAGTGTTAGAGTATGTGAACCCATTTTAATTTTCATCCCATATTTTTTAGAACTAAATATGTGATAGTACATTCTGTAACCTTAAACTAGTTCTGTAAAGAATTACACCTTAGAAATTTAAAGAATTCTCTCACAATTTGACAGGGAAATTCCCAAGCTTATGAAGGAAATTTCATCAACAAAGAAAGCAACAGAAGGAAAGGTAAGAGTCTTGCTTAACTTTCAAAATAATGATGAAGGTAAAATTTAAAGTTTGTGTAACATTTTTATTTTGTTTATTTAACTTTTATTTTGAGCAGGTTCTAAAAGTAGAGAAAATGAACTCTCCAATACCCATTACCTAGTTTCAGTAGTTAGCAACATTTTGTCTGTCTTACTTCACAAAAGTTTATTTTTAGCCATTTCAAGTTGGGATGAGAAGAAAAGTTGATTTTTAAAAGGCCATTTAGTCAATTTCTTCAGTGTGGTGGTGTTGGGATTTTTATATTGAATTATAATTTATATAAGTAAAATCACACAAATCTTAAGTGTATAACTCTTTATACACCTGTGGAACTACCACCTAAATCAAGATACAGAACATTTCCATCATTCCACAATATTCCCTCTTGCCTTTTCCTAGTCAATAGCCACCATATCAGAGGTAAGCTCTATTCTAATTTTTATCACCATAGATTAGTCTTGCCTGTTCTTGAACTTCGTATAAATGAAATAGTATGTATAAATGAAATAGTAAATGAAATAATATAAATGAAATAGTAAATAAATGAAATAGTATAAATGTAATAGTAAATGATATAGTATGTGCTCTATTTTATATAGCTTCTTTCACTCAACATTGTATTTTTGAGATTTACCGATTTTGCATATTTTAGTAGTTCTTTTTTGGGGGGTCACAGGGTCTCTTGCTCTGTTGCCCAGCCTAGACTACAGTGGTATCATCATAGCTCACTGCAGCCTCAAACTCCTGGGCTCAAGTGATCCCCCTGCCTCAGCCTCCCTAATAGTTGTGACTATATGTGTGTATCACCATGCCTGGCTAATTTTTCTATTTTTTAATAGAGACAGGTCTTGCTCTTGCTCAGGCTGGTCTCTAACTCCTGGCCTCAAGTGATCCTCCTGCCTCAGCTTCCCAAACTGATAGGATTACAGGCATGAACCACCACGCCTGGCTGAAATATTCCATCTTTTGTTCCGAGTAGACCATCTTTTCCTCTGTTTTCTTTAACACAAATATGTTACTTTGAAGTCCTTGTCAATTCCAACATGCGGATCATTCATCTTGGGTCTGCTTTTTTGTGGGGTTTTTTTTTTGGATGTTTTTACATTTGGAGGTATTATTTTTTTAAATCTCTTTATTGATCCATAAATTGTACATATTTATAGAGTACATGTGATACTTTGATACTTGCATACAATGTGTAATAACCAAATCAGGGTAATTAGGATATCCGTCACCTCGAACATGTATTGTTTCTTTATGTTAGGTTCCCAAAAAATCTCCTTTGCTAGCTATTTGAAGTATACAATATATTGTTGTTAACTATAGTCACCCTATTATGCCATCAAACACTAAAACTTATTTCTTATTTTGGGTCTACATTTATTGACTGTTTTATGACTTGAATATCAATCACTTTCCTGTTTCATCTATTAATTTTTTTTTTTCTTTTTTTTTTTTTTGAGACAGAGTCTCACTTTGTTGCCCAGGCTAGAGTGAGTGCCGTGGCGTCAGCCTGGCTCACAGCAACCTCAATCTCCAGGGCTCAGCGATCCTACTGCCTCAGCCTCCCGAGTAGCTGGGACTACAGGCATGCACCACTATGCCCGGCTAATTTTTTGTATATATATATTTTTAGTTGGTCAATTAATTTATTTCTATTTTTGGTAGAGACGGGGTCTCGCTCAGGCTGGTTTCGAACTCCTGACCTTGAGCAATCCGCCCGCCTCGGCCTCCCAAAGTGCTAGGATTACAGGCGTGAGCCACCGCGCCCGGCCAGTATTAATTTTTTATTGTATGTAAACATTGTGGATGATACAGTGCAGAGGCTCTGGATGGTATTCTCTCTACAGAGAATGTTGAGTTTTGTTCTGTAAGACAGTTAAATTACTCAGGAAGAACCTTAATTCTGTTGAGACTTTATGTTAGGTGATGTTACGGTGAGTGTATTTCACTTTTGCACTTAATCTAAAGCATAGTTCTAGTACCTTGTGCAAAAGTAAAATATACTTACAACTATGTCTGGGATGTTCACGTAGGTCTCTTTACTTTGTGTGGATCTGAGGATACTAGCATTTTCATAGCACTCAGACTCCTCTGAAATCTCTGTCCAACATTTAGCCACCCAGAAGTTGTTTTCTACTAGGCCTTTGAGAGTTATGCCCTATTTGTATGCAATTTAGAGGTCAAAGAAGAGCCCCTCTACACATTTTTGGGTTATGTTTTGGCTGGCTCCTTTCTCTTTAGCTCCCTTTTCCCCATCTACCTCAGCAGCCCCAAACTCTGATCTCTTTTTTTGTTTGTCCAGAGAGATAATTGCTTTCTACTTGAATTCTACATCCTTTCAGTGTGATTTTGGAAAACAAAAGACAGGATCTGTGCTTTGGTTCACTCAGATGTCTCTAAGCTACAAGCTATTTTTTTATTCATTGCTTAAAAACTGTTTTTTTTTTTTTTTGTTTTTTTTTGAGACAGAGTCTCGCTTTCTTGCCTAGGCTAGAGTGAGTGCCATGGCGTCAGCCTAGCTCACAGCAACCTCAAACTCCTGGGCTCAAGCAATCCTCCTGCCTCAGCCTCCCAAGTAGCTGGGACTACAGGCACGAGCCACCATGCCCGGCTGATTTTTATATTATATATATTAGTTGGCCAATTAATTTCTTTCTATTTTTATGGTAGAGACGAGGTCTCGCTCAGGCTGGTTTTGAACTCCTGACCTTGAGCAATCCACCCGCCTCGGCCTCCCAGAGTGCTAGGATTACAGGCGTGAGCCACCGCGCCCGGCCAAAAAACTGTTTTTTTTTAATTGTCCAATTTTATTTTTTGTTTATGGAGGGAGAGTAATTTTAATATCAGCTACTTTATTGTGACTAAAACTAGAAGCCACCTGAATTAATTCTTAAAATTTGCCAAATATTTAGTAAATTCATTAGATTTGGTAATATTTAAAGTACAAGGATTTAAAAGTTATAATATAGAATAACTGAATCACAGGGTTGTCTAAAAAATGTTTGATTTTTCCTAGACATCACTTAGTGCTCTTGCCCAACTGATGAAAAAGATGCCCCATTTCCGTAAACAGATTACTAAGGTAAGCAGTGTTATATATGAGATACTTTATTATTGGTCTATCCAGTTCTGTAGTTGGGTTTAGCAGTGAGTTTTATGGAACATTTGGTGTTAGTTGTCCTCTAAAGCATTAGTCTTGGTCTGAGAAATATCCCAAATATCTAAGCTTCCTTATAACTTCTCTACATATGTCACCTAGATTTATCCAAATTTAGCTTAAACCTTTTTATATCTTTGTCTTGAACAATCTAACAGAATAACTGTAATACTTACCAACCTTATAAGAAAATTAAACACTGAATTGGCAGGTGCCTGTTATTCTACATGTTTCTTTAAATGTTATATATTATATTAGTAGACTTAAGAGCATTTAAGCTGTTTAATCAGGTAAATTGTTTTTTTGTTATTCCCGTCCTCATGAATACTGTCAGAATAATTTTTACATATTTTTGTCATGTTGCACCCTAGTCAGGAATCGATAATATAAATTGAAACTTCTCCTGATAAAATTCAAAGACTTTACTTTTTTCCTCACTTTATTTTTCTTTACTCTCACACTCAACACACATTCAACACTTCCATTCTATTTTTGCTGTCTGTTGATTGTCCCCTGCAGATCACATTCTCACTTCCTTTCTTAAACTGTTCTCTCGCTTGCATGCTACCTTCTTTCACCCAAGGGCATACTTCCTTCAGGCCTGTCTCAAAAGTTTAATATCACCAGTTGCACAAAAGGAGGTAAAATGTTTCGAATGATTGATTTCTTTTGTTTTTCAGCAAGTTGTCCATCTTAATTTAGCAGAAGATTGCATGAATAAATTCAAGCTTAATATAGAAAAGCTCTGCAAAACTGAACAGGTATGTGCAGTCAGAAATGCCTATGTTCATAATAGATTTCCAAGTGAACTTTTAAGTTAAAAACCCAACATTTTGCTTGGTATATGGTTGATTTTTTTTTAATAGAATCACTGACTCTCTCTTTCCTGGGGACCCACCTAGGCAATATTTAATATATTGTTGTCCACCAACATTAATAAGTAGCTATACAGTATCTTAGTGTAAGCAGTCTCTCCTAATCTGTGATCATGCATTTTTGGATGAATGGGGTGATTTAAGTTTTTAGAACATTATTTCAGGGTAGCCTTGTTGGCAGGACTTTCTCAGTGGGTGGAGCATTTAATGTAGCGTCCTGCAGAATACTGCAAAGGCACATTTTACTTGTTTTAAGAGGCTTTTGTATCATACCTCAACTGTTTAGATTGTTGCCCTCTAATAGAAATAGAATACAAGCTGAATGTAATTTTAAATATTTTAGTAGCCATGTTAAAAGGTAAAAAGAAAGATATGCAATTAATTTTAATATTAAGCTGGACACAGTGGTGTGTGTGTGTGTGTGTCTGTGTCTGTGTCGTTCTACCTACTTGGGAGGCTGAGGTAGTAGGATCGCTTGAGCCCAGGAGTTTGTGTCCAGCCTAGATGACATAGAAAAAATTCGATGTAACCCGATGTCTTTAAAATATTTTCAACATATAACCAATATAAAAATTTATTAATGAGATAATTTACATTCTTCACATCAAGTCTTCAAAATCTGGTATTTTATACCTATAGCACATCTTAATTCAGATTGATCACATTTCAAATGCTCAATAGCTACATGTTGCTAGGGGCTACCATATCAGATAGGTTTAAATTAATGACTTTAATCTTCTATGATTTATTTTTTGACTTTTTGCATTTTGTACAACCATTACTTTACAAGTAGTGTTCACATTTCCTGTGAAATGTCATCAGTGTTCCATTAAAACTTGACAAGATTTAATAGTAGATATTTTTAACTAAAAAATGAATTTGGATTATAGACCACTGACTACATGTTATTTTCATTAAGGACTTGGCACTTGGAATTGATGCAGAAGGACAGAAGGTGAAAGACTTTATGCGAGTACTCCTTCCAGTTCTACTCAACAAAAATCATGATAATTGTGATAAAATAAGAGCAATCCTACTTTATATCTTCAGTATTAATGGTAATGGAAGTTTTGTTTATCTTTATGAATGCATTAAAATACTCAGCTGTAAAATCGTTTTTTAATAAGTGTCTTACTATTGATCATAAGATAATCTTTGAAAACTCAAGTAGTAGCTGAAGCTGGTTAAGATAAATAAAAAGTAAAACAAGAAATTGAGAGAAGATTATAGAGGATATAATTTGACTGCTTTTTATTTAAAATCTGTATTCATGGGTACTACCTAAAAGCTAGAAATGATTGATATAGCAATTATGTGATTGTGCACTCATATTTTTACTTACATAAGGAACTACAGAAGAAAATTTGGACAGGTTGATCCAGAATGTAAAGATAGAAAATGAGAGTGACATGATTCGTAACTGGAGTTACCTTGGTGTTCCCATTGTTCCCCAAGTAAGAAATTTTATATTGTGTAAATACTTATATATATACATGTGTGGTTGTTTGCATTAACTATGTTTTTTATATGGGAATCCATGTGGACAGTCTTTTTAGCTTCACTCTATAGCTTTTGATTAAGTAAGCAAATTAAAAATTTCATTTTCTTGACTTTTCCACATGTGAACAATTTGAGCAAATATACTTTTCTGGTAAATTTGTATTTTAAAGCTTCTGTTGTAATTTAATACTTATGCTTTTCTCTTTATGGTTCATTTGTAGCAATTGTCATGTTTAATTAAACATTTAACCTTTAACTATAATATGGTACAGAACATAATTATATATTTTCTTGCTTAAAAGGATTTAGGCTCAAAGTCAAATTTGGAAGAACTCTATTTAGAATCTCACTCTTTCCCATCAAGTTTCATAATACGGTTATTTGAATAAACTGTTTCTGATACAGTTATAAATTTTAACAATAAAGCACAAAATACTGTTGAGTGATGTTATGTGACTACACCTATTCGGATTTTTTTAAGTAGTCATTTCCACTCTTAGTTTTAGTCAAATACCATAGAGTAGTACTTACTGGTAAATTAAATATCTTTGTTAGGAAACCAAGTATTATGTTACTGAATAAAATTACTGGTTTTTAATTTTTTCCTCTGATTATATTAGTCTCAACAAGGCAAACCAACACGAAAGGATCGGTCCACAGAAGAAACTTTTCAGCTCTCTCGATGGACGCCTTTTATCAAAGATATTATGGAGGTAAAAATGATTCAATTCTTCCTCCTCCCTCCCTCCTTTCCTCCCTTCCTTTCTCCCTTCCTCCCTTCCTTCCTCCCTACCTCCATTCTTCCCTTCTTCCCTACTACCTCTCACTGTTGCCTGGGTTAGAGTACTGTAGCATCATAGTTCACTGCAACCTCAAGCTTCTAGGCTCACGTGATCCTTTTGCCTCAGCCTCCTGAGCCACTAAGACTATAAACATGTGCCACCATGCCCAGCTAATTTTTCTATTTTTTGGTAGAGATGGGGTTTCACTATTGCTCAGGGTGGTCTTAAACTCCTGAGCTCAAGTGATCCTCCCACCTCTGCTTCCCAGAGTGCTAGGATTATAGACAGCGTAAACCACTAGGCCTGGCCTTAAATTTTTTCTTGTACTCGAGTGCCCTCTGTTAGTGTGTTCTTTAATCTTTCTGTGTTTATGTGTCAGTTTGAGCATATCTGTGGGAAAGGAATTTTCTGCAGTGTTTGGAAACTTCACCAAAAAAAGCCATATGTAGGGTCAAAGAAGAAGAATCTCTTGAAGATTCTTTTCTTGAAGACCTCAGACAAACTCACCACTGTCTCAAAATATATAAATAAAAATAAGCACACATATGCTTTTTGAAAAACACTGCTATTATTTTACATAACTATAATGTAGCATAAATATATATAATTTGTTTGAATGAAAGTTCAAAATAACATTGTTAGATGCCAGTATTCTTGGAAATGTGTTTGTGATTAAAATGTAAGCCTTATTATAGTTTGCTATTAGATCTAACAGTTGAATAATGTCTTTAGTACTGTTTGCATTTAGAAAATAATATTCAGTTACAGGAAATTACAAAATGAGCTAATTAAAAATTGCTGTGTGAGCTAATAAAATCATGACACTGGTTCTTTAATCATAATCATATAGTTCCATTTATTCCAATTTTCCTTTGACTTAAACCCCAAGTTCTACTTTTCTTTGGGAGCTAATTTGGTCAAATGTATTACTATGATTTTTCTGTTTTGCTTGGCTAATTTTATGCCATTCACACGTTTAAATGTGCATGAAAAGTATAAAGAATTTAGACTTCACTTTTTGCAACAAAGTTTTTTTCCCTTTCCCACAATGATGATGTATAATCTATACATCTATAAACCTATAATCTCAGCATTCTGGGAGGCAAGAGGAGGAGGATCGCTTGAGGCCAGCAGTTTAAGACAATCCTGGGTAACATAGCAAGACCCCATTTCTACAAAAAAATTTAAAAATTAGCTTGGCGTGGTAGCACACGCATGTAGTCCCAACTTACTCAGGAGGTTGAGGTAGGAATATCACTTGAGCCCAGGAGTTTGAAGCTGCAGTGAGCTATGATTGCATCACTGCACTCTACCCTGTGTAACAGAGCGAGACTCTATCTCAAAAAACAAGACAAAAATAAACATTTGGATCAATGGCAGTTTCTCCTGAAACTTGGTTTCTACCCTTCTTGCATTCTTATTGAAATATTTTGGACTACTGAGTACTTTGTGCCCACTTCTTGTGTCTACTTGTTAATACCACTTGTACTATGGTATAAAGCAGTATACTATGCTTTACTATGCTGTAAAGCAGTAGTTTCCAAATATTTTTAGTCATGCACACCCAACCATAAAAAATGTGAGCATAAACCTATTTATTTATAAATTACATATTACTATACCAATAAAACATAATCTATATGTGCAATATATTCATACACATAAGTATATTATAAAATATAACACAAAAAAGGAAAAATTGTTTAAAAATAAAATGAAAATTCCTCACATCCCATTGAATTGTCCTGAGTACTCCTAGACTAGGTTTGCACATCCTGTTTTAAAGTCACTGCTCTGAAGGGCAAAGCCTTGGAGGAATGTCAAGACTGGGATGGTGTTTAAGACCCCTGGTACTGCATAGCTACCGGTAAAGTCACTTACAAGGTGCCTGCATCCCCATACTAATGTAGGGACCCTCCAGATGAAGAAAGGAAGGCATGCAATACATACTGGTTTAATAAGTAAGTAAATGATCAGCATTGCTTTTTGAAGGAAGTAAGATTTGTGAGTTTCAAAGAAAAGGCTAATCTTATATTAAATATTTTTATATCTTTAATGTTCCTTAATTCCAAATGCAAGTTTTGGTTTTTATCAAAACAAACTAAACCAAAAAAGTCCTGGAATTTATAACATTTTCTTGATGGTTTTACCTCTTTTCTTCCCTAGGATGCCATTGATAATAGATTAGATTCAAAAGAATGGCCATATCGTTCCCAGTGTCCAGCAGTATGGAATGGCTCAGGAGCTGTAAGGTAAAGCCTGTAGGTGAAAGTCAGTGGAATTTCCAGTGTGATACTACAGACTAATAATGGAAAATGGTACACAGGCACTCTTATATTTGGCAGTTCTTTTTGAAGCATATAGTCACATAATTTTTCTTTAACCTGTGTTAAATGAGTCTAGATAAGCAATATAAAGACATACTTTATTATAAAAATATTTTCATGAACCTAAATGGCCTTCCCCCAAATGTCTTTCTTCTTCACATAGCAGAGGTCTTAATCCTTTTTGTGAAGAAATATTTGAAACATTCAAAAAGGTACAGAAAATATTATAACACATACCCTTATATTATACTCAGTGCCCAGCTTATCATTATAAATACAATTCCAGTTTCCTGTATCACTCTATGATTTTATTACTCTCCCTTTCTTTTCTATCCTGAATTTGGTGTTTATCACCTATATATTTTTATACTTTTTATACACATATTTGTATCCTAAACAATGTCTTAAGTTGTGTTTTGCAGGATTTTCTCCTGGTCTTTGGCTTTCAGAAGTTTAATTATGTTGTGTCTAGGTTTAGTTCTCTTTGTGCTTATTTTACCTGGGGTTTGTTGAGTTTCTTGGATCTGCAATTAAATTTCATCAAATCTGACAAGTTTTCAAGCATTATTTCTTCAAATTTTTTTCTGCTTGCCCTTTTCCCTCTCTACTCCTTTTGAAACTCCCATCACACATAAGTTGGAGGGTTTGATATTGTTCCATGGTTCACTGAGATTCTCTTTTCTTTCATTTTTCTTCAGATTTGGTAGCAAATCTGAAGATTTGGGTTCACTGATTATTCTGACATCTCAAATGTGCTGTTGAGCACATCTAGTGAATTTTTTATTTGTCGTCGTCATTTTCACATTCAGAATGTCCATTTGGTTCTTTTTTAGTTTCCATTTGTTGTTGAGATTCCCTATTAGTTAAGTTATTGTTAGCATATTTTACTTTTTCATTTTTTTCATCATATTTGTTAACCGTAGAAAATGACAAGATTCATAAATTTGGAAAGGAGAGCTTTAATTCTCTTAAAGGGTTACAGCCTGTAGGTGGCTATTCTGACAGACTGGGGAACAGAGCCTCCAGCCAGAAGCCAGAAACTCTTGCTTTTAGGGAGGAACAATGGGAATAGGAATTTATGCTAAGTGAGGTGGCCGGATATACATATTTAACAAGCTGTAGGGAGGAGTCGTGAATATTTATCAAAGGAGAACATATGCATGCACAGTCAAGCTTTATGCCCCTTTATGGGGTCCATATTCAGAAAATGGCAACCCTCTGATGTCAAAAGGTGAAGCAGAGGATATGAAAACCCTCTCTGTGCATACTCCCTAGACTGATTAAAACCACTCTGTGGTTGCTGGTCTCTTATCAGGAAAGAATACTGGTTTGGATCATGAGATGTATTTCTGTTGAGCTCTTAGAGAAAAATGCCTGACGGCTGTTAGCAAAAAAAGAGATATAATGAGAGGTGTCTGACCATTCTATCATGGCTTGGAACTCAAGTTTTTAGGTTTCCCTTGGCCAAGTGGGGATCCTTTCAGTCAGCAGAGAGCTTAGGATTTTACTTTTGTTCACATACTTAACTGGTTTGATGTCCCCCAAATTTGGGTCTACTCAGGGTCAATTTCTACTGACTGCTTTTCCCCAAAGTGTGGGTCACACCTTCCTGTTTCTTTGCATGTCTACTAATGTTTGGTTGAAAATTGGACCTTTCAGATAATGTACTGTTGCGACTCTGAATTGTTTTGGGGTTTTGTTTGTTTTTGTTTTTGTTTTGCTTTAGTAACTTTTGTGGATTTAAACTATGAAATCTTTCTTGCTGTGTGTCGCCACTAATGTCCTTGCTGAGTTTTTTAAATTTTAATTTTTTAGGTTGGCTCTTGGTGGTTGACTCTCTCTGTCTGTGTAGTTCAGAGGTGAGCTAGTTATCTCAGACACTTGAAGCCTGTAGTTTCCATCCTCTGTTGATCAAGCTGAGTGTGAGTTAAGGAATGCATTCCAATGTAGCCAGTTCTCGGGTCTCCTTTTTTTTCCACTCATTTTTTCCCCCTGGACCTTCTCAGGTTTTCCCTGCACATGCAGTTTAGCAGTCAGCTAATGACATATAGAGAGTTTGTCCTTCCCTTCTTTAGCTTCTCCACTTCTGGGATTTCCTCGTTAGATTTCTGGGTGACTGGCTGCCCAGCCCAAATTGAGACCACAGCTAGCAAAGCTGGAGGAGTTTGTTGCTGCTTCACCTTGAATTGAATCTTCCACCACCGGCAGAAAAGCTGCTGGTTTTCACAGCCAGTCTCAACTCAGTAAAGCTATAATTTTTCTTGACTGAAATGGGGAAGTAGTGGAGTTAAATGCAGCCCCAGCTAGAAGGTTCGTATTCACCACTACCATTCTTACCTGATATGTGAGCAGATATTCAAGAGTAAATCCTTCTCAATTTGTTGTCTGCCTGTGGTTGCTTTCCAGTTGACCTGAAATATTTTATTCTGTTTTCTTTTCTCCCACAATTTCATCCAGCTATGTACTTGTTTCTTTGGAGGGGAATCTCCTGACCACCTTATTCCACCATGACCACAAGTCCTCTCTATGTTATATTTTTGGGTTTTTGTTTTTGTTTTGAGACAGGGTCTTGCTTTATCTCTCAACCTAGAGCCTAGAGTATAATGGCATCACCATAGCTCACTGCAACCTCAAATTCCTGGGCTCAAGCAGTCCTCCTGCCTCAGCCTCCCAAGTAGCTGGGACTATAGGCACGTGCCACTACACCAGTCATGTACCACTATACCGGCTAACTTTTCTGTTTTTTATAGAGACCCTTGTTCTTGCTCCAGCTGGTTTCTAACTTCTGGTCTCAAACGATCCTCCCGCCTCAGCCTCCCAAAGTGCTAGGATTATAGACATGAGTCACTGCACCCAACTTTGTGTTACGTTTTTTGTTTTTTTTTTGAGACAGAGTCTCACTCTGTTTCCTTGAGTAGAGTGCTGTGGTGTCAGCCTAGCTCACAGCAACCTCAAACTTCTGGGCTCAGGCAATCCTCCTGCCTCAGCCTCCCGAGTAGCTGGTACTACAGGCATGCGTCACCATGTCCGGCTAATTTTTTCTATTTTTTTGGTGGAGACTGGGGTCTCGCTCTTGCTCAGGCTGGTCTCGAACTCCTGAGCTCAAACGATCGACCTGCCTCGGCCTCCCAGAGTACTAGGATTACAGGCATGAGCCACTGCATCCGGCCTGTTTTTAAACTTAATATAAATTGTATTATATTGTATGTGTCCTGCAACTTGCTTTTTTTCTTTTCCTTATATTATGTTTGTGAAATTTATCCCAGATTGATATATTCATAAATTTTCATTGTTAGTTGGTATATAATTATTTGAATATAACAATTTATTCATCTGTTTTCTATATGATGGAGGTTTAGGCTGTGTCAAAACTGACATCATTACAAACAATGCTCAGTGAACATTCTTGTACACTTACATGTATTTGGGTCTTTCAGGTGCTTTTCTTGTACTGAGGATTTTTTCTTTTCTTTTTTCCTTTTGTACTGGTTTGGAAGTTATATCATCTACTTGTATTCTTATAGCAGTTATCCTTAGAAATTTATTATACATATTTGACTCAACAAGTCTAAGATTAATTAGTATTTCTGCCCTCTTGAACAACACAAGAACTTAGACCAACTTGATGCAAAACACACACCTCTAAATGTTTCATAATACTTTTTTATTCACCTTAAATATCATCATAATATTTTATTTCTATTCACCTTGTATCATTTTTACCCCCTTAATTAATGATCAGCATTATTTTTTTAAATTTAGTTGTTGTGCACGTTAACCAGTTAAATTGCTTACCACTCGTTTCTTGTAGGTTCAGTTACATTCTTTCTGCCGTACATCCTTTAGAAGTGCTTTTAATGTGGGTCTATTGGATTTTTGTATGAAAATATCTTCATTTAGTCGTTGTTCTTACATGACAGCTTTAACCAGCTAAGAATTTCTAGGTGCAGAATCATGTTCACTCAATACTTTTAGGTAATATCCTGCTGTTTCTGTGGTTCTGTTAGCTCTTGGGAAGGTTGGGGTAAGGCATGTTTTCGATCAGTCTTGTCATATCTTTGTGGGTTATCAGCCTTTTTTCCTCTGGCTGCTTTTTGTCTTCTGTATTCTGTACATTGTCTATGGTACATCTGTCTACCTGAGGATTTGTTTGTATTTCTTTCCTTGGGGTTCATTTATATTCCCTGAATCTCAAGACTCACATCTTACATAATTTCTTCATATATTGCCACTTCTGTTGTCTTAGTTTTGTTGGAACATCTCATTCTGTCTTGACGTCTTTTAATCTCTCAAGTTTTTTTATTTCTTTTACTGTTTGTGTTTTGTTCTGGAAATTTTTCTTCATATTTAGTTTTTAATTCTTTAGTTCTATCTTAAACTTGTGTCTAATCTGTTGTATAAGCTATCATTTCAGTTTCTATTTTCAGTGACTTTATTTTTCCATTTTAGAAGTTCTACTTATTTCTTTAAATATGCTAGAACATTTTGTTATTTCTTACTTTGTCATGCTTTCTATCCTACTTTATTGTCTTTATCATTTTTACCATAATTTATAGTCTGTATTTAATAATTTCAATATCTTACATTCTTTGGGGTCTAATTCTGCCTTTTATTTCTGCAGACTTATGGTTATTTTCTTAGATATTTTGTAATTTTGAATTCTGAAGTTAGCCAGGGTTGAGAGTGGATCTCTTCAGAGAGGTTTTGCATGTGCTTTTGTCAGATTAGAGTTTTTTCCTGTTATTTGTTAATATCTACCTTGAGGTTACTCAGACCCTCAAGATAGTGTAATTAGCACCTAAAACTCTCATCAGGCAGACCTGTGGATTGCAGTTATCAGAGAAGAAGCTTCTTTGTCTTTAAGGGTATCCTGACTTCGGCAGGGTCTTAGCTCCCAGTCTGTCCCTTGCACAGTACCCAAGGTTTGGCCCCCCCCCTGTTTACTAAGATCGGGAAAATACCCTACGAGGCAAGCCAAGCCTTAACTCAGTTTACCGCTGTAGTGTTTAGCTTCCTTTTTACTGCTGGCTCCTCCTGGTTGCCCTTATTTTAACCAGTACTTTTAGGTGCTATTTAGAGGAAGTGTTCAGGATCTAGGGATGTGATCATTATTTTTGTATCTCTGAGTTTTAAACATCTATGTGAAACAAATTAAATATGATTCCATTGTCCTGAAATTTCTATTCAGAAGTTTAAAAATTGTTAGGATCACATAATCGTCTTTTTTTTTTTTTTTTTTTTTTTTGAGTCAGAGTCTCACTGTGTTGCCCAGGCTAGGGTGCCATTACGTCAGCTTAGCTCACAGCAACCTCAAAGTCCTGGGCTCAAGCAATCCTGCTGCCTCAGCCTCCCGAGTAGCTGGGACTACAGGCATGCACCACCATGCCCGGCTGATTTTTTCTATATATTTTAGTTGGCCAATTAATTTGTTTTCTATTTATAGTAGAGATGGGATCTCGTTCTTGCTCAGGCTGGTTTCGAACTCCTGACCTTGAGTGATACACCCGCCTCAGCCTCCCAGAGTGCTAGGATTACAGGCATGAGCCACCATGTCCATCCTCAAAAGGAGGATGTTTTGAGCCCAGGAGGTTGAGGTTGTTGTGAGCTAGGCTGATGCCATGGCACTCCAACCCAGGCAGCAGAATGAGACTCTGTCTCAGAAACAAACAAAAAAGAAACTATTAAAAGTTTGCTATGGGCTGGCTGCAGTAGCATGCACCTGGAGTCCCAGCTACTTAGGAGGCTGATGCAGGAAGATTGCTTGAGCCCCAGAATTCAACACTGTAGGTGTACAATGATCATACTGGTAAATAGCCACTGCATTGCAGCTTGGACAACATAGCAAGACCTCATCTCTAAAAAACAAAACAACAAAAGTTTGCTATGGGATCCTATATTGTAAGGCCTTCTAGGTCATCTAGAAACAGTGGCTTTCAAAGTGGATAATAAAATGATCTATTGGGTACTTATTTTTACCTAAAAAAGGATAAATTAACCTTTATTGACATATACTAGTACACATACAGTTTTATAAATTAATATATATTTATTTATAAATGTACATAGTGTTTATTTTGAAATATTTACTTTTCAAATAAAAGTAAAGTTTAAAATTTTTACTAGTTGAGGATGTGAATAAAAAGTAATTCTTATGTTCTATAGCAGCAGTCCCCAACCTTTTTGGCACCAGGGACCGGTATCATAGAAGACAATTTTTCAGGATGGGGCACGGTGGCTCATGCCTCTGTAATCCTAGCACTCTGGGAAGCTGAGTGGGAGGATTGCTTGAGGTCAGGAGGAGTTTGAGACCAGCCTGAGCAAGAGTGAGACCCTGTCTCTACTAAAAATGGAAAAATTAGCTGGGTGTGGTGGCGCACACCTGTAATCCCAGCTACTCAGGAGGCTGAAGCAGGAGAATCACTTGAGCCCCAGAAGTCTGAGGTTGCTGTGAGCTAGGCTGGCGCCACGGCATTCTAGCCCAGGTGACAAAGTGAGAGTCCGTGTCAAAAAAAAAAAAGAAAGAAAAAAACATAAAATAATTTTCCATGGATTCGAGTGAAGGGCAGAGGTGTGGCAGAGCTCTGCCGCCCAGTCCCTAACAAACCGCAGACCAGTACTGGTCCTGTGGCCCAGGGTTGGGGACTGCAGCTCTAGAGCAGTGCTATCCAGTGGAACTTTCTGCAGTGATAGAAACATTCTGTATCAGCACTGTCCAGTATGTGGGTAGTGTTAATGAGGAACTGAATTTTGAATTTTATTTTAACTACTTTAAATTTAAATAGCCTCATGTGGCTAGTGACTGTTGTATTGGGCTGCAGATCCAGAGCAATCTGGGGGAGGAAATGGGGAAAGTAATGACTACTATTTATTGAGTGCTTACTCGATACCACATTCCATACTTAGAGTGTTCTGTACATTATTTTGTTTAATCCTTGTAACAGCCTTTGAGGTTTAGAGAGAAGTAACTTGTTGAAAGTCATGCTGAATCAAAAAGAAGCAGAATAAAGATTGGAACCCAGACCTAGCTTTTAACACCCAGCCTCCTACTGTCATGCATTCCTCAATTCCAGCAAGGCAACGCAGTACCACATCACCTCCACATCAGTACCTGCCCCCTTCCCTTTCGTGTCTTCAGAATCTTATTGGTTGAGTGCCATTTCAGTTATTTTTTTTTTTAATTTCAAGAAGCTGCAGACTTTTCAGATATATTATTTCTTCATATGAAATAAGGGAGGATATGAACTCTACTTCATAGGTAAAAATGCTAAACTAATGTTTTGTCAAAATTGAAACTTGAAAGGGCTGTCTGCCTAACTCTTGGTGTTCTGTTCACACCATAGTTAAGTCATTTCCTTAAAAGCAATGTAATTGATACTAAATTTGAGTTTGGTTGAGTTAGGTTAGGCTTTTTAAAAAGTCTCCAAGCATTTTGGCTTTGTAAATGTTTTTAACATGTTTGCTTTTTTTCACTTTTTAGTGCTCGCCAGAAACCCAGAGCTAATTACTTAGAAGACCGAAAAAATGGGTCAAAGCTGATTGTTTTTGTAATTGGAGGAATTACATACTCTGAAATGCGTTGTGCTTATGAAGTTTCTCAGGCACACAAGTCCTGTGAAGTTATTATTGGTAAGACTTCTGTTTTCCTCTTTTCTATTTTTTAAAGCAAACTCTAAATACAAAAATGTACACATAAAACTTGATTTTATGTTACTACATTTAAGACTAAATTGTTGAATGCAAAAAAAAAAATTTTTAGAAATGAAAATAGAAAACATAGAAAATGTTTTATCTGACATGTTAGAATTTTTTCCTGGTTGGCTTTTTAATAATTTTATTTTTAAATATTCTGACTTTGGGGAAATGAGCTTGTTCCTTTAAAATATTATGTTCTATGATTTTGTTTGCTTTCATTATTAGTTTTTGATGCATAAATACAGTCTACTTGAAAAATGTTTAGAATTTTTTGTGGATGTAGACCTGACAATGGCAGGGCCTATGTGGAGTTGAGTTTTAAGAATTTCAATCAAAGTCACTGATAGGTAAACTCTCCTGAGTCGTCGAGGTGCTGGATCTGTATGTCCGGCCTCGATTTAAGACACTGTTCAGTGGTTTTCTGTTAGTGGATGACAGCTGTTGCAGTTATTAGGATTAGGGTAATCCCCAGTTTTGCTCCTCAGTCTCCCAGTACAACGTAGACAAAGTATTAGGAATAGGCAGTGTTTTTGAAGTTACTGAGTATGCTCAACTATGAGGAAGGATTGACTATTATAGAATAGGCAGATTTCAGGAAGATGTTGTGTAGAAATTGTTAAACTGCCCCAAACTCCTACACTTTGCATAGGCAGATTTCAGGAAGATGTAGTGTAGAAATTGTTAAACTGCCCCAAACTCCTGCACTTTGCATATTTGAAGGACAACACAATATGTTAAGCTGAGGAAAACTGATTTGACTGCTGGCCTTTGAAAAGTTATCTTTTCTCCTACCAGGTTCTACGCATATTTTAACACCCAAAAAGCTGTTGGATGATATAAAGATGCTGAACAAACCGAAGGATAAAGTCTCCTTTTTTAAGGATGAATAAAGCCATCCTTTTGAGGGGAGAGAGCTTAGAGATCCTTATTAATATGTCAAACTAAATAAAATAGAATAAGAAAATGTTGCTTTCATGTAATTTAAACAATGTAAATATTTTAGGGAATAATGGCTTTTCAAATACATTTCTTAAGGGACTATTTGATTATGTGTTATTGGATTTGCCATTTTTGATAATTTAAATATTGTCGCTTTGTAGATGATGAGAAGAAATGTTAAAATGCTTTCTGAAAGGAAATTTTTTCACCTTTGGAGCAGAATATATTAGAATTGTAGGTAGTTTTTCACATCTACCTATGTACATACTAATTGCTCATTGGATACTTGTATCTAAATGTCTCATGCCAAGGTATAGTTTTTTGGGAAAGAATGATTTTAAATGAAGAGATTGTAAAAGTAAAAACTGTAAATGTGTATTGTATGATAGAATTATTTCCTATAAGTACAGTTTTCTTTCAACTGAAATTTACAATTTCTTTTACGTATATAAAATAATTGTCATTAATATAAATAGAGTGATTGCACAGTGTATATTATCTCACTAGATACATCTAAAGAACACAATTTTATGTAATTTTGAAATCATGAATGTTTAAATTAGAAAACCAAAAATCATCAACATTTTAAGAAAAAATAAATATATAGTTAGAAAAATTGACCTAGTTTGTTTTTTCTGGGATGAAGGGGGAGTTGGGAAGTTTAAAAGTTCTAAATGAGAGTTACAAACACGGAAAAGAAAGTATCATCATTTTCCTGAGATAATCCCTAATGACTTTTTCAAAAATAATGTAATATGTATAAAGTTAGATAACATTTGTCTGTGTTTGTGTTATACAAAGGGAACATCTTTATTTCAAATCTCTCCTTTTACTTGGCCTAGTGTTCTGTCATATGATAGACCATGATAGTACATATCCATGTGTTCAGACTTTTGCTCTTACAAATATTGCTGCATTGTTTGGGTACATACCTTTGCAAACTTACACAAATATTTCCATGATGTAAATTCCTAGCAGTGACACAGCTGGTCAAAAGATTTAAAATATTGAAGATAGCATCATTTTTAATTGTCATTATAGATAAATCCATCACTTTTCCTTTTTGGCTTCTGAATTTCATGCTTTACTTAGAAATACTTTTTGCACTCCAAGATTATAAATTCACCCATGGATTCTTCTAGAACATTTTAATAGATTCATTTTATTTTTTACAGATAACACTTTCATCCATCTGGAAATAATTTTCGTGTTAAGAATATATGCTAGATATTGTCTGTTAGCACTTGGTGTTAATATCCCATGCTCCCCACCCCATACTAGAGGGGATAAAAAGCTAAACAAGAAGTTTTGCAGACTCTAAGGTAAGTGGGATCTGTGTTTAGATTCTGCGAATTATGTGCCAGTGGACAGACAAGCTGCTGCAGACAGGAGTTCTTTGTAGCCACCAGCTCCCACGTTTTAGTGTCCTATCACCTGCTTCATGGGTATGAGTCTCCAGATTCTGCATTTTCAGTGGATTTTATAAGGACCTAATTCTTTGTATTAAATCCCTTTCTTGAAATAATCTAGAGGAGTTTGTTTCCTGTACAGAACCCTGTCTGATACAGTATTTAACAGTGATCCAGCTTTACTTCTTTCTAAATAGCCAGATGTGCCAGGTTTTATTGGGTAATCTCTCTTTCCCCAACTAATCTGCAATACTACCTTTATCACAGACTAAATTTCCATTTGTATTTTGGTCTATTTCTAGATTCTCTTTTATTGACCTATAGTTTATATTTATTTTTCCTTTTCTATTTCGATTCATCATTCATGGTATGTTTTAATATGTAATGGAAGCAATCCCTACTCTACCTACCTAAGTTACTATTATTTTTCAGAAATTTTCTGGCTATCAGATTTTTCTAGATGAACTTTAGTATCATTTTGTTGTATTCCCCAAAGTTATTTTGGTATTTTCATAGGGTTTGCATCAAGTTTATAGGTTAATTTAGGAAAAATTGACATCTTTATCATATTGAAACTTGACATTTGGGAATATACAATGTCTTTTATCTAAATCTTTTTAGGAGCTCTTTGGAATTTCTTTTATTTTAAAATAGTGGTGCTTTTAGGATTTGCATTATTGTACCCTCCAATACAAAATATGGGGCATGTTAAAGTATACAGTACACCATTTTCATACATGTACAACATTGGTAGATAAAGAATGTCTCTTAGCAGTAATATTGGATGTAGCCTCTGGTTTTACCAGCTGTACACTCTAGGACTATTAGATAAGTAAAAATCTCTCTTGTGATACTAGAAAGTGATTAGAATATATAAACTGATACAGTAGATTTCTTCTCCTTCATAAAGGGTACCACCATAAGAAAGTCCATTTAAGATGTTGGTAGATTTAACAAAGTTAGAATGCTGGCACTGTGGAATTGGGCAACAGTTCTTCAGACTGGCCCAGAGGTACAATGCATTTATTAATGGTACATTAAAGCAGCTGACATGACTTTCTGCAAGCCTTCCTAGGCACTGGAGTTTTTCTGTTAATTTGCCACACTAGATCATAAAAGATCCCTATCATTTATTTTTGATTTTGCAGAAGATTCTAAGAATGCAAAATTATTCCATTGTTTTGCAAGATTTTGACCTTATTCCTTTCCTACAACTCTTTCATCTTCCAAGTCACATTTATTACTGACCAGAAGCACTGGAACATCATCAGTGTCTTTAACTTGAAGAATCTGTTGTCTCATATTCTACAAGTCATGAAATGCGGTCAGTGCTGTGATAGAATAAAGTAATGCAAAGCCTTATTCATTTTTCATGTACAAATCCTCATTGCTGTAAATTAGTATCCAAGATTTCAAGCATATATTGTGGTGCATCTTCTTCAGTTTGCTTTCTGTAAGAATCTTCTGTGGTAGGATCATAGTTTTCAACAAAAGTTCCTTGAACAAACTGTAGCTGTACAGAGCAGACTTTGCCTCCTAAGCCAAGAACAACTAGCTTATACTCACGCATAATGCAGACTTCTCGAAACCTAGTAACTCTCACACTGTCACTGGGTCTCTGCAGCCAGCATTCCCCCATGCTCTCGCTGGGTCACTAGACTCTTGGCACCATGGCAGTCCTGCCACTGCCATCACCACAGCTCCAGCTGGTTTCCACTCCTGACTGTGGGCGAGGTTTTTCTATTAATATATACATCTTTATAATCTTCATATAGATACTGCATATTATCAAAATATTTTTTGTGGTTCCATTGTGGATTATATCTTTTCAAACATGTTTTTATAGAGAGAAAATGTGTTTATTTTGACGTATTAATTTCATAGCTTGCTATTTATACTAAAGTTTCCGTTTTTGTTTTTTTGTTTTTTTTTGAGACAGAGTCTCACTCTGTTGCCCAGGCTAGAATGCTGTGATATCAGCCTAGCTCACAGCAACTTCAAATTCCTGGGTTCAAGCGATCCTTCTGCCTCAGCCTCCCAAGTAGCTGGGACTACAGGCATGCACCACCATGCCCGGCTAATTTTTTCTATATATATTTTCAGTTGTCCAGATAATTTCTTTCTATTTTTTTTTAGTAGAGACAGGGTCTTGCTCTTGCTCAGGCTGGTCTCGAACTCCTGAGCTCAAAGGATCCTCCTGTCTCAGCTTCCCAGAGTGCTAGGATTACAGGCGTAAGCCACCACACCTGGCCTTTACTAAGTAGTGATAATAAAATAGTAATATGCAAATGCTTACTTAGTGCTTTCTGTGTACCAGGTACTGTTTCATGCTGATATCCTATCCTTTGAATCCTATATTTCACGTATATTTTAAGCTTAGAATTGGAGAGACCCTGTGTTTATTAAATATCGTAATGAATTTGAAGACATAAGAGATCATCTCATTTAAATTCCTAGTATAAGTTGATTTTCCCCCATAGAATTAGCAATTACAGATTCTAATAAGACCCTGAAAAAGACTTTTGTTTTTGCAACTAATTGAAACCAATTCACTATCTCTGAAGCACAGTTTTGCTTTCTGCTGAAATGCACTTAAAATGTACTTATAAAAGTATAATGAATTCACATTGTTCAACCATGTTAGCAGAAAAGAAAAAAAAATAACTTTATTGATCCTGTTCGTAGGCCCTTGCCTCTGCTGCCTTAGAGTCAATGCAGCAGTTCACAAGCATACAAAATTCTTGGATTTGAGCCCCAAAGGGCCCAATCCTGGCAGTTTATATTGTGTAAGATGTGATACTTCCATATCTCATTTCTGCCCTGGGCATTTGATACTCTTGTGAGTCCTATCAGGATAAAAACAGATCTCTTCTAAAATCAAAGGAGCAAGAAAAAGCTTTCTCCTGCAGTAAAATTTTACTACCAAAACAATGTTTTATGTATTAAATATAAATATGTTCATATTTAGTGTGAGTTAGGTCTATTTTATGTAAGTCATTAACAGCAGGTTACAATAGAAAGGATAAAAAGATGAGTTTCCTTTTGAGTAACCTAAGAGTTAACTAAAGTGGATGGCTAGAACTTTCTCTTACAGAGATAAAAGCTAAGAACAGTCCTGCTGCATCCTGCTGGCAGCTTCAAGCAGCCTGAGCAGTGCCACATAAGAGTAAGTACCTAGAGGCCTCTGTGCTGTGGAGACTCTGCCACCTGTCGCTTTACAGCACCACTGCTCTTGGGCAATGCTGAGCCCACTGACTACCAGCATTAGGGTACAGTTACTTAACAAGCTTGTTTTTCTGGTTTATTACTAGAACAGAATTAGAAAAAAGTCCGTCAGAATTGACACACCAGAACTGCAGGAGGGAGGAGATGGCCAAGGCTACAGAATCAGTAAGTAAAATTATCCTTGTAAATCCAAACCTAGCACTTTTCTAGAACTCTTTAAGGGCATTGCCTGTGTCTTTGTTTTTTGGATTAGTCATGTTGCAGTGATTGTTCGTAATGATCCTTAATTATCAAGGAAATGTAGAATTACATTTAGAATATGATTTAATAAAGCAGATATGGGCCATATTTTTAAATCAAAAACTTATTATAAGGTTCTATAAAAGTTAATTTGAGGGATTAGGAATAATTCATTAATGGTAGTTGTTTCTAACTGGAGTTCCATGGGTTTGTTTCAGAGTGTCCATGAACTTTTTAAAATTTTGCAAAATTGTGTATAAGTGTATATCCGTTTTCCATGGGTAGAGGGAGACTCCATAGCTTTCATAAGATTCTCAAAGAAAGATAGCCCAAAAAATCTTATAAGAATACTTCAAGGCTGGGTTCAGTGGCTCAAGCCTGTAATCCTAGCACTCTCGGAGGCTGAGGCAGGAGGATCACCTGAGGTCAGGAGTTTGAGATCTCATCTCTATTAAAAATAGAAAAAATTAGCCAGGCGTTGTGCTGTGCACCTGTAGTCCCAGCTACTTGGGGGAGGCTAAGGCGGGAGAATCACTTGAGCCCAGGAGTCTGAGGTTGCTGTGAGCTGATGCCATGGCACTCTAGCCTAGACCACACAGTGAAACTCTGTCTCAAAAAAAAGTACTTCAAGCCAGAAAAGTATGTTAATTTTAAATGTGGGGATGGGATAGTGATTCTTGGCATACATAACAGGTTATCTGTTGTGATTATTAGTTGTGATTAAATTTAGATATGTGACAAATCTGGAATCTTCTTAAAACTGTCCAAAAAATTTCAACAAATTGAATTTAATGATCTAATTGGCTTTTATTATCAAGTCATGAACCAGGCAGCATCCCAACTATGAAATAGAAATTCACTTTCCAAGCTGTGCATAGGGGTGGGATTTATGGGCAGAAAAAGGTAGAAGAAAGCAGAAGCAAGGAACAAAAAGTGAATTGGTTGTTTCAAAGTTAGTATACTTGTATGGCTTAAAGCAGAGGGGACATCCTTATGCCCGCTCAGGTTGACTGGGCCCCTTCTGACTGGTTACTGTGAATCTTCCAGGTTTTTTTTAAAACTGGCCCATTTTAAAGTTCAGTTTGATGACAAGGCACCTAGCACGAGTGACTCCATTCTCATTTGTTCTGGCCTGTTGAGGTTTAATGCAGGAGTTCTGTCAAAAAAAAATGGCCTCCCACTAATTTTATGTAATGGAACATACACAGTTTAAGCTTCCTTTTTTCTCTTAGAATACTGCCATGGGTCTTTGCTATGTTCCTTTTCGTGCCGTAGCCTAAAGTAAATTTAGCCATTAAGTCAGAGATATCTGCAGGCTAGCTTCTGCTTTATCTCTTCCAAGGTATCCTAACCAGTTTCCAAACCCCACTGTTAAAAATAACCCATTATCCAGCCAGCTAAACAAATAGTAGCTGCCTTAGTTGGCACAGAAATCTAAAAATGGGAACAGATTCAACTTCCTCCTCACCACTAAGCCAAACTTTAGGGATTGGGAAACCATTTGTTGAATGTTGAGAGTCAATGGAGATAGAAGGCCTCAGGAAAGGGGGAAAGAGCTATTATGATAATCTGCTCTGTCATTAAGGGGGTAATCCATCTTAAGCAAACCAAAAGCTTGCTCTGGAATTCTATGTGAAATGTTACAAGTTAATCCCTGGTGCACAGTTTTAATGAATTGGTTTTTTTCCAAAATTTTATTAATCTAGGCCTATCATTTTTGCATATTTTTTCTCTCTTTCTTTCTAGCCTAAATATAAGGCTGGATAATCATTTTTGCATATTCTGACTTCAAGAGATCTTTAAACAATTTGAATTTATAATAAACCATATTCAAGCTGGGTGCAGTGGCTCAGGCCTGTAATCCTAGCATTTCTGGGAGGCCAAGGTAGGAGGATCACTTGAGGTCAGGAGTTCAAGACCAGCCTGAGCAAGAACAAGACCCCATCTCTACCAAAAATTAGCCAGGCATGGTGTTGTATACCTGTAGTCCCAGCTACTCAGGAGGCTGAGGCAGGAGAATCACTCGAGCCCAGGAGTTTGAGGTTGCTGGGAGCTATGATAACACCACTGCACTCTACTTGGGGCAATCGAGTGACATTCTCTCAAAAAATAAATAAAACATACTGTAAGACTTTCATACAGTACAGAAAATAAAAATAAAAATTCCTTCCTCCCCCAACATTTCCAGTTTTATTTCTTAAAGGTTAAGATTTTTATGTATCTTTCCAGAAAATATATATCCCTTCAAAAAAAACATACACAAATAAGATCACACTATTGTTAGGCATCTTGTTTTTTTCACCGACTGTCTTTCAGATAATCCACCTCATTCTTTTCAGTGGCTGCAGAGAATTATCATTTATGATTCATCATACAGGGTATTTAGATTAGTTCTCCTTGCAGTTATTACCATTCAGTGGTCAGTGGCCCTCCTTGTACATATGTCATGGCATATTCGGTGACTTAGCTATAAATTCCTAGTAGCAGAATTGCCTCACAAAAGATAAGTGCTTTGGAATTTGTGGAATTTGGTAGATATTGTTAAATAGCTTTCTAAAAACATTGCACTTCTACCAGCAGTGCATGAGAGTACCTGTTTTTTCTCCATTCTCATTGACAGGGTTTTTTCAAATTTTTAATTTTTTTCAGACTAATAGGTTAAAGGGAATCTCATTGTTTTGATTTATTATGAGTTAGGAAGAACATAGATTTATTTTAAAATAAATATGTGTTGGTTGCTTTTCAACTTAAGGATCAGAGGGGTTTTTTTGTTGTTTTGTTTTGTTTTTGCTTTTTTTTGATTTAAGTACTTTGTGTTACCCATTTCTTATGGTTTTGGTGTTTTCTCTAGAAAGTCATCTTCCTAACGCATGTAATAAGTAAAATACATTTTGGGAAAGATCCAGTTTTCTTTTCTCTTTTTTTTTTTTTTCTTTAAAACCTTGGTTGCCTTGGGTTGAACTAGTGTTTCAGTCGATTTCTCCACTTCTGTGCTTTGGCAAGATCTTCTGCAATAGTTGTAATCATTTGATCAGTAGTTTCCTTCAAATTGGTTGCTGTCTTTAGGGCATGATCCAAAGCCACATTTAAAACCTATAGAGGAAAAGCCCACACATTTGAATTACACAAACTTACTCCTATTTTTGTTAATTGGGTTCTTTCATTATTAAACATTACAGGGTGAGATTTGTTTTCCACATAGTCTATTTCTGTTTTTGAGGGTTGGTTTCCTAGGAAACCAGCCTGAGATGGAATATATTTGTTAGGGAAAGGGATAGAAAAAAGATTAACATGTGACTGATGAGCATGAATCACAGGGTGAGGTCAGTGACCTCCTGGGCTGTTTCCCTGCTGCAAAGAAAGTAAAAAAGCTCTTAGGGGGCCACTGAAGGGGGGTTGGGGCCATAACCACTGAGAGGGCACCCAGGGATACAGCACAGACATGTGGAAAGGTTCAAAAGTGGCCTGGCAATTAGAGCGACTGATGTGAAGGTAGGAAACGACTGGCAACCCTAACCACAGTGTCACTGGGACGGGCTCCAGCGCCTTCAAGCCTGGGCCAGGGGAATCCTATAGCTGAGGCACCACCCACAAAACACTTTCTTCAGGAAATTTCCCTTGGACCAATTTAGGAATAATACAAATCATGTGGCTGCTAAGACTGCATGGTTTTAGGTTAGTGCTGAGCACAAAATTATTTTTAGCAGAAACAAAATTGTTTTTAGCAGAAGCCCCAATACTGTAATAACTTAAAAGCTATCAGCTCTTTGGTCATCAAGAACAAACTGACAAGCTGAAAGGATTCTAGAGTGTTTTTTCCAAGTCCTCACCTCAGATTTTGTTTCTTCAGTGCTATCAAAGTCACATAAGGATTTCCTTCCAGAGATCATGCTGGAGTTCAAGTGGGATGAGGGTATTGAAGAGTCTGAGCTGTAAGCGACAAAAGCCTGAAGATTTTTCCTGGAAAGCAAGAGCACATCGATACTTGTGTAAAGCACCACCATCAAGCACACTGTCCTGTTGAGGTCAGTGCTGTGGTTTTGTAATGGTTCTATGTTTGGGGGCGTGGGGTCGTGCACCCAATGCCTTTCATAGCTGTCCTAGTCTCCTGTGGCTGACCACAGCCGAGCTTCAGAAGGTGGTGGTTGTCATGACCAAGAGGGTCTTTCCTCCTGGAATTGTCTCCTTTTCCTTTGATACAGAAAGAGGCAAGACTCCAAAGAGATTGTTTTATTCAGTTTTCATTCTTTTAGGGCCATCCTTCTACCCTACATATTTATAAAACAAATACATAAAACTGCCAGTTGCAGGCACCTTGGGTTGAGTTCACTCTAGCACCAGAGAGCTTATGCCCCCAGGAGGCAGAAGCAGAAAAATAAAAGCAGCACCTCTTTAAGTTAGTGGGCTGCCCTTGACTCTCACACTGTAGTTACCGATTCTGTCTGAGGGAGGAGCCTAAGTCTGCACCAGGTGAATGAAGGGTGCAGGGCTGCTGTGTTGCTCAGGTTGTGCACTGCATGGCTCTGGGTGGGGGGAGGGTTAACCACAGTCTGTGAAGAGCACTGCCTAGAGTTACGCTTTTCACAACCACGAGTGGTGGCCCTAAGGGACACCACAAGAACCTGCCCATCCATAGGTCTGTCATGGAACCACTCTCACACCTTCCCAAAGCTAAGGTTTCCTCTGTTACTTCTTTGGTACATGCAACACTTGTGAGCAATGTCATCTCCAGAAAGTCTCACTTTAAATGCTTGTGACCTCAGAGCCTCCCCCGTCTTCCCTCTCCCCTACTGCATTAATGGTAGTTGGTTCTGCTGATTAGTTTAATAGATCGGACCTATCCTCCAGCTGAGAGGTGGTCCAGCATCTGGGGCCCTTGCTGATGGAGAACTCTGGGCAGGGGGTGGCAGTGTGGGGCAATGGGAAGAGTATGGGCATCGGAGTCTTCTCTCTCCCCACATCCAGTCAGTCTCCACCGTCACCAATATTAATAACAGCCATCACTTGCCAAGTACGGATCACGAGCTAGGTAACCGCTTTCTGAGTGTTTCAGTGAGTTTGGCGCTGTTATTCCCACTTTACACATGGGGAAACAGAGGCACAGAGAAATCAAGTAACCTGTCCAAGAACACAGAATAGAGATGAAAACCCAAGAAGTCTCCAAAGGCCACCTTCCTAAACACTATACCACAGGAGTGAGTAGTTGGTTCAGACTGAGTAGGTCTGATTGTAGAGCCTGAACCATTAGCCACTCTGCTATGCTACTGGTTCTGCCTCTTGGCAGAGCTCTTGAGTACACAGACTCCTCCCTTTCCATCTCCACCACCCTTAGCCAAGCCACATCATCTCACCTGGATTACTGCACTAGCATCTTATTTGGCCTTTGTGCCCAGCCTTGACTCTTCTGATTCACTCCCCCTGCTTCAGTAGCTATAGCGATCTTTTAAAACACTAAAGAACTTCACTGGCTTCCATTGTTCCTCAGAGTCTGAAATCCTTCCTGGAGCTGACAAGCCCCTGCCCAGCCAGCCTGGCCCTACCCATCCCGCCCGCCTTCTCCAGCCTCATCTTGCTCCACTGCCACTCCATTCCCAAACATGCCAAGGGCCTTCCCACGTCAGGAAGCTTTCTTAGACTGGAATGTTCTTCCTTCCTATCCCCACGTCCTCTCACTAGTTCATTCATACTTATCCTTTGGAGCTCAGCTTCCCTGAACCCCCAAATTAGTGACTAGCACTCTGTACATCCTCTTCTTGGCACTTACAAAAACTGGTTCCTCTACCAAAAACTGTAAGCCCTATGAGACCAGGGACAGTGAGTGTTTGCTTGTGTCACTGTGTCTGCAGCATCTAGCACAATGACCTACTTTTGGCACTCAAAACATTTATTGAATGAACAAATGAATGACTGAAGTATTAGATAGGCTTAGGTTTGAATCCTGGCTCTACTACTTATGACCTAGGTAATCTTGGGTAGGTAATTAACTATTAAATACATTGTATGTACCCAACCAATGATAGATGTTTTTGTTGTTATTAGTAATAGTAAAATAATACTTACTTTCCTGCTGTGGGCTCATGTTCACCTTGAAAGGATTTTGAATTCACTCGTTGGGAACAGATCCGTTTTGGTTTTGAGCGAGCTGAAAAATGTTAGCTATGATTAAATTCAGAGCATCAAAAATGATCCCAGATGGTGCATATGTGAGCATCATTTCCTGAACTTTTCTGCTTGAAATATTTCATACAATGTTAATAAATAAGAAAACTAGGTAACAGAAAACATTCTTTCTATTGCTAGTAAGTATTAAGTATTTAATACTTTCTATTAAGTATTTTGAATTAAGAAAAAGAAATTCAACTTTTAAAAGTTGTTTTATTAGTAGATAAGAGACCAGGAGTTTAGGTTCCCTGGGCTTGATGTTGAACTTCTCTGGGCTCAACTGCTCTATCTGATAAATAGAGGGATAATATTAATAGCTTCCAAGAGATTGGACCAGATGGATTCCTGAAATCCTTTCTAACTTTAGGATTAAGTCAGAACAATCGTGTTACTAAGACAATTCCAGAATATAGAGACTAAACAGAAAAGAAAAAAATGTGGGAAAGACAAGAAGATTGCCAGGGAAAGTAAAAGAGACAAGTCAGTGGCCAACCAATCTCCCTTCTCCTCTTTGCTATCCCTCTTCCCCTCCTCCCTCCAGGTCTCCTGTTCCTTCACTGGTGTGAAGGTCCCACTCACCCTCAGGAGGGTCCACCAGGCAAGGGATGGTGGGAGCAATTGTCCCTCAGATATGGACGGCAGGGCAGAAGCCAGAAAGCCCACATTTAGTCACGCTGACCACCCAGACTTGGGTCGATATGAACAGAGACACTAATGAGCTCAGTTTTAATTTTCTGGTAGTCTCCAGATGTAATTTTGAGTTTTATCGGAAACAGAGTCAGAAAGGATCACAGGGTTATCTGGCCCAACGTACACATCTGCAGCATCGGGACAAAGTCCTTTGTCTCCTAGTCTACAGACGGGGCTCACGACCTCCTGCAATAGCCCACCCCATTTTTCTGTCAGCCCCAACTGCTACCAGGGTCTTTTTTAAACATTGAGGAAAAGCTGCCTCCTTATAACTGCTACCCTTTTAGCCACTATATGTTTCCTAATGGAGTTCAAGATCACATTTCAGATGACTTAGTTGCATTCCTCATTCGTATATTAGAATGGCAGGTCTCAAAGCTGTAGACCAGGGGTCCTCAAACTTTTTAAACAGGGGGCCAGTTCACTGTCCCTCAGACCGTTGGAGGGCCAGACTATAGTTTTAAAAAAACTATGAACAAATTCCTATGCACACTGCACATATCTTATTTTGAAGTGAAAAAACAAACGGGCAAAAACACCCGCATGTGGCCCGCGGGCTGTAGTTTGAGGACACCTGCCAGTGTAGACCAAAGACAAAGGAGATTAGTAAAGTCGACCCTGTGGCTTCTGCAGTTTTAGTGACTGTCACTATGGGAGAATACATCCAGTTGGAGGGTTTGGCAGCTGGGGGTGAGAAGGGAGGCACGGCTGAGGTCTCCAGTCTTGGGCACTGGTGATTGTGAAAGATCAGAAACGTTCTGGTGCCCTGTCCAAGAGAGGGAGAGGTGTGAAGCAAAGGATGTTGAGAACCAGGTATAGCTGTCATTCAGTGATAAAACAGGGAGTATTTCCTTCCTTCCTTTGTGTTCCCTTAGCATACTTTGACTAACTTCTAGCACTTACACATTTTGCCTTGAACTTTCCTTATTTGGGTATAAGTTCCTTTCAGATTATAAACTGCTTGAGAGGGAACAGCCTTGTCATTCATCTTTATAAATAAATGTTTGTGAGATTTTAACTTTTTTTCAAAGGCAGCAAAATTGTGCAGTGGAAATTAGCCACATGTCTAAGGAGTGAAAAAATAGTCTATTTCTCTACACGCTGGCTTTTAGTGGGGATATATTTATAAAGCATTAGCCACTCCTGAATAGTAACAATAATAGTGGTGATTATGCAGTCAGTCATTTCTTCAGGAAACATTTAGGAGCTGTTACCAACTTGCACTGGTATAGCACTTTATAACTTTCAGAGTCCTTGGTCACTGGCATTCAGATTCCCAGCCCCAGCTCAGCCTCTTGCCATGCAGGAGTAGAGCTGGATTTGGAAGTGTCATGTGGTGCCGGAGACCTGGGCAGCAGGCTGGAGAGGCCAGGGCTCCCCAGATATCAGCAGAGGCCACTTTCACAGGGGTTCCCATGCCTGGGAGGCTGGGTTGCTGATGAATGGGATCCTGCAGGAGGTCCACTTACAAGGTGAAGAAGTTTTGCTTTCATCTAAAGAGCAGAGCTGGAGAAAGGCACCTCTTTTGCTATGATTTAAGTAATTCTGTCCTGGAGTGTTGTATCTGTAATGAAATTCTAAAAAGAAAAGATTAAAAATACAATTCATTGCCTGGGAACACTGGCTGTCCCGTCGCTCCTTCCTGAGGCCCTCAAGTGTGTCTCACCTTTAAGCGGTTCTTGACTGCAGACTCTTCTGGAGTTAGGAATCTTAGTGCCGCAGTCCTCACATTTGCTACCCTGCCGTTCAGTTCCAGGATCAGAACAGAAGCCGTGTCCTTTATTAGAACCTGAAAAAGCCCGTAACACAAAGGGAAGTGTAAGTCTTGGTTATAGTCATAAAATGTGATGTGGAGAGTAGTGCTCTGACTGTGCAGGGTGTGTTTTAGCCACCAAAATGTTCAGCACCCTGGCTGTGTTACCAAGGGGAGTTACCAGCTTGGGGATAACACTTAGGGTCCGAGCAGTTCTGATATGAAAGTCTCAAGGTGTGCTGAGCATATATAAGTGCTTAGTAAAGGTCTGCAGAGTGAATGATCTATGAGAATTGGCCCACTGAACTATCCGATAATCTTGCATTTTGTATTCGTTTTTCCAGATTTGCCCTGATACATCCACATTCTTTCTCTCAGACCCTGCTGCAGTCAAGAGCTTGTGTTTTGTCAACCAGGCAACTGGAAAGATGGTTTTCCTCTGTGTGACAGTCATATGCCTGTATAGGAACCTGCATCATGACTTCTCTTAGCCTCAGAGAAGCTAGTAGCAGAGCACATGCATGACAGGTGCAGGTCGAGAACGTGTCCGGCAGGCTGTGGGCAGTGACGCACTCCAGATAAGGCCAGAGCACAAGAGCCTGGGGCCAGAGGTGAGCATGGTAGACCTGGCCAAGCAACATCTCAGCTGCAGGAGACATGCAGCCAGGGGACAAAGCCTCTTCCAGTGCTTCCTGCCTTGGTGCACTCATGATCACACTCACTGCTAACATTATCTTTCAAAGTACGAATCACCAATGGAATGAGTTTGAAGGCTGGCTCTGCCACTTATTAGCTGTGATAGTTGAAAATATGTCCACAAATTCTTCAACACTCTCTTTAAAAGGTGGAACCTAATTCCTCTCTCCTTGCGTGGGGGCTGGAGTTAGTGACTCACTTCTAACAAGTAAAGTGGTTAGTGATGGCTTATAACTTCTAAAACCAGGCTACAAAAGACATTGAAGCTTCCATCTCGGTATTCCTCTATCTCTTGGATCACTTGCTCTGGGGGAAACTGGCTGCTATGTCATAATGACACTCAGGCAGCCTATTGGAAAGGCCCACGTGGCCGGGAACTGAGATCTGACACTGATCACATGAGTGAGCCATCTTAGATGCAGATCCTCCAGCCCCAGTGAAGCTTGCAGATGACTGCAGCCTTGGCTGACATTTGACTGCACCTCACGAGAGACCCTGAGCCTGACCCACCCAGCTAAGGTGCTGCTAATTTCCTGAGCCACAGAAACTGTGAGATAATAAATGTTGGTTGTTTTGAGCCGTTAAATTCTGGGATACATTGTTACACAACAATAGATAGCTCTTTGGCCCTAGCAAGTCACTTAATTTCTCTGAGCCTCCGTTTCCTTATCTATAAAATAAAGATATTAATTCCTACCTTACAGAGATGTTGTGATAGTTAAATGATACACATTGTCCATATTAATAGTTCACAACCCTTTTCAACATTTAAAATTGAGGACCCTTTAGAGCAGTAGTTTGAGTACGCCTGCTTGAGAGCTTTTATGTGGTTTTTATCTGCCATATATCATAATATATACCATCTTTTATACTAACGTGAAAATCTCCCCCTACATTACAGAAGAGCTACCATGTAACATTTAGTCAGCTGCAGATGGGTTAGTAGAGAGGGACTGATGTATAAATTGCAAAACATTTTTGCTTGTGCAGAGTCTTTCATATTTTCCCAAGACTGAATGGGCAGCTCAGAGGCTTTTCTTAGAATTTTAAACTGAGACATTAAAATTTTATTCATTCTATCATTTAACAATAATAAATCTATTTCATGTTAACAAAATAACATATTTTCCAAAATAAAAAATATTAGAAGAATGGCATTGTTTCATGTTTTGGCAAATATCTTGACTATCTGGCTTACTAAAAGTCAGCTGGATTCCACAGCTGCCTCTCCATCAATCATGGCAATATTATCCTTGCACAGATATATAGCTGGTAAAGGGGGGACCTTGTGGTCCCCTGAAAGGGTTTCAGGGAACCCAGGGGCTCTCTGACCACACTTTGGAAACCGCTACTCTGTTACAGCATCTGGTATAATTAAGTGTGGAAGTGAAATCTATTATTATTATTTGGAAATGTTTCATCTAGAGAGAGGCCGGCATAGAACTGCATGTGACATAACAGAATGCTGAGCTGGAGCCGGCTCGGGGCAGCAGACAGGATGAATGTGAGCTGTGGCCCCAGGCCCCTCGTGCACGAGCTGGGTAGATTAGGCTTGGTGGTGATCTTCAAGCCTAGGAGCTGCCTGAGCAGACAGGCCCCTGCTCATACCTCTCCCCACCCCCGGGCAGTTTCTCTGCTTAAACTGTCTTTGGAGAGAAGATCTAAAGACTAAAAAATCATTGAATGCCATGCACTGCTACTCTCTGGGCTCCTCCAGCTCTAACTTTCTTTGCTTCTATGAAATGCATTTGATCGAGTCAGCAGCAACTCCCACGTGGTGGGTAGCCTTACCAGTACAGATATGGGTCATGTGGAAAGGATGGGGACAGACAGACTGTAGGACCCTTGTGGCTGAGTCCATGGAGTCCTGCGATTCCAGCTAGAAACAGGTGTTGGCACTTCACCCTACTTGACCACATCTTATTCAAATCTATTCAATTATTAATTCCTCACATTTTGCCCCCCCCCCAAAATAATACAACATGCAACACTCTAATCTAGGGCAGTGCTTTTGGAGTGTCAGGTAGCAAGCGGGTACCCACCATGAGCAGACCTCATGGAGAGGGACCCTGAGGACTGAACACCCACAGCCCCAGGCCCCTCAGCTTACTGAGAGTTGAATCCAAGCAGAGTGTCTTTTCTTCAAGGACAATTGAAAACCCTCCAAGGTTGATCCTTCTGTGGCCTTTTTTCTCCATTTTTTGCTTCCTAAAAAAACGTGCATTAAGATCCCATAAACTTTTAGTGCACTTCTACTTGAGATAGGGCAAGTATCAGTAAAACTGAAATGTTAAATTTGTTGTGTCGGAGCCTGGAACAATGTAGGAGCAGCTGCTGTCCTCGGCACAGGGGCCCCCACTTGCCTGCCTTGCTGAGAGCCTCCCTGTAAGAAGCTGCACCCTGGACAGTTTGGCCTGATAACAATATGTACACAAGACATGGAAAATAAATGTTTTGTTGTGCAGATGATGATAGCTAATCATCATATGTACATACACAAAACAGAAATTTGAAGTATGGAATTATACAATTTGGAGTTTTCCTCATATTTTTGTCTCAAAATCAGTCCTTATCAAGGGAAGAAGCTATGCTATACATCATGCTGGGTCACATAGCTTTGGCTCTATAAATACCATCTGAATGTATCCAAAATGTATGCAAAGTGGGTTTTGTCCGGTGTCTGCCCAGTTTTGTCTGATTGTTTAAGTAAAGGCACACCCACATATGAAATACGTTTGTGGCACTAAAGGCTCCAGGAGCACATGCAGTTCATTTTAGTTGTCTATGGCCACCAGGGGGCGTGGGAGAGCGGCAACTGCAATCGACATTGATCAGGAGCCTTCCTGTGACCTGCCTGTAGCCTTGTCCTCCCTCCTCCACAGAAATTCTAACTCCTCCAAAGGAACTCTAATAACAGTTCTTAATAAAGCTTTTGCTCAGCTCCTGGGAAACAGTAACAGCCCCCAGGATAAGTTGCTCATTCTTAGTGTGGAGAGCACCGTGTGTAAGATATCCTTGCACCAGTAAGGCTGATTGCCGGGGGCTGGGGCATGAGCCTGTGGCCTCTCCGGGCAAATGCGGCAATTGCGTGCTCTGTGCTCATCCAGCTGTGCCTGGGCCTGCTGCTGGGGGTTCTTGGGGTTGGAGCTGAGAAGCCAGGTCCTTTCCCTCCTCTTGGAAAAACATGCTCTCCCTCTGAGTCACATAGCTTCTCACACCTCATTTTCTGTCTCCACCCTCCTCCTCTGGGGCATTTGAACATCTGCTTTCCAAAGTGGGAAACTTGGATCTCACTCAAGTGGGTGCAGTCCAACACATGACTTTTTCTGTTTTTAAACTCCTTTGTGCTCTAAAATCTTCTGGCCAAACGTAATTCTACTGGAGAAAGACAGTTTCTCAGCAAGACAAAGTAGCTAAAGTGTATTCTTAAATCCAAAATTTTGCAGCAGAAATAACATCAAGGGATAAGCATTTTACATTTTATGTATTACTTATCCACATATATTTACATATATTATACAATTTATAAATATCCTATGAAGAGTATGTACATCAGCAAGCTTCATAAAGAACACATCCCATCAGAGAGATATTTAATCTTCTAACAGAGGAAAAAGTATAGTCCTCCCTTAAATTAATCATTCCTCAGGAATTATGTAGCTTGCCAAGATTTCAATTCATAAGTCATGCATTAAATATATCTCCTCATCACTCCCCAGCAGTGGATTCACTGCTAGACCCAATCATCCACTTGGTTGTGCTTTTCTTTGCACCTTCTCCATCATAAAAAGTACATTTAGTCTGGAATCTTGGTCCCTGTGTTGGTACTTATATAGTTCTGTAGGGTCTAGACTAGGAGTTTGGAAGAGAAATATTTAGTATGTTGATGCTAATCAAAATATTTTATAAATGTCAAAATATTTTTATTATACTTCATAAAACCTTTTAAAAATTCCAAATTAAACTTTAATTCATTCAGTAAATAAAAACAGTAGGCCTGGGATGACTCAGTGAGTAAGCTTCATTAGTGCCCCTTGTGTTTAAAGGACAGCTCAAAGCTGATGACTGACATGGTAGTTTAAAGTGATGACCCCACAGCAAATGACACAAGGTAATTTTAGCACAAACTCCATGCTGTTTCTTTTTTTATGGGCAGAAACTCAATAGACTGCTAAGTGCCCATCCTGTGACGGAATGCTTTCTAAGAGGAAGCTTCGGTCTTTCAGACCTTGTCATCTGCTTCTATTAGAGTCCATTATGCACATTTATTGGTGGTTGCTCAACAGCTCCTCCCTCCTTGACTCCTGACCTTTGGAAGGTAAATTAGCCAAGCTTTGGCACAGGTTCACGGTGAGCTTAGAGGTGGCGCCTCTCTTACCTAATACAAACTTCAAATAAATGATTCGGAATCCACATGGGCTACCAGTTTATCTAATGAGCATTTTGAAAACAGTAAGGATTTCTCCTTAGGATTTTACAGGATGTACAGCTTGTTGGCTCTAGAAGATTTCTTGCTTGGGAATGGGGAGAAGTCAGCCCTGAGAGGAGGGATGAGACTTGTTCTTGGGACTGCGGGGCACAGGTGGGACCCAACAAGGAAGACTTCTGCTCATAAGGAGAGAGTAGGGACAGTGGGAGCTGGCATATGGTGGTGGATAATAATCCCCCGTCTAGGTCATGTTCAAACAAAGCCTACAGGACCACCCTCCACGTGCTGGGATTCCTAACCAAGGGTGCTTATCAGAACCACCTAGGGAGATTTAAAAGCTGTGTTCCCACCCGGGCTCCACCCTTGGCAATGTTGCTGCTGTCAATGGGATGGAGGCATGTGCATTACTTTTAAATCTCCCCTGGTGGTTTTGATACTCTCCCCAGTGAGAACCACTGCTGGAGGATTTGCAAGGTGGGAGAGAGCCTGGGCTGTGTGCCGAGCCCTGAGGTCCGTGATTCTGTAACTCAGCCAGTGCCTTCTGTCGCTTGCTGCCCACTCTCACGGAAGTTGTTCTCCTGGGACGGACTCCTACCCACCCGGGAATGTAGCAGCCAGAGCCTCACCATTCCAGGAGCTGGCGGCAGAAGGCACAGCTCAGACTGGGCGCCGTCGTCTCTGCATGTTGCCTCGTTCCCAAGGTGCCGCAGAGGTCCTCCTGCACCACAAAGCACACACAGCCGTGGGTGTGACAGAGGATGTGACTCATCCCCCTGGCTGCACGCGGGGCCCAGCGAGCAGCGCAGACCCGCCTGAACTCGCCAAGCCTCTCTTACAAATGGGGAAACGGAGGCCAGCAGGACGAGAGGAAGAAAAGAGCCCGTGCTTAGTTCCGATGTGTCTCTCGGTGGGGTCAGTGCCTCTAAGGCCCTCGGCTTATGAAAAGCAGCTGTCACCCTGGTTTCCTCTTGCCTCCTCTGAACAGATTTGAAAATCTGGTGTCCAGATGAGAGAATGCTTTTCCCTTTTTATTCCTTTCCCTTAGTTTCACATTAATCCAAGCTTCCCCACAGGATGAACAGATTTAGGAAGATAATTTCTAAATCTATTCATCTGACCACTGGTTAGAGCTCTAAAAGCTAAAAAGAAGGCCGGGCGCTGTGGCTCACGCCTGTAATCCTAGCTCTTGGGAGGCCGAGGCGGGCGGATTGCTCAAGGTCAGGAGTTCAAAACCAGCCTGAGCAAGAGCGAGACCCCGTCTCTACTATAAATAGAAATTAATTGGCCAACTGATATATATATATAAAAAAATTAGCCGGGCATGGTGGCGCATGCCTGTAGTCCCAGCTACTCGGGAGGCTGAGGCAGAAGGATCACTCGAGCCCAGGAGTTTGAGGTTGCTGTGAGCTAGGCTGACGCCACGGCACTCACTCTAGCCTGGACAACAAAGCGAGACTCTGTCTCAAAAAAAAAAAAAAAAAAAAAAAAAAAAAAAAAAAAAAAAAAAAAAAAAAAAGCTAAAAAGAAATGTGTTCAACTGTGAATTAAAATAGGTCAGGGACTGACTAGAGGCCCAAACGACCGGTTCTATGTCCCTTTTTAACACAAAACAATTGCACTACTGATCTGAAACCACCCACTGCGTATTTTTGACTATGAGCTTAGCCTTCATGTGAGCAGATAATAAATGTGCTTTTTCCGTCATCATAAACAATGCTGGCAGAAGCATTATTGCACACAGCTTTCTCCACATTTTGAATTACTTCCTGAGGAAACGACTGGGCCAAAGGTTACCAACATGTTCGTGTGATGATACGTGTGGCCGAACTGCTTTCCACAAAAGCTGCACGGATTACACAGCCGCCAACAATGTGGACGGCTCAGTGTGACCACACCTTCCTCGGCAGCAGGAATTATCACTCGAAAATGTTTTTGTTAATTTAAGGGGGGGGGGTGGCACCTTGTGTTAATTAGCATTTCCTCTGTGATTAAAGGAGATAAGCATTCTCCCATATGCATATTTATTGGCTGTATTTCCTACTTTTTAGTTCCTATCCTTTGTCCATTAATTTTTTTGGAGGGTTTCAGCATTTTCTTAGTAACAAAGTCAGCCATTTGTTGATTGTTCATCATGTGCCAGGTGCTTCTCGTACAGCCTCATTCCATCCTACCTTCCTGGCAGGTTGTCTCTGTTTTAATCATGAATAATCTGAGGCTCAGAGAATGTAAGCAACTTGGCAAGGCCATGCGAGGGTGGGGAACCAAGGCCCTAAGGCCACATCCCGGCCTTCTAGGTCCTTAAGTGCATGCACCCTTTTGACTGAATCCCAATTTTACAGAACAAATCCTTTTATTAAAAGGGTGGAGCAGAAAACAATGAAGCTTTTCTTGCCTTCTTTGGTGCTTAAAAAAGAACGTCTTGAAATCAGAAGGCTGCAGGTTCCCCATCCCTGACTGAGCTGGGATTTGAACCTCTACCTGTCTGACTTGTACGTTTGTGTCTTTTTTTTTTTTTTTGAGACAGAGTCTCACTCTGTTGCTGGGGCTACAGTGCCGTGGCGTCAGCCCAGCTCACAGCAACCTCAAATTCCTGGGCTCAAGCAATCCTACTGCCTCAGCCTCCCAAGTAGCTGGGACTTCTCAGCCTCCCAGAATGCTAGGATTACAGGTGTGAGCCACCTTGCACATTTGTGTCCTTAACCACAATTCTGCTCCTTTGTGCATTTGTCAGAGCATGTGATATAACAAAGATCTTAACACTGAACATTATTTGCTCTTAATATTTTCCCAGTTATCTGCCCTTTTTTAACACATTGACTGCCACACTTGAAAAAAAATTTATTTTGGGGGGCCACTGTTTTATTATGAAAATAGAATAAAAACTTCAAAGACAAAACGATCCTTTCTAATTTAATGACAAATTGTTATTTTTAGTTGTTTTCTGTGCGTGAGTTATATGCAACTTAAAAAATAGTTCATAAGGGTAAAGGTGAAGAAATGTGTGAGATACATATGCTTCACGAGGCCCCGGGCTCAAAACTAGCATGAGTTAAATACAACTCATGGCAGTTAATTTGTTTAAAAAAAACTGTCGTTTCAGTTTTGCAAACATAAGTTAAAATATGGATGTCATGGAGGAGGTGCAAATGGCTAAGAAACATGAAAATAGGTTGGATTTCATAAATAGATTAAAATCATGAGATACCAGTTTTCACTTATCACTTCAGCAAAGGATAGAAAAAATATCTGGGGTGGGCTCAGGTTGGAGACACCAGCACTCACAGGCCCTGCTGTGGGCCTGCGAACCAGGCCACAGTTCTAAAGTCTGGGTCATCAGGGTTTTCAATGTGTATCATTTGACCCATTAACCCATTAATACTAGGTTTTAATTCTAAGGAAATAAACAACTATGGATAAAAGTTTACATGTAAAATGATGTTACCTGAAGCAGTGTTTATAAAATCAAAGAACTGGAAAAAACTAAATGTCCATCTCTATGAGATTGTTTAAATAAGTCAGGATACATCCATATAATGAAATATGATGCAGTCATTAAAAATGAAGCTATAGGTTTATTCTAAATGATGTGGCGACATGCCCACAATACAATGTTAAATTAAAAAGCAGATCATAAAACAATACATACAGTAAGATCCCACTTTTGCAAAAATGCATATACAGGGGAAAAGCTGGAAGGATATATACTAAAATATTAGCAATGATTTTTCTTCTTTCTACTTTTCTCTATTCTCTGATTTTTTTTGCAATAAATATACGTTGCTTTTATAATTTACAAAATAGGTTTTATTCCCTCCATAACTCCCTTGTCTTTTCTTTTATCCCTGTTAAGCTTACACAGTTACCCCTGCACTTGATATTTAAGGCAGATTTACAGTAGAATGGAGGGAGGTAGGAGTTGGCAGACCTGGGCTGTAATATCTTCCGTTCTTTGCCCTGGGCAAATCTTACCTTTCTAAGCTACTTCTCCTCTGCTAAAAGTCTTTGCAAACTGTAAAGCTCTGAACCAACAGAATTATTATATTATTGTTTACTGCTTACTATACTGTTGCTATAATTTTAGACCCGGGCGTTTTTAATCCCAGTTTTTCCAATTCATTCATAATAGATTAATCTCTAGATCCTTGCAACTCAAAGTGTGGTCACCAGACCTGAACCAGCAGCATTGGCATCACCTGGGAGCTTGTTAGAAATGCAAAATTGCAGGCTCACGCAGACCCACTGAATCAGCGTGTATTTTAACAAGATCCACAGGTGATTCCTAGGCACAGTGGAGCTGGAGAAACCCTGGTGTAGGTTCCAGTACTCCTGCCAAGTTTCTCCCCAGTGCTGAAAGCGTGGGAAATGTCGTAGCAACAGCAGCAGCTATCACCAGCACTAACACCCAGGGTGCCAGGCAAGGAAAAGCCAGGTGATCTTGATTACACTGATTTTCGAGTCCCAGTCAGCAGCACTGCTCATCGCTAACCAGCCAAGGGAATGCGCAGAGCTGAGCCAAGACCTGCTACAGGACATCACCCTGGAGTCAGAAGACAGCCCCGTAGCCGTTCGATCTGGCTGGTCCTGGCCATCCCCATTCTGACGAGGTAACTAGTTTTAAAAAAGGTTTGAATTTTATTTATTTATTTTTTTGAGACAGAGTCTCACTCTCTTGCCTGGGCTAGAGTGCCGTGGCGTTAGCCTAGCTCACAGCAACCTCAAACTCCTGGGCTCAAGCAATCTTCCTCCCTCAGCCTTCTGGGTAGCTGGAACTACAGGCATGTGCCGCCATGCCCAACTAACTTTTTCTCTATATATTTTTAGTTAGCCAATTAATTTCTTTCTATTATAGTGGAGACAAGGTCTCACTCTTGCTCAGGCTGGTCTTGAACTCCTGACCTTGAGTGACCCGCCTTGGCCTCCCAGAGTGCTAGGGTTACAGGTGTGAGCCACCACACCCGGCCTGAATTTTAGAATCACTTTTTTTTTTTTTTTTTTTTTTCTTTTTTTCCCCTGGGTAACTGCACAGTAGAGAATCACTTTTTGAGCTACCTGGGAGTCTCACCTTTGGGGATCATTTGGCTTTTCTTCAAGCTGCTGAAGAGTCATCATGAACTTAATTTAGTGCTCCTGGGACTGTGGGAACGAGCAATCTAAGGCAGAGTGTGGTGTGGCCCTCATGTGGCCACTCCACCTTCTTCCTCTCTGGCCAGCTGTCCTGCCCCTCGGACCTTTGCCCAGAGGGTTGCACCTGCGGGCCAGACTAGGTGGGCGCTGCGGGGCAGGTGGAGGAGCTGGGCTTCCTTCCCCGGTGGATGATAAAACTCGCTTCTGTATGGGGCCCTGGCCCTCCCGGAGCTGCACCAGGAAGGGGCCTCTTGCTGGGCCGTTGACAACGGGTGCTGTGGGGCGAGGGCTCAGTCTGCCGGGCCAGCTCTCAGGGCTCCTTGTTGGAGGGGGCCTCCTGCGGCCCTCCCCAGAGTGTCCCTGTCGTCTCCCACCTAGGCCCCGGGCCCAGGAGGGCAGCCAGGGGGCTCCTTGGGAATCCGGGGGGAGCCGCACAGAAGGGCTTTCCGTTAGGGCCGCAGTCCAACCAGGCGGCTCAAAACCAGCTCAGCATCCCCACACTGCCCCTAGGGCACCATAGCATCCTGCCTGGAGTCCCCCTCAGCTTCTCATCCTCCAGGACTCAGTTCACATCTCACCTCCTCTGAGAAACCGTCCCTGACCATCTCTCCGTCGGTGACACCACCCTCCCACGTTTAGATACTTTTGGTCATATCCCATTACTTAATAGTCAGGACAGCTAACACCCAGGTAATGCGCTTACTATGAGCCAGGCCCTGTTTTAAGTACTTTACATGGATTAACTCATTCAAATGTCATAAAACCCCTGTGAGGCAGGTTTTGTTATCCCCATTGTACAGAGGAGGACACTGAGGCACAGAGAGGTTCTGTAACTTTCCCAAGTTCACAAAGCCATTACTAGTAAGTGACAGAGCCTGTATTTGAACCCAGGTAGTCTGGCTTCAGAGTTATACAGAATGTATTATTATTTCCTGCATAGTACTTTTAATATTCTGAAATTATATGTTCACTTTATTAAATGTATGTTTCACAGAACCGTAAACATCTTGAGGGCAGGTGATTGGCTGCCTTGTTTATGTTGTATCCCTTCTACCTAGAAAAGTGCTTAGCATATAGCAATAAATGTTGCTGAATGAATGAGTAATACTAGCAGTAGATCCTCTTTTCAGGGCCACTTATCACAATGTTATCATTTCACAACAATTCTGTAAGCTTGGGACAGAGTAAGGAAGAGCAAACCCAGACCCAGGGCACTGCTGGGCGGAGGACTAGGCTGCCTCACGGAACCGGAAGCCAGTTCAGGTCCGGGACTAGCAGGGTAGCAAGCTGTGAGCCTGGGGGACTGTTTGTGAGATTAGTTGTCACTGCCACAGTGGCTCAGGGCTTACCATACTGAGCATTCACCCTACACCAGGCATTTCGGAAGTTCAGGGTACAAAGGTCAGTACAATGGCACAAAGACACGGGACACAGCCCTGTGAGAACACAAAGCCCTGAGCAGAGAATTCTGCCTGGGTATCAGGTCACATAAATGACCTGACCCTGAGGCTGGCCACTAAATGAGGGAGATTTTACCGAGCAGATGTTTTGAGGGGGCAAACACACTTCTTGGGAAGGGCTAACATTTATATAATCTACATCATCTTGTCCTTAGCTCTGACAAAGACGTCATTCAAGTTTTGAATATCAGCCCCAACTTGTGTCTTCAAGTACCATGTGCAAGTAAAGAGTCAATTTAAGGTTATTATTTAGGTGATTCAGTTCTCAGAATTTTAATTTCTGAGAATTCAGAATCTGAAATGTTCTGATTATTGAGGCTACAAGAGCAAAAAGTGTAGATAGACAGCGGTGATTGATTTAAATTCCTAATCTTGCACATGCAAACCGAAGTAATTTAACTTGAGAGGAGGTAAATGCAGAAGTGGACTCATGGGAAATAATTATTTCACCGAGTGTGCTATTTATTATTTAGGAGAAGGAATACAAAACTATGAAGAAGAAAAATTATTTCTTCCAGGCATGATCCACAAAAATTTTGCCATTCATCCCGAAGAAATAACTCTTCAGTGGTTTATCAGTTTAAACTACATTGTTACATCCTAAACTAATACAATGTTAAAAAAAATTAACTAATAAAGGCTGAGTACCCTGAGAATCTGGGCATTTTGAGAGGCTGAGGCAGAAGGATCGCTTGAGCCTAGGAGTTTGAGGTTGCAGTGAGCCACAATGATGCCACTGCACTTCAACCTGGGTGACAGAGCAAGACCCCGTCTCAAAAAAAAAAAAAAAGAAAATCTAATAAAAATAACACTTGAAAAATCTTCTAATTTTTAAAACCTGGTTCTGCTTTAAATAATATTCATGGAACTTTGGTAAATTAAGTTGTCATGAAATATTAAAATAGAATTCAGTGAATCCATGAACTAGGAGTCTACGTATACATAAACATTTTTTTCTGCCACAAAAATAGGCCATAGGTTGCTATATTACCTCATTTGAGAGTGAAGAAGATGTGGATATCAAGCCATCCGGGATGCCTGGAGAACTTGCAGGAAGAGAGAGGGCTGAAGTGTTTTTGCTTTCATCAATCTTCTGCTTAACATCTTCAAGTAGGATCTCCAACTTGAAGATTTCACCTTCCACTTTTCTAAGTAAACAAACAAATAGGCATCTTCTGGGCTATGTAGTCGGTGTTCTAATTAGTAACAACAGTTCTTGACTGTAGCGTTTATCTGTATTATTAATGTGGCCTGCCCTCCAACAGGAAGGATAATGGACACTCGCCCTGACTGACATCCTGTTTATAGTTTCACTCCAAAGGCCTGGGCTCTCATCCTCATTTTCTGTCCATTAGCTGTGTACCCCTGAGTAAATCACTTAATCTTTATGGGCTTCCAATGTCTCAGCTATACCCTGGGATAAAAATACTTTACCTTCTTTATCTGGATTTGGTGATTTTGAGGTTCCTTGTAGGGGATTCTAAGAACTGTGATTCTATGAAAAAAATTGTTATGCCAATTGAAAAAGAGGAAGGACAAAAAAACTGAATAATAAGTGTTTAGATCTGTATGTACATGTGTATATAAATATACACATATAACCAACAAAAGAATTCATTTTCCTCAAATTCATTACATTTATAAAAATTTACTTTGTGTTAGTACATAAAGAAAAATCTCAAATTCCAAAATATTAAAAATTATGCCACCTTCCCTCTCTTATCACTAGAAGTTAACAAAAAGATAACTCCCCAAAACCTATTTAATTGGAAATTTTAATACTTATCTAAATAACTTTGGATTAAATAGGAAACAGAAATGGATATTGGGGATAATATACAAGTGGATGATATATGAGAGAACAGCATGTGAAAATCCACACAATGCAGTTATAGCAGTACTCTGAGGAAAATTTAAAGTCTTAAAATACATCATTCAAAAATCAGACTAAGCTGTAATAATTTAAAACTGTGTGGATAATGTGGAAATAGAAACATAGGTCAGTGGGATGGAAGGGAACTGGTCCCTTACACACGTGGAGGGTTTGTATCTGATAAAGGTGCTTTTTCAACCAGTAGGGAAAGGCTGTCCTAAAGTTGTAGGACAAAGATCTGAGCATGAAAAACCAAAGTGATTAATCAAATAAAATATATGAAAATATTTTGTGATCTAGCAGACAGAAGAGAATGAAGCAAGGCACAAGAAGAGACTGAAAATTTAAGAGAAAGAAATGAAATCATGAAGGAAGGCCTCAAGGTGGCCAGAAGGGATGGGCTCAAGGACCATGGCTGAAAGAGGCAGAGAGCAAGGGAAGGAAGAAAGGGGAGGGAGGTGGGGACATAGAGATTTGGAGTTGGAAAAAGGCATTTTTGAGTGAATTCATGATGTTTTCTGTAAAACAGAAGGTAAGAATGTATGCTGAGAATAGCAGGGAGAAAGGATAGATGGAGCTAGAACCTCATTTCTTGACTTCTTGGCTTCCGCTGTCAGAGTGTGTGACTACATTCTGACACGCAAGATGCATGAAACCCAAGCAAATATTTCTGCATATTACCTTTTAAAGGTAGTGATAAGGTTTTTTGTTTTGTTTTGTTTTGTTTTTTGAGACAGAGTCTCACTCTGTTGCCCAGGCTAGAGTGAGTGCCGTGGCATCAGCCTAGCTCACAGCAACCTCAAACTCCTGGGCTCAAGCAATCCTGCTGCCTCAGCCTCCCGAGTAGCTGGGACTACAGGCATGTGCCACCATGCCCGGCTAATTTTTTCTATATTAGTTGGCCAATTAATTTCTTTCTATTTATAGTAGAGATGGAGTCTCGCTCTTGCTCAGGTTGGTTTTGAACTCCTGAACTCAAACGATCCGCCCGCCTCGGCCTCCCAGAGAGCTAGGATGACAGGCGTGAGCCACCGCACCGGTCTATGATAAGGTTTTAATAAGAATACAACAGCTGACGTAAACCAGTGATTAGTTAGTGAATTTGCAGAATTCTTGGCCCCTACAGAAAGTCATCTACCTGACTTTGGACTCAACACTTAGAAGGTTCTCAATACATGAAGACCCCAAGGGTTGTACGTGGTTCTGCTCGTTAACACATTATGCACGTTTGAGAACAAGAGGACCAGTGTTGAGCTGATCAGCCTTTGCTTGTCCTGAGGTGGCTTTAACTGAGTTTTGGGAGAGGCCAGGTCCCTCCCTTGCCCCAGTGTTGAAAGCTTCTCCCGTATATGGGATATAATTGCAGTTGAGACTCTTGATTTATACCCATGCCAGGCGCAGTGTGGTTGTAACTAGGATATAAATAATACATTGCATAACTTTGGTCTTAATATGCACAGAGGCCTGTCTTTAAAATGACTGCCAAAATAAGAGATTCCTTGGAAAATAAATATCCTTACTCTATTAATTTTAAAACAAACAGCAGGAGCATATGGAGATCTTTTTTTTCCCCAGGAAAAAAAAAAAAGCCTTTGGGAAAAATCGACATTGAAACCTTATCCTTGCTGTCTAATTACTCAGTATTGAAATAAAAGTAGACAGAGGTTCCATTCATTTTAAAAAAGTAAAATTGTACCTTGGGAAAAAATACCATAGGAGGCCAGTGCTAAAATACAAACCATTAAAACATTTTGGCATCAACAATGATTCCATGTTAAAATGCTCTGAATAGAAAGAGCTGAATTTACAAATATTAAGCCTACTAAATAGATTCTTTTAATTCACACCAGGAAATTATATGAAAATAATCCTATCCTTTAGTCCTGGAATACATGTTAAAATTATCTGGAGTGGAGAGAGAAGGGTACGGGGCCATAAAAATCACCAACTGGAAACTTCAATCGGGAGTGTGCTTCCAAGTTTCTAATGTGAATTAACTCAGGGATCACTTAACTTTGAGCTTTAAAAGTTTTCCTTTGTCAGGATTTATGGGTCCCTCGCCCCAATACTAATCAACCTTATGATGTCCTCTCCTGCCCGCTTCCCTTCAGAATTATTGGGGGTAGGAAAGAAAGGGGGAAAGAGAGGGTCAGAAGAGAAGAACCAGGCAGGGATAATAAAGGCAGGAGAGGGGAGACAGAGGGAAAGCTGAGAAGGAGAGGAGAGGAGAAACTTGGATAGGAGAAGGCCCTCGGCGTTTAGCATGTAAGCCTTTCTAGGGTTTTCTTGTGCTTCTCTGGGTCTCAGAACCAGTTACAATGACATCCCACAAAATGCAGAATGGTGGCACCATGCCTCTGCCCCAGGAGACAACTGTTCACTTTGGATGGTCCATCTGGGTCAGTGCCCAACACAGTGCCTCCCACACTGCGGGTCCTCCATACTACCTGTGGCATGAGGTGACCCTTTGTTCATTGGTGACAGTTTTTGCTGACCCTAGACCAGTGGCTTTCCAAGCACTAAGTCAGCAGCCAAATCAGAATCCTACCTGGAGAAAGTCACCTTTGACCCCTCCCCATTACACAGTTGGTTTAAACCTGACCTTTCTGGATCAAAGTCACCAACAGTTGCAGATTTGTGCTCATGGGTGTGCTGCTGCAGAGCCAGATGTGTGTCCTTGGTGGCCAGAAACTTCTGCTCCAGCAGTTCAAGATGTCCCTGCAGGTGCTTTAGGACCTGCAGCAGTGAAGTCACTTAGAATCATTCACGTGCAAACCTGTGCATGTAGTTCCCCAAAACACAACGTAGGTGTACCCCACAGTAGTGTCAAAATGAAGCTGCCATCCTTTTCCTGGCAGCATTGATTGTTTCATTTCAGAGTGAGACACCTAAAATATAGACAACCCAAGAGTCTTCTCAACACTCAAAACACCCTCACAGCACAGAGCTGAAAAGTACAATCACTGCTGATTTCTCTCTCAGAACCTACTTAGAGGCCTCCGAACTCCCTTAGTGGGACATTCATAATCCTGTATATTTGCAGAATGATTTTTAGCTTACAAAGCACTTTCCCATTCCTCATTTAACCCACACATCAATGTTATAAATGTTGCAAAGTAGATTTTATTATCCCAGTTTTATGGAGGAGGAAATTAGAGCTCCCAGAAGTATGAAGCCACATAGATATTAAAAAGGAACTGAAGTTAGAGGGCCCGGGTCTGAGTTGATGGGGAAGGAACAGCAGGAAGATTTAGCCAAAGCTGTGAGTGGGTCTTTCAGATGTCAGCACATGCGGCCTTGTGCAGATGGGTCATGTGGTGAAGATGTGCATCGGCTTCAGCCCCACATCCCCAGGCGCTGAACAGTCCCTGAGCCTATGTCTGGCCCTGGGCCAGAAGCTTGAGATATAAAAATTATATCAGGCACAATCCCTGGTCTTAGGGATTTTATTCCATTGAGAAAAGAGACTGTGGATTAGTCTCCTTTGCCAAGACTCCATGGAAGGAGTGAGACTTAAGTCAGCCTTAAAGGATCCACAGGAGGGCCTGGACCAGGTAGCATCCATGAAAACGGAGAGGAAAGATGACGCGGAGATATATTGCCCAGGGCAGAAGTACGGCGCAGTGGGTTATGGGGTCAGACACAACAGGGTTCAAGTTCAGACTCTCTTACTCATTGTATTTTAGTCAACGTGAATTCTCTAAGGTTCACAGTTTTCTCGTCGTTAAAACTAAGATAAAAGCCCTCACCTTGCATTATAAAAATTAAATATGATAATGCATTGTGCCAGCAGCACAGCATTAATATGTACTCAATAGATGGTAGCCATTATTATTAATTCTTATTAAAAATGAATAAACAAGGGCTTGGAAAATTGGCTACAGTGTACAAAGGTGGCAAGTGTGGTCTTGCCCAGATCGCCATCTTCCGTCTTCCTCTGAGCCAATGTCAGTGGGCTGCAATAGGCTCCCTTGTGCCCCGGCTTCAGTTGTTTTCAGCTAATGGAGGGCAACGGTGCAAGGATGAGACAGGAATCTTTATTTCCCTGGTTTCCTCCTCATGCCATCTGCGGTCCCTCTACTGAAAGCTGTGAGACTTGTCAGCTACTCCTACAGCTACAGCTGTTCTCTTAGGCCCCAGGCCTGGCTTTGCCTCGACTATTTCCGGCCCAAGGATGAAGAGGCTCCCACTGATCCCTTCCTCCCCCTTACTGGTTTCCCTTCATGTGGCCCACACTGCGGTACAATAATGCCTGTACTAAACTCCGCAGTGGCCATTTGAGTAACCACCTGGTCCCCGCCAACACCCTGACTGACGCTGTGAATCCCACAGACAGCACCTGTGTTTCTAGCTCAGGGAGGGAGGAGAATGTGGCAGGCCTGACTAAAATGAGGAATTCAGAAAGGCTAACAAGTTTGAAGATGTCCATGTTGGACAGGTTGAGTTTGCAGCGAGGATGGGACACCCAGGTGAACGCGCACGAACGTCTGGAGTGAGAGGTCAGGACAAGGAATGTAGGAATTGGTAGCATGAGAGTGGCAGTTAAAGCCGTGAGAAGGAATTAGGTGTTCACAGTAAAAAGGATAGAGAGAGAAGAGAAGAAAGCCAATTATGAATTATAATTCAGAATCTTGGAGTTTAAATTGTGTTTTATATATATATATATCTCAGAATACAATAAGGCACAGTTTCTAGGCATCAATATGCCTCATTTAATTCTCACAACAAGTCTGAGATGGAAGACAAGCATGCCCTGGCACGTCCAATGTTATATAATCAATACGTAGAACTAGGACGTCTACTCCAAAATCCAAATGCTTTCTGCTGTGTTGTGTTGCTCAGACGGAGGTGGTTCGTGGTGGCCCTGCCTGGCCTTCCTGCAACATTGAGCCAAACGGGCCTGAAACCCTCAGTCATGGACCAACACCGCCAGGAGCCACTTTCCTCTTGGTCCTAGCAGGAATCCCCACTTACCCTCTAACATCAGGAAGAAACTTCCTGAATCAAGGCCTCTGAAGGCTAGCACCTTAAATCAGTTCTCTCTGCTCTGCTAAGCCCTTTAACATTCTCTGTTCTGCCAGTCCCTGAAATCCTGGCTTTTGGGGGATCTCATTTATCCTTTATTCCTCAACCCCTGCAATCTTGCTTCTAGATCCACCACTTCATTGAACAAGGACTCTTGTGGTCTCTTGTTTGCCAAATCCAGTGCGCACTTTATTTTCCTTCCATTCTTGAACATTTTTTTTTAAGAAATGGGGTCTTGCTCTGTTGCCCAGGCTGGAGTGCAGCGATGTGATCATAGCTCACTACAGCATCAAATTCCTGGGCTCAAGTGATCTTTCTGCCTCAGCCTCCCAAGTAGCTGGGACTGCAGGTGCACACCACCACAGCAGGCTAATTTTTGAAAATTGTTTTGGAGAGACAGGGTCTCGCTATGTTGCCCAGGCTGGTCTTGAACCTCCTGGCCTCAAGCAATCCTCCTGCTCAGTCTCCCAAAGTGCTGGGATTACAGGTGCGAGCCACTGCACCTGGCCCCTCTTTGAACAGTTGACGGTGTGGCCAACTCCTGCCTTCTTAAAGGCCTCTTTTCTCTTGGCATCTCTGGCTCTGCTTCTCCAGGTCTACCTCGGATCTTTTAGGTCTTTCCTCTTCTCACCTGTGCCCTGGTTGCTGTTCCCCAGGAATCTATCTGGGCCCTCTTCATGTCTAACTCTGCACAATCTGCCTGAGCAATCTCATCTACCCCGCAGCTTCAGCCCACAGATATCCCCAAATCTTTCTGGCCCAAACAGCATTTAGGGCCAGACCCATTGCTCTAACTGCCTACTGGACCTCTCCACTTGATGTCCTATAAAGACCTCAAACTCCAAATGTCCCAAACTAAACTTGACATCTCAAGTTGCCTGCCTGCTCCTGCCTGCCTTCCACACCCATTCTGGACTGCATCCTCTACTTTTATTCCTGGCCTTGGTTACCTAAGCCAGAAATCTGGAACTCATCTGGGCATCCTCCTGTCCTTTATTCACCCCTTTCCACTTGCCACCACTTCCTTAAACCCTGAGATTTGTCCCCTTCTCCATCGTCATTGCCAGGCTCTTGTACCTGGCCACTTGCATTGCTCCCTAACCAATCTCCATGCCCACAGGCTTGCCCCTATGTGGCTTCCCATTTGTCAGCTTGGAATCCTCAGTGCTGCCCCGACCGTCCACCTCAGGATGAGATCTAAGCTCCTTAGCGTGGCTTACAGCCTTTCATGACGCAGCCCTCGTCCACCTCTCTGTCTCCTCCCTCCCAGTTCGCCACACATCCGAGCACCCTCTGGTACATCACGGTGCCAAGCAGCTCCTCACACTGGCAGCACTGTCTCTCCCCTGTGCCACTGCACCTGCTGTTTCCTTTTTCTAGAACACTGCTTCGTCCCCTATTCCGCCAACCTCACCCTTATTCGCCTACAATGCCCAGTTCAGAAGTCACTCCCAGGAAGCCTTCCAAAGTGTCCCCTCACTGGCAAAGGTGGGTCCCCTCTGGGCTGTCATTAGCATCACCTGGAGCATTTCTTGTCTTTTCATGTTGTTGGTTTTTTTGTTGTTTTTTTTTTTGTTTGTTTTTGTTTTTTTGAGACAGAGTCTCGCTTTGTTGCCCAGGCTAGAGTAAGTGCCGTGGCGTCAGCCTAGCTCACAGCAACCTCAAACTCCTGGGCTCGAGTGATCCTTCTGCCTCAGCCTCCCGAGTAGCTGGGACTACAGGCATGTGCCACCATGCCCGGCTAATTTTTTATATATATATCAGTTGGCCAATTAATTTCTTTCTATTTATAGTAGAGACGGGGTCTCGCTCTTGCTCAGGCTGGTTTCGAACTCCTGACCTTGAGCAATCCGCCCGCCTCGGCCTCCCAAGAGCTAGGATTACAGGCGTGAGCCACAGCGCCCGGCCTTGTTGTTTTTTTTTTTGAGACAGAGTCTCACTCTGTTGCCTGGGCCACAGTGCCATGGCGTCAGCCTAGCTCACAGCAACCTCAAACTCCTGGGCTCAAGTGATCCTCCTGCCTCAGCCTCCCAAGTACCTGGGACTACAGGCATGCGCCACATGCCCGGCTAATTTTTTCTATATATTTTTGGTTGGCCAATTAATTTCTTTCTATTTTTAGTAGAGATGGGGTCTCACTCTTGCTCAGGCTGGTTTCGAACTCCTGACCTTGAGAGATCCTCCTGACTTGGCATCCCAGAGTGCTAGGAGTACAGGCATGAGCCACCGCGCCCAGCCACCTGGAGCATTTCTTAACCTACATTTTAATTGTCCGCTTACCAGTCCATTGCTGGTGTGGACTATAAGCCATTGGAAAAGGAATTGTTTCTTCATCTCCAAATCCCTAAGTGCCTGGTAGAGGGTCTGGGATATAAAGAGTGCCTGATAAATGTTTGCCAAATGAATAAATGATTTAATTAGTGAGGTGAGTGAATGATCAACTGTGTCTTTTAGCATTTGGGTCTGCCTGGTTTTTGTCCCTACTGCCGGGTATCTGAAGTGCAGACTGCCCCGAACCTTGCTGGTGCCTGTGTAGGGACTCCTGTCACCTGCCGTGTTGCTGACCCCACGGCCTCAGCTGCATCTTCACGTCAGCACATTTCTGGTTCTCCCAGGCTCAGCCCTTTGCCCCGTTGCTCCACTCCCACTTCCCATGCACTGATAACAAGGCTGTTGTGGTGACAGCATAAATTAGTGATTTGGTTACATGCAACAACAAGCAAAGATGTGAAAGTAAAAGATTTCGATCTGAAAATCATTGCTTCAAGATTGATTTTAAGAGTTCTCAAAGTCATGTTGCCAGATGCCAGCGATTTTTATAATCTAAACCCACCAGGACCCATCAAGTGTGGGAGGCCCGCCCTTTATAATGGCTTACATGTTCTTCTCTAGGCACTACTTTGTCTCAGATTCATTACAAGGTGACTGGTGAGGAATAACACTCAGAAGTCATAGATTCCCGAAAGAAGGCTAAATACATATAGAAACAACCCCAAACTCTGTTACCCCCATAAACAAAGACAGTTTAATCTTCAGCAAAACGTTTCCACTCCCATCACTGTAGAGAAAACATGGTGCTATAAAGTCATTTACATTTTCCCATGTCAAAATCCCTGATAAAGATTTTTAAAACTGGATAAAATTAATTACCATTCTCTTATCTTGCACGTGACAGGAAGAATCCTGTTTTATTCTTTTGGAAAATTCTTGTACCTGCAGTGAAAAAAATGCAATCTTTTATTAATGGCATGGTGGCTCCTATTTGAATTTGGTTACTTCAATTGTTTATAACAAGCTTTAAAAGTATTACTTTAGTCTGCAATTGGTCAGTCTGTTCTTTTAACTTCTTACACATCTGTTTCCCTTGGCATATCTTTTGAAATATGTTAGAAGAATTTGAGGAAGGGTCTTTCTGAAGTGTTGATGACACCTTAAGGAGGCTTGTCTCAGATTCTATTCCTAAATAAGAAAGAGTGCATTTTGGCTACCATTAATTTCAACTCATCACAGTTTTATTAAGTACTGAAAACACAAGGCTGTGGCAGCCACCACCCCTTGCTATTTTTTAAAATAGCTTTCAAAATATGTATCTAAATCAAAGAAGTCTTAAAATGTTAGTACCTGTGAGCAGTTCTTGGTGGTTACATACTGTAGGTTCCATCTGCACAATTAAAGGGTAAGAAAACATTACTGTTGATATTAATCAATGACACCATTATTCAGAATGACCCTATGTGTTCTGGTCATCACAGAGGCAGCCCACTGTCGTGGTCAAGAGCCGGGCCCATGACACAAATGGGGACAGTAAGTGACCTATCTGATGGCATTGTTACCACGATTAAATGTTAAATATCTGCCATTGCAACAGGCATGTGGTAAGCATTTAACAATACATGTTCCCTGTATTACCGCCGCGTTTGGTGCTAGCACGTGGAATGCTGACACATTTCTCTTAACCTAGACCATAAGCCCCATGAGGGCAGGGCCGTTGTTGGCCTTGTCACTGGTGCTCTCTCAACACCAAACACATGGTAGCCAAACTCTGGAGAATAATACAGTATGCGTTAAGTTCCAAAGCGTGTGATGATAGTGGTTGTTTTCTATTCATCACAGGCTAGTTGGACAGAGGTTTAAATTCCAGAGTGATTCACCCTGGGAGTCCTCCCTTTTCCTTCCTAACACATGAAGATCAGAAACATGCTAGTGCCAGAGAGCTAAATGGTGGTGGTCAAAATAGACTCTGGTCATTACAGGTGTCTCAAGTATATGATGGATATGAAACCTGTAGGGTCCAACTCTCCAACCTGAATTGACGGGACTGGAAAAAGTCAGACAGCTGACCTCAAACTCCCACTGCCAGAGAGAGATGAGCCTGACATCCACATTGCTCCTACTGCCCAGAGGGCACCGAGCGCTGGGCACAACAGGGATGTTCTCCTGCAGGCAGAACCGAAACCCCAAGGCTTCCAAATCCCACAGGAGTACAGATTTCTCCAAGACTTAGAGAAGCATCCTGGTCATGGCCAGGTGGGGTTGCTGGCTCCAGGTGTGTGTGTATGTGGGGGGACAGGGTTCTGCTTAGACTCCCCAGAGCATTTCACTGGAAGAGAAGGGAGTTGAAGCATGAGGGATGGAAATGGAAACAGGCAGATAGTATCATTTAGTCCAGGACACCCTTTGTACAAAGCTTCAAAGAAAGATCATACAGTTCTGGCAAGGTGCCAAAGAACTAAAATGTTTATTTTGACTGTCAGCGTGGATTTACCTTACCATTGAACCTCAATAATCAATGAGATCCTGAGCCTTAGCATGTTGGGAAGTTGTAGAGGGGGTGAGAAGATGGGGTAAGAGAAAGAGGGGAATAGAATAAATTAAGCATCAACAAAGTTTGGTACACATTTGAAATCTGTTATTAAAGATCTTAATCCAACTCAGCATCAATAACTAAGAGCGTAATATATGTGAGACACAAGGCCAGGCCTCTGGGGGAAGGTGGGCAGTGGAAAGATGAAGATGAGTTTCTGACCTCCAGAGCTTTGAATCCAGTGAGAGAAACAGACACTTCCAGGTTGTGATGATTAACTCTGGCTCTGACAGCACTAAGCAAACAAGAACAGAAAAGGCTGTGACTTGGGGGACCTGAAAAGTTATGTGGCCCAAGGGAGAACTAAAGGAGGCCACGAAAACAAGCAGGTCTTTGGTAAGTAGAGATGGGATGTGCCACACAGGGTAGGAACTCAGAGGATTCGGGGCCTGAGAAGAGGTTCGAGATCACCCAGGTAACTGAGGGTGACTCCTGGGGAGGGGAGCTAAATTTTAAAAATGGGCAGACCCAAATTCCAGCTTGAAAAATTTGGATTTTATTCTCTCGTGTGCTTTTGTCAGTCCAGCCCCTGAGTCTTCTCATGAGGATATTTGCTGGGCTTCTGGGAGGTCAAGTCGCTTGCCCAGGGTAACCCAGGAGGCTGAATAAGACCCCAGAACCAGAACCAAGCCCCATGTGCCCTCCACAAACCCACACGGAGGTAGACAAGCAGTGGCTCTGCTTATGTATTTACAAGAGACTATTTTCATTTACCTGTAATTGTTGTGAAGGCTCAGTAATTTTCCCCTTCTGCTCTTGATGTTGTGTTTCAACACAATTTGACTTAGGCATGGTTTCCAAGGTATCTTGCACCATAGCTGATTTACTTCTCAATTTAGGAGAAAAGTTGGCTTGTTTAGCTATTGTAAGTGGTTTATTAACTATGTCATTTTTAGGAATTTTCACTTTGGGAACAGCCTTAGAGAAATCAGGGCGCTGGTAATGAGCGTGACCTTGGCAGCATTTGAATCTGCTGCCTGAACTTGCTTTTCCAGTCTGCTCGTTCTGGGGTGACTGCCCTTGACAACGTTTTTGCTCATCACTTGGACCCTTGATTTTAGTTAGAAAATTTGAATCTTCCGGATGGCTGCTATCTCCAGCGGCCACTGGCTCTTCTAAATCAGAGGTGTTTTCTTCTATCATGTTTAGAGAACATCCGTGCTCGTTGCTATTTTCATCATCCCTTTTGTGGTTAAGTTGGTCAGTGAGTTTTGAGGTTTGTTCTTCCGGGCAAGAATTCTTAATATAACACGAAATAATATTTTCAATAATAGCTCCTTCTTCAAAACTGTCAGTATTTGAGGTCTCTGGGGGAGTTTCACAGTCGATGCCTTGACCGCTTAAGAATTTCTCTTCAGAAAGGTGATGGAGTAAAATGTCCGAAATGTTTGAATTTGAGGTGTCTCCTTGGTCAGCTGGAATGTTGGGAGTTACCGCGGCGCATTGCTTCTCTTGGTCGTGTTTTTTGTTGACAGGATTTTCGGTAATGTAACCTGGAGGCATGGCCTTCGCTGTGTTTCTGCAGGGCTTGTCATGTGTAGCCTCCTCTTGAGGGCCATCTGCTATTAAAATGACTTGATCTGAGCCATCGAGGATGCCATTTTCTGAGGTAAAAGCATAATCAGCCCCATCATAAGGCAACTCCTCCTGCTGTTTACAAGTTGTATCTTCTGAAAGATCGTCGTCCATGCTGGGGCAGCCTGATCTCTCCCGTCCTCTGCAGCCCGGTCTCAGGTTCTTAATTGTAACCGTAGATCTTCTGGTTTTCGCTGACTGTCTTCATCTCGCATCCTGTTCGGTGTGAAAGGAGAGCAGCCTGGTTGTTAAATGTCTGGGAATAATGCGGGAGACTCTGCCTACGCTGGTGCCTACGCCAGAACTAAATGGATGTTTTTCATTTAAAGAAATTCAGTGAGACACATGAAGGCAGAAAGCTCAGCCAAGAGCTAACCCATCCTAAATACTGTGTCAACATAATCAGGGGTTTTATGCCACTGTTTTTATAGTGAGGAATAGAAAGAAACAAGGGGAGTGTTAAAATTTTCATTCATTAAAACCTGAGGGGCCCCGTAGGTTACAGGCTCACGCCTGTAATCCTAGCACTCTGGGAGGCCGAGGCAGGTAGATTGCTCAAGGTCAGGAGTTCGAAACCAGCCTGAGCAAGAGTTAGACCCCGTCTCTACTAAAAAAAAAAGAAAGAAAGAAAGAAAGAAATTGGCCAATTAAAAATGTATAGAAAAAACTAGCCAGGCATGGTGGCGCATGCCTGTAGTCCCAGCTACTTGGGAGGCTGAGGCAGAAGGATGGCTTGAGCCCAGGAGTTTGAGGTTGCTGTGAGCTAGGCTGATGCCATGGCACTCTAGCCCAGGCAGCAGAGTGAGACTGTCTCAAAAAAAAAAAAAAAAACTTGAGGGACACCTAATGAGCAAATATTTATCAACCTCCCTTAGGGAAATGCTATTTGGAGTTTTCTCAAAATGGGATCTTGGGATGCAAGTAAAGGATTGATTTTTTTAAAGTGCCTTGGCTGTCCCTTGTCCACACATCACGGACAAGCCTGTAAGTTGCATGGCACTGGAAGCTGGCTCAGCTCAAACTCAACACTGACCTTCCTGTTCTGGTGCTTTTTCAGCCATCCCTCCAGACATTCTGCTCCCCTTCTCCTAATGTGTCCTTGTGTGTCTGAGAAGTGCAGAGAAAGACTGACAGGAATATGGCCAAGGGACAGACAGGCCTTTTGAGCACCTGGAGGCTGGTCTGCAGTCAAACATCTCTCTCCTAAAGAGGACCCAGGCAGGCACCTGGTCAGAAAGGCTATCCTCCCCCGAGCAGTCCTGACCAGCTGGAGTCTGGAGGTGGTGGTGGTGGGTATTGGGAGGATATTCCTGAAAATGGTCAGAACAAAACCAGCTGCCACTTGGATACTCGAGTCCTTTATTCTTTTTCTTAAACAACATTTCAAACACACATGCAGATATCTCTTCCTGATTTGTGAACTTTTGGGATAACTCCTCGGAAGTAGTAAAATGGTCTCAAGTTTTAGGTGGAGTAACTGGTGCTCCAGGCAGGACAGGAGCAGCCCGGGCTTTGCGGTTCACCAGCCCAGGGTGACCAGAGCCGCCGCTGGCCTCTCTTGCCCATACAATTACAGGCTGAGGAGCAGATCTCTGAGGTTCTCTCCTCAACTAAATTTTTATGCATCTATAAACTTGTGATTTATTAGAAAACCTCAAAAGTTAAAATAGTATGTTTGACCAAAAAAAAAATAAATTTTTTTTTGAGCTAAGTTCTCTGAAGTAAAAAGGAGTATAAACCAAATGTGGTAAAGGGCATCTGTGAAACATTGTACAAAAATCTTAATTTATAGATACGTGCCAATGTTAGAAAACCCCAAACAAAAAGATACTTCTGAGAGAGAGCGGGGGAGAGAGAGAGAGAGCACTGCAGAATGACTTTAAGTCATTTACAGAGGCAGTATTTACTGAAAGTCGAGGCACATCTTCATGAACAGAATTACAGGCTATTCTGAGCCAAGCTGAAGAACAAGGGAAAAATGCTCCCCAGGCAAGCGCAAAGGCACGGTGGGAAGCAGCAATCGGCAGACCCGGGTTTGAATTCCAGCTTCTCCACTTGTTAGTTTCATGTCACCTGGCAAGTTATTAATATTTAACTTTTCTGAGTCTCTGTTTCCCCTTTTGAAAAATAGGAAGAGCAATACTCGAGATAATGCACGCGAAGCACTTGGCACAGGGTGTGGCACAGTGTGAGAATTCAGTACACGGTAGTTTAAAAATGAAAAACCAAAACCCATCTCAGTGCTGGGATACTGAAGAGTGCGCAGGTCCGGAAGGCGAGGCCACTCCTCACATGTGGGGATAGTTAAAGGATAAAGGAAGGAATTGCAGATATAAGACATCTCTTACAGAGCCTTAAAATTATTTTTAAAATCTATCTGTAAATGACTATGTTGTTTAAAGGTAAAAAAAAATCACTAAATAATTTTAAGCAAAATAGCGTCTAATTTTTGAGAACAAAAAAAGGAGAATATGTTTAAATACCTACAGAGAAAAGAGAAAAGAGAAAAAGAAGACAAATTCTAGTTTTACAGGACTTTTAATGACCCAGACTACAGCCCCAAAGTAATCCTCATGCTTTCTTTTTATAATATTTTAAGAAGCTCATTGCCGAACTCTGAGCCCTTGCTCTTAAGGAAGAAAAGACACATTATTGGCTAAATTGCAGTTTCTAAAATATTATTCTGTTTAAACTGATAAAATTTGATTTTTGCTATGACTGTTTTTTTTTTTGTTTTTTTTTGGTTTTTCTTGAGACATAGTCTTGCTCTGTTACCCAAGCTAGAGTGCCACAGTGTCAGCCTAGCTCACAGCAACCTCAAACTCCTGGGCTCAAGCAATCCTTCTGCCTCAGCCTCCTGAGTAGCTGGGACTACAGGCGCACGCCACCACACCTGGCTAATTTTTTCTATTTTTAGTAAAGACAGGGTCTTACTCTTGTTCAGGCTGGTCTTGAACTCCTGAGCTCAAGCAATCCTCCTGCCTTGGCTTCCCAGAGTCCTAGGATTACAGGTGTGAACCATCACACCCTTCCTTTTTGCTATGACTCTTAAGAAAAAGAAAAAGAGACACCACCAAGATAAGCCTGAGGAACTCTCTAATTACATATAGGAAAACAACTTCTCTGTTGTTCGTTCGTTCGTTCTTTCTTTCTTTCTTTCTGTTTTTTTTTTTTTTTTTTTTTTTTTTTTTTTTTTTTTTAGTGCATCCAAAATATCAAGAAAATTTTTTCTGGAAAGGGACAGTCCCTATACTTAGCATTGTAATGGACCTTACAGGTAGCTGGAAGAAACTGGAACATCTTCCTACATCAACACCCAGCTCAATCTTGGAATCCAAAGGCACATCCAAAGAGATTCCGGTGAGAACCCAACAGAACCTTTCTGTAGAATTCAACTTGATTTACTGAAGTCAGGGGAGTACATTTGGGGCCATGACCACTCACACAGCTATACTGACCATTGTGTGTTCAGCAACGGCTCACAAGCCCCTCTGAGCATGAACACTTTGAGCAACCAGTGCCAGGACATCACAGTGCCCCAGCCTGTGAAAACACTTCAGTCCAGGACCTGAGCAGGATGAACACCAAGGTGATCACCATGCTGACAGCCGTTCCCTGTGTGGTTTATTTGATCATGAAATCTAAATTTGGTGATGAAGCGCTGGCCTAAGCCACTAACCTGCCTATTTAAGAGAAGAAGAAAACCACGGCTGGGATGACTAGCAATCTGATGGATTCAATTAAGAATGTCTATAGATGGGAAAACTCAAACTCCTTAGTGGTGAGAGACCAGAGATGGTCAGCAAATCCTGGTTTCTGGCTGGTAGGTGATATTTCTTCTAGTCACTAAGCCCATTTAGTGATAATACAATTTTACACATTAGAGGACTGTTTCATCACCAAAGGAAAACTGTGGGGCCATGTGCTTACAACAATCTTTCAACCTCATCCCCACTACCCCCTGTTCTGTGTTTAGACCTCTGCTACCCAGGCAAACTGGGGAAGGTGTATAGGACCCAGATGTACAGGAGAAAGCAGGAGTTGTTTCTACCCACCTTTTCCTACCTCCCTCCACCTGAAGTGCCAGTTAACACAGACACAAAACACTCACAGCATCTACACCCCACACTTCTAAGATCAGCCTTACTGACTTTGTAATGACAATAAGAGTTGGCTGTTGAAGGCAATGATTCAGTAATCCAAATAGATATTTGTCATTTTGATTGTGACTAGATTACAATTAAAAGCTTTCAGTGCATGATTCATTGATATTTTATACTGTACAAAGCAATATGCTGCTCTAAGTCTTCAGCCAACCCAATGCTACCATCAACACAAAGAGCTAAAACGATGGCAGTAACAATAGGAACTCACCAACTTCTTGGAGTCTCTGGATATCACAGAATGAACAAGTTGAAGGGCCTTGCAACACAGATGAGCAGTCCTTTAACTCTAAATCATCTTTTTTTCAATAGTTGGAAGTTGACTGCGATTGAATAATAGAACAAACATGAAGCTTCAAAGTCGTGATATGTCTGCTTCGTCTGGGCTCCTTAACTGCAGGAAATCCAGCTTTGAAGACCACATAGGGGACTTCTAATGTGATCTAAACTGTAGTCTTTTTTTTTTTTTTTTTGGTCCTTTAAGAGCATTCAAAACACTTGGTTTGACTCTGTTTTAATTTTCACATTTTCTCCCTCTATTTCTAGCTCAGGATTTCTGTTTACCCATGAAAGAAAATAGGAGATGGTTCAGAATAGTATGTCCTGGGCCACGCCCAGGGGTCAGGTATTCATGGATTTTGCATTCAGTGTATGGTGTTTCTAGATTAAAATATTTTCAAAGGTAATATGATACAGGCCTCCTCTGCAATGACTGCATTTGGTTACGCTTGGTAATCCTATCAGCTAACTTTATTTCAGAAACGTGGGGTGTCCACAATGCAACGTCTCCATCTGTAACTATATCTGTTCAACGTGGCAGTGTGGCTTCACCCTGTCATTGTGGAGTGGCAGAAGGGAGACACTGTGATGGGACAACAAGTCAATTCGATACTCCCGTGAGAGCCAGATGGATGTATTATTTATAGTCAGTCTTAGAGATAGAGTCATTCTGTGAGTGTGCATGAATTTGATGACCAGCTGTTAAAAATTTGTTATTCTGAAACTATTTTAAAAGTCAGGGGAAAAAAAAATTTTGAAACCATAAGCAAACCACTATTTGGAGAAACTTCCTCTCGATGTTTTACCAGCAGCCTTCGCTGGTTTTCCTTGCTCTTTGGAGGTCAGCGCTGCCTTTTATCCAGTTTTCCCATTGTCATAGCCACGTAATCATCATAGTCTGTCTAATTTGTACTGTAAATCATAGACCTTTGCTGTGCTTGGGAACATTTAGAAAACTCTTGCCAATTGATTTTCTGAAAATAATTCTAATTATAAACTTTAAAACACACACTGATTTAAAGAATTATAATTTTAAAAAAACACCTCATCCCTGAAACTTCTCTGCCCTTCTCTAAGCTTTCCAGCTTAAATTTGGCAACCTCTGCCTAGAGATAAGAAGGGCCAGAATATTTTAGGAAAACCCTTTTTCCCTTATAGAAAGATTTATCCTCTCTCCTCTGTCCTCTACCCACTGCCTAAAGGAAGAACATTGATGTGAAATTATAATTTTTTAAAAAATAATGAATAAAATGTCAAATACACACACACACACACACACACACATACATTGATGCTTCATATATGCTTCTCAAAGTGATTTCTAAAAGTTATGACTTTGATAAAATGTCTAGCCTGGCCAGGCACAGTGACTTATGCTTGTAAAGGACATTCTTTATGGAAGGAGTGCAGGGTTCTCCTATTCCTTCATGCTCTAGGAATGGCAGGACAAGAGTCTGAATCCTGGTATTGCCATTTCCCAGTTTCTTAAGTTTGGGCAAATGACCTAACTTCTTTGACTCTTACTTTCCTACTTTGTAAAATGTTGATGACAATCCTACTTCAAAAGTTTGCTATAAGAATAAAATAAGGTGTTTATGTAATTTGGCATCTGTCACGTCCAATAAATGATAGCCATTGCTCTGAAACCAAAGTCCTTATGCTCTCAAATCTTCCTCCATCTCGCCACAGTACAAACAATCCTGATGAACAGCTACATATTTGAAAATTTCTACAGATAGTAATGCTATCTAAATAAATGTGACATGTTAGAGTTGGATTATGCCTATTTTAGTTTTAATGAATGCATAGGGTTTAGAACAGTGCCTGGCACATAATGTCTGATAAATACTAGTTTTAAAAATTATTAACTATTACATAAAATCTCTCAGTACTTCATTTTAGCTTTTTTAGTCAGTTTGTATGGTTTTACATAAGAATATGAAATGAAATCAGTTATAAATTATGTCATGATAGAAAAATAACAGCTATCAATACTTCTCTAACCCCTTTCTGGTAAAAACTACAACTCAGGGCATGTGTGATGGCTCACGCCTGTAATGCTAGCACTCTGTGAGGCCAAGGTGGGAGGATTGCTTGAGTTCAGGAGTTCAAGACCAGCCTGAGCAAGAGGGAGATCCTGTCTCTACTGTAAATAGAAAGAAATTAGCCAAACAACTGAAAAAAATAGAAAAAAATTAGCCTGGCACAGCGGCGTGTGCCTGTAGTCCCAGCTACTTGGGAGGCTGAGGCAAGAGGATTGCTTGAGCCTAGGAGTTTGAGGTTGCTATGAGCTAGGCTGATGCCACGGCACTCACTCTAGCCCAGGCAAGAGAGTGAGACTCTGTCTAAAAAAATAAATAAATAAAAAGACAACTCAGCCAAGCATGGAGGCTCACGCCTATAACCCTAGCATTTGGGAAACTGAGGCAGGAGAATCACTTGAGGCCAGGAGTTTGAGACCAGCCTGAGCAACATAAGACCTTGTGTCTACCAAAAAAAAAAAAAAGGCAGGCATGGTAGCACACACCTGTAGCTCCAGTCATTCAGGAGGCTGAGGGAGGAGGATCACTTGAGCTCAGAAGTTTGAGGCTGCAGTGAGCTATGATGATGACACTGTACTCTGGCCTGGGCAACAGAGTGAGAACCTGTCTCAAAAAAAAAAATCTCTTTGAATAGTAGTAATGAATTAGAGCCCCCAACATGATTATACAATAAATATTACATAATCCAATGCTAAAATGCCAACTTCTAGCCGGGCGCGGTGGCTCACGCCTGTAATCCTAGCACTCTGGGAGGCTGAGGCGGGTGGATAGCTCGAGCTCAGGAGTTCGAAACCAGCCTGAGCAAGAGCGAGACCCCATCTCTACTATAAATAGAAAGAAATTAATTGGCCAACTAATATATATAGAAAAAATTAGCCGGGCATGGTGGCGCATGCCTGTAGTCCCAGCTACTCGGGAGGCTGAGGCAGTAGGATTGCTTGAGCCTAGGAGTTTGAGGTTGCTGTGAGCTAGGCTGACGCCACGGCACTCACTCTAGCCTGGGCAACAAAGGGAGACTCTGTCTCTAAATAAATAAATAAATAATAAATAAAATGCCAACTTCTTTGGACAATATTAGCTGCTATATTAAAATATCAGAATTGACAACCATATGAAAGGTAAGTAGTCAACATTTAGCCTTTTATGGTAGGTTTATGTAGGCTTACTAAACATTAATGAACGAAGACTCACAACAAACACCTAGCTGAGATATTTCTTTACCCTCTCAAGAAATGTCACTATCTCAGAGATGGAAACTCAGTACAATGCTAAACAATTTAGGACAGGAAACAATTACCTGCTCAAAAGATAACAGCACTTTGCATCTAAATAACACTTTCCAACCAGGAGTATCTAGTCACTTTACAATCTCTAATTAAATACTCTCTGGGACTTAAGTATCTCCCTTTAACCTTATGAAATAGATGCAAGGAGAGGAAGCAATTTAGCTCCAATTACACAGCAGGTCACTAGCAACAAGGATTTCCTCCCTTGGAATCAGTTGTTAGATGGGAAGCAAAGAAAACTAACACTATTGAGGGCCTACTGTGTGCTAGGTGCTTTGTGTATATCATCTCTTCAATCTTCTCCATAGCCCCCAAAGTAAATACAATTCCTTAAGATAAGAAAGCAGCTGAAAGGAGTAGAACTAGGATAGGTCAGTCTGATTCCTTTTTTTTTTTTTTTTTTTTTTTGAGACAGAGTCTCACTTTGTTGCCCAGGCTAGAATGAGTGCTGTGGCATCAGCCTAGCTCACAGCAACCTCAGACTCCTGGGCTCAAGCAATCCTGCTGCCTCAGCCTCCCGAGTAGCTGGGACTACGGGCATGCACCATGATGCCGGGCTAATTTTTTCTCTATATATTAGTTGGCCAATTAATTTTTTTCTATTTTTAGTAGAGACGGGGTCTTGCTCTTGCTCAGGCTGGTTTCGAACTCCTGACCTTGAGCAATCTGCCCACCTCGGCCTCCCAGAGTGCTAGGATTACAGGCGTGAGCCACCGTGCCCGGCCTGATTGGGTTCTATTAATGATCCATGAATTGGGCAGCATCCCATCTACAAAATAGAAAAGCCCTCCAGTGAGCTGAGCAGAGTGGGTGAGCTTTACGGGCAGAAAAGGCCAAGTAAGCAGAAACAAGGGACAAAAAACAGACTGGTTGTTTCAAAGTTACTTTCCTTGTAGGGTTAAAGCAGAGAGGACTTCCTTACCATGCTGGCTCAGGTTGACTGGGCCCCACTGGATCGCTTCCTGCGAATCCCCGTCCTTTTGGAAAACTGGCCAGTTTCTAAGTTAGGTTTGATTACACAGCACCTAGCACAAGTGACTTCATTCTGGTTTGGTCTGGTCTGTTGGGGCCTAAAACAGGAGTTTAGTTCAAAACGACCTCCCATAAATTTTATTTAATGAAATTACCACAAACTTAGTGGTGTCAAACAATACAAATTTTATTATCTTTTAGTTCTGGAGGTTGAAGTCTGAAAATGGTTTCACTGAACTAAAATCAAGGTGTAGGCAGGACTGTGTTCCTTCTGGAGGCGCTCAGGGGAGAACCTGGCCTTTTCCAGATTTTAGACTATCTGCATTCCTTAGCCCATGGCCCCTTCGTCCACTGACAAAGGCAACATTACAACATCTTCAAATCTCCTCTGACTCTGACATTCCTGCTTCCTTTTACTCCTAAGGACCCTTGTGATTAGATTGTGTCTTGGGCCCACCCAGACAATCTAGGATAATCTTCTCAAGATCCTTATTTAGCAGACTAGCAGTTGCCTGGGGTTGGGGAGGAGGTTGGGAAGGGGCATGAGAAAATTTTCAGAGGTGATGGATATGTTGATTGTGGTGAATGTTTGTCAGACTTAACAAATCGTACCCTTTAAATATGTGCTGTTTATTGTATGTCAGTTATAGCTCAAGAAATCTGTTAAAAAATAATATATGAAAAGAAACTTTAAAATCCTCCAAGGCACACAAGGACTTCATAAATGAAATTATAGAGCCCGAGAGAAACTTGTACCACATTGCAGTAACCTTATCTGTAAAGCTCTTCCGAAAATTTTTAAATACCTCATTCAGATGTTATCGTTTCAGGATAATTGAAGATTTGCAGAGCAACACATTTGGGAGTTTATTCTGTATACTGTCTAAGCTCCTTCACAAGGCATGTGAAGCCTTTTGTGAACTGTCGCCACCTGTCTACCTCTCCAACCTGTCTTCCTACCACACCCTGCCTTGAGAGTCATGCTTCCACAATTCCAGGCTCTTTACAGCTCTCCAAGCTCACCTGGTGTCTTATGTCCCCACTCTTTGGATTACACTGCTATCCTCTCTGCCTGGAATGCCCTTCCCCCCACCTACCTCCTTAGCCAGGAGAGGTCATCCCTTCTTCCTCTGCCACCTCCATCCCCTGTACAAGCTTCTGCAGTTACACTTTCCCCACTGTCTTGCAATTAGTTGTTTCATATCTGTCTTTTGTCACTAGCCTGTCTCTACTCCGGGTATATGACAGGAACTCAACATGCATTCCATGGAATTGGAAATGCTCCCGGTGTGCCATGATGATAAACGTTAAGCCGGGCGCGGTGGCTCACGCCTGTAATCCTAGCTCTCTGGGAGGCTGAGGCGGGCGGATTGCTCGAGGTCAGGAGTTCGAAACCAGCCTGAGCAAGAGTGAGACCCCGTCTCTACTATAAATAGAAAGAAATTAATTGGCCAACTAATATATATACAAAAAATTAGCCGGGCATGGTGGCGAATGCCTGTAGTCCCAGCTACTTGGGAGGCTGAGGCAGCAGGATTGCTTGAGCCAGGAGTTTGAGGTTGCTGTGAGCTAGGCTGACGCCATGGCACTCACTCTAGCCTGGGCAACAAAGCGAGACTCTGTCTCAAAAAAAAAAAAAAAAAAAAACAAAACGTTAGAGCCATCAGGGCGTCTATAGGGAAGGAAATCCACCCAAGGGGAGTTTGGATGTGGCCAGATGAAAGGATAAAGCATGGTCCTGAAGCAGATGGCAGTGATACTCCTGCAGCTGAACTAGCAATTGGTTCTCAGAAGGAGGGCAGGACAGCCCAGGGGCTCTCAGAAATGGAGGGGGAGTTGCAGCTGGCATTTAGTACTGGGAGCCAGATGGAAGCAAGGTACAAAACAGTCCTGTGCAGAGAACTGTCTCGTCCAAAGTGCCAATAGGACCCTCATTAAGTAACGACACTCTAAAGATAAAACAGGTTTTCTCTGAAAAGATAACCCTTTTTATTTTCTCTGAAAATAACCCTTCCCTTATTACTTCAGGGGAGTGTGAGGTGAAGTCAGAGATGAGGACCAGAACTTCTCCCTCAAGCACTCACTCCCTGGCCCCTGCCCATTCCCTGTTCCCTGAACTTCTTTTGTTCCTCAAATGCACAGTGTCCTGCCCACCCCGTGGTCTTCCCTTCAGCTGTTCACAGGCCTGGGGTGTCTGCCCCAACCTCCTCCTTCCTTTCTACCTGGTCATTTCTTACTCATCCCTGAGCATGTCACTCCCTCCAGAACCTTCCTTCATCTCCTACACTAAGTCAGGATCCCCTGATGCAAGCCTTCAGAGCACTCCCTGTACTCTATAATAGCATTCATCATGATCATAAAATATTGGCAGAGGAGAATGGGAGGGGGAAGGTGGGCAGGAAGGAGGGAAGGGAGGAAGACCCATCTGACTGCTTGGGAACAGTGGGGAAGCAGAAGTTATTTATTAATAAAAACTGAGTTTGATTCTTAGCTCTCTTCTTTATTAATTGAGGACCTTGGATGAGTTATCTATTAATAAGTAATCTGAACTTCAGTTTCCTCATTCACAAAATGGGGATAAAGGGTGTTTATGAGGATTAAATGAGATAAGTGGATAAAGTGCCTTGCTCAGTTTCTGACACTTAGGTACTCAATAAATGTCAAATCTTTCCTTCTTCTCTCCTTCTTCCTCTTCCCTGAGCGGAAGGGCAAGAAAGGGTAGAAATGTAACTGAGGAGGCTAGAAAAAGCCTTTATACCTAACTTGATAGAGAGGAGTATATCTGCAGGCCTTCTAAGTGGGTTTAAGAGGCTCTGAGAACACAGCAAGAGAGGCCTGTGGTCAGGGGTGGGGGCAGTTGTCATTGGTTGGAATAGAGGCAATGGATAGAATTTGTAGACACTGACATGGGAGTATTGCCCAAATATTGCCCAAGTATTGCCCAAAGGTCTACCCTTTTCTGGACAATCCCTCTTGCATGCTATCAAGTGTCTATAGGATGACTATTCCTGGTTTCTTGGGAGGAATTTGACCTAACTGGGACGTGAGACACCTCTAAAAAGCAAATTAGTTCTTTATGTCTCTGAGACTAGGGCTCTACCAAGATCCTGCTGATGTAATAAAACCATAGTTTGGGAAAGGTCAGTGACAACTACCTGTGATGGAGTCTAGCCAGTAGAGTAGAAAGAGTTCTAAATGATGACAATTTAGATTCATATGATTTGCCTGGAACCTCTGGGCACATTTGTGATGCCATTATTAAGGACTGATAATAGCCTCATAAAACAGTGGCATTATCTTCAGAGGAGAACATCTGAGCAAGCGTACTACCCTAAAGGCAAACAGACTCTTGCAAGTTAGACAGATGGAAGACTGCTAGGGGGTAGTCATAAGAGTCTCACTTCTTTTCTAACCAATCCACCCACTAAGTGAGTTTTTGAACAAAGGGCAGTAAAGAAGTTTCATTGGACAACTTGTGACTTCTGCACTTGACACAGTGTGAATTAAGAGCACTTGACTGATTTGCCAACAGGCAGCCTCCAGATGTGTGTTGGGAAGGGATATTGTCCACCCCAATTTTAGAGTGCCCTAAAAGGTAACCCCGTAAAAGAACCAGGGGGGTGTCTCCTGGTTAAAGCCCTAAACTATTAATACTTATTTGCTTCTCTTTCTCTTAAACCTACTTTCTTTGTTCCATAAGCCCTAAAGGGTTTCCACACTCAACTTGCCTTTACCAACTAACTCCAGCCTTGGTTTTAAAATTGGAAGTCCCAGGGCTGGGTGGTGGTGCACACTTGTAATCCCAGCACTTTGGGAGGCTGAGGTGTGAGGATTGCTTGAGGACAAGAGTTAGAGACCAGCCTGGACAACATAGTGAGACCCCTGTCTCTATAAAAAATAATATGAGCTTGAAAGTCCCGTCTCCTGGGACCTCCTCAGTCTCAGGATGGTTAGTCACCCTAGTGCAGGACATTCTATCCACCCCGCTCAACTATTATATCCCTGTTTCCAAGCACTTAATCTCTTTTCACATCTAAGTGTTTTTTATAGAAGTACACCAGAAGGAAGTAACAGAGAGGCACACATGAGGAAAATACAAACTCACAGTGATTCTTCTTGGGGTTGGCTGCTAGAGCTCACAGCTGCCCCTTTCCCTGGACAGTCTGTGCTAGGGACACCAGTCACACCCCACTCCATCCTGATACAAGGGTACAAACAGCACCCTTGCTTATGTTATAGACTCTAGAGTCCTCCCTCTGTACATTGGACCAAGGCTAGGATTTCCTGAGATCCATTCCTGCTTGGGTCTTGCTTGGATCTTTCCAGTTCCTTGTCCTGTTTTACTCCCTCCCTCGGTAAATCATATGGATCTCAATCCTCATTTCAGGATCTGATTCTAGGGAAACCAACCTAAGATACTGTAAAATGGGGATGATATTAGTACCTACTTCATAGGGTTGTGGTGGAGATGAAATAATAGTTAAAATAATAATAATAGCAAAAGTTATTTAGCACTATGTACTGGGCCCTGTCCTTGCATCAGCCAGCATCCAGGTAGAATCCTCAAACACAAACAGTGCTTAGAACAGTGCCTGGCATATATTTAGCACCAGTAACTTTTAGCTATTATTATTTATTGGTTCACTCTAGATTTCTCAGGAAAGATGAAGCCTAATAGTCTGTTTCCCCTGCACTTTGAAGTCTTCTTCCCATCTTGGGTATTCCTTTGGAAACCTTCTTTCCTCATCCCCATTTTTTCCTTCTTTTATTTTAAAGGTGAACTACCAAGTTCACCTTCTTGCTGAGGAACCTCCACACCCAATGCTTCTGACTTTCAGTCAAGGGAGCACTGTTATTCTCTGGTAGACTTTGTTGGGGAGGGAACATGTATTATCTAATTGGTTATTCAAATTTGCCTTGATTCAATGTGGTTATTTACAACTATGGGAAGTCCAGCCACTCTAGCTTCATTATTTTATTTATGTTTTTGAGACAAAGTCTCACTTTGTTGCCCTGGCTAGAGTGCCATGGCGTCGTCAGCCTAGCTCACAGCAACCTCAAACTCCTGGGCTCAAACGATCCTCCTGCCTCAGCCTCCCAAGCAGCTGGGACTACAGGCATGCGTCACCATGCCCAGCTAATTTTTTCTATATATTTTTATTTGGCCAATTTCTTTCTATTTTTAGTAGAGAGGGGGTCTTGCTCTTGCTCAGGCTGGTTTCGAACTCCTGACCTTGAGTGATCATCCTGCCTTGGCCTCCCAGAGTGCTAGGATTACAGGCGTGAGCCACCATGCCTGGCCTGGCTTCATCTTTAAAAAGCTAAGCTTGGCCTATCCTAACATCCCCACATGTTGTGGGGTTGTGTACATTCTCACTGCTCTCCCCCTACTCCAAGGCACTAAAGAATGGTCAAGGAAGCCTGTCAGCAGTGTTGGCACCAGGAGCTTTCATCTAGTCGTGTGGGAATGGTGCAGTGCAACCTCACTGCTGTGTTCCTAGCACCCAGCAGAGCACCTGGCACATAATAGCCATTCATTGAACAGATGACAGTATATGTTAAACAGGTCTCTCCCTCTCTGCCTGATTTAGGACTCCATCAAGATTCAGGTGCCTTGTATAGTTTGTTTTTCATGATATTGACTTTTATGAAGACTCTGGGCTAGCTGCAGAATGTCTCAAGTTCTGGATTTGTTCCAGAGTGCTCTTTTAAAAATACAAAGCAGATAAAGTTACTCCCCTGCTTAAAACTTTCCACTGGCTTCCTATATAACATTTCAAAAATAAAGTCTATACTCACTACCCTGGCTTACAAAGGCCTCGGTGGCCTCTTGTGTGTTTTCCTCTCTTTCACTTCAGCTACAGTGGCCTTCCTCCAGTTTCTCAAATCTACAAAAGAGGACTTTGCCTTATGTGCTCTTCTCTGAAGTTTGCTTGAAGGCCAGCTCCTTCTCCATAATTGAAATCTGGCTTTGAACATCATCTTCTCAGAGAGGCCTTCCTTACCTTGACCCTCAACCTAGTCATTCAGTCATTCACTCTCACATCACCCTTCATTTAACTCTCTGCATGGTACCTATCACCACCAGACATTTTTTCTTGTTATTTATTTTCAATGAGCTCCATGAGAGAAGGGGCTGTGTTCTGCTGTGATCACTACTGTATTCCCAGTGCCCAAAAACAGTTCCTGACACACAGCAGAAACTCAATAAATACTTGCTGAATGCTGTAATGAATAAGCTGAGAGCTGAGGGATAAAAAGAAGCCAGCCATTTAAAGAGCTTGGGGAAAAATCTAGGCAGAGGGAACTGCCAGGGAGGTCCTGAGATGAGGTTTGGTCTGTGCTAGGGCCTGAAGAATGCGCTGTGTATTTGCAGGAAAGTGAGGCAGGAGGAGAAGGAAATAGAGGAGTATAGAGAGGTGGGCAGGGGTAAGATGGCTTAAGGCTTTGTGGGCCATGGTAGGGCGTTTGGATTTTATTTTAAATCAAATGGGAAGTCACTTCACTAAAGGTTTTTAAGTAGGAGAGCTACATAATCTGATTCATGCTTTTAAAAAGATAATTCAACTTCAGTGATTAGGAAGATGGAGCTAACATCAGAAATAGAAAATCACATGTGTAAGAGATTCGCAGGGAAGAAATAATGATTCATTTTGGACATGTTGAATTCAATATATTGTACTTCCTTTGTGGCTTTCATAGTATCAATACTTAAAAGTATCAATATGTAAAAAGAATTTTTATGAGTAAGAAGGAATTACAATACCTACCTCTGACATAATACAGCCAGCTAATTTGGTGGTTGTTTATAAGAACCTGATATTAAAGGTGCTTGATAATAATGATACTAGGTGCCATGCATTGAGCAGTTCCTACCTGTCAGGGCCAAGGTCAACCACTTAACAACCCGACCTCACTGAAGCATCATAACAACCCTTATGAATTATCTGCGTTTTATGGATAATAAAACAAAGGCTAAAGAGAATAAAAGCTAAATAAAAGGCTAAACAGAATAAGTAACTCGGCCAAGGTCCGGTAAGTGGCAGAGTTGGAACTCAAACCCAGGTCTGGTTTGATGCCGAAGCTGTTCCTTTAAACAATTTGCCATAACTCCCACCTGATGAGAAATGTTGCTCATTAGGTTATGGCTGTCATTCAGAGAAGATACTGAAACGGGGATTTTCTTTAACATATCCTTAACCCTGTAGAAACATTTAAATTTCACTTAAGTGGAGAAATATCGATTTGAGAAATAATCTAACTAAATTCATCAAATTCTTTACCCCAGAGAGAGGCTCCTCCAGTCATGATATTTTGTGAAGAACAAACTGAGATCTATTTTTTGGTTAACTTGGTTCGGAGGGGAGGTGTGCGGAAATAAAACTTATTCTCCCCAGCGTGTTTGGAATGTAGCTGCTGAAACTAAGTAAAACTGCCACCCAGTTTTCCTGGGAAACAGCGATTCTGCAGGCAGCAAAAGTTTGCTTTTCCAGCAGCTGGAAACGCCATAATTGTGACACAGCTTCAAGAACTGAGGCTGCCTTGTTCAGAGTTTCACACGGTCCCCTGTTCCTTTCACAGAGGCCTCTTTTTCTTAAACACCCTGCAGCTGCCGCTCAGAGTACTCATTCTGTATAGGGCGGCGGGAGCCTCGCAGGAAGGAGGCACTGCTTTGGGGAATCCCATCTTTTAAAGGGGTCAGCGCAGACCCTATCTGAACTCTGGACGATCTTTATTATTCCACCTTTGAGTGTCCGAAGAAGAAATAAGAGAACAAGTAAGAAACTTCAGTTTGCTGTTTGAGGACTAGGCCCGGAGCCAGAGGAGGAAGAACGAGCCTTCAAAACCCCCCCTCAACCTGACACGCAGGTCCCGGGCGGGGAGAAGGGAGCCAGGAGGCTAACGCCGCGCCCCGCCGCGCCCCGCCCCGCCGCCGGTCATTGGCCAGTCCGAAAGACGCGGGGCGTGGTCGGTTTGAATGAGAGCGGCTGCAGCTGGGGGCGCAGGCGCAGACAAGGGAGGCGTTGAGGGCTGGCGGCGCTGTGGGACCCCTAGGTGGCAGAGAGACGCCGAGGGGAGCCCTGGGCTCTCGACCACGTGACCGGGCGGGGGCGGAGGGCTCGCGCCGGCCCCCGGTGGTGCCTTTGCCTGCTCGCAGACCCGCGGGGGGTGGGGGCCGTGACCGCCCGCCTGTTGCCGTAGGCGGCAGCTGTTTGAGCTTCGCCGCGCACCCCGGACCCGCTGGCCCGCGGGAGGTGAGTTCTGCCGTGGCGCAGGGGTGAGGCGTTTGAGGGGCCCCCGGAAGGAGCTGACCGGGAGGGTGTGTGTGTGTGTGCGTGCGTGTAGGGGGCGACTGCCTTTGTTCGCGGCGGGAGGAGGCGGGGACGCGGCGGGGGGCTCGCCGGGTCCGGGGGCGCTGCGTGGACGCGGCGTCTGGAGTGTCCGGCTCGGGAACCAGAAACTCCGGCTGAGGAGCAGCTTGCGCTAGGACCGAGCCCTGAGCTGCTTTCTTGGTGGAAGATGTTAAAACGAGAGTAAGCTTAAGAACTTCATTCGCTAATTTTTTAAGATAAAAAGTATACTAGGATAGTCACCTCTTACGTACTCCGAGTGGGAATAACAAATAGTAGATTAAAAGCCCGAATCCCCGTGGAATTAAATCCCAGGCAGATCGCAGTCCCTTGAATTCGTGCGCTTGGTATCTAAACTAGGCAGTTTTTGTCAGATATCTGCGTTGGTCACATTTAAAGTAGTGAACTTTTAGGCACCATCAGGTCGATTTACCATAGAAATAGGTAGTTGCTGCAAAAAGTTTAGGCATAAAATATTAAGAAAACCCTTTTCCGAAGTCTATGGAATATCTTCAATTAAAAAGTAGAAAATATAGTTTTCTTATGTCTTAATGGTAGCCAGTTAGATCATTTAAACTAGTATCAGTTGAACTGTGTTAAAGAAAAGGGGGATGGAAATTTTATTTGCCTTAATGCATAATTTAACCCCACCTTAGAATTAAACGAAGTAGGTTCTTGGCTTTCCTCTCTGTCAGGCTTGTATTGGAGTGCTTCCTGGTTTGTATTGGACGTTAACATGACCAGCTGAGCTGAGTTTTCAAACAGCCACTTTAGAAGGGTATACCAAAGATTTCTGGTGTGATAGAAGCCAGCGTGATTACTTCTGATAAATACAACTTTTCTTGGGTTCTCACTATTAAGGCAGCTTTGGCTGATTAGTAAACAACATACTAACTGATAACACTAAGGTGCTCACGTCGTGGTAATATTCATTGGGTGTCGGTCAGGTGGGAGGGTTAGGGGGGTAAACTCACAATTAATGGATGCTGTGTGCACTGTATGGGGGTAGGGCACACCTCTAGCCCTGGCTTGGGTGAGGCAAAGGCATTACTTGTTCCCAAAATGTTTGTACCCCTATAATATCCTGAAATTAAAAAAAAAAAAAACAACCAAAAAACATAAAAGATCACTGTTGTTGAAGTGTAGTTAAGGAGGTGGGATGCTCAGGGATGAGGGGCAGTCTCATACCTGCTATGCTTTGCAACTTACAATGAATTGGTTTTGACAAGAGGTTTCTCAGGCTATTACAATTTAAGGAGTGGAGTGGTTACAAAGTAAAAAGTTGTATGATATTGTTGTGGCGGCATATCCCCCAACTCCTCTTTGACAAGATAAGCGGTTTAATTTATTTTCTTCCATTATTAAATCAGACATTTGATGTTACAAATATATTTTAATATAAATCTGAGACTTGGTACTAGGCTAATTACAACAGTGATAGGATACAGTAGTTGGAAAATGACTTTTTTTTTTTTGAGACAGTGTCTCGCTCTGTCCCCAGACCCGGAAGAGTGCAGTGGTGTCATCATAGCTCACTGCAACCTCATACTCCTGAGCTAAAGCTATCCTCCTGCCTCAGCCTCCCAAGTAGCTGGGACTATAGGCGAGTGCTTCAACACCCGGCTAATTTTTCTATTTTTTTGTAGAGATGGGGTCTCGGGGTCTCACTTTTTTTGCTCAGGCTGGTCTTGAATTCCTGAGCTTAAGCAATCCTCCCGCCTCAGCCTCCTAGAGTGGTAGGATTACAGGTGTGAGCCACTGTGTCTGGCCACCTTTTATTAATCATAAAATATTTCTAAGATTTATCTAAAAAATAAGTTTTGTAAGTAGTTCTCTGGGATTTTAAAATTGAAAACCTAACATAGATTTAGACTATTCTAAATCTATTCTAATAGACATATTCTATTTTATAATAACAGCAACTATTACTACAGTCCTATCCTTTATTGAGTACTTTTGTTAATATCAGAGTCAGGCACTGGGTTAGGTGCTTTGTAAATTGTGTCTCAGAGGATCATCACACCACATGTTAGATAAGTACCATTATGCCCACACCAGTTCTGAGAGTTTAACTAGCTTAAGATCATATAACTAATAAATCACTGTGCTGGGATTCAAACCATGGCCTGATCCCAAAGCACATGCTGTATTACTGCTTTTTTGTATGTGTTTGAGCTTCTGCCATGTCTCTGGATTCCATTTGTAGGGACATAATTTTACTTTAAATATGCCTGTAGGTGCTGTGTTTTGTTGTGACTAAGCAGAAATATTTCAGTCCTTTTTGAACTATCTTGTTTTCATTGCCTTACAAATCACAGAACATTTTTAGTAGCCTTTTAATCATCTTTACAAAACATTTATAAATTAAAAGTAAGACTCTTCTGAGTTATTTATATGAATCTGAATATAATCTTTTTTTTTTTTTTTTTGAGACAGAGTCTCACTTTGTTGTCCAGGCTAGAGTGAGTGCCGTGGCGTCAGCCTAGCTCACAGCAACCTCAAACTCCTGGGCTTGAGTGATCCTTCTGCCTCAGCCTCCCGAGTAGCTGGGACTACAGGCATGCGCCACCATGCCCGGCTAATTTTTTATATATATATATCAGTTGGCCAATTAATTTCTTTCTATTTATAGTAGAGACGGGGTCTCGCTCTTGCTCAGGCTGGTTTTGAACTCCTGACCTTGAGCAATCCGCCCGCCTCGGCCTCCCAAGAGCTAGGATTACAGGCGTGAGCCACAGCGCCCGGCCTGAATATAATCTTTATTGTGGAGCAGAAATGTATCAAAGTCAGGTTTTCTCGCTATTGTAGGATTCTTTGCTGCTTCATAGTTCCTATATTTTTCCAGGCAAGAAAGCAAAAAGTTTGTTGGACATCTTTCATGTGCAAAGCGATGTCCTTGGTGTTATGAGATGATGAGAATGCTTCCTATTCAATAGTTGTTTCTGGAGTTTTTGCGGTATTTTTCTCTTGTCTGTCTCCCCATTCTGCTTTATATGTTGCTGCTGGTTTATTTTTCTAGCACAGATCCCACTTTGCTATTCCTTTGTCAAAAACAAAACCTTGGCCGGGCGCTGTGGCTCACGCCTGTAATCCTAGCTCTTGGGAGGCCGAGGCGGGCGGATTGCTCAAGGTCAGGAGTTCAAAACCAGCCTGAGCAAGAGCGAGACCCCGTCTCTACTATAAAAAAAAAAAATAGAAAGAAATTAATTGGCCATCTGATATATATATATAAAAAATTAGCCGGGCATGGTGGCGCATGCCTGTAGTCCCAGCTACTCGGGAGGCTGAGGCAGAAGGATCACTCGAGCCCAGGAGATTGAGGTTGCTGTGAGCTAGGCTGACGCCACGGCACTCACTCTAGCCTGGGCAACAAAGCGAGACTCTGTCTCAAAAAAAAAACCAAAAAAAACAAAACCTTAAAAGTTTACCTATTATATAAATGTAAGGCTGACTCTGTATTCAGAGTCCCTCACAGTTTGGTACTGTTCTACCTTCTCAGACTGTTCGACTACTTTTAACCCAATGTGCTTATCCTGGAAAACATTCTGTGCATTCCTACCTCTTTGCTTTTTCTTGAACCATTTCCCTCGACTGGAATGCCTTTCCTCCATTTGCCTAATAAGATCTAGCCATCTTTCAAGGTGCAGTACAGATTTCCTTGCTTCCAAAAAGCTTTCCCTGGTCCTTTTTAGTTAGAATTATTCTTCCCATACCATCTCATAACATTATTGAATTGCATAGAAACATATGTTTTCCCACAGAATAGTGATAAGTTTTGGGAAGAGAGGACAGGGTCATGTTTAATATATTTTCCCCATGAAGAATTCTAAACTCAAACTCTCTAGGGACCCATTTTAGTCATTTATAAACCTTTTGCAGTTGGGATTTATTTCTGCTTAAAAATGTGTTTGAAACCAATTTTGCCATTTTAAAGTCCTGTTAAGAGAACTGATTTATTGTCATGTACTAATTCAAGAACAATACTTAGTAGAAAGGATCACTTCTTTTCTATTGCACTGTTGAGTTTTTAAATTATCATATATATGTATTAATTGATTGAAGCAGATGGCTGACCAACATTAGTAGTAATAAATGGCTGTGCTTACCAAAAAAGTTTATATATAGTTTAGATAATCTAACCTGGAGGCAAGAAAAGTAAGTTGTATTTGTCATCTGATGGGTGTTACAAGTTTATATAGATTGTTGAATGAAACAGATCAGAAGTTATTGGCATTTAAGTGGCAGTCAGGAGCAGATAGTTTAGATAAATTCAAAGAAGGACGACATCTGTCTTTCCCCCATTTTCCCTCATCACCTGATTTGCAAGCATTTTATTGCCAATGGAGTAAACCAGGGCCAGGATTTCATGTCTACTCTGATTGCATACCTTGGACAGTGTTTAGAAGTCCACCTAGCTATAAAGTCGACCTAGTTATAAAGAGAGTCTGCCTATTTTGACTTTCTAATCAGGTAATTGTGAGGAGAGTTGTGTACTAGTTGATCTTTCTGTCCATTTTTGGGATATGGAAAAGATGATTGCTTTCTCTTTATTTCTTTATGGTCAGACCAAAAGATGCTGTGACCTAACAGTTTTGTTACTAGTGAGGTTTCTGGAGCATTGTTTGGGAGATGCCGTTAAGGGATGGATTTGTTCATTGCAAATTACTAGTTGTAAGTCTTAATGGAGGTTGGAGGTTAAACTTGATGACTTTTCAGTATTCCTTCAAACTGATAATTTCCATTCCCATTCCTGGTTCTGTCATTAAATTTTCTTATCTAATGAACAAATTTGTAATTTACTATTTGTTACAAATTTTACTAGTCTTACACACACACACACACACACACTTTTTTTTTTTTTTTTTTTTTGGGACAAAGTCTTGCTCTGTTGCCTGGGCCAGAGTGCCATGGCGTCAGCCTACCTCACAGCAACCTCAAACCTGGGCTTAAGTGATCCTCCTGCCTCAGCCTCCCAAGTAGCTGGGACTACAGGTATGCACCACCATGCCATAGAAAAAAATATATTTTTTCTATATATTTTTATTTGTCCAGCTAATTTCTTTCTATTTTTAGTACAGATGGGGTCTCACTCTTGCTCAGGCAGGTCTTGAACTCCTGAGCTCAAATGATCTGCTCACCTCTGCCTCCGAGTGCTAGGATTACAGGTGTGAGCCACTGCGCCTGGCCAACACTCACTTTATATAGTGTTAAATGTGAGGTGGGTTTGTTAATTCCGTGTAAGGTGGAGCACAGGTGATCACGTTGTTACTAAATTGGTTAGAGAGTTCTTGCAACATGAATCATGAATCAAGAATTGCTTGTTTGTTCAGTGAATAATTTTAAGATATGAAATACTACTTAATTGTTATAGAGATTATAATGTAAGAGTGACTATTTTGGATATTCTTTTGAGAGTTGTAAGACCCTATTGTAAATTGTCCTTAGTAAAACAGTGAATAGCATTCTATCTTCTTGTTTTAATTATGTTAAAAATTATATTCCCTTTGCAGTTTATCAGATAAGGTATCTTTCAACTTCATATATTTATTTAATTTATTCATTTTTTTTTACCAACCAGAAAGCAGCCTTGAACAACTTCATTTATTTTTATTCATTTATTAATTAATTTGTTAATTTGTTGAACATGTAAATAATTACATGTTTGTTTTAATAAGTGAATTAACATTTTTAAGGGATTGGTAAAATTTGAAATTTCATTATCTCATGGATGAGAAAAATATTTAAATTAAAAATACAGGCGTCCCTTGGTATCCCTTGTTTCTAGAATCCCCAAATGCTCAAGTCCCTTATATAACATGGTGTAGTACTTGCATATAACCTATGCATATCCTCCCACATATTTTAAGTCACCTCTAGATTACTTATATAATGCAATGTAAATGCTATGTAAATAGTTGTTATGAGAATAATGATAAGGGAAAAAAGTCTGTACATGTTCAGTACATATTCAGCCATCCTTTTTTCCCCCCAAATATTTTCGATCCTCTCTTGGTTGAATCCATGGATGTGGAACCCACAGATATAGAAGGCCTACTGTAATTTATTTAATTCTAAGTTAAACTAGTGCTAATACCTCTCTTTCCGTCCCATTTTAGAAATGACAGCCTTTCATAGTGAATAATGGAAGACAGTTTGGTTGCCAGTTTAGCTGCTGTGTATTCTAGATGCACTTCGGGGCTATTGCTATGAATATCTACACTAATTCTCTTTACAAAAGAAAACAAGAAAATTTGCCATATTAATAGCTTCTACATGTATTTTTCATCCTTTCTTAAGATACTGCTTTCTAGCTAGGCATGGTGGCACATGCCTGTAGTTCCAGCTACCAGCTACCAAGGAGGCTGACGCAGGAGGATCGCTTGAGAACAGGAGTTCGAGGCTGCAGTGAGCTATCATGGTAATGTGACTAGCCACTGCCTTCCAGCCTGCATGACATAGCTAGATCCCATCTCTTAAAAAAAAAAAAAACAAAAAAAAACCCAAAGTAACAAAAGCAAAACAATACGATACTACTTCCTTTGTTGGCCAAGGGAAAGGATAAGAGGATTAATATTTTGTGACTCTTACATGCCAAACCAATTATTAATACGAAAACTTCATTTCCTCTTGGAAGTTTTTTAGTATTCCCAAGGCTGGTTCTTTCTACCTTCCTCCCTCTCACGTTACTGCTCTGTTCTCTGCTAACCTCTAACTGTACTTAATTAACAAAGTAATGGGTGTTAGTTATTTATTTAGAGTCTGGTTTGTGTTATAGCTGAAATACCTAAAAGGATGTTATATGGAAGAGGAATTATGGCAGCAGAGGGAAGAACCAGGACAAATGGGGTAGAAATGGAAAGATTGCTCAAAGTATGGAAAAACTTTCTAATAGGACTATTCAGAATTAGGATTAGCTGCTTTATAATCTAACTGGGAATGCTGTAGTAAAATGTTAGACTAACTGACCTGTAGGGTTGTTTCTAACACTAAGATTCTAGGAATTTATGATTATATATCTATTAATTTATTTCAGATATATATATCTCATTTGTCTCTCTCAATTGTTATGCCAGAGGTTATAGTTTTTATCTGATGTGCTGTAGTTTCTCTGTGATATATCTGAGTATGGATTCATTTTTATTTATCCTGTTTAAGGCTTAATGTGCTTCTTCAATTTCCATGTCTACAATTCTAAAAAATTCTCAGTTTTTATCACTGAAGATTTTGCCTTTACTCTGTAGTTTTCCTTCTGGTCCTCCTATTAGGTCTATTTTAGAGCTTCTCATTTTGTCCACCTTTGTTTCGTATTTTTTATCTCTTTACCTGTTTATCATTCTCTCTTTAACTGTATCTGCTCTGCTCCTTAACTAGTACATTGAGTTAATATCAGTGTTCATAATAGAACTTTTAATAACAGTAATTCAAAAAGCTACAATCCAAATGCCCATCAATAGCAGAATGAAAAATATATTTGGTATACAGTGGACTACAGTGGATACAACAATACAAATATGCCAATTGTAGCTATGTGTAACAATTGAGATGAATCTCAGAAACATGTTGAGCAAAACCACACAAAACTAAATGATATGTTATTTAGGACTATACATAAATGTGTAAAAACAAGCAAGGGAATAATGAACAAAATTCACTTTAAAGATCACCTTAGAGGGGAAAGGAGAGAGATGGGTTAGGTTGAGGTGCCCAGGAGTCTTCAAAGGCAGTGGTGTAATGTTATTTATCTTAAACTAGGTGGTATTATATAAATGTTTATTGTGTCATTATTTTTACCATACACATATTTTCTCAATTTTTGTACCCTCTCAGTATTAATAAAAACATTTTAAAGACCTTAAGTAGAATATACTTTGAGAGCAAATGAATATAAATATACCTTGTCAGTGTGATACCTTCTTTGAAGAAATACATTTACAGTGTATAATTTTTCAAATAATTATTGGATTTTCATTTGATTTGTTAATAGCAGTTTTTAAAAGTTCAAAGTATCAGTTTTATTTTTAGATACTAATATGATACATACCATTCTGCTATTATTTATAATAGGAAATATATATAAAAGTATTGTATTACAAACCAATTAAAAAAATTAAACTTAAGTGCAGTTCTCAAATAGATCTAATATATTTACATCCTTATTTAGAAGCTCCATGATGACAGTTAAGCCCTCTGCTGTGTTTTGTAGTGATTAACATGACAGCAGTCTGTGGAGTTAGCTTGTGATTATGTACAGTTCAGGGTTACTGTAGGTTATTCTTTGAAAATCTAGGACTTCAAGCAAAGCATCTTGTATTCCTTTTGCAGAAATGTTGCTGAAGTGCTGCTGAAAGGGCCAGAGATGCAAGGATTTGGGACACATTTTGAAACTTTAAGCTGTCTGACATTGACCTCCTTTCATTATTAATAAAGAAGAAGCAGGAGCTTAGGATGTATTAACACCAACTCATTAATATACTAACCGGACAATGTTCTGCAAACAATTCTGCATTTTAAAGAACTGGATTGGCACAAAATAAAAAATAATTTCATATTTTACTCAGCTTGTAGTATGACTCGATGGAGGAAAATTTGATAAACATGAGGGAAGACCATTCTTTTCATGTTCGTTACAGGTAAGACTACTGCTTTCTTAGTGGGTGACTTTTAATCCCTATTTTAAAATGTATTTAACTCTGACCATTTCAGATTTCATTTGAAAATATTCAAAATATACCAGCCATAGTTAGTATCTCCTATAGACAATGTTTTCTTTTTGTTGTGGTTCTAAGTTTTTGTGTCCTTTCTTTAGGAAGATGGTTAGTAGAGACCAACTATGTACTATTGTTTGTTTATGAATGTTCTCTGAGTTTGTGAATACGTTATTTTTTTATATAATGCAAATATATAAATGGAATGTATTAATATTTCAAAATCTTTGGGGGTAAAAAGATGGGCTTTTTTAATGTGGTCAGCTGAAGGACCTAACTTTTGCATTATAATTTTTAAATGGTGATCTTTTGTAAATGAACTTTTAATTTTTTTGGATTTTTTTTCTAGTGCATTGTTTTGATTCTCTTCTCACTTCCTTTCTGTATATTTTTCATTTTCATTTTCTTCTTCCTTTTTTTTAAAATTCTGTTTTATTAGAGATGAGGCCCTGGTATATTGCCCAGGGTGGTCTTGAAATCCTGAGCTCCAGCGATCTTCCTGCTCTCCTGGGTAGCTAGGAATACAGGTGTGTGCCACTGCACCCAGCTTTTTATTTTCTTATTTTTAAAGGAAATTTTATTTCATGACCATTATAACTCTCTTAAATATTTACTTAGTCCATATTAATATAAATCCAGGATTCTTAAAATACAAAAAAGCACTATCCAAAAAAAAAATCATTTTTAAGCTTAATGCCTAAGGACATGTTTTGTGGTGTTTTGCTGATTTATAGTAAGGCCACATTTTTACATGAAGTATAGTGGTTTAATGATCCCTAGCCTACTCTTTTTTTTTTTTTTTTTTTTTTGAGACAGAGTCTCACTCTGTTGCCTGGGCTAGAGTGCCATGGTGTCAGCCTAGCTCACAGCAACCTCAAACTCCTGGGCTCAAGCAATCCTTCTGCCTCAGCCTCCCAAGTACCTGGTACTACAGGCATGCACCACCATACCTGGCTAATTTTTTCTATATATTTTTAGTTGGCCAATTAATTTCTTTCTATTTTAAGTAGAGACAGGGTCTTACTCTTGCTCAGGCTGGTTTCAAACTTCTGACCTTGAGGAATCCTCTCGCCTTAGTCTCCCAGAGTGCTAGGATTACAGTCATGAGCCACTGCACCCGGCCCCTAGCCTACTCTTGAAAGCAAGTCAGACTGAGGAAGGACACCTATATTCTCTCACAGGCTTCATGTAGCCCTAGTGAAATGGTTCGGCTCCTGTAGGATTTACAGCATTGCCTTCGATGCCCAAATGGACTGTCTGCATTCCAGGTGGAAGGTTGCAGATTGTGGGGACCAGTGGTGTTCTGTATCCACAAGTATTTTTCACAAGTGCAACACTCCATTTGGCAACACCTTATATAATACCTTGTACGTGTGTGTTGGGGGGGGGGGCGTTGCTCTCCACTGAATCTAGATCAGGATCCAAATCAGACACCTACAGCAGGAAAGGAATTAAACTGTCCAGGAAGTTATAGCAACAGTTAAGGTCAAAGCAACTACTGCTGGGCAGAATGAAGGTACAGGATTTTTCAGGACAGCACAGGAAATCTCTGATCTTTAGTGTGATATCTCCAAATTCTGAAATGTTGGCAGCTAATGCAATTGTTTTTTTAAAATGTGGGTTGAATAGACCCCTCATTCCAACAAGGAGAAAAAGGAGGCCTGTAATAGAAACACAACTCCCCAAAAAGCCACACAGGCTAGGTGGGGGAGGCAGAGCCCAGGGTTTCCAGAAAGCTGCTCTCCAGAATATAAATATTCTTACCCTAGAATTAGGCTTTAATCCTCCTGTACCTCAAGTACAAAGCCCCATCCTCTGGCCCTGCCCACCTCATCACCTGCCCTTTGTGCCTCTACCCTCCATTTCCTAAACTCCCCAGGTTCCTTTGCCTCCCAGACTTCACCCTCTGTTCCTTGGATGACCTGGAATGCCAGGATGCCTGGAACACCTGCCATTTGTCCCACCCCCCAGGTACTGGCTATTGCGAGCCAGGCTCCCATTCTTTGCTCCTGCAGGGCCACATACACATCCTCCTATTGCACCCTACCAGACAAGCTGCTTAGGTAAGTGTCACCTGTTAACACCAGGCACCCAGTAACAGTCCCCAAGAGCATGTAGTCTGCCCCTACCCACACTCAGAGCTCAGCCCCCATAAGTGAGCTTTTTAAAGAAATGGGTTTTACATAAAGTTGGAATAGTTGGGTACTTTATAAATGTGATAAACCAATAGCCAGTGTAATGTTTAGTGATAAAATATTAATGACATTTCTAATATAATTAGGAACAAAGCAAGAGTATCTGCACTATGAATATTATGTAATATTTTTTCTAGAAGTTCTGATCATTGTACTAAAACCATAAAATAAACACAAACTTAAATATTATAATTATTTAGTAAGGTAATTAGATAATAGATTCTTCATCTAAACTGTTACAAGTTAATTATTAGATAAACATCAAAATTTTGTGGCAATGAATAGAATTCAAAATCTCTGAATGATGGTGTTTTTTACCAAATTTTAGATGTCTTAACATATTTAGGAAATAGGAGATTTATTGTCCTGTGTGGAGTAGATGGTTCATGTTAGGAAGGTTCATGCTAAGGAAGTTAATATAGGCAAGGTGAGGACATTTCCATTAAAAAGAGTTTCAAATAAAAGAAAATCGAAGACATTCAGCATGATTAAGATGAGCTTTTAATATATGGAATGCCCTCACCCTATCCTTTAGACCTGTGGTCCCCAACCCCTGGGCCGGTCAGTGGTCCATTAGGGACTAGGGCACAGAGCTCCACTGCCCAGAAACTTAGGAACAGAAGGAAGGGGGGCACAGCAGGAGGTGAGCAGCAGGCAAAGGAGGGAAGTTTCATCTCTATTTACAGCCGCTCCTGCTGCTCCTTATCACACTGCCTGAGCTCTGCTGCCCACAACTCCACCCACAAACCCCCACCTACCCTGGGGTGGAAAATTTGTTTTCCATCTAACTAGTCCCGGGTGCCAAAAAGGTTGGGGACCTTTGCTTTAGACCATATTTCCAGAAACCTGAGAGTTATTTTATATACTTTCTTCCATTCTCACTCTCTGCATCCTGCATGAAGTACTGCCAGTTTCATCTCCTGTTTCTCACATTCATCTACATCCTCCTCACCACTGCTGTAGTTGAGATCCCAAGGATCTTCCCTCCAGACTCCCACCATTCTTCATTCTTATCCTCTTGTAATCTCTCTTTTTAATTTGCCACTGGAGGGCTCAGTCTAAAAATCCAGTGCTAACCATGCAACCTCTCTGCTTAATACCATTGGTGGGTCCTGGTCACCTATAGGGCAGAACATAGTACTCAGGATCTTCCACTATCTGGCTCTACCTATTCCTTAGACCTTACTTCCTGTTGTTCTTCACCTTGCACTTTGTTCCCTGCACACGTCATGCTATTTCATGTCTCAGTGCCTTTGCTCACGCTGTACCCTATGACTTGAATTCCCTTCCCACTTTCTTTGTTTAGCTAATTCTACTCAGTAGCTAAAATTCAGATCAGAGATTATCTCCTTGTGAAAACCATTTCTAAACTCCATAGTTTTGTCCATATGCCTTCTCTTTGCTCATATTACATCCTGTGCATATCTCTTTCTTAGCACCAATTATATTAAAATTCAGTGCATCTATTTTTATAGCCGTCTCTTCTTCTTTGTCTCCCCCTTTGACCATTAGCTCCACAAGGCAGCCATACCCTTAGTGTGTTGTCTGGCACATATGTCCATTGAACACCATTGGATATAACCATCATATGAACCTAATAAGATGTTTATCTGTCTTCCATGATACAGCATGGGTCAAACATGGTTGCACATTGCTATAGGGCTTCACCAAGGGAAACTTAAAAAATCTGTAACTGTCTTTAGTAGGAACACACCAAACAAATGCCTGGCTTTATCAGTGCTCTTCAGCACTCTGTATATTGATTAGATTGTTGTATAATTAGAGGTAATGATTTGAACCCTTTATGTTAGGTCATAGCCTAGTGTAAGTTACTGTTTTATTCTAGCACATACTTAGCATGTAATGTTTTATCCATCTGATTCTTTCATTATGGAGGCCCTCATCTATACCTAGAGGGGGTCTCTTCTGCACAATGAGTTTATAATTTTGAAATGGAATATTTCTTTGGACACTAAGGAACCTTCTGAGGGACATCAGAATGCTTTATGAAATATTTTGCACCTATTTTGGAAGGTGGAGACTGATTAGCAAAATGAAGTTCATTTCTAAGCTTTTAAAAAACTGATTGATTTTTAAGAAGTTATTAATTTTTTAGGTGTGATAGTGGTATTGTGATTATGTTTTTTTGAAAAAGACTCATCTTTTCGAGATACTTACTAAAATATTTACAGGTATTTGCAAATTTACATATACTTTCTGGAAGGTACTTAAGAATAATCTTGGGTTGAAGGAATGAGAATGAGAATAGAGATAAAGCATTGATAATATATATTGATAATTATTGAAGTTAAAAGATGGATATATTGGGTTCATTACACTAGTTTCTCTGGTTTTAATTTCTTTGGGAAATGTCCTTGTTCATATTCGTTATTATGAATAATCATTTCAATATTTTAATATCATAAAAGTTAGACTATAGTACATTAAGTTGTAAAGGAATACAGTTTTGGTGTTGAATTCTTTTTGCTTTGTTTTATTTTGTTTTTGAGTCAGAGTCTCACTCTGTTGCCCCAGGTAGAGTGCTGTGGCATCAGCCTAGCTCACAGCAACCTCAAACTCCTGGGCTCAAGCCATCCTTCTGCCTCAGCTTCCCCAGTAGCTGGGACTACAGGCGTATGACACCATGCCCGGCTAATTTCTTCTATTTTTAGTAGAGACAGGGTCTCACTCTTGCTCAGGCTGGTCTCGAACTCCTGAGCTCAAACAATCCACCTGCCTTGGCCTCCCAGAGTGGTGGTGAATTCTTTAATTGTCCTATATCAATGTAGTTGTTAATAATGTGCTTTCCTGAAGAATAGTTTGAAGTAACATGGAGTAGTGGAAAGAACACTGGATCCAGGGACAGAGACAGGATTTCATATCTCAGCTTTGCTGTTGCATGACCTTCAGCAGGTTAATTAAACTGTCTAAGCATCAGTTTCCCCTTTCTGTAATAATTCCTATATCAGAGGGTTATTTTCAGAATTAAATTTGATAAAGGTTAAAATCAATGTTAAAGCCAAGTCACCATACATTAATAAAATTTAAATCAAGATAATTTTGTGCTACTTTTTCTTTCACAAAATAAACTAGAATAGCTAGGTATATGTGGTAAACTGAATGGATGAAAATTGTTTATTGGGAGTAGGACTGGTGATGGAAAAGGAGATAGAAGGTGAAGCTAGAGTTTATGAAAGGTTGTTAAAGGAGATTCCACAGCCACAGAAGATGGAGAGTACTCTTGTTTTGGATCTTAAGTCCTGAACCCCATCATTTATTCTAAAATAGTATGTAAAAGCCCTTTGAAGGGAGAGTCAGATGTGGATATAATTAGTGTTATTAAATCCTTTAATGATGTAGCATCAAGGTTTTAATCATCTTTGCATTCACTGATATACTATAAACACAAGAAAAAATTAAGGAGGTAAAGAAGATAATAGTAAAGGTCAAAATCTAATGTGGAAGAAAAGTTTGTTAAAATTTTAAAAAATTAAAACAAATTTAAATGGCATGAGTTTGTGCAGAAAAGGAGGAATTAGAGCTAAAATGATCATTCTGTCAGCAAAAATGAACACATTTCCGTAAGGGATAGTGGTATTGTGTTTATAGTTTCTGGAAATACACTTTGATTATAGAACTAGATAGGCTATTAGGAAGAATAAAAGAAACTTTGTATATGGGATGTATTTAATGGAGAGGTATTTTCCTGGTGTATCTTCTACATTTGGATATGTTCTTTGTTTTCAACTCAACTGGTAAACAAATGAAGTAATTCTATTCTCTCATAGCAAGAGAGGGGATATGAAATTACTTTCTCTGTTACTATTTAATGATCTTCTAAAACATTTATAAACTATCCTGCCCTATTTTGCAATTACATATATTTGATTGAGGTGTTGGAGATTTGGCGAAAATACTGATTTAGTTTCTAATAAAATATACAAGAACCATCTCAGAATTAATCAAAAACTAGAGTTTTAGACTTTGGTATTTCAGGCATTCGTTACTAAAATATCTTTTCTAAGATAGTTCTCCTGTAGGGCACTGTCATTCTGTGGATTTTGAGGACAGCCATGTAGTGAGCAGGGTTCCAGATTGCTATCACTGTTTCTAATGACAATATGTAAAATACACATTTTAAAAATGTGTAACACTTATGACACCCATTCAGCCTATAGCTAAGTTTTGTTGGATGCCACATCATTTAGATTTAAGGTTCCAGTATAACAGTATATAAGTTTAAATCCAGAAGTTCAAATATTTATGATGAAGATATATATTTGAAGACACTTCTCTGCTTTATATGAATATATGCAAACTCTTATAAACTTCCAATTTTTAAATGTCATACATATGGATAGCCAGTTCTGCCTTATCCCTAATTTCCTGGCTCACAGTCCAAATCATCCTGAACTGATGGTGCTGCCATGTGTGACTATTTCCCTACCTCTCCCTCAGTGAAATTGTGCCATCATCAGTATTCCATTATATGGTGGCATGCCTTTTTTTAACCAGTATTCTATTGATGGACATTTAATTAGTTTGTGGTTTTTTGTTGCTATGAATTTCCTTTCATATATATCTTCTTGAATTTGTATAAGTATACCCTTAAGATAATTCCTAGCAGTGAAAATGCTTGATGAATCTTTTTTTTTTTTTTACATAATCAGAATGCTTAAATTTTATTTATCTGTCTATCAGTCAGAGTCTTGCTCAGACTGGGCTAGAGTGCAGTGGCGCCATCATAGCTCATTTCAATCTCAAACTCCTGGGCTTGAGTGATTCTTCCACCTCAGCCTCCCAAGTAGCTGGGGCTACACGTGCCCATCACCATGCCTGGCTAATTTTTCTATTTTTTTTTTTTTTTTTGAGACAGAGTCTCGCTTTCTTGCCTAGGCTAAAGTGAGTGCCTTGGCGTCAGCCTAGCTCACAGCAACCTCAAACTCCTGGGCTCAAGCGATCCTCCTGCCTCAGCCTCCTGAGTAGCTGGGACTACAGGCATGCGCCACCATGCCCGGCTGATTTTTATATTATATATATTAGTTGGCCAATTAATTTCTTTCTATTTTTATGGTAGAGACGGGGTCTCGCTCAGGCTGGTTTTGAACTCCTGACCTTGAGCAATCCGCCCGCCTCGGCCTCCCAGAGTGTTGGGATTACAGGCGTGAGTCACCGCGCCCGGCCGAATTTTTCTATTTTTAATAGAGATAGGGTTTTGCTTTTGCTCGGGCTAGTTCAAACTCTTGACCTCAAGCAATCCTCCCACCTCTGCCTCCCAGAGTGCTAGGATCACAGATGTGAACCACTGTGCCTGGCCAAATTAAAAATTTTTAATAGGAAAAGTATTATATTTTATATATAAAAATCTTTTCTAATTTTTTTCTATGATAATTCTTAGAAATTCATTAGTTTCAGTGTTTATACAAAGATAACTAGTTTAGGTACTTCATTCAGCAAAAGAACCCTTTAATAAAAATCACATTTTGGCCTGTTGTGGTGGCTCATGCCTGTAATCCTAGCACTTTAGGAGGCTGAGGCAGGAGGATTGCTTGAAGCCAGGACTTTGAGACCAGCCTGGGCAACATAGCAAGACCCTTATCTCTACCAAAAAAATTTTACAAAATCACATTTTTACATATCTTTTGGTGACTTCTCTTTATACACAAACTATGATAGTAACCTCATAAAATCTTAAACAGAAATACTCTTAACCTTTTTTCTTTTATGAAATCTCTTATTTTCAAAAATACCATTCTAAAAAAAAATACCATTCTAAAGGGCAGTTTTCACTTGTGAGAGACAAAACTAGGTTTTATTAATTATAAAATGACGTATAAATAAATATAGCAATTTAAGGTTTCTGATTTAACTGATTTATCTTTCCATGATCTTCCCTCTATCTAACTGTCTCAGTCTAATGTTGATGCAAAATGTTAAATGGAGGTTTTTTTGCATAGATCTGTAAAGTGAAGGTGAAGTCACTAATCTAACTATGAGCAAGTTGTTGCCATTGGCTAAATCACTTGAATTATAAAAAAAGATACCTGCATATAAAATTTGAAAATTACCTGTTAGTGTTAACTACATAAATCTGCATGTTCTGAACCAGAAATCTACTTTGAACCTTTACACTTGGTTTTGTTAATCTTAGTCCAGACTTTCTTTTAGCCTAATCAGATTTATTTTCTACTTTATAATCCCATTTTAATTTATGATCCTAAGAAATCTTGACATTTTATAGACTAAAAGAGAGCACCTGAAAAAACATTAATTGACTTGTTACTAGACACACAAAGCATAATCATATTTGAATGATATTAGGGTGAGTGGTGGTTTAATTCATATTTTTTATAAAAGCAGTGATTCTCAACCCCAGCTTGTATGTTAAAATTACTTGGAGACTTGACCTCACCCACAAGTGCGGCTCAGTGTTGAGTTTTAAAAGTGCTCTATGTGTGTTCCACTATTGTAAAGCTAGCATTAAGAACTGCTCTGTTAGAGTGGCTCAGAGCTAATTCTAATAAGTGGTAATTTAGTGCCGTTCCAAACATTAAAAATGTTTGATGAGCTTAATCAGTATTTTTCAAAGGGTGATATGTATATTACTGGTGGCACATAAGGTAATTTTACTTTTAAATTTTAATAATTACATATTTATATAATGTGTATTAGAAAATATAAGTATCATCAGATTCACAGGTTTATGGATACTGATTCAGATGAAGCTAGATTTTTTTTAATAAGTTAAATATAGTGTGCCAATTTAAAGGAAATATGCCAAAGTATAGATCCTCCTGCCTCAGCCTCCCAGAGTGCTAGGATTACAGGTGTGAGTCACCGCGCCTGGCCTGCTTTAGGTTCTTTAACTAGTAAAGTGAGTTGCTGTGTATGGGCTAATTAAAATGAGCTCCACTTAAAGATATCTAGCTATCCTACATAACAGATCTCTCAGCTACAAATAAAACTGTTTACTGTTTTATCAGTAATGTATATACTTCAATTATAGAGGCAGCTGTTCTGAACAAGAGTAGCCACATAGTCCACATTTAAATTATATTACAGTGATGCACTTGTAATGTTATGTTGTAAATGTCTGTGCTATATAATTTTGTAGAATGGAAGCTTCTTGCCTAGAGCTGGCCTTGGAAGGCGAACGTCTGTGTAAATCAGGAGACTGCCGCGCAGGCGTGTCATTCTTTGAAGCTGCAGTTCAAGTTGGAACTGAAGACCTAAAAACACTTAGCGCTATTTACAGCCAGTTGGGAAATGCTTATTTCTACTTGCATGATTATGCCAAAGCATTAGAATACCACCATCATGATTTAACTCTTGCAAGGTAATTAATTTAAGCTTTTTAATAATCTTTCTCCCTAAATTAGCTGTTACTTTAAAAAGTATTTCTATTCAATTAGAAACAACTAGCTTAATATATTTGATATGTTCTAGTTCAACAGTATCACTTTTTAAAACTAATCTTTAGGCTGAATATGGAGTTTAATTGAAAGTAGTGAAATGGCCCTGGAGTTTAATTAAATGGATGAAAACTAATTAAAGACAGAAATGTAAGTTTTAAGTTTGTATTTAAAGCAAGTTTCAAGGCTTAATGGGTCTTTCTTAACTTTGAGCATGCCAGTTTGTCCTCTAGGAAAACTGTACTCTGGCTGCTTTATATTTTAATTAACACCATTTGCTTTTTTTCCCCCAGGACTATTGGAGACCAGTTGGGGGAAGCCAAAGCTAGTGGTAATCTGGGAAACACCTTAAAAGTTCTTGGGAATTTTGATGAAGCTATTGTCTGTTGTCAACGACACCTAGATATTTCCAGAGAGCTTAATGACAAGGTAATATGGAAACATTAAATAGTATGCCAAATGTTTTCATTGAAAGTGCTTTGTATTTTAATACTATTTAATTATTCTGTAGTTTATCTAAAAGTTAATACCAAAAAGAAAGTATTCATAAACAAATGGAATTAAAAGAAAAGAATAAAAATTTTAAAATAGAGGAAAAAAGAAATAGCGAAAGGTCCTTCTTTCATAAGTAAGCATTTCTTTGGTTCTATATGAATAGCCAATATAAAAATTTCTTTCCTTTGACCATAATATTAAGGATATTACAAATATATGTGATAAGCATTATAATTACCTGGCATCTGATTTCAAAATGTAAACTTTGCTGTATCTTTATCTAGGTGGGAGAAGCAAGAGCACTTTACAATCTTGGAAATGTATATCATGCCAAAGGGAAAAGTTTTGGCTGCCCTGGTCCCCAAGATGGAGGAGAATTTCCAGAAGAAATGAGAAATGCTCTGCAGGCAGCTGTGGATTTTTATGAGTGAGTAGGGGCTGACAAAGTCGTTTGGGCCCAGCTAAGCTGTGGATCTACTATACATTCTTTATCCAGTAGTAAGTTTTTAAGTTTGGAGAAGGTTTTTAAATTATGCATTAGCAAAATAAACCAGCAGTTCAGTTGCTTAAATATTATGGTGTTGTATTAGTAGTAATCTGCAGCTTTCATTTAAACTGCAGACCAGTGCCACTTAGTGGCAAAAACAAGAAACATCAATTGTAAGTTATTCAGAGTAAATCTAGTATTTTACCCATAGAATTTCATAGAACTTCTCAGCTATGGGGGTTCCCAGGTTAACTCTGTCCTTCACTCTTTGCAGAAACCTTATCTGAATGGTTCAATAAAGTGTTGCCCCCTATTTCCTATAATTGCCTTTCATCATAGGTGTATCTTTAATATGTTGCACATTATGACTGTAAGCTCACTGAAATTTTTTTTTCTGATAAAAAGAATTAGATCTGTAAATCAAATAAATAAAAATATTTTCCCAACTTTTTTTTTTTAAAATCACTTTTTGTTACCACTTAGGGAAAACCTATCATTAGTGACTGCTTTAGGTGACCGAGCAGCCCAAGGACGTGCCTTTGGAAATCTTGGAAACACACATTACCTCCTTGGAAACTTCAGGGATGCAGTGATAGCACATGAGCAGGTACAGTGGAAGGCCTTGGAGCCAGATCATTTCCTCCATCAAAGTACTGAACAGTAATTAGGTCATTCTTCAGTTTTATTTAGCTGCATCTAATTATAATTTTCTGTTTCAGCGTCTCCTTATTGCAAAAGAATTTGGAGATAAAGCAGCTGAAAGAAGAGCATATAGCAACCTTGGAAATGCATATATATTTCTTGGTGAATTTGAAACTGCCTCTGAATACTACAAGTTAGTCTAATATTTTTTGTAGATAATTATAAAATGAGTAGTTATGTAATCACCTTAAATCATAGGCTTTGGGTTTAAAACCTGGTTGTTGCATACTAGTGGTAGGACCATGGGCTTCTAAGCCTGCTTCCTCATCTGTAACGGAAGGTATCAATATCTTTTTCGGATTCTTGTGAGGATTGAATGAAAGAGTATAGTTAATATTAAGCACTTAGCACAGTACCTAACACACAGTGCTCAATAAATATTATTGTACCTAAGATTTAGTAGCAGTAGTGTGGCCCCTTTCTATTTTTATTAGTTTTTATCTTTAAAACTGTTTTTAAATTTTAAATTGTGTTTAAATGAAATTGTTTTAAATCTGTTTTAGCATGTGTGGTGCTTATGTGTATGTGTCTAATTTCCCCAATTATGGGTTAGAAGAGAGGCCAAAAGAAAGCCTGGTAACAAAAATATTTATAGTCTCTACCAGTGATTGCTGCATTTTTTCCCTACCATCCCACCCTCTTACTGAGCAATTCTCCTCTCACCTTCTTTCTGCCCAGCTTTGACTATCACTATGAGCTGAGACACCATTCATTTACCTGAGGAGTTGGCAATCCAAGCTTCTACTGTGGCAGGATATTTCTAACCTATCAGTAGGTTTGAAACATAGATGATAGCAAAGTTTAGACTGCTTCAGGTTGCCTGGTCTATTCTTTCTAGTTTGTTCAGAGTTTTCCCTAGTTAGTGGGGATTGAAGGCCCAGTAGACCTCAGGCTGAAGCATTTGACTAAACCAAAGACACAGTGACTGATTTGTAATTTATTATTAAAGACTCAAAAATGAAAGAGTTCTGGATAGTCTGACATCTTAAGAAAATGTAAAATTGTTTTAGGTCCATTTGAAAAATTGAATGGCATCCTACCTTGCTTTAAACATTGATTAATGGTTAGCATTTGTCAGTTGGTTAGATATGAAATATCCTCACACATTAAATATATCACTATGTGAAAAGTATATAGTTTGATTTTAAATATAAAAGTCTCTTATATTTTAAAGCTAAAGGATATAGAAAAGTCTTTATTAAATGGTGTACCTGTATTAAAAACTTAAAGTTTTGTTATAAGGCGGATGGTGGCTATCTGGCTACAGAAGCATGATTATAGAGTAATAAAATTACTTTTTTCCCCCCAATAAGCAGACTAGAACTCAGAGCTTTACATATATTCTAAATTATGGGTTAGAGATATTTTTGGAGCTCTCCTTTGGAATTGTTTTCAGGGACAGAAAAGAAAGCTAACCTGATATAGATCCATATCCTTCAGGATACAAAGCAGTAGTTGGTAAATCTACTTTAGTAATTGAATTTGGCTCCAAATGATTTCTGATCATTTACAAACCAAAGAATAATGGTGTGCCATAAAGGGCTGTACCATTGGATCTGAAGGCAATTCTAAAAGTCTTTCAAAATTGTTTGCAAGGACAGGCAACATTGGAATAAAATAAGTGAGCAGCCTCCCAAGGTGACAGCTTTGAAGTTATCATCATTAAATATATAACTTCAGATTTGTTTGCTTAAAAAAAAATCTATCACATTACCATGTAGTCATTTTTATATAGTTGTAAAATAATATGAAATAATTTTATTATTTGGCAGAAATTATGAGAGTCATTTAAATTCTTGGATCCAAAATCATCTGTAGGTTTAAGCACTGGTAATATTAACACAATTGCATTGACATTTATGTAGCATCTACTCTGCCAATCCTTACAAAAATCCTGTGAGCTATTTCCCCCATTTTACATAAATAGTATTTAGCAAAGTTGGAATTTGAACCCAGACAGTCTAGCTCCAGGATTCATGCTCTTAACTGCTACACTAGCTTCTCACTGACAATAGCACAAGTGTTAGATAGAATTTGAGTAATGTTAAAGTGTAGTATTCAGTATCTTTCATGAATCAGTGACTGATGGCCTATACATAAGAATTTTACCTAAGTATTTTATACTTTAACAAAATGTAAAACAGTATGACTGAAAACAGATGTGTGGACAAAACCTTTGAATTATTGCCAATACAACAGGGAAAGTTTTTTTTTTTTTTTTTTTTTTTTTTGAGACAGAGTCTCGCTTTGTTGCCCAGGCTAGAGTGAGTGCCGTGGCGTCAGCCTAGCTCACAGCAACCTCAAACTCCTGGGCTCAAGTGATCCTTCTGCCTCAGCCTCCCGGGTAGCTGGGACTACAGGCATGCACCACCATGCCCGGCTAATTTTTTTTTTATATATATATCAGTTGGCCAATTAATTTCTTTCTATTTATAGTAGAGACGGGGTCTCGCTCTTGCTCAGGCTGGTTTTGAACTCCTGACCTTGAGCAATCCGCCCGCCTCGGCCTCCCAAGAGCTAGGATTACAGGCGTGAGCCACAGCGCCCGGCCTGAAAGTTTTTTTAAATATTCAAAATATTATGTCAATTGTTAGAAACATTTAATCTCATGTTTCAGTATTCCTTTATTTTGGTTAATTGTTAGGACTCTCAAATTTATTCTAAAAGTTTAAATCTGCTTTTTTTGTTTCAAAAACATCTTTTCATTTTGTCTAAAAGTAATGGAGAAAGTATGGGATAATAGGCTCTAAAACCAATTTAGAGGGAGCAGAAAGCAGCAGAGAGGAAAAGTGAAAGTTTTATTATAGCCCAAACTAAAAGTGATTATTAGATAAAAATTATTTTCTTCTCCTAGGAAGACACTACTATTGGCTCGACAGCTTAAAGACAGAGCTGTAGAAGCACAGTCTTGTTACAGTCTTGGAAACACATACACTTTACTTCAAGACTATGAAAAGGCCATCGATTATCATTTGAAACACTTAGCAATTGCTCAAGAGCTAAATGATAGGTAAGTTATATATCCTTTTACTATAGCTAAGGTAAAATACAGATACACTATTGAATCTCTAGAACTTTGTCTTCCTTTTGTTTCCTTTTTTCCTTTTTAAATCCTTTCTAAGGAATTGAATTACCTGTTTCAGTAAATCCTTTGTATGTTATTTTCTGAAGGGCTAGCTTGTGATAGAAGATTAGTCTGGTTCCACATGCCTTTGAACCGAGATTAATGACTAGGTCACAAACTCAACTGCATCTACAGAAGTCCACCTGAATACATCACTATGGGAATTGTGGTGAACTTAGAGATAATAACCAGTGTAAAGAGGGCAACTGCTACCCAACTCCAGATAATCGTCTCCAGGCAGGAAAGAGAGTCCATTATGTCTGTATCCTCCTGTTTATTCTAGAGAAGATGGAAGTACTGAGTTTTATATGAAATATTCTGATTTTTAAATGTTGGTGGCTAATTCAGTTATTTTGTTTTACTGTACGAAAAACAACATATCTTTGCCAGCCTTTAGTCCATGATGTTTGCTTTAGAAGGTAGATTTTTTTTACCTCACTATGAGAAAGAACTTTTTGATATAGTTGTTCAAAATGAAGTATACTACCTCAAGAGGTAGTGAGTTCTCCCTTCTTGCTGTTCAAATACACACTAAATGATTAGTTGAATTGGTAAGGCTGTCAGGGAAAGAAAATGGGGTAGTTGGATTAGAAGACCTATTCCTGAGATGATTTTATTATTTTATAATTCATTACATATTTTAGAATGTTTTTCATGGTTTTTTTTTTGAGACAGAGTCTCACTTTGTTGCCTGGGCTAGAGCGCCGTGGCATCAGCCTAGCTCACAGCAACCTCAAACTCCTGGGCTCAAGCAATCCTCCTGCCTCAGCCTCCTGAGTAGCTGGAACTACAGGCATGTGCCACCATGCCTGGATAATTTTTTTTATATATTTTTAGTTGGCCAATTAATTCTTTCTATTTTTAGTAGAGACGGGGTCTCGATCTTGCTAAGGCTGGTTTTGAACTCCTGACCTTGAGCCGAGGACCTTCCTCGGCCTCCCAGAGTGCTAGGATTATAGATGTGAGCCATCACGCCCAGCCCGTTTTTCATGTTTTAATACTTGACTCTCAGTTTAGTATTCTGTCTCTAGTAACATGATAGTATGTTCTTCATACAAAAGCCCAAATAAATACAAAGCATTGTTTATACCTTTAATTACTGCCACACAGCTTTTATTCTATACACAGACCTCTTTTCAGATAACTGCATGTTAACTTTGAATTATGTTTCAGAATTGGTGAAGGAAGAGCATGCTGGAGCTTAGGAAATGCATACACAGCTCTAGGAAATCATGACCAAGCAATGCATTTTGCTGAAAAGCACCTGGAAATTTCAAGAGAGGTATGAAACTAAAAAAAATTGCTATCTGTGCTATTATAATTTACAAATCAGTGGTATGGGGAGGTAACCCTGTTATTTCTCCTGATTGTTCACATGGCTGAAAAATAAATTTAATTGTATATCTCTTTTTTTTTTATTTTATTTTTTTTTTTTTTTGAGACTTGTTTTGTTGCCCAGGCTAGAGTGAGTGCTGTGGCATCAGCCTAGCTCACAGCAACCTCAAACTCCTGGGCTCAAGCAATCCTACTGCCTCAGCCTCCTGAGTAGCTGGGACTACAGGCATGTGCCACTATGCCCAGCTAATTTTTTCTATATATATTAGTTAACCAATTAATTTCTATTTATAGTAGAGACGGGGTCTCACTCTTGCTCTGGCTAGTTTCAAACTCCTGACCTCAAGCAATCTGCCCGACTTGGCCTCCCAGAGTGCTAGGATACAGGCGTGAGCCACTGAGCCTGGCCTGATTATATATCTCTTGGCATAAGAACTCCACAAAGCATTTTGAGATATAGATCACAGTTATTTTAGTCTTTGCCTTGATGTAGGAAGACAGGAAGGTAAGGGTGGGCATGGTGGAATGGAAGGAGATTACTAAAATATGCCCCTATTCCACCCCCATCTCTACATGGAGTAGTAGTATGGTACTAAAGGAAAAACATGGTTTTTAGAATAAAAGACTGGTTTCTGTTATAGTTTTGCCACTTGTTATTTGGGTTTGGAAACCTTTTCTGAGTCTCATTTCCCTCATCTGCAAATGGGAATAATAATATTTACCTTGCAAATTATAAAGATTAGAGATAATGTATATAAGTGCCTAGCATAATGTCTGGTGGTGGCTGCTATTGTGATTAACTATTATTATAATATGGAAATAAAATCTTCTATGGAAATTTTATTCATGTGGTGCCAAGTTAATGTGTTACAGAGTAACCTACATTATTAATGTGATCTCAGAAAATAAGAGCAATCTAATGTTTAGAGAACTAAAGAATAAGGTATAATTAGCTATCCTATTATGATATTTTAGAAACTTCCTTTTTCTTTCTGCATTCTTTGAAAAAACTCATTTCATCCATTCACAGTCTCATAATTCTAATACAATTATTTTCATTTCTCTATTTTTTTTCCAGTTTTAGGGTCCCATTTTCACCTAATTTTCACTATTCTTTGTTTTTAAATACTACTAAATATATACTACTAAAATATAAATGCTTGTGGTTGTAGGTTGGAGATAGAAGTGGTGAACTAACAGCACGACTAAATCTCTCAGATCTTCAAATGGTTCTTGGTCTGAGCTACAGCACAAATAATTCCATAATGTCTGAAAATATTGAAATTGATGACACTTTACATGGTAAGTAATAGGTCTTCTAAAACCCAATTTCTTTACCCTCAACATTTGCATTTAAATTATTTATCACACGTTTACCATCTCCACAGAGAATATATAACATAGGAAGTTCAATCACAGTTTTGAATTTCATCTATATGTGGCCCTATGTGAGATCCCTCCGTTTCCTAAGCTTGAGAAATTCTCAGTCTGAAAAAAATTACCGACAGATAAATATTTAGAATTTGAACGTCAGTGATCAATCTAACTTTCTCTTTCCAATTTCCTTCTCTAAACCCATATGAAAAAAAGGAAGAAGGAAAAGAAATTAGTGGCCAATCATCTGATTAAGACCTTCCAGGAACATTTAGTGAAAAATTCTTAAGTGTGAGCTGTATAATAAATTGTGACTGTGTACTTTGCAACTGAATGATGGGCTAAAAAGATTTCCATGTTGAAATTTCAAAAAGGTTGTGCTGTAAGAGCTCTCATGTTTTAAAAAAAACTGTCACTTGTCCTCCTGGACACCTCTAGCTATAGACTTTTTCCTTTGTTCCCTTTTATAACAAAACTTGAAAAGATATCAGTGTTCATTGTCTTTACCTCTTCATCTTCTATTCTTTCCTCAAACCACTCCCGTAGGGCACTGCCCTCACCAAGATACTGAAACCACTTTTCAGGGTTACCACAAACCTCCATTTTACCAAATGCATTGATTAGTTTTTAGATGTCTGCTTGCTTGATTTTCTCAGAAATATTTCCTAAAGCCAATTAACTCCTCCAAAAAAGTAGAATAAACTAAAAGTAGAAGGCAAGCAATAATAAAGAGCAGAATTTAGTATAATTAAAACAAAGATTCAATAGAGAGGATTTTTTAAAGACAAAATTTGGTTATTTAAAAAGACTAACAAATCTACAGCAGGACTGTTCAAAATAAGAGAGAAACGGACATAATATAGATGCAGAGATTAAAAAGATAAAAGATTTTATTGCTTCTTGGCCTTTTGGCTAAGATCGAGTGTAAAAAGAAGAGATTCTGAATGATTTTGTGGTAAAATATTAGATAACCTAGGAGAAATGGAAAATTTCAAGAAAAACAACTTTCTGAAACTGAATGAATAAAAAATAGAAAAATCCAGTGTTCGAATGTAATATGAATAGTATACTAATGCCTAAAACCATAAAGAAGTTAGATTAGTAATTTAAAATCTTTGCACTAGGAAAGTACCTGGCTCAGATGGTTTTTACAAGTGAGATGTACCAACCATTCAAGAAAACTTATTACAACACCTTACCTAAAATTTTATAGCTAACTGAGAAAGTGGAAACACTTTATCAGTCTTTCTGAGAACCTATAACCTTGATATCCAAACTAGATAAGAACAGTATAAGGTCGGGCGAGGTGGCTCATGCCTGTAATCCTAGCACTCTGGGAGGCGAGGTGGGCGGATTGCTCAAGGTCAGGAGTTTGAAACCAGCCTGAGCAAGAGTGAGACCCTGTCTCTACTATAAATAAAAAAAGAAATTAATTGGCCAACTAATAGATATAGAAAAAATTAGCAGGGCATGGTGGTGCATGCCTGTAGTCCCAGCTACTCTGGAGGCTGAGGCAGCAGGATCGCTTGAGCCCAGGAGTTTGAGGTTGCTGTGATCTAAGCTGATGCCACAGCACTCACTCTAGCCTGGACAACAAAGTGAGACTGTCTCAGAAAAAAAAAAAAGTTCTCCCCAAATTGATGTAAATTCAACACATTGCCAAACAAATGACACTTCTGAGGAACTTCTCAAGGTCATTCACAAATTTATGTAAGAGAAAAAAGGTCTGAGAACAGCCAAAATGTTTCTGATGAAGAACAAGAAATCAAAATGCTTTTTATAATAAGTGTGCTATTGGCATAAAGACAGACAAATAGACCAATAGAGTGGAATATACAGCACATATAGAAACTAATATCTCACATAAAAATGATTTCTTGATGGATTGAGGATTTAAATATGAAAGACTTAAAGCAATGATGATGATGCTGGCTAACAGTTGGTGAATGCTTACCATTATACTTACCAGGCATTGTACTAACCCTGTATAGGTAAAGATGCAGTTATCATATGAGGTTGATATTGTTGTCCTTTACAAGTAAGAAAATTGAATCACAGAGAGGTAATTGCCCAAGGTCATATCATAGGTGAATTAGTTTGTCTTTGAAGTCCATAATCAGTGTGTTGTCCTACCTCAGAGAATATAGGAGAATATCTTCTTGATTTTAGAGAGGAGGATTTCTCAAGACATAAAAAACAAAACCATTAAAGATTGACATTGAAATTAAAACCTTAATTTCATTAAAAGAAACCAAGAAGAGATTTAAAAAAACCAAAAAAGAAAATATTTGCCACACATATGATTAAAAAAAGATTTGTATGCAAAATGTATAAGAATATGAGTTAAAAATGGGCAAAAATGAACAGTACCAAAATAGTCTATAAATATATAAAAGATACTGAACTTCATGAGCAAAAACCACAGTGAAGTACTGTTGAAAACCTATAAGGTGGACAAAAATTTAAAAGTCCAATACCAATATTGAAATGATGTAGGGTAACAGAAACTCTGTGCAGTGTTGATGGTATAGAAATTGGTATACTCTGAAGACCAATCTGGCAACATTCTGGTGAAGATGAAGATATGACAACTGTATGATCCAGCATTTCCACTACCAGTTATTTACCTCTGCTATCCAAGCTGTAAGAAATGCTTGCTCATGTACACTGAGACGTTTCCAAGAATTTCTCTAGTATTGCTTATAATAGGAAAAAGTTGGAAGCAACCTAAATATTTGTCACTAGTTAAATGAATAATTTCCTAGTCCTAAAATGGCAATGAAAATAAATTAAACCACACATGTCAACTTGGATGAATCTTACAAACACAAGGTTGTTCAAAGCAAGTTGCAGAATATATACAGTATGATACCATTTATAAATGTTTCAAAACATGCAAATATGCTTTGTTGCTTAGAGATACATATGTAATGTAAATATATAAAAGTACAGGGAGGAAGATAGAAGTTATGAAGGGAATTATATAAGGGGAATTTTAATACGTTGGTAATGTTTTATGCTGTAAGCTGGGTATTATGTATCAGGTATTTCTTACATTATGCCTTGAAAAATACTGCTTCCCCCAGTCTTACTCTGTTGCCCTGGCAAGAGTGCAGTAGCATCATCATAGCTCACCCCAACCTCAAACTCCTGGGTCCAAATGATCCTCCTGCCTCAGCCTCCCAAGTAGCCAGGACTATAGGCATAAGCCACCACATCCAGCTGGTTTTTCTGTTTTTAGTAGAGATGGGGTCTTACTCTTGCTTAGGTTGGTCTTGAACCCCTGAGCTCTAGCGATCCTCCTACCTCAGCCCCCCAGAGTACTAGTATTATAGGCATGAGCCATCGTGTCTGGCCAAAAATATTGCTTAATTTTTTAAAAGATTAAATGGATATGGAAATTATCTATATTTCATAACTTTATTGAAAAAATTGAGGACCTTTTTATTTAACTTGTTTCCTGACCAGTAGTAAATCATCTAATGAGATCTTAAAACAGAAAGGGGTAACTTAGAAAGTAGTAACAATATAGTACTGAGGATGCTATTTTGAGTCTTTTCTCAAAGTTAAAGGCCTTTTCCTTATGTTTTTACTTGTGTAAACCACTGTACAGTTTGTTTGGGGTTTTTTGAGACTGTGTGGATAGTATAAAACCAGTTAATTTAAAATGCCTTTTCTAAATTAAGGGGTGATGTTAGAAACCAGTGTTAGTTTCCAGTCAAAATGTAACTTCCTTACATCAAAGCATTTTAAAGGGAGTGTATTCTACTTTTATGTAGCTGATATGGAAAATTGTTATTTTTAAAAGAATAAATGTTTGTACATGTTTCCTCCTTTAATAGGGTTTGTTTGTCAGGCTTTAGAATTGAATAATGTATTGATGCTAAATTTGTACTCTTAAGGGCTCTCTGGTTTGAATTTTTTATTACAAAGGTGCACGCCCCAAGTTGGGACGCCGACACAGTATGGAAAATATGGAACTTATGAAATTAACACCAGAAAAGGTTGGCAGTTTTTGTTTTAAATTTCATGAACTGTTAAAACATTATAGTAATATTTAATTTAAATGAAATAATTTAAATGAGTCTTTTCCTATATGGGTATAACTTAAAAATTTGCCTTTAAAAAGAGTCAGAAAAAGTGCAATGAAAAAGAATGTGTAGCGTATGCTGCCATTTTTTTAAGAAAGATACCTATGTATATATCCTTTGTAGATTCATAAAACATTTCTGGGGAGAATATGTAGGAAACTTGCTAACAGTTATTGCTTCTGGGAAGAGGACTGGCTGTCTGAGTTAGGCTAGAAATACTTTATATACCAGTTTAAACTGTTTGAATATTTTCCCATGTAAATGTATTATGTTTTATTAAAATTAAAATTAGATCAAAAAAGGGACAGGAACCTTTTTTTTTCAACTACATAGCAACATTTTTGCCAAGATTAATGAAATTTATGATTAAGAGGAAAGTTGTTTTTCTAGCTACATTTTAGAAAAGGATATATTTTTAACTGACAAAGTACCTTGCATTCAAGAAGCATGCTTTTTTTTAGGGGAATGAGAGTAACAGAGTAGGGACTTTATAACTGGAAAAAAATTTCTGAAGAACAAATCAAAGCTACTTTTTTCTACCTCCATTTAACTTAATTTTACATTGTTAAAATAGTCCGTCAGTCTTTTGTGGTGTATTTTTAAAAGTACTTTTTATAAAACATGTTCATTATAGCAACTGTAGAAAATTCCAGCAAGGAAATTAAAATAATCGTAACCCTACCTCCTGATGGTAACTACAATTAATATTTTGGCATTTATTCTCTGGCATTTTCATACCAATGTTATAGATAATATATATGTAGGAATATATCAAGAAAATCTTCCCATGTTCTTTTGCCCTATCATTATTATACCTTTTCATATTCTTCTGCCCTGTCAAATAACTTATGACTTTTGAAGAGTGACACTTTTAGTGTGAATAGTCTTCAAAAGACCAACATCTAATTGTCTTGGACTCATATCCAAGATACCATAATTCAGAGTTGTTTAAAAACTCTGGTAACTTCTAAAGGACTTTGTGATTTCCCCAAAATATCCAGCTCTGATCTTGCCAGTGGTTCTCAAATATAAGTCTGTTAAATCCACAAATTATTTTTTTAAAAAAGCTTTTTAAGGTAATTTCAGTTCTTTTTTTCTTCTTATAGGAACAACTCCTAAGTAGCAAGCTTAATTTGCTATTTTCTGCCTACCTCTATAGTGGTACTAACAGTAAGTTCTATAAGAAGCTCACCAGATTCAACCTTGTAATTCTCTAAGAACCAAGTGATGATAAAAATTTATCTAATTTAAAATGTTTGAGTGGAGTTAGTTTTTTGTGTTTCTTTTCCTTATATTAGTAATAAAGTTGCCCAGAGAATTCATTATTTCACTATTCTTGTCAACAAAGTAAAGAAGTAAACACAAGGAAAAAGGGAGACTTCTGTGTTAAGATGCTAAGATGCTTCCTGGGAGAGAGAGTGCAGTGGGAGGGAACTTTTGAGACTTGGATGCCTGAACTTGGATATCTGAAAATGTTTTTCCTACTCTTGTAATTCATTGGTCATTTTGTTGACTGTAGAATTCTTGGTTGAAAATAATTCTGTTTCATAATTTTTAAGACATTGCTCCACTCTGTGCCTTGTTTTCAGTGTTGTTGAGAAGTTCAAATAACTATATAGGAAATGTTTTTAATTGTTCTCATTTCTGCTTGGGTTTTAGGTGCAGTTTTATGTTCTCACATCAAAGGCCATTTTCTTTTTCTCTAAAGAGTAGACCACAAAATCCACACTAGCAAATAATTTTATTTTATAACCTATGGGTGAAAAGGAATAGATAGCTTTGTTCACTTACTAGCTACACGTCTCACTCCCCTGTACATTAGCCTGAGGGCTGGGATTATTCCAATTTGTGCCTCAAGAGGGACTTTTCTGGCTTGATGGAAATGTTTTTTTGTTTGTTTGTTTTCTTATCATTGTAAATTAATGGCAGAAAAGGAAATGTTTTTTTATATTGATTGGAATAGGGATTATGTGGCTTCCAACCATATACTGAAAGTCTGGCATTTGATTGTATGTGAATTTTATCTATGAAAAAAAGATATCTCACTAAAACTATCATTATGTAGCATGAACCTTTAGAGTTATTTGCAAACATTTAAGACTGAAAGTTAAAGCTGCCAATGTCACAGAGCTATTATAAATACTGTGTATTTTTCCTTTGTGCTCAATAAATATTTGTTATTTTGAGTCTGTTATTTATAGGTTGTCATGGGTTTGCCTATTGAGAATTTAGTGTGGTATTAGTGAAAACAGTACAGTTTTTATCAGCCATAACAGATTTTTAAGTAACTCATATCCATCCACAACAAATCTTTGGCTCCTTCTCTGACCATTCAAATTTTATTTTTACAGAGTTTTGGCAAACCTTGTTTTCTTATTCTCAGGTTCTTAAAGACCACCATTTTAATGTTTTGATAATGAGAAATCCACAGTATGCATTTAGTACAAGCTCTTGAAAATAGTGCAATATACTGAAAAAAGGGATTTATTAAGAGATCTAAAACTCTCTCAATAGTAAATGAGTGAAGATATTAGGTTAATATTATGGGAAACCAGAAGAGAGCTGGGTTTTGTTTTTTTTTTTACCTTTCCATTTATTATTTTGTAGGTACAGAACTGGAACAGTGAAATTCTTGCTAAACAAAAACCTCTTATTGCCAAACCTTCTGCAAAGCTACTCTTTGTCAACAGACTGAAGGGGAAAAAATACAAAGCTAATTCCTCCACTAAAGTTCTCCAAGATGCCAGTAATTCTATTGACCACCGAATTCCAAATTCTCAGAGGGTATGTTTAAAATAAATATTGAGCATTGTGTTTTTTTTTTTTTTTGAGACAGAGTCTCACTTTGTTGTCCAGGCTAGAGTGAGTGCCGTGGCGTCAGCCTAGCTCACAGCAACCTCAAACTCCTGGGCTCAAGCGATCCTCCTGCCTCAGCCTCCCGAGTAGCTGGGACTACAGGCATGCGCCACCATGCCCAGCTAATTTTTTTATATATATATCAGTTGGCCAATTAATTTCTTTCTATTTATAGTAGAGACGGGGTCTCGCTCTTGCTCAGGCTGGTTTTGAACTCCTGACCTTGAGCAATCCGCCCGCCTCGGCCTCCCAAGAGCTAGGATTACAGGCGTGAGCCACAGCGCCCGGCTGAGCATTGTGTTTTGAGTACCTACATTTTGGTTTTCTTGTATTAATACAGAATTTTTGGTAACTGAAATTAGACATTTAATATAAAATATCTTTGTTATTCAAAGAACTTGTCCATATTTCCCTGTCTTTTCTATCTTCTTCAAAACTATTATAGAAACAATTACTCCATTCATAAATTGCTCCCTTGTGTTGGTCAGTAATTATTTGAGTCACTATTGTTTTCAAAAGTACTACCAGTTATTTCCCTGCAGTGTCTCCTTCCACTCAGCTTAGAAATCAGAACAAATTAAATTCAGATGTTCAAAGGTTTTTAAATACTAACTTAGGGCTGGGTGTGGTGGCTCACGCCTGTAATCCTAGCACTCTGGGAGAGCCAAGGCAGGTGGATCATTTGAGCTCAGGAGTTCATGACCAGCCTGAGCAAGAGCAAGACCCCGTCTCTACAAAAACTAGAAAAAACTAGCTGGATAACTAAAAATATATAGAAAAAATTAGTTGGGCATGGTGGCACATGCCTGTAGTCCCAGCTTACTTGGGAGGCTGAGGGAGAAGGATTGATTGAGTCAGGAAGTTGGAGGTTGCAGTGAGCTGAGATGATGATGTCACTGCTCTCTAGCCCAGGGAATAGAGCAAGACCCTGTCTCAAAAAAGACTTCTGTTGTCATCATTCCATTTATATCTACACCTTTGTAGCATCTTTTGCCTCAATTTTAATCAGTGGTTTCTTATGCAGCTTTTCTGGGCTATATATGACTAACAAAAGGGAAAACTGTGGGATATATCTAAATGGTTTAGGAATATTTTTGTAGATACAGAGCAGAACTGGAATTCAAGAAAGGCATACCTTTGTTCAAGGTTTGGGGTCTTAACTAAGCTTACTTAGCTCACCTGCAAATGTCCATATTTTTGGAGCCATACTGTTTCAATGTTCAGAATTTTGAATTGCAGGCTTTTTTGCCCCTGTGAAAAAGTCTTTTGTGGGTGATTAATGCATTTGACTGTAGCTTCCCAAACCTAAAATTCAACATATTAAAAACTGTACTCTCTCAACCACTTCTGTTTTCCTCTCCCAGTTAAAGGAATGCCATGTACTCTGACCCCAAACTAGAAACTTGGGTGTCATTCTAGATTCCCTCTCACTAACTGTATCCAATCACTGTGTCCCTCAGATTTGCTCCCACACCCCTCCCCGCTTTTAAATCTCTGCTGTCATGTCTTATTCTACTACTAATCTCTTACCCAGACGTTTAGAATAAGCATCTGAACTGATCTCCCTGCCTTCATTCTTACCCCTCCAATCCACTAGATGGGCAAGAGTCTATACAAAATTGCTTAAAATAAACTATTGCCAGTGCTCCTCTTATTTCACATAGGATAAAGTCTATGCTTGTTAGTACTGCATACAAAGGTGCCCTTATTTTGGTGGTTTCTTCTCTCTATCCCTGAGCTTCAGTTCATTATTCCCTGAATACTATAGACCTTTGGGATTGCATATTAATCAGCATGAAACATCTCTAACCTGCAAATGCCTACTCAAAGAGCCAACACAAACACATCCTGTGAGATTTTCCCTATTTCCCCTAAGAATTAGTTATTCCCTCCCTACTCAAGCCCAAAACATTTTTTACATATGTGCCTCTAATAATATTACTTAACATAATGAAACACTTAAAAATAATTGCTTGTATTAAATATTGTGTTCATCATTTTGCTTTTGAAGCCTTCTCCCCACAAAGTCCCCTTTGTGGGGACTCTTTCTCCCCACAAAGAGTCATTTATTTGAAGTTTATATTTTTTCAGGGTCTTCAAAGCTTTAAAAATAATAAGACAACCATGGAAATCACTATGCTAGGAAAATACACTTTCTTACTTTAACAATTTTTACAAAGATTAGTTTGCTTAAAATCTGTTGCAGACTCTTAGAACAAAACTTTGAGCCTGACGTACAGGCCTATATCACCAATATTTGCGTAGTTTATTCAGTATCTGTAGCAATTCTAAGTTTGAGGTATGTCTCTTTAGCCTTAGAAATACAAGAATTAAAAACTAAACTAGCTCTTTTGCTATAACAAGGGGTTAGGTCGTTATCTGTGGCATATGTATCTTGCTCTTGCTCTATCATCCTATCTTGCTCCCTACTTAGATACATTTCACCTTATACTTGCTTTAAAAAAAAAAAACCCACTAAAATGACTAGAAATGCTTTTTGTTAGTTGGATTGAAATAACATTTTATTACCAATATTGCCATCTTGTATTCTTTTTGAAAAAGAATTTTCTTTTTCAAAGGTCAATTTTTATTTTTAATCTTCATCCTTTACCCTTTGCATTTGAGAACATCATGACGTTTCTTAATGATCTAAGGATAATGCTGAAATATGTAAGTATACTAGATTTTCTCTCAATATTTTAGAAAATCAGTGCAGATACTATTGGAGATGAAGGGTTCTTTGACCTGTTAAGCCGATTTCAAAGCAATAGGATGGATGATCAGAGATGTTACTTACAAGAAAAGAACTGCCATACAGCTTCAACAGCAACTTCTTCTACTCCTCCCAAAATGATGCTAAAAAGTAAGTCTTCTCTTTGATATCCTTTTATTTAGTTCCCATCGTAGGAGATACAGTGAATGATCCTGAATCCAGGTATATTTGAAATGCTGGTATTTGTACAGTTCAAAACAAGGTTTTTTCCAGTTCCCTTAAGTATGTCTGTATTTTTGGCCCAGTGTGATTCCTACTAACTATATCTGTAGTATCTTTGGGTTTGGGAAAAATATGACTTTGAGGCAGGTGTAGTGGTGGTTGCCTGTAATCTCAGCTATGTGGGAGGCTGGGGCAAGAGCACTGCTTGAGGCCAGGAGTTTGAGGCTATAGTGTGCTTACGATCGTGATTGTGAATAGCCACTGTGCTCCAGAGTGTGGGCAACACAGTGAGACCCCATGTCTAAAAAATAAATAATCTGACTTTAAATACTCCATATCTGGATTAAAAAAGCAAAGCAAAGACAGACTGAAGGGAAACTTATGGCTAAGGCTGAAGCCTGCCTGAGTTAGAAAGGTCTAAAATAGATTACTTAAATTTTCCTATTTCAGCTACTATAAGACTTCTTGTACCACAGACCAAGACTAGCCAGCAACACCACTCTTAGTTTACTAAATGATTTTTGTCCATGGAATAAAAAACACTGTCACATTCATCCTGGTCTGAGAAATTATGAAAGAAAAACAGTTTATTCACCTTCTGAAATCTAGCCCCATATCTTATAGTTACATTTTGGGTGAGCATTAGATAAAGGGAAATGAACTCAAATCTGAATAACCTCCTAGTGGGTCATTTGAAAAGTACCCTGGGGTTCATTCTTCTCTCCCTATCAATAAAAACCACATCCATCTAGCCACAACCCATCAGTGACAGCCTGAAGCAGGAGGGCAGGGTGGTTGCTGGCACTGGCAAGGCCAAAAAGAATATGTATATAACAAATATGCTTGAATATTTTTGTAACATTTTGGGTTTTTTCTTCTTTTCATAGCACCATCTGTTTCTGTGGTATCCCCCAACACGGATGAGTTTTTAGATCTTCTTGCCAGCTCACAGAGCCGCCGTCTGGATGACCAGAGGGCCAGTTTCAATAATTTGCCAGGGCTTCGTCTAACACAAAACAACAATCAGTCAGTACTTAGCCACCTAATGACTAATGACAAGAAAGAGCCTGATGAAGACTTCTTTGACATCCTTATAAAGTGTCAAGTATGTCTGCATATTTTTTTCATTCTTTATATAGTTCAGATGCCATTGAGAGCATTGACAGTGTTATGATTCTCATTCAGGAAGGCCTCATTTTGGATTAGGGAGTTACTATTTGTCGTTCAGTAAAAAAATTACTGAACACTGGTTACATTCCAAGTACTATTCTAGGCATTGAGGATACACTCGCTTTTTAAAAGATCCTTCCTTTCAGTAGGAGAGACAGTGAACAGGTGTATATAGAGAGGTTGTGTGTACGTACGTCAGGTAGTCAGACTTGCTATGAAGAAAGTTAGAAGAGGATGAAGAGGTAGTAGGTAACTAGGGGTAGTGGTGGCTTGGGGAGTATATGTTTTAGTTAGGGTGGTTGGAGAAGATCTTTCTGGATTACCATTTGAACAGAAACCTGAATAAAGTAAAACAGCCCTGTGAGTACTTAGGGAAAGAGCTTTCCATGCAGAGACAAGTCTCCTCTTGCATATAAAAGCTTAACAGGTTCAAGGAATGGCGAGTGTGACTGGCATGGAATGAATAAGGGGAAGGGGAGAGTAGTACAAAGGACAGAGAAGTAATCAGGGCCTAGATCATCTTGTAGGCCATGATGTAGTCTTGTGTTCTAAATGTGTTAGGAAGATACTAGAGGGCCCTGTGAAAGATCATCCTGGCTACTGATGGAAGAATGTAGAGTGGCAAGGATTTATTATAAAAACTAGCTAGGAAGTTGGTGTGTAATGTAGGCAAAAGATATTGGTGACTTGGCTGGATGTGGTGGCTCATGCCTGTAATCCCAGCACTTTGGTAAGCTGAGGTAGGAGGATCACTTGGAGACCAGCCTGAGCAACAGAGTTGACACCTTATGTCTACAAAAAATAAGAAAACTAGCTGGGCATAGTGGTGTACACCAGTAGTCCCAGCTACTCAGGAGGCTGAGGCAGGAGGATTGCTTGAGGCCAGGTGTTAAAGGTTACAGTGAGCTATGATCACTCCAGTGCACTCTAACCTGGGCAACAGAACAATATCTTATGCCTTAAAAAAACAAAACAAAACAAAAAGACTTGGACTAGGGTATGGGTAGTAGTAGTAAGTAGTTGGAATAGGAATATGTTATTATATCAGTTACATATTAGAGGGAGGGTATCAGGGAAAGATAGGGATGGCTTACACCTTTTTTGCTTGAATAACTAGGGCAATGAATGGTTCCATTTACTGAAATGGAGATAACCAGAGAAGTAAGTTTGAGAAGAAAAAGCAAGGGTTGTGTTTTAGATGTATTAAATTTGGTATATTCAATTAAACAATGAAGTTGAGTTTTCCTTCACAGCTCACTGCAGCCTCCAACACCTGGCCTCAAGCAAGGTGCTCCTCCTGCCTCCCAAGTAGCTAAGACTAAAGGTGCTTGCAACCAGGCCCTGGTATTTTTAAATTTTTTTGTAGAGATGGCATCTCATTATGTTGTCCAGGCTGGTCTCAAACTCTTGGACTCAAGTGATCCTTCATCCTTGACCTCTCAAAGTGCTGAGATTACAGGTGTGAGCCACCACACCCATCCTGAAGTAGAGACGTTGAATAGGCAATTTGATGTAAAATCTAGGGCCCAAAGAATAAAGTAAATTTTGAGAGTCATCAGTATATAGTTGGTATGAAAGCCCTGGGAAGAGATTATCTAAAGAGTAGCACAGAAATAGGTCCGAGACTAAGCTCTGAACATTTCAAAATCTACTAGTTACGTACTCCAACGGCCACAGGCAGGTGCCAGCTAGAGCAGATCCTGTTGCTGAAGCTGTGCTTCATGGCTTCTGGTTCCTGATGCTGCCCAGGCTCTGCCCTTCTGCCATAAGAAGTTGCAGAATTAGAAGTTGCCAAAGTCAACTATGACACAAGTTTAGAAGCTACTCAGAGGTAACTGTCGGTGAGGGCAGATGGTGGACTAGAAGCAAACCACACCTGCCACTCTGAAGGAGAGGATCGAAAGTTGCAAGTGGATGCCTATCTACAGATGGGTTCTCTTGGAAAGAACACTGTAAAGCTCCAAAGAAGCCGCAGGGGACTTCAGAGTGAAACGGAAGGGGCAATTCATGGGGCAGGAAGGAAGGGATCTGCAGGGAGACATACACAACATAGGAAAGGTCAGAGGCCTGGGACTCTACACTCGCTCTGCAGGCATTGCAGCCTGACCTGTCATAACCAGCTGCTTGAGGCAGAAAGATGAATTTAAATCAAACTGGTATTTTTCTAGGAGTATGGGATGTGGGATATATGCCAGGAAGTGATTTTAATAATGGAATTTGGAATCTAGGCTCTAAGAGGGGAAGTAAGAAAACAAAAGGTATGAAAGTAAATAGTAGTAGTGGTCCCAGTGGATTAGGAAATACTAAAGATACATACCTGGCCGGGCGCGGTGGCTCACACCTGTAATCCTAGCACTCTGGGAGGCTGAGGCGGGCGGATTGCTCAAGGTCAGGAGTTCAAAACCAGCCTGAGCGAGACCCTGTCTCTACTGTAAAAATAGAAAGAAATTAATTGGCCAACTAATATATATACATAAAAAAAAAAATTAGCCGAGCATGGTGGTGCATGCCTGTAGTCCCAGCTACTTGGGAGGCTGAGGCAGGAGGATTGCTTGAGCCCAGGAGTTTGAGGTTGCCGTGAGCTAGGCTGATGCCATGGCACTCACTCTAGCCTGGGCAACAAAGCGAGACTCTATCTCAATAAAAAAAAAAAAAAAAAAAAGATACATACCTAATAGCAAACCACCAAAATATATGAAGCAAAAATTCACAACACTGGAGGGAAAAATGGAAAGTTGACAATAATTATTAGAGAATATAATATTTCACGCTCAGTAATGGATAGGACCAGACAGAAGATATGGACTCAAACACCACAATAAATCAACTATATTTAACAGGCACATATAGAACACACTACCCAACAACAGCATGCTCATTTTTCTTAAGTACACATGGAACATTTTCAGGATAAGACTATATGTCAGGCCACAGATTAAGTCTCAGATTTAAAAAGATTATCATATGAAGTACCTTCTCTGACCACATGGGATGAAATGAGCAGAAATAACAGAAGGAAGACTGGAAAATTCACAAGTTTGTGGCAATTAAACGATAAAACTCTTAAACCCCATCAGTCAAAGAAGAAATCACAATGGAAATTAGAAAATACTTAGAGACAAATGAAAACAAAAACATGGCATACTAAAACTTACAGTGAACGCAGTGTCAAGAGGGAAATTTATACCTATAAATGCTTGCTTTAAAAAAAAAAATGACAAGTCAACCTAACTTTATAACTTAAGGAACTAGTAAAAGAAAGACAAAATGAAACCCAAAACTACCAAAAGGAAAAAAATAATAAGGATTAAAGCACAGATCAATAAAACAGAGAACAGGAAAACAATGGAGAAAATTAATGAAGCCAAAAGTCATTCTTCAAAGAGAAAAGACTCAAATTATATACCAGAAATAAAAAATGTACTATGAAGAAATAGAAAATATACCCATAACTAGTAAAGAGATTGCATCAGTAATCAAAAAATTCTTGATAAAGAAAAGCCTTGGACCCAATAGCTGGTGAATTCTAGCAAATATTTAAAGAATACCAATACTTCTCAAACTCTTATAAAAATTGAAGAGGAGGGAACACTTCCTAACTCAAAGTACATACTAATATCCTTTATGAGTATGGCTGTAAAAATAATCAACAAAATACTACAGTCCAAATTCAGCAGCACATCAGAAGGATTCTACACCATGACTAAGTGGGATTTATTCTTAGAATGCAAGGAGCATTCAGCATATGAAAATCAATGGAACACCACATTAATAGAAAAGGGGGGAAAATACATGATCATCCCAACTGATACAGAAAAAACATCTGACAAAATTCAACACGCTTTCATGATAAAAACACTTCTAGTAGGAACAGTAGGAAACTCCCAGAATGTAACAAAAGCCATATATGAAAAATGCACAGCCAACATCATACTAAATGGTGAAAGACTGAAAGCTTTCCTCTAAGATTGGGAACAAGAATGCATACTTTTGCCACTTCTATTCAACATAATACTGGAAGTTCCAGCCAGAGCAATTAGGCAAGAAAGGGGGAAAAAAGGCATTCAAATTGGAAAAGAGGAAATAAAACATCTGTTTGTAAGTGATATGATATGTAGAAAATTCTAAAGATTCCACAAAAAAATGTTAGAGGTAATCAACGAATTCAACAAAGTAGCAGGATAAAAAATCAAAACAAAAACCAGTTGTGTTTTTATACACTAACAATGAATAATTGGAAAAGGAAATTAAGAAAAAAATTCCATTTAAAATAGGAATTAAGTTAACAAGGGGCGAAAGAGATAAAGGAAAACAAATGGAAAGATTTCATCTCATGATTTACATCCCAAGATTTAAAGACTTAATATTGTTAAAATTTCAGTACTACCCAAAGTCATCTACAGATTCAATACAATCCTTATAAAGATTCCCAAAGGCATTTTTCCCCTCACAGAAATAGAAAATCCATCTTAAAATTCATAAAGAATCTCAAAGGACTCCAAGTATCCAAAACAATCTTAAGAAGAACAAAATTTTAAGACTCACACTTCCAGATTTCAAAAGTTATTATAAAGCTACTAATCAAAACTGGTGTAAAGACAGACATATAGACCAATGTAATCGAATAGAGAACCCAGGAATAAATCCTTGCATATATGGTCACATGATTTTCAATAATGCCAAGACCATTCATGGGGAAGGTCAGTTTTATCAACAAATGGTCCTGGGAAAACTAGGAAGCCATATTCAGAAAGAATGAAGTTGGATCCTTACCACATACACCTTATACAAAACTAATTCAAAGTAGATCAAAGACCTACGCATCAGAACTAAAACTCAGGAGAGGGAAAGTGACATAGCACTGAGTTTGGCAGTGATTTCTTGGTTATGACACCAAAGGAGCAGGGAACAACAAAAAATAGACAAATTGAATGTCATCAAAATTTAAAACTTGTACATCAAAGGACATTATCAACAGTAAAAAGGCAACACACAGAAAATATTTTGAAATCACATCTGATAAAGAATTAATATCCACACTATATAGAGAACTCCTAAAACTCAACAACAAAAATCAATCTGATTCAAAAATGAGCAAAGAACCAGAGTAGACATTTCTCCAAGCAAGATAGAGTCTGGCATATGACCATGGGAGCCAAATGGGTAAGGCAGAAACGAAGGATGAGAACACTAAATCAGAGGAAGTCTAGAACTGAAGTGTTTAACCGTTGGGTTAATTGCAGGACATCGAAATGGTCAACTATGACAGGACAAATGATAAAGAGTGAGCCAGAGATGTGCAGAGGGTGGAGATTGCACTGACTAGGAGGCCAGTAAATAATTGCATCCTCACAGGGTTGTGGGTTTAGATGTTAGTTAAGGCATAGTCCCTAGCAATGTAGTGGATACTCAAGTATCAGCTATCACATTTCCACTCTTATTCTTGAGCTATATAATACCAGAAACTATACTGTAGACTTCTAAGAGTATTTTTTATTTGATGACATTTCTGATGCACTTCTAATGTAAGAATCTTAAGATTAGAACTTGAAAGAAAAATTCAGTCTAGGCTATTTCCTTAATAGATTTAAAGATTTAACTAAGACAGGTAGGCAAACTTTTTCTGTAAAGGGCCAGACAGAAAATATTTTAGGCTTTGCAGGCCATATGGTCTGTTTGAACTGTTCAACTCTGCAGTTGTAGTAGGAGAGCAGCGACATAGTACATAAACAAATGTTTTGATGATGAAATGAAAATGAAAATTCATTTACAAAAGCAGGCGTTAGGTTATAGTTTGGGACACTCTGGCCTAAGACAGGATTTTTTAAGGTAGTACTTCAGATTTTTTTAATATATTGCTTTGCCTGTAATTCTAGCACTCTGGGAGGCCTAGTCGGGTGGATTGCTCAAGGTCAGGAGTTCGAGACCAGCCTGAGCAAGAGCGAGACCCTGTCTCTACTAAAAATAGAAATTAATTGGACAAAAACATATAGAAAAAAATTAGCCGGGCATAGTGGCGCATGCCTGTAGTCCCAGCTACTTGGGAGGCTGAGGCAGGAGGATCACTTGAGCCCAAGAGTTTGAGGTTGCTGTGAGCTAGGCTGACGCCACGGCACTCTAGCCCGGGCAACAGAGCAAGACTCTGACTCAAACCCAAAAACATTATATTTCTTAAGATTTATTAAGTTATATTGTTAATGCCTATTATGGTAAGATTATAACCTTGAACTGTCATACTTGGATACGATTGACCTTGTATTTTAATTCATCCTAAGATTATTCCATGTGACCAATTTTAATTAAAATAGGATGACAATATACTTAACTAAACCCATGAAGCTATAGCTATACTTCTACATAATACTATATTTTAATTATAAAAGTCATTTTAAAGAAAAAATTTTGCAAGATTTCAGGTATGATTTCTGAGAAGAGGCAAAAAAAATGTTTACAACTACAATTTCTTGTTATAACTGACAGACATAACTTAACTTGGTGCTTTCCTCCCCTGCAGTATTTGTATTTTAATCTCTTTCTCATAATTTTTTTAGGGATCCAGATTAGATGATCAAAGATGTGCTCCGCCACCTGCTGCCACAAAGGGTCCAACAGTACCAGATGAAGACTTTTTTAGCCTTATTCTACGCTCTCAGGCGAAAAGAATGGATGAACAGAGAGTTCTTTTACAAAGAGATCAAAACAGAGACACTGAGTTTGGACTAAAGGACCTTTTGCAAAGCAATGCTTTGTTGGAATTTAAAAATTTAGGGAAAAATCAGCAAACCACTAGTTAACTATGTGTGTGTATATATATGTGTGTGTGTATATATATATATATTTGTTTTTTAGATGAAGTCTTGCTCTGTCACCCAGGCTGGAGTATAGTGGTAGTTATAGTAGTTCATGCAGCCTCAGACTCTTGGGTTCACACAATCCTCCTGCCTCAGCTAGGACTACAAGTGTGTACCACCACACTTGGCTAATTTTTTTTTTTTAATAGAAGCGGGGTGTTGCTATGCTGCCCATGCTAGTCTTGAACTCCTGGCCTCAAACAATCCTCCCACCTCAGCGTCCCGAAGTGCTGGGATTACAAGCACAAGCCACTGCTCCCAACCACTATGGATATTTTTAAAGACAAGACCTTATTTCCACACTGCAGGGAAACTCAATCTATTTTTTTCCTTAAAAGAATTTATAGCACTATAATACAACTTAAAATGTTTTTAGAATGATGTAAATATTTAACCTTCAGTAGTATAGCATTTAAGAATTAATATTTCTCTGGGCACTCGCTTGTTTCAGGGTGCAAGTGTCCTGTAAGGTGCTTCATCATCTTCTGAGATTGCTGCTTGGGATGTGTTCTTTGGCAACTTGGTAGATTTCTTTACCTGGTGTTTGTAAAGTAGGAAATTAAATGAATCCTAAAGTAGGATTTAATCCTCTTGCTATTTTTTTAAAATCTTGACAATAGTTTTAATACTTAACCATGAATATAGTGGGAAATTATGCTGTTTAGTAAAAATAATGTACTTGACCAATGTAAAAAATTTACATAAAATAGTCTTACTAAAAATTTAGATTTTTCTCTGAAAATCTATTTTCAATATATTTTAAAGCCAAAACTGTATAAAAGAAACTCTTAAGAAATAAAATTCTTTTAGCAGTTTGGGCTATTTGTTTTAAAATGGTCTCTTCTGTTGCATACTACTGTAAAACAAATTTTTATAGGACCTAATGTTAAAAAAACCCACACAAAAAAAATCCATGTGTTTATTTTAAGAACCCAGGCCATATAAATTGAAAACTCACAAAAATTAGGACCTTAGCTGTCATTAAGCTTTGCCCTCCTTATCCCAAATACTGAAGGCAGTTTACAAGTGGATGATAGGAGATGATAAACTGTGGCAAAAGACAGACAAGGATGGGACAGAGCAGGGCCTGGATTAAGACTGAATCACACAATGCAAATTGCCACGCCTGGAACAAGTTGGCAACTCATTAAAATCTGGTTGCTTCTGATTCTGCACAGCTGGGAGGGGATCTGAGGTTCTGGGCCCCTGGTCTTTCAAAAAGTCATTCAGGTGATTTTTATGGGCAGTGAGTACTCTAAACGGCCAATGTGAGAGAGAGTCACAGAGTCTGAAATTATATTAAGGGCTCTGTGAAAAAGAAAAGCATTATTCTTGGTTTTAAGATCAAAGCATTAAGTTAAAAGAAAGTATGAAGTTAAAACCTAGATTACATTATGTTTCACATATGTTATATATAAGATATACTATCCCAAGGTAACATAAGTTTCATGGAGCTTTTTCTCCCATCCAAGTACTAACCAGACCTGACCCTGCTTAGCTTCCAAGATCGGGCGTGTTCAGGGTGGTATGGCCATAGACTCATGGAGCTTTTTCTTACAAAAAAATTCAACGAGCAAAGGCAACATATCAAATCACAATAATGTAAAAATAAGTTTATTTTGTATATACAGTGTTTCTTAGACCCTGTAAACATTCAACATTATCCATTCCATTTAAAAACTGCTTTTAACAGCTGTCTATCTCTGTCTTAACTGCTTTCTCATTTTCCTAAAAGCTGCTCACTATAAGCCTTAATTTTAATGACAAATATTGGCTAGTCAATAAACAAGCCTTATCACTTTTCCGGTAATCAACTGGCCTTGATAAGTTCGATTTGCTTTAATAAAGTCTTCCCTGAATTGCTGTCATCATTCAACAGCAGTAGCATGTTGCCTTGCTAGCTGTCAAAGTAGATTTCATCCCCAAATGGATATCTGTAATGAAAGAATGCAAAGATGAAATTTTATTTAAAAATTTTAAAAAAGGAACTCATTTTTGGATTGGAGTAAAAGCAGTCAAGAGTGCAAGCAGAATTCTACTCTCACCATACACTCTATCACCTGAGACATTTGTTTCACTTCAGAATCAGATCACAACTCAGGACAACTCCCACCTTGGGAGCATATTCACCAATCAGTGTGAACAGGTCTAGTCCCCAGAGAGGACTACTTTACATACACTGATGTTCCCAAATCTAAACTGCAGGCATCCTGTCATTAATTTGTTATATGCCTGCTGTGTTAAAAAAAAATCTTAATATAAAATCCTATGTACTTCTTGGAAAAAAAGATTACCTTTCTGAAGAGATGCTATAGATGTTTGTAATATTAAACTAGAATATTAACCTGTAAAACTAAATTGCTACAGGCACCTAAAGTAACACTTCTGGGGGCCAAAAATGGGTATTCTGCATTTCATTAAAAAAAAAAAATCAAAAAGCAAATGTATGATTTTCTTTTTCTTTTTGAGACAGAGTCTCGCTTGTTGTCCAGGCTAGAGTGAGTGCTGTGGCATCAGCCTAGCTCACAGCAACCTCAAACTCCTGGGCTCGAGTGATCCTTCTGCCTCAGCCTCCCGAGTAGCTGGGACTACAGGCATGCGCCACCATGCCCGGCTAATTTTTTATATATATATCAGTTGGCCAATTTCTTTCTATTTATAGTAGAGACGGGGTCTCGCTCTTGTTCAGGCTGGTTTTGAACTCCTGACCTTGAGCAATCCGCCCGCCTCGGCTTCCCAGAGAGCTAGGATTACAGGCGTGAGCCACCGCGCCCGGCTAAATATATTTTCTGAAACAAATGCCTGCCTGAAAATTTTAAGAATTTATTCCTGACTGGTATCACTTTTAGTAAGCAGCTAAACATGGCTTCTAGTGTGAATATGGTTAAAACAAAGGAGACATGATGTATCTGATATCTGCTAGCTAGGAACATGTGCAAAATTTATAAATTGCTTTTTAAAAAAATTTAAAATGAGGAATGCTTTTTAAAATCAGACTAAAAATGCTGATGATGACCTATGGGCAGTTAAGGAAAACATCCTACTCTGTTTTCCTTACCACTGTATTCTTTACTATGTATAGATATCTAAAATTTAGAACTTCATATGGCCAAGACAATATGGTTTGCTATAATATAAATAAGATATGGTAACATCTAATAGTCTCAACCGCTAGGATTCTGAGCAACAAGAAAAACAGGTTTGATAAAAGCCTGTACACTTCATTTGGTGGGGGAAAGAATATTTTTTTAAATTTTATTTATTTATTTATTTAAGACAGAGTCTCTGTTGCCCTGGCTAGAGTGCCATGGCATCAGCCTAGCTCACAGCAACCTCAAACTCCTGGGCTCAAGCAATCCTCCCACCTCAGCCTCCTGAGTAGCTGAGACTACAGGCATGTGCCACCATGCCCAGCTAACTTTTTCTATATATATTTTTAGTTGGCCAATTAATTTCTTTCTATTTTTAGTAGAGACGGGGTCTTGCTCTTGCTCAGGCTGGTTTCGAACTCCTGACCTTGAGCGATCCTCCTGTCTTGGCCTCCCGGAGTGCTAGGATTACAGGCGTGAGCCACCTCGCCCAGCCTTGGTGGGGGAAAGAATAAAGCCACTCTCCAAATCTACTATGTAATGTTGAGATTACTGATATAACAAGCTATGATATCTAAAGTCCCCTAGCAATCTTCAGTTCTGTCTCAGCTTACATAAAAGTAAAAGGGACAATAAGGAAGCAGGCCCAGTAATAGCTGCAGGAGAGATGAAACTAGAAAGGCACACTGATCTGTGGGTGGCCTAAATAGAGATACACTAAGGTGTCAATCCTACCGATGCTGGTAATGTGTACTGCACAGCTGCATTAAGATGCTGGAGTGCACAAAGAGGGCAAACTTAACTACAGTGGATTCTTCTTAAAAATAGTTTTTGAGTACCTATCACATTGGAAATACTTTGAGTCCAATGCAGAACAGATTATGCTGTTAACTAAAGTGGGTATTACAGGACTTCCACTAGGCAACAAACTTTGGTTAGTTGGTTCCTAAAATTTCTTTTTCAATGTCCCCTAATACAAACTGGCCTCTTTATCCAGACTCAGTGAAGTATGCCATATATTCATCTTAAAATATAAATTCTGTGAGACCCTGTTCTAAAATTTAACACTTCAAAACTTTATGGGATGTATATATCAAAGAGAAGATGGAATTAAAACAAAAGCTTTTACATACATAAATGTGTTTGTTAATTCGGATTGTCAGTAAAAATGTTAATGTTTAAGTTGGCATCTTTGTAGTAAATATCAGAACATTCATAAAGAAGAGTGAATCGAGTTAAGAGTATACTTTACAAAATCCAAAGACTTCAGAGCTGTCACTTGTGTCTGTGTTCCTCTAGCCACAGGGGCTGCCAACCGGGTCCTTTCCACATGCTCCAGCAGCAGTTCTTGCTGGGCTGTGAGCATCGCCTTCCCCTGAGTTGCCTTTGGCTTCAGTCTTGAGCTGGGCCTTTTCCACTGCAGGTGAACCCTCCATATTCCCCGATACCTCCTGGTCAGAGACAGGCTTAGCAGACTTGCTGCTTTCAGTTGGTATGCTTTCTCCTGGGATTTCACCAATCTCTTTGGGCTTTGTATCCAAAATAGGTGATTTATGCTATAAAGTACAGAATTATATTTTGTTTTAACTGTTTAAGGTAATGTGAAGTTTTCATAATCAAATATATCTAACAAGTTCCTACCCAAATTGGTTGAAGCTAGTTCCAAACTCTTTAAAATCCTGGTTCCAATGCTGGATTATAATTATATAAATGTTATTAAGCCTCACAGAACTGTACATGGAGGAGTGGGAACACTTAGGATATACTAGGTGGTCTTAGTGGCCCAGCTTAGAAGGAGTCAAGAAGATTGGTGACCAGTATTGCTAACTCTTCTTGATTGGTGACAATAATTCATTTGACAAATATTTACTGAGCACATACCAAGTTCTAGGTGCTAGGGATACAACAGGAATAAAATACAAAAACTACTCTCACTGGAACTTACATTTAGGTTTGGGAGAGAATCAGGCAATAAACAAATTAAGGAAGGATAACATCATCTGTTGAATGAAGGGCTATGTAGAAAAAGAGAAAAAAGATGAAGTGCTGGAAGAAGGCGGGGGGAAGGGTAGGGTTGGACTGCAGTTTAAATTAGGGTGGTCTGAAAAGGTGACATGACTAAAGGTCTAAAGAAAAGTACCATATGATATATAGCTGAAGAGCATCCTAGACAGAGTGTACAGGAAATATAAAGGCTCTGAGTTCAAGGAACAGGCAGGAGCTCTTGTGGCTGAAATAGAGTGAGTAGGAGATGACCTGTAAGGTAGTGGATGTGAGAAAAGGGCATATCAAGGAGGCCCCTAAGCCACTGCCATACCTGGCTTTCCCTATGAGTGACATAGGAAGTCACTGGAAGATTTTTTTTTTTTTTTCCCCAAATAAATTTAAAACTCATCACTGGAAGATTTTTGAGATGAGTGACAGGTAACTATCAAAAGCTGGAAGGAGCATCTTAAGGTTTTCTAGATACATGTAGATATGTTTATTTTTATAAGGAATTCTATGGGAAAAGACGCTATAATTTCCTAGATTCTATTATGCTCATAACTGTTTCTCAAAGGTTTATAGTTGCAACTTAAACTTTGCAAATAACAATATAAATTCCTCTCTCAAACAGAAATGGAAAGGTCCCTTTAAAAGACCAATAATGGTGAAAAATGCACCATTCTGCAGGTTAAAAGTATAGTCTAACCAATCAATGATACAGAATATTTGGCAAAGCAAGGTTTTTAAATCCTCCCAACCCCTCTCTCTCTTCCATCTAGCTAAGACTTTAGGGCTCTACTGCTAGTTTCCTAGGGCTCTGGGTCTTCAGTGAGGCCTTCTCTCTGATCTCTTCAAAGACAGAAATTTCAGTCATGCTCATTTGTCAGCTTCGTATGAAATTTCATATGAATTACCATCTGTTCTAACAAACTACCATTAAATAACATTTAACATAAAAATTAAATCTCATTTTATTTCTTCTGAGGAAGCTGGACTAACTTTTGGCCAGAAAGGGGGAGAGATTAGATTAATTGTGATAAAATTAACAATGAAAGGTAAAAGATTAAAAACACTTATCAAAAGCTCTATAGGAAGCATTTAGGCCTAGTATGAAGGGACAGCAAAATAAACAGTTGCTAACTTACACTGGGTACCACCTCAGGATGCTCTCGTGCCTCTGCGTCTGGTATATCAAATGCCCGGAGCACTTCAGGGCTCTTGTTGCCAGTCTGAAATCTCAAGTCAACATCTCTCTCTCTCAAAACATCTCTTCTACCCTCATATGTTTTGTCATAAGGGCCTTGTTGAATGGGGCAAATGTGGCCCCTATAATAGAAATCTGCATCACCTGCTCCACCATGGGGTCTATAATCAATTTCCTTCTGCCTTCTTCTGTCATCTGGCTGGAGTGCCCGGGGAGGTTCTCTCTCAGGACCACTCAAATGTCTTAGCACATGAACTGATGTTCCGGCACCATAGCAGAAACTCTATAAAGAAAATACACACACTTTCCTGAGGACTTAATGGCTGGATTATAATGAAAAGTTATGAGGTGTTTTTGTCAGGATGCTAACAAAATTAAGAAATTTAACTTGTGGCATTTATGGGCATCAACATGTTAATATGACTCTTTTCATTAGAGACCTCTTCTTTGGATTAATAATAAAATTTAATAAACCATTCAGTACTAAGTACACATTTTAATCAGTTGGACACATTTTGACTGAATTGTAACAATGGCAGGCCAAAGCCTAGAAATTTAAATTAGAAGGTTCTAGCTATCTGATAATTGTTCATATGTTTCTATATTCACACCCTCATATAAGGTAAATGCTGAAAATTATTTAAAGTTCTACATCATTATGTAAACATTCTCCTATAGGTGTACTTTTTACAAATACAAACTTGGACTAAGCTACAGCTAAAATTCAACAGGTTTCGATTCACACTCTATGAGAAAAAGTAGACAACAATTCTCAAAGTGTGGCCCGGGGACCCCTGGGAGGGATCCCTGAGACTCTTTCAGGAGATCTGTGAGGTCAAAACTTTTCACAATACATTATCTGTCTTCTTCACTATCTTCTCAGTGTGCAGCAGAGTCCTCCAGAGGCTAAAGTGACATCCACACTGTGAGGATTCATAGGATGTATGCTGTATATAGTGCTTATATTTTTTAAATTTCTCAGTTTTAATTCCTAATATGATAAATATCAGTATAAGGTAACATATATTTTATATTATATATAAAATATAATCCCCATAAACAAAAGCTCTTTGTGGTCTTCAATTTTTAAGGGGGTACAGGGGTCCTGAAAACAAAAAGTTTGAAAATCCCTGTACTAGAGACATACTTCTATTTGAAAACAGAATCAGCAAAAGTCAAAGAGCATAACTTTTCCTAGGGAGCAGATACAAAAAGAGATGGAGCTTTTGCTTATAATTTCAGTTTCAGAGATTAAACTATTACTATAAAACTAGTGTGTTACCTAAAAAAATCATACCTCTTAACCCACTGAATCCTGTAATCACAAGCCAGAAAACAAAACCAAAATGGAACAATTTCAAAGTTATTATAATAGAGCATAGTGAATTTTGTATCCTTAGGGAGAAGAATTTCCCATGGCAGATCTGAGTTCTTTTTGTTTTGTGTAACAACTACTTTATTTGAGTAACAGCTAAAAAACCTACAGCAAAGAAGCTGAAAAGACCATGGATGAATGACCAGTAATATTTCTTTTTAATAAATGTCTGCTTCTGGATCCCCCAAACTATTAATATTTCTCAGTATACCCACCTTTTTCTATATCCCTTTCTGATTCTGTGTTAAACCCAATGCTCTTACTTTCCAAGTGCTGCAAAAACTCAGACTGAAATAAGAAAGCCCCCTTTCTCAAAAAGGAAGTAACCAACTTCCTGTGTATTAATTCACCAAGTTTAAAGAACAACTTTAAAAAGGGATTATTAATCTAAATCATTGCTAAGACATCTACAATCAAACTAGAGAACCACTTCCTTAATTAGAGTAACATACAGGTAAGCATAAATAAATCTGTATCACTTAAAAATCACAGGAAGGCTGATGCAGGATCGCTTAGCCCACAAATTTGAGTCTGCAGTGAGCTATGATTGTGCCCCTGCACTCCAGCCTGGGTGACAGAGTGAGAGCCTGTCTCCAAAAAAAGAAAAAAATCACCTCTTCATTCCAGTAAGCGTGACTTAGCCTGACTTACAACATCATAGAAGCCTAATAATTTTAGAATTGCTTTTCTGTAAATCCTGCTAAATACTGACAGTGCTAATTATACTAACCAAGACAGCTAATGCTATAATTATCAGCACAGGAATGTGAAGTAACGCTGGAATCTCCTTCATGAGTGCTTTAATAAATTCACCAGTTCCTTTTCCAATGTACTTCAGTGGCTCTGTTACAAAGTTGGTGAATGTAACTGCCAGTGCCTATAACAAGAAATAAAAGCAACTTAATTTTTTCCTCAAAGGACTGAGGCACACAGAATGAGTCAAAATTCATTGTGCCCTGAGGCTGAAATTATGTTAACAAATTAAAATGCTGTCATATGTCACTTTTAATGTGAAAAATCACTATGTAAAGGAAGTATTTTTTCTAGAACAAAGATTATTAGCAAAATGATCCTAAAAACACAAAAATTTTTTAGAAATATAATAAATTTTTGCCTTACTTTGTATAAGTAATTTTTACAAAAAATATGCTGTATTTACCTTTGTTGGTGGGACCAACCAAATAGGGTTGACTAATAAAAGTTCATAGTATTTTTGGCATGGGTCATCCTTATAGGTCCATGAACTTCTAAACCACTCTATTTAGAGAAACAGATAAAACACTGACTCATTTAAAAAATAATAATAATACAATACTGTGGTTTTGACCCTCACTGACCACCCATCAATCAATTTTAAATTGTTTTATTTTACATTTAAAATTGATTTTCTGTAATGCTGATTTTTAAAACTTTCATCCTATGTCCAAAGTCACATTTATTTTAAAAACCCATTCAAATTATACAAGTCTTATACAGATAAAAAATTATATCTTATAAAAATGTCTAAAATGTAAATAATTAAAAGCAGTTTTTTACACGCACAAATAAGTATAGGTAAAACTTGGGAAATCTAAATAAAATTGGTGGATTGTATCAAAGTCAATATCCTGGCTCTGATATTGTACTATTATAGTCGTGTAAGATGTTATCATTGGGGGAAAGTGGGAAAAATGTACATAGGCTCTCTATGTATTATTTCTTATAACTGCTTGTGAATCTACAGTTATCTCATTTGGAAACTAGCCTGAGCTAGAGGAGGTATTTCGTTGTCTCTGAAGCTAAGAAACAAAGCTGAATTGGCTTTCTAAGAAACTTTTTTTAAAGAAACATTAATTTTGGAACCCATTTGTAGAATCTGCTGAGTTTCTATGTTGTCAATCATAATGGACTTGCATTTATAAAGTGCCTTTGAACATGAGCAAACTATTCCCATTGCTAGATATACACAACCAAACACAATCAACATTAGTGAGAATATTTATAAAATCTGAAAGAATAAAAAACAAAATTTTTCCCTTAGTTAAAACAAAAAAGTACAGCAAAGCTACAACATCAACTTTGATAAGCTGATATAAGGAGATTAAATCTAAGATAGATATTAACTCATATACTTTCATTCACTTCTTTAATAAACTTCTGTTGAGGACCTAGAATGTGCTGAACACTGCTAAGGACTAGAAAAACAAAAATGAGCACAGGATCCTTCACAGTCTAATGGAAGAAGACATGAGACTCAACATGTATACAATTTCTATTCCTTCCCTGTGACTTTACACGAACACACAAAGTCACTGGTTTTAAACCTAAGACTCCTCTTGCATGTTCTTCTGATATTAAAGATTCCATCATAGAAAGCCTCTTCTGGCATTTTATCATTTTCTTTGTAATTACTAATATATTCTCTCATTTTTAGAAATTCTATTCAAAATAAGGCCAAGTGAACAAATGCCTTACCCCAAAGACTTGCAGTCCAATCCATCTTTTCAGCACACACATTGTTTAATGGCGCCATCTTGGCAACTTCAGCCTGATGCTGTGCAAAAGCTAGCTGACCAGCACCAAAAGGGAACCATGAAAGGGTGTTAATGAAAGTTTACACCTACACATCCAAAAAGCCCTAGAGTTCAGTGTGTCTTTACCATTCATCTAAACCAGATTGTTTAAAATTTTTTAATAGAAAAAAAAAACATTATTTTTAAAGAGTACCTATTTTCAGCTCATGGAAAAGTATGGTCTTAGTGCAATAAGTAAGGATAAAGAACTACGGCCGGGCGCTGTGGCTCACGCCTGTAATCCTAGCTCTTGGGAGGCCGAGGCGGGCGGATTGCTCAAGGTCAGGAGTTCAAAACCAGCCTGAGCAAGAGCGAGACCCCGTCTCTACTATAAATAGAAAGAAATTAATTGGCCAACTAATATATATATAAAAAATTAGCCGGGCATGGTGGCGCATGCCTGTAGTCCCAGCTACCCGGGAGGCTGAGGCAGAAGGATCACTCGAGCCCAGGAGTTTGAGGTTGCTGTGAGCTAGGCTGATGCCACGGCACTCACTCTAGCCTGGGCAACAAAGCGAGACTCTGTCTCAAAAAAAAAAAAGAACTAATTATAATTACAATTGCCTTCTTTACAAGTAATTATAAGAAAAGAACACTTTACTAAAAAGATTGCACTAAATGAGTTATAGTTTTCTTTTATTATGAATTCATGTTATTTTTATCTTTTTTTAATTTTAAAAATTATATTTAAAAAACTTTTTTGCTTCTGTATTATTCTTTCCATTTTTCAGATGAATGAATTCATACTTTGATATTTTAAAACCCTCCACCTTTTAATACCTTATATAAATACATCCAATTCCATCCCAAACTGAAGAGAAAACTGATGATTAAAACACGTCTCAGCTGGGTGTACCAACGTACATATGTCCACAGCTCGGTAGCTACTAATGCCACGATGCAGAGCAGACACAGAAGTACCTCAAAAACAGAAGGCAGAAATCAGAGTCACTATAAGATTTCCTCCCACCATAAAACATTAGTAGTCACTCGAAACAAAAAAACTGGGCTCAAATATATAAAATCATTTGTACTACTATGTTGCTTGCTCATCAATACAGTATGAGTGACTTAGTATAGGTTCTTAATATAATTATGGTGGAGTTTTCAAAGTATATTTAAAAAGAAACTTAACCATGTTGCCCTCATCCCATCTTACCATTAACACATTATATGGATCCACTCCAAAAGAATCTTCAAATCGCCACTTCCATGTTTCAAAATCATGAAACTTAAAATTAATTAAAATATCACTCAGTACATCATCCAAGGCACCTGGTTTCCAGTCTTCTCCACTAAGAAACTTCTGTATTTCTAACAAGGTTTGTCTTTTAAGGATAATCTCAGCATCATAATGCATAGCGTCTTTGTTTGCATCAGGCTAAATTAAATTTACCAAAAAAAAAAAAAAACAATAGAAAGGTAATTTTATAATTACATTACATTAAACATTTTAAGACAAAAGCCAATTTGGAGCTAAATATTAATAAGTAATTAGTTTGCAACATTTCAAACATATAAGAATAATATCCAGGCCGGGCGCGGTGGCTCACGCCTGTAATCCTAGCACTCTGGGAGGCCGAGGCGGGCGGATTGCTCGAGGTTGGGAGTTCGAAACCATCCTGAGCGAGACCCCGTCTCTACTAAAAATAGAAAGAAATTAATTGACCAACTAAAAAATATATATATATAGAAAAAATTAGCCGGGCATGGTGGCGCATGCCTGTAGTCCCAGCTACTTGGGAGGCTGAGGCAGGAGGATCGCTTGAGCCCAGGAGTTTGAGGTTGCTGTGAGCTAGGCTGACGCCACGGCACTCACTCTAGCCAGGGCAACAAAAGTGAGACTCTGTCTCAAAAAAAAAAAAAAAAAAAAAAAAAAAAAGAATAATATCCACTTCTGTATCATAGGCCAACATGAAAACCAAAGATGATATATGTGAAAAGCATTTAAAAATTACTATAAATTTTACTAAAAATTTATGATTCTTGCTATTTGCAGTAGTTGGATTCTATAAAGTTACCTCAGACACTAATTAGCAAGTACTGAATCATTACTCCTACAGAAAATATAGGATTTGGTTCCTGCAAACCTCTGGTCATAATGTTTTCTTTCTTTCTTTTTGAGACAGAGTGTCACTCTATCACCTTGGCTAGAGTGCCATGGCGTCAGCCTAGCTCACAGCAACCTTGAATCCTGGGCTCAAGCAGTCCTCCTGCCTCAGCCTCCTGAGTAGCTGGGACTACAGGCATGCACCACCATGCCTGGCTAAATTTTTCTCTATATTTTTAGTTGTCCAGCTAATTTCTTTCTATTTATAGTAGAGACGGGGTCTCGCTTTTGCTCAGGCTGGTTTTGAACTCCTGACCTTGAGCGATCCTCCCACCTCGGCCTTCCAGAGTGCTAGGATTACAGTTGTGAGCCACCATGCCTGGCCTGGTCATAATATTTTCATTAACTAATCAATACATAACCTTGTTTTGCATATGTTCTGTATGTTTCTGTTAAAGGACAACTTACCAAATATATATATTATTGATTCAATAACAATGACTGCACGGCCAATAGTCCTATAACTCACACCTGAACGAAGCCTATCTAACATACATATTTTCTCTGTAAGGCACTTTACAGCCTTCTTACACTTAGGAACACTAGCTGTCATATTAATCTACGTTCTCTGAGTTTTTTTTTAAAAAAAGGAACACTAGATGGCAGTTCAGCACTACATTTAGGGGCCATTTTAGATAAGAAAGTCAGCATCCTCCCCACAAAAAAGCAGAAAAAATTGGACCACAAAAAAAAGACACTTGTTTGCGGTTTGAATGCCAAAACAAGAAAGTAGAGTTTCAGTTGCCTTGTTCCACCCTCAGTTGGTGTATCAGGCAACACATTTTTTGGCACTCTGCACATGTCCAAGAATGACCACAAAAAACACCCTGAGTATTTTGATTTTGAGGTTACAAAGAAACTTTAATGAGGAGATAAATTCATAAATTTGGAATCTAAAAATAATAAGGATCAACTGTATATCTTTATTTTATAATTCACTTTTTGACTTTTCATTTGCTGCCAGTTTTCAGGTAGCCTAAAATTTGCAGTAGTTCAAATAAGAAAAACAAAAGGGATCTCAAAAAGTAACAAAATAATGGGTTTCTATGAATACATGATACTTATAACAATTAGTGTGAATTCAGCTAAGGAAAATCACTGTAAACAACATTTTGCACTCACTGATCACTTGATACAAATAAGAAAAAATTCCTTTTTCTTTCACAAGAGTAAATACAGATACAAAAAGGTAAATGAGAAAAACCAACATGCCACATAATATCAGTAAGCATTAAAGTAGCCATCATTGATTAATATTAATAAATGTTTTTTTTTTTTGAGACACAGTCTCACTCTGTTGCCCGGGCTAGGGTGCCATAGCATCAGCCTAGCTCACAGCAACCTCAAACTCCTGGGCTAAGGCAATCCTTCTGCTTCAGCCTCCTATGTAGCTGGGACTAAAGGCATGTGCCACCATGCCCGGCTAATTTTTTCTATATATTTTTAGTTGGCCAATTAATTTCTTTCTATTTTTAGTAGAGACGGGGGTCTCACTCTTGCTCAGGCTGGTTTTGAACTCCTGACCTTGAGCGAGCCTCCCGCCTGGTGATAAATATATTTTAAAAATCAGGAACTAAGTATTGCCAAGCATTTCCATCTTGAGTATTTCTGGCTCCATTGGTTTCCTCATCTAGGTTCTTTTCCACCCTGCATACAGCTATAAGACTCAGATTAGAGGATATAGATATGAGAACATCTGTTTTTACACGTCCAGAATAAAGTGGTTTATTAAATTACTCATCTAACACTCCTTTCCCTTTTGGTCATTTCTTAGAGTAACAGGAAGATAGGAGTCTAGCGAGTTCCACCAACCTGCCTTCTGTTGATGTAAGAGCCTTTCATTTTCAGGGATCATTACTGCTTCTGGTGGTTGGGGCTAATGGCCAGACCAAAACAACAGTCTGGCCTCTGACTCTCTAAACCAATTCTGGTAACATGCACAATAAGAAAAAGAAAAAAATCTAAGAGCTTTTAAATGAGCTTTATAAATGTTGTAAGTTACTAAATTATAAGTTTCCTTGATGCTTTCACTCCCAAAAGTAAAAATGATACTCTAAAAAATGGAAATTTTAACATTAATTATGAATAACATGCACATGATATACAATTCTGTAAAGCAACACTTGCCAAACTAAACAGCAAGGAGAAAAAACTACATAAAACACATTTTTTTCTTTTCCTCAATGTATAATTATCTTACATTATGTGACTAAGAAAGTATGGAAATGGTGGAAAATAAGAAGTTGGGTCAGGACAGAATTATCACCCTACCTTCTCACCTCAATTAAGTGGTAAAGCAGTGCACAGGGTTAGATAAATAAATTCCCACAAACTGTAAGAAAAAGAAGAGTGGTCTGTACTAATTGCCTTCCACCAAACCATTGCAAAGCAGGCTAGTACCTTTAATCCTGTCTGCATAGCTTTTGGTTTAAAAAAAAAAAAAAAGGCCAGGCGCAGTGGCTCATGGCTGTAATCCTAGCACTCTGGGAGGCCGAGGTGGGGGGATCACTCAAGGTCTGGAGTTTGAGAGCAGCCTGAGCAAGAGCGAGACCCCATCTCTACTAAAAATAGAAAGAAATTAGTTGGTCAACTAAAAATATATAGAAAAAATTAGCTGGGCATGGTGGCACATGCCTGTAGTCCCAGCTACTTGGGAGGCTGAGGCAGGAGGATGTTGAGCCCAGGAGTTTGAGGTTACTGTGAGCTACGCTGACGACACAGCACTCTAGCCTGGGCAACAGAGAGAGACTCTGTCTCAAAAAAAAAAAAAAAAAAAAAAAAAAATGTGAGTCAGCTAGCCTCTGTTAAAGCATAATGATGCTTTATCACTTCTTTATATAATTTGAAATTAATAAATAATGAAATATCCACTATTCAGATTAATAACACACCATCAAATACTCACAAGTCCAAGCTTTCCAGCTTCAATTAAAATCTTATTTAAGTATCTCCTAAAAACAGGATTGCTTTGACTCTCATAGTCTTTTCTCTTTTTCTTTTCACACTCATCAATCTGTAATCACACAATAAATTCAACACTAGTTAGCATAAAAGTTTAATGTAAGGGTCAAGTTTTTAGTTTAGTGGTGCCATCAAAATCAAGGTAAGGAGCTAATTGTTTTTATCAAGCTTCCATTTATCAGCTACATTACAGCGTATGGTTTGCCTACTTCCCATGTGTTCTCTTTGCAAAGGGCAAGTAGGCAACAAATAAAAAACACATGTCCCGTACTTAGTCCTGACCTAGCAGTTTTTCTGTTGACTTTCAGCAATTTTAAAGCTGAAGATCACGAAGCAAGGAGACAGAGATCCACAAACAGAGCATCTGAACTAATTTGCTGCTTTCTAATTCCAAAGCATCGATTTAACAGGAGAAAAGGAGGGAAAGAAGGGAAGGAAGGATAAATACACATAGAGACAAAGAGATGAAGAAATACAGACAAGATTAAGCCAGAAGATGAAATGGACACAGCAAAGAATTTCTTAAATGTGCCTATTACTTTTGGCCTTTTATTAATTTTTCCATCAGCAATTAATCATCCTATACTATATAGAATGCTCAGGAAGGCAGAAACCATAGTTTCTCTAGGGTTACACGTGGTAACCCTTCAGTATATAACTCTGCATTAGAGCAGACTTCCTCTGAACTTAGCTCTACCACCACCACAGCGGGTCCAGTTGCTGGGTGAAGGTAGTAGATAGTTTACAAACATTAAAGTAACTTTGTGATAACTTGTATTTTAACCGAGTGTGAGCCATCCGTTGAGTTGAGCACTGAAATGGGCTTCAGTTGATAAACATGACAGTAATTGAACAGCACACACACTTAGTCAGTATAGAAGGACATTCAAGAAGTTAAACAACAGGCACGGTTTGTAAGTCATTTTTTATATATTAACCCTCTATAGTGAGGTGGGCCGAAATATCAGCTTTTGCGCCCTAGATGCAAAAGCCGGTATTTTGGCCCGCCACACTAACAGCGGTTAAGAGAACAACTTTTTAAAACAAAAAACAAAAAAACAAGAACTCAAGAGTCCATTTTGCCAATCATGTTAAAACAAAGTCAAAAACAATGGAATAAAAAATTTCTGTAAAAAGGCATTTCTGGATTTCTTACTGTGCAACCAGACTAGCTCACTATATCATAATACACAAAGTGAAGCAAATTTTATCCAAGCATTTCTTTGCTAGCACTTAGGTGAGACAATATTCACATTTAAAAAGAACCACAAGCAGGTGATTATAGATCTTGATTGGGATATTTCTGGATCTCAATTAACAAACTCTCCCAGTCTCTCCAGCTAGGAACCTCACCCATTCACTCTGGCTCTTCTCTATCCCTTATCCCTGCCTTCCCTCAGCCATCCACCTTTGTCTATTCTACCTTGTAAAAGTTTTATACTTGCCTCTTATCTTCAACCCCTATCACTGCCTCATTTTGAGCCTTCAGCATTACTGGACATCTGTAACCCCTGCTGATCTCATTGCCACCCTGCTCTCCATTCCAGGCCCCCTCTACATTGCTATCAGTCCACTCTGCCTACACAACCAACAGAGGGTGGTTCACACAGCAAATAATGAATACATTCAAATCCCTTAACCTTGACTTATTTCCTTTTGTATAAACCCTACTTCAGCTACATTAAAAAAAAAAATGGATTGGATAAATGAAGGAATGATAGCTATTACACACTAAATCTTAATAATCCTTTATATTTGTAAGAGTAACTCTTATGCTTATAAGCTGGTAATACGCCCATTTCTTCAATTGCTACATTTGTTGAGAGTATACTATGCTCCAGCGCTGTGCTGTGACTGATGGAGAATTACGATGAATAAAACATATTCCTTGCGCCAAGAAGTTTAGTCTGGCAAAGAAATAATTATAATATAGTGAGATAAACATTATTACAGAAAAATACAAGGTACTGTTAGAGAAACCAAGACTAAAGAGAAATCAAGGCTAGAGTAACTAAAGAAAAATTTTATATATATAAATCATATCATACATAAAAACACTAGAAACAAATAATATTACCAAATACAAGAAAACAGAGCAATTTAATATAAAATTTATGAATGAAGAAAATCTAACCTTATGAGTTAAAGAATCAAGTTTGTGATAACATTCTGAAATTTCATCAGCATATGACAAGTCAGGACTCACATCCTTTTTCTCTGAAATACCATATTTCACCTAAAACAAAGTAGAGAGATTTTCTTTGTTCAGTTGTAAAAATAACCTTCAGTTAATGAAGACTAAGATTTTGATTTCATCATTTTATGATTCTGCTTGTTACAGTCTTCAACTGTAGTGAACCACAAAAAAAGTGAAAGTCTCCAATGTATATACTAAGAATTAAAATCAATTTAGTTTGCTGCATAATGTATATACTAAGAATTAAAGTCAGTTTGCTGCTTAATGTATATACTAAGAATTAAAATCAAATTAGTTTGCTGCATCATGAGCAAACCCACAAATTCAATGTGGGTTTGAAATAATCTTAGATTATGAATGTCAAGAAAGTATTCTGCATAACAGCTAATCATTGATACATGACTCTCATAGCTCTGTGTAAAACAGTAACAAAAGTAGACTACCGTGTTTCCCCAAAAATAAGACCTATCCATAAAATAAGCCCTAGCAGGATTTCTAAGCATTTGTGCAATAAAAGCCCTACCCCTGGAAATAAGACCTAGTGATGGGAGCGGCTACGAAGCCCATCTGCCCAATCCATGCATTTTGTCATGGAGCGGTAAAGTAGATGAGCAGCCCTTCTCATCTTGAGCAGCCCTTCTCATCTGCCCCATGAGAGCTCTGTTGCTCGACATGAGAGATTGGGGCCAATGGTTATAAAGGAAATAGAGTCGCAAGAAATTCAGGATGGAATTCAGGGTTTGTTTGGAGAGTTATGAAGAACAACTATATTTGAATAAATGTAGATTGTACCATACTTAAAAAAAATAACACATCCCCTGAAAATAAGTCCGAGGGTGTCTTCGTAAGGAAAAATAAATATAAGACTCTGTCTTATTTTCAGGGAAACACGGTATTTCCATCATGGGACTGATAAGGTCTCATACACACAGGCATTTTTTTAATACCTGAGATTTTCTCATTGTTCCTGAAGCAGCATCATAGTTAAGCATGTCTGTGGGGTCAATCCATTCATCATCATGAGCATAACCAGCTATCAGCAACAGACATTCACAAAGGAGCAAAGAATACAGCATCCTGTATAAGGTTAAAAAATGTTTAATACATATAATGAAATATAAGTATTTTTAAAATAGATTTTTCTGTAATAAAAACAATATACCTACTTCCTTTTAGTGTTAAGAAAACACTTTATGGCTGGATGTGCTGGCTCACTCCTGTAATCCTAGCACTCTGGGAGCCTGAGGCAGGTGGATCGTTTCAGCTCAGGAGTTCGAGACCAGCCTGAGCAAGAGCGAGACCCCGTCTCTACTAAAAATAGAAAGAAATTAGCTGGATAACTAAAAAATATATAGAAAAAATTAGCTGGACATGGTGGTGCATGCCGGTAGTCCCAGCTACTTGGGAGGCTGAGGCAGAAGGATTGCTTGAGCCCAGGAGTTTGAGGTTGCTATGAGCTAGGCTGATGCCACAGCACTCTAGCCCTTAGCCCAGGCAACAGAGTGAGATTCTGTCTCAAAAAAAAAAAAATAAATAAAAAAGAAAGAAAACACTTTATGGATAGGAACTAATAAAACTAGTAAAATGGTATTCACATATAAAAAATATACACAGATGCACAATATTCTCATTGAGATGATAAGAAAATAGGTATTTTTCATGTGGCCCAGCAACTCTATTCCCAGGTAATACACACAAGAGAAATGAAAATATTATGTCCACACAAAAACTTGTACATGAATGTTTATAGCAACATTTTTCCTAATAGCCAAAAGGTAGAAACAACTCAAATTTCCATCCTGATGAATGGATAAAAGGCGTGGTGGCTCACGCCTGTAATCCCAGGGTTTTAGGAGTTCCAAGATCACTTGAGTCCAGGGGTCTGAGATCAGCCTGGGCAACACAACACCCTGTCTCTACAAAAATATTTTAAAATTAGCCAGGTGTGACAGCACATACCTATAGTTTAAATTACTTGGGAGCCTGACAGGGGAGGATCACTTGAGCTTAGGAGTTTGACCCTTCAGTGGACTATGATCAAGCCACTGCACTCTAGCATGGGTGACAGTGCAAGACTCTCTTTTTTATTAAAAAAAAAAAAGGGGGGGGGGGCTGGACGCAGTGGCTCATGCCTGTAATCCTAGCTCTCTGGGAGGCCAAGGAGGGTGGATCGTTTGAGCTCAGGAGTTCAAGACCAACCTGAGCAAGAGTGAGACCCCGTCTATACTATAAATAGAAAGAAAATTAATTGGCCAACTAATATATATATAGAAAACATTAGCCAGGCATGGTGGCGTATGCCTGTAGTCCCAGCTACTCGGGAGGCTGAGGCAGGAGGATTGCTTGAGCCCAGGAGTTTGAGGTTGCTGTGAGCTAGGCTGACGCCACGGCACTCATTCTAGCCTGGGCAACAAAGTGAGACTCTGTCTTAAAAAAAAAAAGGAACTCCAGGCTAAATTAAATACACCTCTGTTCCCCTGTGTGACCTGTTTATTATTCTAATTCTAGCATAACACAAAGTGAAATGCCACTTATTGGTCTGTCTCTTCTATTAATATTAGCACAGTTAGCTCTCAACCTTGGCTCCACATTAGAATCACTGTAGGAGCTTCCAAAATTTCCAATGCCCTAGCCACATCACAGACCAATTAAATCAGAATCTCTGGAGTTGGGACCTAGGCACTGAGATTTTTAAAACTCCCTCTGGTAGTTCCAACATGCACCCAAGGTAGAAAACTACTGCACTATAATTTGAACTTCTCCAGGGAAAGGTAACATCTTGCCCAAACCTCAAGTCACCTTCCCATGGACTTCTCCAACTTGCCCCCTCTGTCTTCCCAAGCTCAACATCCAGCCCAGTGGTTGGCACATGAAAGACCTTCAGTAAATATTTATTAAGCAGCAAATGCAAATGATCAAAGCTGTAGCAAAGACTCAAAGGATTTTAGAGGTCCCAAGGATGAAGAAAGCACATCGGATTGGAAGAAACTGGAAAGAATTCATGGAGGAATGGTATGGGAAACAGAATTTGAAGTATGGGCAACATTTTAAGAGTGCTAGATAGGGGAGGCAAAGGCATAATAAGAGCAAAGTGTATGCTTCATAAATTGTAAATGCAAGGATGGATGTGGTGGGATGTTGAGATGGAGAGGTGGGTTGTGAAAACACTGCCAAAGTAAAAGCATAAGTTCACCTAAGTTCAATCTGCTAACAACTACCAAGAGTGGTGGGAGCTACATTTTGGGAAGATAAAATTAGCATTAAGTGTACAGAATGAGGAAAACACTAGATTCAAAAAGCCCAAAAAGAGGCTGATAGAAAAAGGATGTGGTACTTGGTCTACAAGAGTGGCAACAATAAAAACAGAACACACATGGCACATTTTTTTTTTTTTTTTTTTTTTTTGAGACAGAGTCTCGCTTTCTTGCCTAGGCTAGAGTGAGTGCCGTGGCATCAGCCTAGTTCACAGCAACCTCAAACTCCTGGGCTCAAGTGATCCTCCTGCCTCAGCCTCCCAAGTAGCTGGGACTACAGGCACAAGCCACCATGCCCGGCTGATTTTTATATTATATATATTAGTTGGCCAATTAATTTCTTTCTATTTTTATGGTAGAGACGGGGTCTCGCTCAGGCTGGTTTTGAACTCCTGACCTTGAGCAATCCGCCCGCCTCGGCCTCCCAGAGTGCTAGGATTACAGGCGTGAGCCACCGCGCCCGGCCACATGGCACATTTTGAAGATTAATTCTACAGACTTCAGCACATAGAAGGAAAGGAAAAGAAAGATGACAAACATGGCTTCAAGATTTTAAGGCCTAGCAGTAACAAAAAAGGTGATATTAACTTAAAAAAGAAATTCAGAATGAGAGTATGGTTTGGGGGAAAAAGTTCACCATTCATTCGTTCAGCATTTACTAAATACATACTGTGTATTGGACACTATCTTAAGTGACAGGGATAGTAGGAAACTAGACAAGCCAGGTTTCCCTTTTTTTTTTTTTTTTTGAGACAGAGTCTCACTCTGTTGCCTGTGCTAGGCTAGAGTGTGTGGCGTCAGCCTAGCTTACAGCAACCTCAAACTCCTGGGCTCAAGCAATCCTTCTGCCTTAGCCTTCCCAGTAGCTGGGACTACAAGGCATGTGGCACCATGACCAGCTAATTTTTTCGATATATTTTTAGTTGGCCAATTAATTTCTTTCTATTTTTTAGTAGAGACGGGGTCTCGCTCTGGCTCAGGCTGGTTTCGAACTCCTGACCTTGAGTGATCCCCCTGCCTCGGACTCCCAGAGTGCTAGGATACAGGCATGAGCCATCCCGCACGGCCAGGTCAGGTTTTCTTCAAGAAGTTTACATTCTAGGGAGGAAGAAGAATAAGTTGGCAACAACTATCTATATCTATCTACATATATATATAGATAGAGATTACAGAATGAGGAAAAAACTGAATTTAGAGAGTCCAAGGAAGAGGCTGAAGTAGAAAAAGGATATGGTACTCAGTCTGAAAGAGTGACGTGTATTTGTGGGAGTATATACACACACAAAAAAATTGAAATAGTGATAAATCCTAAGAAGATGATAAAGCAAGACAATGGTACAGATGAATTAGGCTATGTTGGGTATTTCAGGGAAAGCCTCTGATCAGATTAAAGATGGCCACAAATTCTCAGTCATGCTCCCCCATTGAGAGACAAAGTTTATTTCCCCTTCTGAATCTGGGCTGGCCCTCTCACTATTTTACCAAAATATTGTGTTGGTTCTGGGCCTAGCCTGGAAGAAGGTTACCTGTTTCTACTTTATTCCCTTTGGAACATATGATGGTTAATTTTAAGTGTCTACTTGACTGGACTAAGAAATACCTACAGCACTGGTAAAGCATTACTTCTGGATGTGTCTACGTGGTATTTCCAGAGGAGATCAGTTCATGAGTCAGTGGACTGAGTGTGGAAGATCTGCCCTCAATGTGGGCAGGCAGCATCCAGTCAGCTGGGGGCCCTAATACAACAAAAAAGGCAGAGGAAAGGTGATTTCCTATCTCTCTCCTAGAGCAGGGACACTTTTCTTCTCCTGCCCTTGGACATCAGAAATCCAGGCTCTCTGGCTGTGGACTCCAGGATTTACACCAATGGAGGACTCCCCCCAGGTTCTTAGGCCTACAGCCTCAGACTGAAAATTATACCATCAGTTTCCCTGGTTCTGAGGCATTCAGACATGGACTGAACCAGGCTTATTGGCATTCCAGGGTCTCCACCTTACAGACAGCCTATCATGGCACTTCTCAGCCTCCATAATCACAAGAGCTAATTCCCCTAACAACCCCTCCCCCCCTTTCACCCATCCATCCCTCTCTCTTATTGGTTCTTTCTGGAGAACCCTAACACAGAACATCTGCTCTTGGGATATCCCCTCATAGAACCCAGTTGCCACCTTGTAAAAAGGCCAAGCCACGTGGAGAGGCTGAGCTCCTAGCCTGTAGCCAACATCAATGGCCAGGCATGTGAATGAACCATCTAGGTGGTTCCAGTCCAATCTCTTGGTGACCAACTTGGTGACCTAGCCAACATCATATACAATAAAAGAAATATCCAACTGAGGCCAGTCAAACCCCATAAACCCATAGATTCAAGAAAGATAATAAAAGTGTTGTTTAAAGCCATTAAACTTTGGGGTGGTTTGTTACACAGCAAATAGATAACAACATTAAAGCAGAAAAATAAGATAACCTTAGGCAGAAGAATGTCCACAGAGAAGACACAGCAAGTATAAAGATTCTTATACTTGCTGTGGGGAAGGAGTGGTAGGCCATAAAGAGTGTGGCTGTTACTCTAAGTGTAACTGGAAGCCACTAGAGGATTTTAAGCAGGGACATGATAGAATCTGGTTTACATTCTAACAGAAATCACTGTGGCTGCTATGTGGAAATTGGAATGAAAGAACAAAAGCAGGAGATTAGTTAGGAGAACTTGCAGTAAGTAGCCCAGTTGAGAGATGAAGGTGGCATGAAGTAAGATAGCAGCAATGTGGTCGGATAAAAAAAAATTTGAAGGTAGACCCTACTACATGTGGCAAAGACCAGATAATAAGTCACCAGGTACATTTCTTCTTATTTATGGACAAATGTTGACTGTACGTCTCAGCCTCTCTTCCTTAAGTATGTCTACGTGATAATTAACTTCCAGTCAATGCACAGGAGTGGAAAGAAGCCCCCCACAGATAATTCTCCATCAGCTCCCCTACCCCACCAGGGAATGCAGAGGACACTGAACCCTACAGGAGGGCAGTCAAACTATAGAAGGAGCCTAAGTCCCTAAATGACCACACAGAAGGCCACCCACTAAGGGGGAACATAGCTTTAAAGCTTTAATTTTGCTTTAATGAGGTTGCAGTGAGCTATGATCATGCCGCTGGCCTGGTGTCCAGGCAACAATGTGAGACCCTGTCTCCAAAACAAAACAAAACAAAAAAATAGTTAAAGGAATAATTCATGGAGAGGTTTTGGGTCAAGGTGACATAGTAACTCTATACAGTAATCCCTCTATTTGCAGTTTTGCTTTCCAAGGTTTCAGTTACCCACAGTCAACCACAGTGGGAAAATATTAAATGAAAAATTCCAGAAGTAAACAATTTTTAAATTTTAAATTACACACCACTCTAAGTAGCGTGATGAAATCTCTCACTGTCCCCCGCCACCCCTCTGGGACGTGAATCATCACCTTGTCTAGCATATCCAAGCCATAGAGGCGACCCACTAGTTAGTCACTTAGTAGCCATCTGGGTTATCAGAACAAACGTGGAAGTGCGGCAGTGCTTGTGTTCAAGTAACCCTTATTTTACTTAATAGCAGCCCCAAAGCATAAGAGTAATGATGCTGGCAATTCAGATATGCCAAATAGAAGCTATAAAGTGCTTCCTTTAAGTGAAAAGGTGAAAGTTCTCTACTTAAGGAAAAAACATCATATGATGAGGTTGCTAAGATCTACAGTAAGAATAAGTCATCTATCCATTAAATTGTAAAGAAAAAGAAATTCTTGCTAGTTTTGATGTCACACCTCAAACTGCAAAAGTTCCAGCGATGGTGCATAACTTTTATTTCAGTATATTGTTATAATTGTTCTATTTTATTACTAGTTATTGCTGCTAATGTCTTACTGTTCCTAGTTTATAAGTTAAACTTTGTCATAGGTACATATGTATAGGATAAAACATTATATATATGTTATATATAATGTTTATATATATAGAAACATATAAACATATATATTATAATGTTTATATATATATATATATATATATATATATATTTTTATAGGGTTCAGTACTATCCAAGGCAGGGGTCCTCAAACTTTTTAAACAGGGGGCCAGTTCACCGTCCCTCAGACCATTGGAGGGCTGGACTATAGTTTTAAAAAAAACTATGAACAAATTCCTATGCACACTGCACATATCTTATTTTGAAGTAAAAAAACAAATGGGCAAAAACACCACATGTGGCCTGCGGGCCGTAGTTTGAGGCGGCCTGATCCAAGGTATCAGGCATCTACTGGGGGCCTTGGAACATATTCCCTGAGGATAAGGAGGAGACTACTTACTCCAAAGCACTTCCCCAACTCCTACTTCTGGCCAAGAAGGAGTTACAGGGACCAGATCTACCCTCTTGCCTGAATAACCAAAAACTCTGCACAAAATATATAGAACAAGTTTTCAAGACACTGGATACCAGGAAACAAAAGATAGTGGTCCCAAAACTATGGGAAACAAACATAGCCCCAGTTTACTGCCTTAAGAGAGTTTCCAGACCATGGGTACAGGAAAGCGGAACTCAGACAAGAGTTAGAAGCCCCTGAGTCATGGAGTTTGACCTGAGGAGAAAGGTGCTTAGGATAACTCCAGTGATCCGTAGAGGGCTCCTGCAGTATAATAAAGGATACCTGGACTTCGTCCCTGGTTCATTAAAAAATCCTAATAATTTCCTGAGTGATATATCTTTGTTATGCTAATGATATGACTCAAGGTGGGCCCCTAGACTAGTTCAGGATGTGGGTTGGTCATCAGAAAGACCAAGAAAGTGATTAGAGGACTGGAACTCAGCAACTACCCAACCTCCTGGGAGAGAAGGGTAGGAAAGGGGCTGGAGACTGAGTTCAATCATGTAGCCAGTGATTTAATCAATCATGCCTACATACCTGTTGCTTCCTGGTTGATGAACAATTGATGTGCTGGGAAGGTGACACACCTGGATTCCTTTAGGAGAGGGTTTAGAAGCTCTGTCTTCCCCCACAGAACTTGCCCTACGTGTTCCTCTATTTAGCTGTTCCTGATCTGTATCTTTCATTACAAAATTATAAGTATAGTGTTTTCAGTGAGTTCTGTGAGTTGTTCTAGGTAATTATCCAACCTGAGGGGGTTGTGGGAACCCCCAAATCTACAGCTGGTTATTCAGCTCCAAGAAGATGGGGGCATACGAAATCAAGGCTACAAGAAAGATTTTTCATAGGCAAGAAGGTTATACACTTCTTCATAAATAGAAATAAATGAAGAAGAATGAAGATAAAATTTCTAAAGTAAGAGAAGCTGACATAGTTCATGTTATAATACAATATCAAGTGGACAAAGAAATACTCCATTAGGAATGTCACTGTATGTGTGAAGGTTGGGATGGGGGAATGGAGATTTGGAAAAAAGCACTATAGGGGGCATTAGACTAAGAGAGCTGAATGAAAAGCCTGTGACACCCACAAAATCATACTATGGGCAACTATGTTACTTTCTCCATAGTTATTTCTCAATAATGCTCAACAGAACCAGAGATTTATCCAAGGCTAGAGATTAGCAATGTAGAAATGATGGACCACCAGTGGGTGAGAGAGAATAGAATCAGCTGGAAATTCAAGCTCCCCTGCCAGATCCCTGTGGCCGTTGATTTAAGGTTGGAATTCCTTGAGAAATCTTACAATTAATCTCATGCTTGCTCCAAACAAAGCTGCATTTAAACCTACTAGAGAGCTTGTTTTAAAAAACAGACTTTGATTCAGCAATCTAAGGTGAGTCTCAGATTCTGCACTTCTAACAAGTTCCTGGTGATGCCACAGACCAGATGCCTACAGACCACACTGAGAAGCAATGTGACCATCCTATATTGGTTTAATTTAATGGAGGCACCTGTGTCATTCTATTAATACTACTTGTCAGTGGTACTCCACCCCCCCACACACTTCCTACTATTTTTATCATCTGCCTCAGGCTTTGGTACTAATAATATCAAAATTATAATATATATAATAGCTAATATTTTGTTACTATGTGCCAAGCAGTATTACATGTATTCCTTCACTTAATCCTCAAAAAAAATTCTTGGTAGTAGTAGTATCATCTTCATTTTATAGACTGAAAAACAAGTAACTTGCCCAAGGCCACTAGGCCAGTAAACGGTAGAACCCAGACTGGCTCTACCTAAACTGCCTCTGGAGGGCAAAAGTGCCAGCGGCCCTGAGGGGCTTCTCAGAGAGGATAGGGTCTCTGAGTGGAAACTGGGCTGTTACATGAGCTACTAGACCAGAGAGCTATCAGGAAATACTGATCTCCACGGAGACTGTCAGTCACTGAGTAGAAATTGGCACAAACGAAAAGTCTTTGATTTCAACAAATTTACACGTGTAATGGGAAAGGCAAAACTAACTTGCGTAGTGGAAATCACATTCAGTATTAGTCTATAAGCGCCACAGCGTAAAAGTCAGGGGCTTGCAATTTAGCTTGAGTGTGTTTGTGTGGTTTCTTGGCACTGAGAATTTGCATTTCTAACAAGTTCCCAGATGACAATGAAGCTAACCTGAGGACCACACTTTCATAACCACTGACACAGAAAAAACCTGAACTGTTTTTCACCACTCAGTTATAAACATACAGGGTTGTGGCATCTCCAACTTTTTACACTCAGAGTTGGAGGTTTTTTATTTTTTAACTGCGTTAATTCATAAATTTGGAGTTTTAAAACATTACTACTAAATCCGATCTATTTTGCTGACAGTATCTGTTTAAATTATGCTTAAAGTTTTCAGAGATAACCGAAGCCAACAGAATTGAGCGTTCCCTCGAGGGTCGCTTTGCACTTGCCGCGCCTTTCCCCTAGGCCTTTCTTTGAGCCAAGTAACGTCACAGCAATCGCGCTGCCACCAGCAAGGCCGCCGCCCGGTACAGAAGCTGCGGGCCGGGTGCTCGGCCCCTGGGAAGCCGAGAGCCGCGAAGTCACCCCCGGGCGCGAGCACAGCCCCAGCCCGGGATAGCGCCTGAGGCCTCCCGGCGTCCGAGCCGCCCGCCCGCGGGGCCCGCCGGGCCGAACCTGCAGCCCCGCCCGCCGCACAGATACACCCGACCGTGCAGACTCACGTCCCGGGTCGCTTCTCTGCCTCTCCAGGAAGGTATCTGCCAGAGCCGGCGGGAGAAGATGGCGAGCCGTTTGCCACGGACACCGAGCGCTTCAACGCCCGCGGGAACTCGCGCGCCTCCTCATCGACTGCTCGGCCGGCGGCTGCGTGTCCCTCCTGCGCGCGCAGCTGATTGGCCCCGCCGAGGGGGCGGGGCCGGCTTTGGTGACCGGTGTAATGCTGGGGGTTTGCTTTCATTTTCATCTGCGGGACCCTCTCTAGCAGTGAAATCCTACATGGGACCCAAATATATGAAAGGGATGGGAAACGTATTTTCTTACTATTAACTTATTTCATAAGTTCGAATAACATTTGCAATGAAGCCGGAGATCTATTTTGAGCATAAGTTTTAAAATGGGGATAATGAATGACAGCGGTAGTCTTGTATGGGGGCGGGGCGAGGAGGAGGATTGCATACTACGGGGTAGTTGGGAATTGTGTTTTATTTTGTCTTTGTCTTTAACTGCTGAGCTTGCAATCTCAGGAAACTTTCCAAAGAGGAGATGATGAGCTTTTTTTAGAGGCATACACAAAAGTAAGTTAACTGGCAACAAATGAAAAGGTATGTTAAAATTTGATATACAGTTCAGTACAGTTGGGTGTGCATGTCGCCTACTGCAATTTTTAAAAAATTAAAATACACATGACATAAAATTTACCATTTTAACCATTTTTAGGGGTAAGGTTCAATGGCATTAAGGACATCCACACTGTTATGCAACCATCACCACTATCCCTCTCCAGAACTCTTTTCATCTTGCAAAACTGAAATTCTATAATCATATAAATTTACAGGCGTCCTCAAACTACAGCCCCCGGGCCACATGCGGCCCACAAGGACATTTATCCGGCCCACGGGGTGTTTTTGCCACTGCTGCCTGTCTTGCTTAGCAGCCTACTCCTCCTAGGCCCACAGTGCGCATGTGTGGAATGTGCACCGCACTCTCCAATGGCCCTCCAAGGGTCTGAGGGACAGTGAACTGGCCCCCTGTTTAAAAAGTTTGAGGACCCCTGATATAAAATAATAACTCCCCATTCCCCCCCTTCCCTGCAACTGTCATTCTTTCTGTCTCTAGGTACTTCATATAAATGGAATCATAAAATATTTGTCTTTTTGTGATTGATTGATTTCACTTAGCATCATGTCCTCAAAGTTCATCAATGTTGTAACATATCAGAATTTATTTTTTAAAGTGGAATAATATTCCATTGTATGTATATGCCACAATTTGTTTATCTGTTCATCTGTCAGCAGACATAGGTTGTTTCCACCTTTTGGCTACTGTGAATAATGCTGCTATGAACATGGATATACAAATATCTGTTCATTTCCCTGCTTTAAATTCATTTGGGTATATACCTGGAAGTGGAATTGCTGAATCATATAGTGATTCTATTTTTAATTTTTTGAGGAACTGCCATACTGTTTTTCATAGTGTCTGCACCATTTTACATTCCACTGGCAGTGCAGAACGGTTCCAATTTCCTCACATCCTCACCGACATTTAATTGTTGTTTGATAGTAGCCATCCTAATGGGTGTGAGGTGATATCACCTGGTGGTTTTGATTTGCATTTCCCTAATGACTAGTGATGTTGAGCATCTTTCCATGTGCTTATTGACCATGCCATTTTTATATATTCTTTGGAGAAATGTCTATTCAAGTCCTTTGCTCATTTTATAATGGGCTTTTAAATTTTTTTAAATTTTGATTAATAATTATTATGAGTACATAATAGTATATATTTATAGGGTACATGTGATGTTTTGACACAGGCTTACAATGTGAAATAATCAAATCAAATTGGGACATCCATCACCTCAAGCATTTACCATTTGTTTGTGTTAGGAACATTCCAGTTCCACTCCATTTTAGTTATTTTATAGTATACCATAACTTGTTGACTGTAATCACTTTGTTGTGCTATCAAATATTGTTCATTCTATGTATCTAACTATATTTCTGTACCTATTAACCATCCCCACTTTATCCCTCCTCCCTGCTACCCTTCTCAGCCTCTGGTAACCATCATTCTACTCTGTCTTCATGAGATCAATTGTTTTAATATTTAGGTCCCACATATGATTGAGAAAAATTGAGATTTGTCTTTCTGTACTTGGCTTATTTTGCTTAACATAATGTTCTCCAGTTCCATCCATGTTGTTGCAAATGACAGGATTCCATTCTTTTTATGGCTGAATAATATTCCATTATGTATATGTACTACAATGCCCTTATCCATTCATTCATTGATGGATACTTAGGTTGATTCCAAATGTTGGTTATTTCAAATAGTGCTGCAATAAACATAGAAGTGCAGATGTCTTTTTGATATGCTGATTTCCTTTCTTTTGGATTTAAACTTAGCAGTAGGTTGCTGGGTTATATGGTAGCTCTATTTTCACTTTTTTGAGGAACCTCCATACTGTTCTCCATAATGATTGCAATAATTTACATACCTACCAACAGTATACTATTTCTCCACATCCTCACCAGCATCTGTTATTGCCTGTCTTTTTGATAAAAGCCATTTTAATAGAGTGAGATGATATCTCATTGTAGTTTTGGTTTGATTTACATTTCTGATGACTAATGATGTTAAGCATTGTTTCATATACTTGTTGGCTATTGGTGTGTCTTATTTTAAGAAATGTCTATTCACAATCTATAAAAAAGACATCTGTACTCAAATGCTTATAGCAGCACAATTCACAATTGCAAAGATGTGGAAACAACCCAAGTGCCCATCAATACATGAGTGGATTATTAAAATGTGGTATATGTATACCATGGAGTACTATTCAGCTATAAGAAACAATGGTGATATAGCACCTCTTGTATTTTCCTGGATAGAGCTGGAACCCATTCTACTAAGTGAAGTATCCCAAGAATGGAAAAATAGGTACCACATGTACTCACCAGCAAATTGGTTCCACTGATCAACACCTAAGTGGACATATAGGGATAACATTTATCGGGTGTCGGGCAGATGGGAGGGGGAAGGTGGGGATGGGTATATACATGTATAATGAGTGTGATGCACACCATCTGGGGGATGGACACGCTTGAAGCTCTGACTTGGTTGGGGCAAGGGAAATATACATAACCTAAACATTTGTACCCCCATAATATGCTGAAATAAAAAAATGTCTATTCAAATATTTTGCCCATTTTCTAATCAGATTGATTTTTTTCTTATTAAGTTGTTTGAGTTCATTATATGTTCTAGTTATTGATCCTTGTGAGATGGGTAGGTTGCAAATATTTTATCCCATTCTGTGGGATGTCTCTTCACTTTGTTGTTTCCTTTGCTGTGCAGAAGCTTTTTAGCTTGATGTGATCCCATTTGTCCAATTTTGCTTTGGCTGCTATGCTTTTGGGGTATTACTCAAGAAATCATTGCCCAGATCAATGTCCTGGAGCATTTCCCCAATATTTCCTTTTAGTAGTTTCATAGTTTCAGGTCTTAGATGTAAATATTTAATCCATTTTTATTTAGTTTTTGTATATGGAAAGAGATAGGGTTCTAGTTTCATTCTTCTGCATATGAATATTCAGTTTTCCCAGCACAATTTATTGAAGAGACTGTCCTTTCCCACCTGTATTTTCTTGGCACTTTTGCTGAAAATGAGTTCACTAGAGATGTGTAGATTTATTTCTGGAGTCTCTATTCTGGTCCACTGGTCTATTTGTCTATTTTTATGCTAATGCCATGCTGTTTTGGTCACTACAGCTCTGTAGTATAATTTGAAGTCAGGTAATCTTAGGGTTTTTTTTTTCAATTTCTGTGAAAAATGTCATTGGTATTTTGATGGGGATTGCGCTGAATCTGTAGATTGCTTTGAGATAGTATGGACATTTTAATAATATCAATTCTTCCAATCCATGAGCATGAAATATCTTTCCTTTTTTGTGTGTGTGTGGCCTCTTCAATGTCTTTCATCCATGTTTTCATTGTAGACATCTTTTACTTCTTTCATTGTGAAGATCTTTCACTTTTTTGGTTAAGTTTATTCCTAGGTATTTTATTTGTAGCTTTTGTAAATGGGATTACTTTCTTGATTCCTTTTTCAGATTGTTCACTGTTGGCATATAGAAAAGCTGATTTTTGTATGTTGATTTATGTATCCTGCAACTTCACTGAATTTTAGAAGTTCTAATAGTTATTTTGTGGTCTTTAGGTTTCTCTAGATATAAGATCGTATCATCTGCAAACAAGGATCATTTGACTTTTTCTTACCAGTTCGGATGCCCTTTTTTTCTTTCTCTTGTCTGATTGCTCTAGCTAGAACTTCCAGTAAGTACTATGTTAAGTAACAGTGGTGAAAGTGAGCATCCTTGTCTTGTTCCAGATCTTAGAGGAAAGGCTTTCAGTTTTTCCGCATTCAGTATGATACTAGCTGTGGGTCTGTCATATATGGCTTTTATTGTGTTGAGGTGTGTTGCTTCTATGACCAGTTTGTTGAGAGTTTTTATCATGAAGGGATGTTGAATTTTATTTCTTTCTCACCATCAATTGAAATGATCATATGGTTTTTATCCATTCTGTTGGTATGATGTATCACGTTGATTTGCATATGTTGAACCATCCTTGCATCTTTGGGATGAATCTCATTTGATCATGATGAATAATCTTCAGTGGGTTGTTGAATTCAATTTGTTAGTATTTTGTTGAAGATTTTTGCATCTGTGTTAACCAGAGATATTGGCCTATAGTTCTCTTTTTGTCGTGTCTTTGTCTGATTTTGGTATCAGGGTGATACAGGCCTTGTTCAATGAGTTTGGAAGTATTCCCTCCTCCTCCATTTTTTGGAATAGTTTAAGTAGGATTGGTATTGGTTCTTCTTTGAATGTTTGGTAGAATGCAGCAGTGAAGCCATTGAGTCCTGAGCTTTTCTTTGATGGGAAATTTTTTTTTTTTTTTTTTTTGAGACAGTCTCGCTTTGTTGCCCAGGCTGGAGTGAGTGCCATGGTATCAGCCTAGCTCACAGCAACCTCAAACTCCTGAGCTCAACCGATCCTACTGCCTCAGCCTCCCGAGTGGCTGGGACTACAGGCATGTGCCACCATGCCCGGCTAATTTTTTCTATATATATTAGTTGGCCAATTAATTTCTTTCTATTTATAGTAGAGACAGGGTCTCACTCTTGCTCAGGCTGGTTTTGAACTCCTGACCTTGAGCAATCCGCCCACCTCAGCCTCCCAGAGTGCTAAGATTACAGGCGTGAGCCACCGCGCCCGGCCTGATGGGAGACTTTTTATTACTGCTTCTATCTTGTTACTTGTTATTGGTTTATTCAGGTTTTGGATTTCTTCCTGATTAAATCTTGGTAGGCTGTGTCTAGGAATTTATCTAGGTTTTCCAATTTATTGGCATATAGTTGATATAGTTAGTAGTCTCTAATGATCCTTTGAATTTCTGTAGTATCAGTTGTAATGTCTCCTTTTTCTCTCTGATTTCATTTATTTCAGCCTTCTTTTTTTCTTAGTCTGGCTAAAGGTATGTCAATTTTGTTTATCTGTTTAAAAAATCATTTTGTTTTATTGATCTTTTGTATTTTTTTGGTTTCAATTTCATTTATTTATGCTCTGATCTTTATTATTTCTTCTGCTAATTTTGGGTTGGGTTGGGTATGCTCTTGTTTTTCTAGTTCTTTAAGGTACATTCTTAGATTTTTTATTTGAAGCTTTTCTACTTTATTGATGTAGGCACTTACTGTTATTTTTTCTCTTAGTACTGCTTTTCTGTATATCATAGGTTTTAGTTGTGTTTTCATTTTCATTTGTTTCAAATGTTTTAATTTTTTTTTTTTGAGACAGGGTCATGCTCCATCAACCAGGCTAGAGTGCAGTGGCATCATCATAGTTCACTGCAACCTTAAACTCCTGGGCTCAAACAATCCTCCTGCCTCAGCCTCCTGAGTAGCTGGAACTACAGGAATGTATTCTGCAGCTGTTGGATGAAATATTCTGTAAATATCTATTAGGTCCATTTGGTCTATGGTGCAGATTAAGTCCAATATTTTTGCTGATTTTCTGTCTGAATGATCTGTCCAATGCTGAAAGTAGGGTTCTGAGGTCTCCAAATATTATTGTATTGGGGTCTATCTCTCTCTTTAGCTCTGATAATATTTGCTTTATATATCTGGGTGCTCCAGTGTTGGGTACATATAAATTTAGAGTTATTATATCCTCTTGCAGAATTGACCCCTTTATCATTATATCCTTGTCTCTTTTACAGTTGTCTTAAAATCTATTTTATATGATAGAAGTATAGCTACTCCTGCTCTTTTTTGATTTCTATTTGCATAGAATATCTTTTTCCATCCCTTTATTCTCAGTCTATGTGTGTCTTCATAGGTGAAGTGGGTTTTTTGTAGATGAAGTATAGTTCTGTTTTCTAATTCAGCCACTCTATGTCTTTTGATTGGAGAAATTGTAAGCCTCATGGTAGGCTCAAATCAAAAAACCCTATAACATAAAAAGTGAAAAGCAAGAAATTATAACACACTATCAGAGAAAATCTCATTTACCACAAAGGAAGACAAGAAGGAAGGAAGGTAGAAAGGAAGGAAGGAAAGGAGGGAGGACCACAAAACAGCTAGAAATCAAATAACGTGACAGTAGTAAGTCCTTACCTATCCATAATGTTGAATGTAAATGGACCTTTTTTTTTTTAATCTGGCTCCTTGGATTGAATGGGCTTTTTTTGTTGTTACATTTTAGGAGTCCTCTATATATTATGGATATAAACCCCCTCATCAGATAGGATTTGCAAATGTTTTCTCCCATTTAGTTGGTTGCCTTTTACTCTATTGATTGTGTCCCTTGGCTTATAATTTTTGAAAAACATCTAAAAAATAAAATTTGCATTAGACCTCTGAAGCTCCAGCCTGGGAAGAGTTAAGAACCTCTGTACTGCCCTCTCACCCTCATTCTCCTTTCCCACACTCCCGAGAAGGGCCCAGTGAGTGCAGATACTTCAGTCCTCTCATTTTCTCTTTTATGTAAACCTCAAGAATCTATTCACCACCATACAGAAGACAGTGTAGAGGCACAAGACAAAGGACATATGTAACTAGTTATTTATTAAAGTAAATAAAACCATTTCTGGTGTTTATTATCTAATGCATTGCAGTAAGAGAAATGAATTCTATACCTCATATCTAGGAAAACTGTAAGTTTTCTCCCTGACAGTGATGAAGGTGGGATACGTAATTTCATGAACATTTTTTTACCATGAACTTGAACTGATCTGTAGTAAGAAATTGCCCTTTTTCCTAGTTTTAAACTTAACACAAATTACCTGTTATATAAAATGTGTGAAATTCAGCATGGAAATAAACTATAGGTGAGACCAGGGCCAATTTTTAGCAGAATTCCCTTCTGCATGCCTGAGAGGTAGGAAAACTGTGTACTTATTGAATACCCACAAGCTAACTTGATTTTATTTCTTTCTATGTTGAAGTACCTAATTCAACATATTTGCGCTCTGAATTAGAATTTACACATGTTGCTAGGCTTTTATTAATCACCTTTTACAATATATTCAAGATAGAAAGTTCTCTAAATCTTGGATAAAAGAGATAGAAGACATACAAAAATTATATAGCTACCAAGGAATAAAAAGAAAATTAGTAGAAATTTAGAAAGAAATGTTAGAGGCCAGAGGTAATGGCTCACATCTGTAATCCTAGCACTTGAGGAGGTCAAGGCAGGAGGATTACTTGAGGCCAGTTCAGGGTTCAAGACCAACCTGAGCAAGAGTGAGAACTGCTCTCTATAAAAAATAATTAGCTGGGTATGGTGGTACACAATACTCCCAGCTACTCAGGAGGCTGAGACAGGAGGATCACTTGATCCCAGGAGTTTGAGGTTGCAGTGAGCTATCATGATGCCACTGTACTCTAGCCTGGGCAAGAGAGTGAGTCCCTGCCCTCCCCCCAAAAAAAAGGAAGAAAGAAAGAAATGTGTAAGAAGCTGATTATGGGATTCATCCACTGGACCACACTTCCTCCAAGTAAACTAGAAAGATAACATTGTAAATTGAAAACCAAAGATTCTGAGAAACAAATAGTTTTAAGTGTCAAGAGGTCTTTATTGAAATAATAGCACAGTTACACTTCTAATACCCTTTCTACTTGTATACAATAGATTAAAAATGCTTGCTACATACAGTGCACAAACAGTTCAATTAGAACCAAAACAACTGCATTTGAAATAAATAAAATAGCCTATTTAATAATTTAAAGTAAAATTACTGTACAATATGAAAATAAAGATACATAAATGTTAGGATCTACAATGCCATAGAAATAAAATCATTACTCTGCATTACACAAAACAGTGCAAGAAAAAAAATCCAAATAAGCTTTTGGAGTGCAAAGTTTAAATTTCCCATTTTAAATGATCATGCAGACATAGCATTTCAAGCCATGCTATGGCCTATGACAAAGTTTTTAATTTTTAAGAGGAAAAATGCTAGCCAGTAAATTTACTGTACCATCAAGTGTTGCATCACATAACTGCTGCAGTCCTGCTCCTACGCTGCAGTTTGGAAGGGAGGTATCTTGTTGCATTCAAAAAATTGAAAAACAAGTTTCTGAAGCAAACACATTTACCTTTTAGCCTGAAACAAAATTGTGTGACAAAATAGTGATCATATCCCTGGGTTTAAGAAAAAAGAAAAGGCCTATACCCTTGAACTAAGAAGCAGTTTTCCATTCATCTTTAAACTCCATAATGATCCTCAAGTGAAAATAACCATGTAACTTTTCAGTGACATATAAAATTCTGACCTCTAGAAGATAAGTGATACAATATGGGATTGTGAGAAGAGTAAAAGTAATTTCTGAACACCTATGTTTAATCTGGATAGAACCTGGTTGCATTACATGTAATAATATAGTTGAAGTTCAATGTTTATATAAAACCATTATTTAGGCAGAGACCAAGGAATGCATTTAATACTAAACCGTAAACACATCATCCACCTCGACTTGGAGTGCACACCGATAACATAAGAGCTCTTGCGCAGACTTTGGCAACGAGACTACATATATCAGGTCACAGCAGCACGAGCTCACATGGAAGACTGAAAGCACTGCAGAATAACACCACCCAACACCTCTCAATAGTATACATGGTAAGAAGGGGGCCTCCTCGTGCTAAACCACTTTCCTGGACAGTTTATGTTCTTCAGATTTGTAATTTTTACAACTCAGTAGTCTTAAGTCTGTGTGCTTTCACTGCATAGACTGACACGAGATGTACTCTATCCATTGTAAGTCCAGAGGGTTACAGTTCTGTCTGCAGAAGACGACAGAAAGGAAAGATCTTGGGTGTGCCATCTGCACTGAATCACTTTGTCCTTGTGCTCCCCCACCACCATGATAGGAAGCTGCTTAGTGAGGTCCCCTAAATTAAAGAAGAAAACAGATGTTGATTTACAAAACAAAATAAGTATATGTACAGATTTAACAGATTTCCTGTTACTTTAAGACATTACAGTATAAAAAATCCTAACCTACATTAATACAATACATTGAAAGGTTTACACAGGGACAACTTACTGAACACCTACTCATGTTAGTAGTATTTAGTAACATATACACACAGCAACATTTGACACAGCTGCCACTCTCTCCTTGAAACTTAGCTTGATTTTTCCCTGATTTCAGTGCCATTCCATCTTGGTAGTTTCTCTTCTCTTCCTGACTCTAAAGTTTGGTTAATTCCAGGAGTCAGACTTCAGATTTCTTCAGTTCCCTCTCTACCTAACTTCCTATGAAATTTCACCTAGCACTGTGATCTATATACTTAGGATTCATACACATTTCATCTCCAACCTTGACTTCTTACCTGAGTTGTCGACTAGTATCCAAATAGTCATTTGGCATCTCACTTGATTGCCTGATAGTCATTTTAACATGTCTAAAACCAAACTTAATTTTCTTGCCTTAACCTGTTCCTCCCCTCACTCAGCTTCTTCATCTGTCAATTAATGGCACCATCCGGTTGCTCACGCCAAAAACCTAGGAATCATCGATTTTTTTCCCTCACTCCCCAAATCTAATCCAAACAAATTAAAATATATCCCCAATTGAATCATTTCTTGCTACTAATACCTTCACCTCTTCCACCTCAGTCCAGGCTACCATCATCTCTCACTATTCCAGTAGCCTCCTCGCTGACATTTATACTCTACTTCTTGACCCCCTTGCAATTCACTCTACCTACAGAACTCACAATTATTTAAAAATATAATTCAGATCATATCACTCCCTGGCTTAAAATTGTCCAAAGGCTTCATGTTATACTTTTTTAAATGCCTATACCTCATCAATTGTAACAAACATACCATTCTGGAAAGGGATGCTGATAATGGAGGAGGCTATGCATGTGTGGGATGGGGGTATATGGGAATTCTCTGTATCTTTCTCTCAATTTTGCTGTTAACCTAAAACTGAGCTTAAAAATAAAGGCCTGTTTTTTTTTTAATGCCTATAAAATACTACCCTGTGTTTTATTCTTCTGTCTGTCTCTCGCCTGGTACACTAATTTCCAGGCACACTGGCTCTTGTAGTCATGAACATGCCAAGTTTGTTCCTACCTCAGCATCTTTACACTTATGCTCTTCTCCTAAGGTCCTGGCCTGGCTTGTTCATTCTCTTCATTCAGGTCTCTGTGCAAACAGCATTTCTCTGGAGAGACCTACTCTAATTATCCTATCTAAAATAGCCTTCCCCTATCCACTTAGTCACTACCTCCTACAACCATGCTATTTTTTTTTTTTTTTTTTTGAGACAGAGTTACACTCTGTTGCCCTGGGTAGAGAGCAGTGGCATGCATCATCATAGCTCACTGCAACCTCAAACTCGTGGGCTCAAGCAATCCTCCTGCCTCAGCCTCCCAAGTAGCTGGGACTACAGGTGTGTGCCATAACACCTGGCTAATTTTTTCTACATTTGGTGAGATGGGTATCTCCCTCTTGCTCAGGCTGGTCTTGAATTCTTTACCTCAAGTGATCCTCCTGCCTTGGCCTTGCAGAGTGCTATGATTACAGACATGAGAGACTATGCCTGGCCTACCATGCTAATTTTTAAAATAGCACTTACTAATACCTAAAATTATTGTTGTTTATTGGTTTACTTTTTATTTATTTATTTTTTTGGTTTACTTTTTATTGACATCTGAAATATAAGCTCCATCAAGGAGGGAGCTGTCTTATTCACCTGTCTGTCCCTAGTTGGTACATAATAAATATTTGCTTAATGAATGTTTAAAAATAAAACTAGATAGAGAAGACCTAATTATATAGACTATATGCTAATGATTTTTTTAAAGTAGATCTAATAAGAATACATAAATCCATCATTTATCTCACAATAGGATATGCTATAACTATAATAAATGTTGATTTTTAAAACATGTTAAAAACTAATAATAAAAATAAGACTATTCATTGTTTAATTATTTGCTAGAATACATCTTAATATAGTCTCAGTAATCTGTCAATAAATAACATAAAATTAAGATTTGAAAATATTATATAGTCAATCACATACGATTAAGAAAAAATAAAGGTCTCAAATATAATAGGAAAGTAAAAACAAAGAGAGTAAAAGCAATCACCTTGTAGGTCTGTCACTTTTATTTTCATATCATAAGAGCCTGTTAGCAAGTAGTGAGCTCCAGGGGAGAATCGAACAGAGCGAACATCACTGGAATGAGGATGATAACTTTGTACCATTCTTCCTCCTCTTATGTCATACAACATGCAGCTAGAATCTTCTTGACCTGTGGCTAAAAGACGGCCACTGGGATCTACAGCTACAGATGCCACAGCACTGCCTATAGGGGGGGAATGAAAGTTGAAATATAAAAAATCAATATACCTAAATTGCAACATAGCTAATTATGTTCACTGAACCATATACTAATGATTTAATGTAGCTTATCAATGCTGTTCAGTTATAGAAAAATCCAAATTAAAAATCAACCAATAAACACTTGTGTCTTTTTTTTTTCCTATAATTTGGTTTTGAAAATGTGTCCTTTTTTTTTTAGGGGGAAGGAATAAAGCAAGATTGTGTAAGGAATGAGAAAATCCATTTTTTATCATTTGAGAGAACCCTGGCATGGTGGCGCATGCCTGTAGTCCCAGCTACTCGGGAGGCTAAGGCAGCAGGATTGCTTGAGCCCAGGAGTTTGAGCTAGGCTGACACCATGGCACTCACTCTAGCCTGGGCAACAAAGCAAGACTCTGTCTCAAAAAAAAAAAAAAGAAAAAAATTAATTTTACTCCTTAAGGGAGGGCACAGTTATGAAAATTAGGTTGAATAACACTGCTGTAGACCAAAGTGGTCTGGGAAGACTTAACAGAAAAATCGGACATTAGATCTTGAAAAACAATAAACAGTGTAAGAGTATGTGTATATACATATATAAATACACATGTACATATGTAATTGAATATTTTCTTGAAATTTTGACAGAGAAGAGGGCTATTATAAACAGGAAGAATTACATGAGAAAATGTTTAGGGGTAAAGTATTAAACAGCTTAAGGACAGGTGGGTCAGTATGGCTGGAGCTATATATATATTTTTTTTTATTTTGTTTTTTTTTTTTTTGAGACAGAGTCTCGCTTTGTTGCCCAGGCTAGAGTGAGTGCCGTGATTGCCATGGCGTCAGCCTAGCTCACAGCAACCTCAAACTCCTGGGCTCAAGCAATCCTGCTGCCTCAGCCTCCCAAGTAGCTGGGACTACAGGCATGCGCCACCATACCCGGCTAATTTCTTGTATATATATTAGTTGGCCAATTAATTTCTTTCTATTTATAGTAGAGATGGGGTCTCGCTCTTGCTCAGGCTGGTTTCGAACTCCTGACCTCGAGCAATCTGCCCACCTCGGCCTCCCAGAGTGCTAGGATTACAGGCGTGAGCCACCGCGCCCCGCCATGGAGCTATATAGTTTAATAGAAGTTAACATGAAAGCAGCTGGAAGTTGAGATATAAAAGGCATGTTAGGGCCAGACCATCAAGCACCTTAGATCTCAAACTGCAAGAGTTTAAACTTGTTCCTGTAGCTAATGAAGCATCACTTCATGTTTCTGTTTGTTTGGCTTTTTTGAGACAGTCTCACTCTGTTGCCCTGAGTGCTGTGCCTAGCTCATAGCAACCTCAAACTCCTGGGCTCAAGCAATCCTCCTGCCTCAGCCTCCCGAGTAGCTGGGACTACAGACATACCACCACAACAGGCTAAATTTTCTATTTTTGGTAGAGACAGGGTCTTCCTCTTGCTTAGGCTAGTCTCAAACTCCTGACCTCAAGCGATCCTCCCACCTCAGCCTCCTCGAGTGCTAGTATTACAGGTGTGAGCCACCACACCCAGCCCGAATACATAATTTTAATAATGATAAGACTTTAGCGATAGAAAATAATGGTGGGGACCTAATAAGGGCAGTCAGAGAAGGCCACTCTGGCCAGGTGACACTGAAGCTAAGACCTAAGAAGGACCTAACCATGAGAAGATAAGTAGAAGAACATTTCAGGCTAAGGAAATAGCACTGAATTCACTGAAGAGGGGAAGGGCTTGGCATGTTCCAGAAACTGAAAGGAAAAAAGCAAGTGATCTGAGATGAAACTAGAAGGGTACACAATGACAAATTAAGCAGAGTCTTGTAGGCCATGATAAACAGTTTGCACTTCAACCTAAGAGAAATGAAAAGTCATTGAAGTGTTGTAAGTAAGGTATGATATGACTGGATTTGTTTTTCCAAAAGGGTACTCTGACGTCTATGTGGATCACAGACTCGAGAGGGCAAAAGTGAAAGTGCAGAGTATAATAAGGAAGCTATTACAGTGGTTCACTTGAGAGATGGTGGTGGTTTATCCTAGAGTAGTGGCAATAATGAGAAAAAGTAGATGGACTTCAGACAAATTTTTGAGGCAAAAATTCAATCCACAAGCAAAATAGGATTTGCTTGTGGAATGAATACTGGAAGAAAGAAAAGAGGCATCTAGAAAGACTCCAGGGTTTCTGGCATATACAATTCATGGTGGTACCGCTTAGATTAGGAGGTCAGAGGCAGCTTTGTTTATGGGAAGAGGTCATGAATCAGTAGTTTGGTTTAAGACATGTTGCATTTGAGATATAAGATATCCAAAAGGAGACATCAAATAGGTGGGTTAGAATTGTGAGCCTGGCATGTATAGGTTTGGGGCTAGAGATAAAAATTTAAGGTCTTTCAGCATATGAGTTATATTTAAAGCCAGAGAATGGATGCAATCATCTAGAGAAAGAAAAGAGACTACCTACAGTCCTGAGCCCCAGGGAATGCAAGAATTTAGAGGTTGAGCAAAAGAGGAAGAGCCAGCAAAGCAGTAATTATCCAGAAAGTTAAGAGAAGAGTAGAAAGTCCAAAACAAAAGTAGATGAGGTCAACTGTGTTGCATGTCACTGAGAGTTGGAGTAAAATGAGGATATAAAAGTGATTTGAAGGCCAGTGCAGTGGCTCATGCCTGTAATCCTAGCACTTTGGGAGGCCAAATCAGGAGGATTGCTTGAGGCCAGGAGTTCAACACTAGCCAGAGCAAGATCCAGGACCCTGTCTCTACAAAAAATAGAAAAATTAGCTAGGCATGGTGGCACACGCCTATAGTCCCAGCTACTTGGGAAGCTGGCAGCAGCAGGAGGATCACTAGAGCCCAGTAGTTTGAGGTTGCAGTGAGCTATGATGACACCACTGCATGCTAGCCAGTAACACAGAGCAAGACCCTGTCTCAAAAAAAAAAAAAAAAAGTGATTTGACAATTTGCAGTTGTTGATGATCTTGAAAAAGCCAGCATTTGTTAGAATGGTTGTGGCAGGAACCAGGTTGGAGTAGGTTAAAGACTAAGGTGAGGAAATGAGTATCAGTATACATAGGAAAGACTTTTGAGACATCTGAGTAAGAAAGGGAGCAAAAATTGAGGTGAGAGCTGGGCAGAGGATAGGAGGTTAAGAGAGTAACTTTTGGCATTGCCAATTCTATAAAATTTGCCTTGTGCATTCTTTTTACGTTCGTGGTCCTTTTTCTACACTTTGATTCAAACCAGATATGATTTCTTACAGCAAATTTGAGTCTCTACATAGAAAAGGAGGAGGAGAGATCAGTAACTTTTTCATGTGCCTTTCCAACTCCCATCATTCCTCAATCAAATATATTCTTCCTCTCTCCACATCTTTTAAATATTTTTATATCCATTTTGGTTAGATAAGTAGCCATTGTCTACAATATACTAACAAGTATATTGTTAGTACAATATACTAACAAGGGCAATACTATTTTTCTTTAAAAGACTTATTGATCCATTTGGTTCTTTAAACTTACATATTAATTTTGATTATGATACAAACTAAACTTTAGTAAATCAATCATGATGGACTCAAATTTGCTGTAACAAATCATATCTGGTTTGATAAAAGTAGAAAAGGTTCATGAATGTAAAAAGAATACATAAGGCATAAAAACATACAGACACACAGATAATTAAAAATATAATGTAGCCTTTTTCACTTGGAATAGTGCCATAGAATTGCTATTAAAAACTACAAGCGCAAGTGGAAGGCCAAGGCTGGCAGGAGGATCACTTGAAAGTAGGAGTTCAAGACCATCCTGAGCAACATAGCAAGACCCCATCTATACAAAAAATAAAAAAGTTAGCAGGGCATGGCAGCATGTACCTGTAATCCCAGCTACTCGTGAAACTGAGGCAGAAGGATCACTTGAGCTTAGGACTTTGAGATTACAGTGAACTAGGATCATGTCACTGCACTCTAGCTCAGGGAACAGAGTGAGACCCTGTCTCAAAAAAACAAAACAAAACAAAAAAAACTACCAAGGCAGAAAAGGTACTCTAAAATAAAGACAATGGCAGAATACTGTGTCACTCTTCGATATCAGTGTTTTTAAAGGTGATATAATACAAAGAACAATAGCCTGGAATGGAATTACAAGAATTACATGGAATAATCCAAGACTTATTAAGTTTAAAAAGCAAGATTTGTATTATATGCTACCATCTGTATGTGTGTGATTCGTGCATTTGTGTTTACGGGAAAAGGAAGATTATTATATATATATAAACTTTTTGGTTATATATTTATAGAATATTTCTAGAAGAATAAGAAACTGGTCTTTTTAGTGAAAGAACCAAGGAATAGGAATGGAAAGAAAACAGTAAACTCTTTTGTTTAATTTCAATTTTTGCCATATGCATGCATTTTAAAAAATGTTTTTAAAGGTCTGAATTCTAAAACGGCCCTGCTAACAGATAATTTGGAATATTATATTAATTTCTCTGGGCCTTGGTTTCCTAAGCTGAATATTATTTTTACAAATAAAGTTAACAGATGGAAGCATTTTGAAAGAAGTGAAAGTAATCAATAAAATACCAAGTATTTATTTCATTATTTTTTCTAATTTTTTTTTTTAACCACAGGGGAGAGGAAATAGGCTAGTGTAATTCATAAAGTTTCTTTCTAATATAAATTCATTTAAAGAACAACCTACCAGTTCCGTGAAATGTTGTGCCAACAACACGAACACAACTTGGTACTCGAAGATCCCAGAATCTAACAGTCTTATCTTGGGAACCAGATGCAATCATCCAGCCACTCCAGGTATAAAGTGCTAAAATATGCCCTATAAGAGATCAGATACTCAGTTATCACCATAGGAAAATACCTTTCCATAACATATTCAAAGCTAAACACTTCTTATTACTAGGCAAGTGATAGTCTGGTTAATCAAATATACTATGTGATAGAGATTTTCTACATATATCAAATAGATTAACAATTTTCAAAAAAATGAAAATTCAGTGAAATACACATCAAAACCACACTGAACAAATTCAGTCTTTCTTTAGTGACTCCGTTAGTACAGTAGGCTCTTTCAGTATTTGAGGACATAATGATTAGCACTGAAAAAAAAAATTATCATTATCATTTGAAATTCTGGCAACTTTTCCATGGAAGAAGCACAGGATTGTGGGGTTAGATTACCAGCTTTTGCTTTTGGTTTTTTTTTCCAGACAGAGTCTCGCTCTGTTGCCCGGGCTAGGCTAGAGTGCTGCGGCGTCAGCCTAGCTCACAGCAACCTCAAACTTCTGGGCTCAAGCGATCCTCCTGCCTCAGCCTCCCAAGTAGCTGGGACTACAGGCATGCACCACCATGCCTGGCTAATTTTTTTCTATATATTTTTAGTTGTCCAGCTAATTTCTTTCTATTTTTTAGTAGAGACAGGGTCTCGCTCTTGCTCAGGCTGGTCTCAAACTCCTGAGCTCAAATGATCCACCTGCCTCAGCCGCCCAGAGTGCTAGGATTACAGGCGTGAGCCACTGGGTCCGGTCTTTGAAGAAGCAGCTTTTGAAGAAGCAAACCTGGCATAATATCTTCATTTGACAACTTATTAACCTTAAGATATTGGACAAGTCATTTTATCCTTTCATCCTATAAAATGGGGATAAAACTTCCTACCTCATAAAATGGTTGTGAGAATTATATTAAGGAATTATGTGTATAAGGATTTAGCACATAGGGAAATATCATGGTTAGCTGTCATTGTTATAGTGGTGTTATCCAAAGTTCACAATTTCTTTAAAAAAAAAAAAGGGTCTCCCAGGCTGGAGTGCAGTGGCCTGATCATAGCTCATTGCAGCCTCAAACTCCTGGGCTCAAGCAATCCTCCTGCCTCAGCCTTCCAAGTAGCTAGGATTACAGGCACACGCCAACATGCCTAGATAATTTTTAAAACATTTTTTTGTAGAGACGGGGGTTTCACTGTGTTGGTCATGTTGGTCTTGATCTCCTGGCCTCAAGTGATCCTCTTACCTCAGCCTCCAAAAGTGCTAGGATTACAGGTGTGAGCCACCGTACCCAGCCTCACAATTTCAATTTTAGAAATAAAAATTTCCTGTCTTGAAAAGATACATATTGATGAAATATACCCTATAAATCAAAATGCAGAGAGAAAAAACAGCACAGGTTGAACAAAAAGAAAAGCAACACTTGAGATTGATATTACATACCAGTATGTCCACTCAAAGCATGGAGGCCTTGTCCTCTTTGACAATCTGTTGTATAAATGTTACAATCCCCCGCTCCAGCACTTATTAAAATAGCTCCACCACTTTCTGGGCCTTCCATAAAGGCCAAGTCTCTAATTGTCCCATCATGCATACTAAACTCCAGATCTGGTCCTGAAACAGCAATAAGAATTAAAAAAAAAAAAAAAAATTCTGCTCAACTTACTGTGATAACTTGAGATTGCTAAACTGCCTCAAAACTGGTTAAGAATAACAGTGTAGTGGTATGATTTATATTTTCATATAGGGATTGATATTGTATGCAATTTTGCTTTCCTGGGCAAAGAACTTCAAGAAATCAAAATAGTTATTACCATCCCTAAATCAGAGTTAATTTATACAGTTACCTTCTTGTCTTTTATCCCAAAGAAAAAGAAAGACAACTGATTGCTAGAAAATATCCATTCATACAATTTTGGTAGTTATTTAAGTTATTTTTCTGATAATTTTCTAAAGCTCAGACATTACCTGGCCACCTGTAAGGATTTACTAAAAAAGAATAATGCCTCATGAATGTAACTGAACGATTAGAATGTAAAGAAAAATTCTTTAAGATTCTTAGATTTCATTAAAGACAATACAGAGACACAACATGGAGAAAACATAAGGTGTGCACTGGTCAGCTAACTGCTGCTTACAAACTTGGGCCCTACCTGTTGCATTACAAGTCTCTGCATTGAAGGGCAGCACTTTGACGTATTTGTCATTTGATCCTGTTGCTAATAACTGTCCACAAGGGCTCCAGGCCACACAGTAAATGGATCCTTTATGATGTTTATTCCTTTTAAAACGTACCACTGGCTGCTTAGGAGTGTCATGTACACTGAAAAAAAAATTACAGAAAGTTATTTCAATTTCTTGCTTGCTAAAATTAGTTAATATGAAGTTTTACATTATGGTTGTTCTTAAGGGAAGGAGAAAAAGAATATCAGACAACAGGTTATTAACAGTTTTCAAAATCACAGAAGTAGTAAAATGAAAAGCATATTTATATGTCTATAAAGGAAACTTGTTCCACATACCCCAATGTCATTATTACACAGAACTAAATTAACAATAGTTTCCTAATATCATTTAATAACATGCAAATTTCCCAAATTTGAACATCTTTTTACCGTTGATTCATTCATAGCAGTAGCCAATCATGGCTCATACACTTTATTTAAGACAATATGGTTTTGATATGGCTTTCTCTACCATAAAAAATAAAAGCATGTTTAAAGTCCACAAAGTGAAATTATAAACCATTACATGATAATAAACTAACTCTCATTTCAGATTACATAGGGAACAGGATATATGACTTCTTAAAAATCTCCATTTTTCATGGATTTTAAACTTGGAAACAAAAAGAAAAAAATAAAAGAGAGTTAATGCTTCCAAATTTTAAAGATCCAATAAATATTTATCAACACATAAGAAGCAATGTGCCTAGGGTTGAGGGGAGATGTATAATGGATAAAAAGTAAAGGAGGCAAGATCTTTGTCCAGAGTTTAAAATCTGGTACAAGTAGACATTGTCATGACTACCCATATACAGTAAGGCAAGTATAAACTGTTATAGTCCAGTATAAAGTACTGGGCCATAACAGATAAGGAGAATTTTACAGAAAAAGTTAAAAGGCAGGAGAACAGCTTTAGTGAAAATAAAATATAGTAGGGAAAGTACTGGCTGGCATGCAGCCTGGGAAAGAGTCTGTGGGGCTGGAGATGATAAATGTGAGATATTCAGTAGATTGCAAGGGATGGACATGGTGAGTGATGCTCCAGAGGCTCAGCTGGTGGAGGTTTCTAAATGTCACACTCCTCAAGAGTTTGGCTTTTTTTTTTTTTTTTTTTTTTTTGAGACAGAGTCTCGCTTTGTTGCCCAGGCTAGAGTGAGTGCCGTGGCCTCAGCCTAGCTCACAGCAACCTCAAACTCCTGGGCTCAAGCAATCCTTCTGCCTCAGCCTCCCGAGTAGCTGGGACTACAGGCATGCACCACCATGCCCGGCTAATATTTTTTTATATATATATATATATTAGTTGGCCAATTAATTTCTTTCTATTTATAGTAGAGACGGGGTCTCGCTCTTGCTCAGGCTGGTTTCGAACTCCTGACCTCGAGCAATCCGCCCGCCTCGGCCTCCCAAAGAGCTAGGATTACAGGCGTGAGCCACCGCGCCGGGCCAAGAGTTTGGCTTTTAATGGTGGTCAAACATTGGTTTTGTGCAGTATTAGCGTCTTAGTGAAGTAATAGCATCTTATCTGCACTTTAAAATGCAGACTAATATGATACTAATGTTTTTCAAATCAGGTACAATGATAAAAACAAGTCTATGATAAGAAAACGTACATACTTCTGGAGATTCATCCTGGAGGATGAAAGTGTAAAATGACATGATATCTAGGATTTACTTTAAAATACTTTAGCAAACAAAGAAGATCAATGAAACAAATGTGACAAAAATCTTTCTTTTTTGGCTTGGCGCGGTGGCTCATACCTGTAATCCTAGCACTCTGGGAGGCCAAGGTGGGCGGATTGCTCAAGGTCAGGAGTTCAAAACCAGCCTGAGCAAGAGCGAGACCCTGTCTCTACTATAAACAGAAATAAATTAATTGGCCAACTAATATATATATATAGAAAAAATTAGCCCGGCATGGTGGCGCATGCCTGTAGTCCCAGCTACTTGGGAGGCTGAGGCAGGAGGATTGCTTGAGCCCAGGAGTTTGAGGTTGCTGTGAGCTAGGCTGACGCCATGGCACTCACTCTAGCCTGGGCAACAAAGTGAGACTCTATCTCAAAAAAAAAAGTCTTTCTTTTTTTTAAGACAAAAGTCTCACTCTGTTGACTGGGCTAGAGTACAATGGCATCACGATAGCTCACTGCAACCTCAAACTCCTGGACTCAAGTGATCCTCCTGCCTCAGCCTCCCAAGAAGATGGGACTGCAGGCATACACTACCATGCCCAGCTAATTTTTAAAAAACTTTTTTTGTAGAGATGGAGGTCTCACTATGTTGCTCAGGCTGGTCTCAAATTCTTGGCCTCAAGCAATCCTCCCACATCAGCCTCCCAAAGTACTAGGAATACAGGCATGAGCCACGGTACCTGGCCTGTGACAGAAATCTTGACAATGATTGCATTTCAGTGGACTAGTCTATCTACTTTGGGTGTTTAGAATTTTCATAATTAAGAAAAAAAATTTTTAAAAACAACAAAGAAGATTGATAAACCTTTAATACCTAGAAAGTGTTTAATATTGATCTAGAGAATAGATCAGAAGAGTCTCTCTTCTGGGGTTTAGACATGCTTGAAGCTCTGACTGGGGAGGGGTGCAAGGGCACTATATATATAACCTTAGCTTTTGTACCCCCATAATATGCTGAAAAAAATAAATAAAAATAAAATAAAATAAAGAAGAGTCTCTTTTCAGCTGCACAATGATCACCAAGTACCAGTGATTCTTTTTTTTTTTTTTTTTTGAGACAGAGTCTCGCTTTGTTGTCCAGGCTAGAGTGAGTGCCGTGGCGTCAGGCTAGCTCACAGCAACCTCAAACTCCTGGGCTCGAGCGATCCTTCTGCCTCAGCCTCCTGAGTAGCTGGGACTACAGGCATGCGCCACCATGCCCAGCTAATTTTTTTGTATATATATTAGTTGGCCAATTAATTTCTTTCTATTTATAGTAGAGACGGGGTCTCGCTCTTGCTCAGGTTGGTTTCGAACTCCTGAACTCAAACCATCCGCCCGCCTCGGCCTCCCAGAGAGCTAGGATTACAGGCGTGAGCCACCGCGCCCGGCCAGTGATTCTTTCTTTAAATGGATTTTATCTCAAATGGACCCATTCTGCTCCATATCCACTGCCATCACATTAGCCATCAACTATTAATACAACAGCCTCCTACCTTTCTCTTAGTGTCTACTCTTATTGCCACCTGATCCACAGCCACAGTGATCCTCTCAAGATCTATTTAGATCACACTTAATCTGTTACTTTCAGTGGCTTCCACTGTGCTCAGCATAAAATCCAAAAGCTAGAAAGCTCTGCACAATTTAGTTCATATCTGTCTGTGCCCTTATCACACTCCAGCTCACAATATTCCAACCAATCTATATTTATTTTAATTCCTCAAGAAGCCAAGCTCTTTCTTACCTCATGGTCCCTCTGTATTACTCTTCTTCCTTCTCTTCACATGGCTAGGTTCTATTATCCTCAGAACTCAGCTTTAAGGCCTCAAAGAGGCCTTGTTCTAACTTGCCAGTCTGCACCCCATCTCATCCCCATTTTATTCTTTATAGCACCTTGTAATTTTTCTTCCTAACACCTACCACAATGTATACTTATATTTGTGTTCATTTATATAGTATCCACCTTCTCCACTAAACCAGAAGTTCCATGAAGTCAGTAAACATATTTGTTTTACAAACAACAATCCCTAAAGCCTATCATAGTACCTAGCACATAGGAGCTCAAAATATATTTACTAAATAAAAGCATTTATATTCATAAATGTCAGTTTCTTCACAGTCTATGAAATATCTGTGTCAGCATAAGAAATATAAAAGATGAGAAACAGTTAAGATAAGGTTAACCCTAAACATACAAATCTTTGGCTCTAGCTCCAAAATTATTGCTGTTTTCTACTACCTGATCTAGAATTCTGCCATTTTCTCTCATGTATTTCTACTTATATAATAGAATTAATATCAACAAATTATAATACTATATCTAACATGAGCCCTATTAGTCCCTTTCCCAATCTTTAAATGCTACCACAGTCCAAAAGCCAAAATTACTAGCTTCAGACATAGATGGCCAAAATGCAAACAAATGAAAAATCCCACCCCTCTGTTCCCCAAACCAGGGTTATAATAAAAAGTCTTAAGAGTTGTAAAAAACATCTAAAACATACTATGACATGCAGTACTTTTTATAATTAAAACTTTCAAAGATTTGTAGCTTGTTTTGTTGGGGTGTTTTTATCTATTGGTATGAAAACTATTCCATCTGTGGCATTCATTTCCCTAATCACAAAAATCTACCAAATAGCTCATGATCTTTGCCATGCTAATTTATTTTTTTATTTGCTTAGAGATGGGGTCTCACTCTGTTGCCCAGGCTGCAGTGTAGTGACACAATCATAGCTCACTGTAGCCTCTAATTCCTGGGCTCAAGCAATCCTTGTGCCTCAGCCTCCCAAGTAGTATTTTGATAGTAAAAGTTTTAACAAATACATCAACAAAAAGGCTCCCTAATCAAAGAGTAAAGAGTTCAATCCAGCTTTCTTAGAGATACATCTAAACTGTTTGCTTTCTTAGTAACTTTAAAGAATTAGTTGTACACCTAATAGATTAAGTCATATGTCCATTTGTAATGACGTATGTCTTTAAAGACATATGTCTTATTTTCAAATCCCATAATCTGTTAAAATGAGAGGATAAAATCATTATTAGGTTGACCAAATGAAATTTTAATTTTTGTAGGTTTAAAATGGTCAAATATCAGCAATTTCATATAGTCCAACCTAACACTTCTCTGAAGCTACTATAAGAAATCTGTATTCTCTCTTTGTCTTTATCTTTTGTAATTTAATTAGAATACAATAGTCCCCCCTTATCTACTGTTAGGCTTTCCTCAGTTTCAGTTATCCATGGTCAACTATGGCCCAAAAATAGGTGAGTATAGCACAATAAGATATTTCAAGAAAGAGAGAGAAATTTATTATAGTAAATTATTATAATTATTCTATTTTATTATAATTTTTGCTAATCTCTTACTGTGCCTAATTTATAAATTAAATTTTATCATAAGTAGATAGGTATGTATGTATAGGAGAAACATAATATATACAAGGTTTAGTACTATTTGAGGTTTCAGGCATCTACTACTGGAGGTCTTGGAACATATGCCCTGTAGATAAGTGGGGACTACTGTATAAGGACTTTTCAGATAAAAAACGAAATACAAAAGCAATGGAAATAAGGAAGACAAGCTTAAACAATGAACAATGGCCTAGTAAAAAACACTTTATGAAAAAAATTTATAAAGTTAATCAATGACTTAAGTGTATTTCCTAAGCACTAAAATTAAAGCTTAACAGAAGGAAAGGAAGTAAGAACTGAAACACTACTGAATGGTAATTCTGAAAAAAGGACCTATATAGCTAAATTAAAAACTATGGCAAGAATAACAATACAAACCACCTATTCTTACCTTGGATCAATGACTTCTGGATAGGCACATACTCTCAAAGTTTTTGAATTTGAACCAACAGCATATAAACCACCACCTGGATGAAAAGCCACTGCTCTAACAGCTTGTGTGTCTTCTAAGGTATTAATACAAACAAACTGCTTTTTTGATTTGTCATCCTATGGAAAGAATAAATATAAAAGTCATCCTCTCAAAAAAATGAATATGAATGAATTCATCTTTATCTCAATTTAAATTCATCTGAACTATATTATTCCTGTTTGGTCATTTCATGTTTACTACCTATAATCATATAGTCTTGTTAAGTGACAAATCCACATTAATCCTAATTTTTCTATTTTTCACTATTCATTGCTAAATTAAGCTCAGATAGTTCATAAATATTCAAGTTTTCCTTCACTTAAGATAAAATATAAGAATAAATATTTTTCTCATATTAAGTTCTCTTTAACCATCAAGAAAAAAATATAGCTCACATATATAGAAGTTCTAACAAAAAACAGAACATCATTTGTGTTTCTTTTTTTTAAAGAAAGGGTGGGGGATTGTGAGGAGGGGTGCTCAGTTGCCTTGTTTGCTTTTGTTGAGACACAGTCTCACTCTGCTGCCCTGGGTAGAGTGCAGTGGCATTACTGTAGCTCACTGCAACCTCCAACTCCTAGGCTCTAAGTGATCCTTCTGCCTCAGCCTCCCAGGTAGCTGGGACTACAGGCACGCACTGTAGTGACTGGCTGGGTTTTGTTGTGTTTTTTTCTTTTTTTGGTAGAGACAGGATCTCACTATTGCTCAGGCTAGTCTAGAACTCCTGAGCTTAAGCAATCCTCCTGCTTCAACCTCCCAGATTGCTAGGATTACAGGCATGACTCACCCACCGCTCCTGGCCCATTTGTATTTTTTTTTTTTTTTTTTTTTTGAGACAGAGCCTTGCTTTGTTGCCCAGGCTAGAGTGAGTGCCATGGCATCAACCTAGCTCAAACTCCTGGGCTCAAGCAATCCTGCTGCCTTAGCCTCCCGAGTAGCTGGGACTACAGGCATGCACCACCATGCCCGGATAATTTTTTCTATATATATTAGTTGGCCAATTCATTTCTATTTATAGTAGAGATGGGGTCTTGCTCTTGCTCAGGCTGGTTTCGAACTCCTGACCTCGAGCAATCCGTCCACCTCGGCCTCCCAGAGTGCTAGGATTACAGGCATGAGCCACCTCGCCCAGCCATACATTTGTTTAATTATTTTGCAAGGGACAAATATTCCCATGTGCTTATCGTGAAAATGACTGACTTTATGCATTTATGTTAACTGTTTGACATCTAAAAGATTCTGAACACCTTTGTTTATGGGATTAAAATTGAACTAAGATAGGGTGAAGCTGTACCAGTTAGGGAAGCATGTCTAGTTCCAAAGCAAAAATACAGGTATATTGATGAGAAGCCCAAAGGAGATACCAATTATATCTGAAATTAACCATACAGTTCAGAGAGTAGTGCAGAGCCCCAATTCATGTGCCAAGCCCCATTCATACTAATAGGAATATCTCCAGATGTCTGAATGTGTTTTGTAAGGCAACTTGTTCACTAAGCTCAGAGAGCTCAACTACCTTGAGATAAATACTAACATACATACATAAATACATAACACTACAGTAATGACTGCTACTTTTCTTTTTTTTAAAGAGACGGTGTCTTGTTTTATCACCCAGGCTAGAATGCAGCGACATGCTCAAAGCTCACTGAAGCCTGCAACTTCTGGGCTCCAGTGATCCTCCTGCCTCAGCCTTGTGAGTAGCTAAGAATACTGGTGTGTACCAACAGACTCTAAGTTTTAAATTTTTTGTAGAGATGGAGTCTATGTTGCTCAGGCTGCTCTTGAACTCCTGGGCTCAAGCAATCCTCCCACCTCAGCCTCCCCCAAACCCTGGGTTTACAGGTATGAGCTACCACGCCCAGCCAATAATGACTCCTTCTAAAAATGGTTGGTTGTTTTTTTTTTTTTTTTAAGAGATGTTGCTATGTTGCCCAGGCTGGAGTGCAGTGGCTATTCACAGGCAGAATCATAGCACTTTACAGCCTCAAACTCCTGGGCTCAAGTGATCTTCCTGCCTCAGATTCCCAGGTAGCATATGCTACCACACCTGACTAAAATGGTTCTTCTTTTTTTTTAATTTAAAGTTCCTTAACAAAATTTGCATGTAGACCCGGCCGAGAGCCCCTTAAAATGCTGATTCCGGGGCCCAGTCCTGGGACCTCTTCACACTCCCCTTGGAGCCACAGCCTGCTCCAAGCTCCACTCTCTGTCCGTGTCGGTTTCAGTCCTCACAGACAGCACTGTCAGACCTGGATTTTTCCTAAATCCCATTTTATGGATGAGAGGACCGATTCAGAGAGATGAAATGACCCCCCCAAGGTCACACAGCCTCCCTGTCTGAGTGTTTTTGTTTTGTTTTGTTTTACCAGATCCCCAAAGCCGGAATTCTCGGAGTGTTTCACCCATAAATGTATTTATTTGGAAAAAAAAAAAAAAAAAAATTTGCATGTATATATGAAAACAATTAAACTTCTTCCCCAAAATATTACCTCTTCCCCTCTTGACCTTGATAGATTCCCTGAAGAATCTCCAAGAGGTGGCTTAATGACCGAATGTTCTGATGAGCTATGGGAGTAGAAATTCAAATAAAGTTTACTTTAAATATCAAAACAGAAAGTAAATTAATCCTTTCAACCACTAATTTTTCTTTTTAGCAAATGATCCTCAATGACCCCAGTTAAAATTACTCTCTAGAAACATTTATTAAGATGCTCTGGATTCAGTGATTCCAAAAAAGTTGTAAGGAGTAGGTGAAAAGCTATTCTGGAAAGAAGATTAAGTCAAAATACACATATTTTATAGTGAAATGTCAAGTACCCTTCCTCAACTTAGTTCCAGAATCCTGTTTGCTATGCTTAAATCCTATTCCAGGCATGAGCGTGGAGATTGCTATTTAGGAAAATTATCTGGCCCAAGAGAAAAAACTAACAGAACCTGACAGTTGAGGGTCCCTTATTAAACAATGTTTCCACTTAATCATTTTTTGGGAGCCCAATGGGTAGATAGATCAATTCACATATGTAGTCCTTCCTTTCAAACAAGATTTTTTTTAATGCTTCACTCTTTACAAACAAAAGATTTCTAGATAGGGGGGTGGAGGGAGGGAGGGAGAGAAATGGGGGGGGGAGAGAGAGAGAGAGAAAGATTTCTAGATACTTGAAGAAAGCCTCCTAGAAAAAACCCAGAGACTAAAACAAATAAACAAAAAAGAACTTGGAAGAAGAGAGGCAATTTAGGAAACAAAAGCTGCAAAAATAAAATTAAAAACGGAGATATAAGAGGAAATAATGAATCTAGTAAACAAAAGATCTATTTAAAAAAAGAAGAAGAAATTAGAGAATAAGACAGACCTCTTAGGCCGGGCACAGTGGCTCACGCCTGTAATCCTAGCACTCTGGGAGGCCCAGGCAGGCGGATTGCTCGAGGTCAGGAGTTTGAAACCAGCCTGAGCAAGAGTGAGACCCTGTCTCTACTATAAATAGAAATAAATTAATTGGCCAACTAATATATATAGAAAAAATTATCCGGGCATGGTGGCGCATGCCTATAGTCCCAGCTACTCGGGAGGCTGAGGCAGCAGGATTGCTTGAGCCCAGGAGTTTGAGGTTGCTGTGAGCTAGGCTGACACCATGGCACTCACTCTAGCCTGGGCAACAAAGCGAGATTCTGTCTCTAAAAAATAAAAATAAAAAATAAATAAATAAATATAATTCATAGAAAACAGAGATGAGAAACTTGCTAAATAAATAATACCTTTTCAATTTCCCAGAGCTTAAATTTCCAGCTTAACAGGGCCCATGAAACACCCACCAGAATGAAGGAAAACAGACCCATTTTGAGAGGAGGGGGGGAGGGGAGGGGAGTGGGAGGGGAGGGGGAGGGGAGGGGAGGGGAGGAGAGGAGAGGAGAGGAGGGGAGGGGAGGGGAGGGAGGAGAGGAGAGGAGAGGAGAGGAGAGGAGGGGAGGGGAGGGGAGGGGAGGGGAGGGGAGGGGAGGAGAGAAGAGAAAAGGAGAGAAAAGAAAAGAAGAGAAAAGAAGAGAAAAGAAGAGAAAAGAAGAGAAAAGAAGAGAAAAGAAGAGAAAAGAAGAGAAAAGAAGAGAAAAGAAGAGAAAAGAAAAGAAAAGAAAAGAAAAGAAAAGAAAAGAAAAGAAAAGAAAAGAAAAGAAAAGAAAAGAAAAGAAAAGGAAAAATGAAATCGGAAGATCACGCAGCAATGCCTTCGAAATGCTAAGGAATGATTCCATCCTAGAATTCTATACCTACTATACTTACAAATCAAGTGTTAAAGGTAGTGAACACATTTTTAGACATGCAAGGTCTCAGAAAATTCACTTCTGATGTACCCCTTCTCAGGAAACTACATGAGATCCTGAAAACTGGGAATCCAATACAGGGAAAAGGCAAAGGAAATCTCAGGAGAAGAGTGAAGAAAGTCCCAGGATTCTCTAGACCTATATATGAAAGGACCTAGGAGCAGGAGTGAACCTGGAGGGATGGCTACCACAGAAAATAAATGGAATAGAGAAATTATCTGATATTTTTTACTATAATGAGAGAAGTTTTATGATTTTCAAAAATGCTTCAAAGCATTTGCAGATAGTGATATATACTAAGAAAACTAAGCACGCCCACACACACATACACCAAATTGAGGCAATTATCCCCAGGAAAAATGAGTTTCATGAAAAAGAAATGTAATCATATTATACTACATGACCCAGTTGTCAATAACATTTTCACGATCATAGAAATGTTAACACTGAATACTGATCAAAACAAAAGTTGATACATATTGGAAAGAAGGGGTAGACAAAATGAGGATATTATGGGTAAGGAGTATGGTAGGGAATCAATGGATAATAAAAAAAGTAATAGGACCAGGCACAGTTGCTCATGCTTGTAATCCTATTGCTTTGGGGGGCCAAGGCAGAAGGATCACTTGAGCCCAGGAGTTCAAGACCAGCCTGGGCAACGTAACAAGACCATGTCTCTATAAAAAAATTTTATAAATTAGCCAGGCATGGTGGCACATGCCTGTAGTCCCAGCTACTCGTGAGGCTGAAGTGGGAAGATCACTTGAGCCTAGGAGTTCGAGGTTACAGTGAGCTGTGACTGGGCCACTCCAGTCTGGGTGACAGCATGAGACACTGTCTCTTAAAAAAAAAATAAAAGGAATAGAAGTATGTTATTTAGAAATGTGGAAATCTACAGCAAAAGAAACAGAAATGGATGGAAATGGTAGCCTACAGGACATAAAAACCATGAACAAAGATGGGTTTTATTTTAAGCCTTGAAATATTATTTGTCTTTTTAAGCCATATATATATTACACTAATAAAAAATTAAATTTTTAAAATTTGACTGGAAGTAGAAAGAGGGAAAAATAAAATTAAAAAAATAAACAAAATTTAAAATTTGAGTTCTAGTTTTGGGAGTATTCAAAACAAGTATTATAGGAACTATAATGAAGAAGCAAATGCTAGATAAATGTATGCTCAGAGGTAAAACTAGAGTTTTTTGACACTAATTATTTATAAGCCTAATTCCCATAAGAATCCAAATGCCAAATGCAAGTTATGCATTTTCACACTTGATCTTAGCCAAAAGCTGAGAAATGATGTCATCATTTTTAAATGAACCACCCTGAAAAGTGTTTTATGTTAAGAGATGAAGACAATGCTCCCTAACTATTCCCATTGCATAATTAAAACTTGTTTACTAATGATAGGAAGATGAAAGTTTTCCCTGACTAGTGAAAACTCAAATATGCAAAGTCTTCAACTGCTGTAATTGCCAGAGCTGCCAACGCTGTCTTGCTAAATCACTCCACCATATTGTAAAACATCTTCCAGTGTTCTGAAAGTCTGTGAGTTTTATTTGAGATTATTTGTTGAAAGATACCAATGGCAAGAAAAAAGAAAATCAGGAAGATATTCTGAAGTGAGCAAGCAAAAAAAGTAATAGAAGGAAAATAAAAAGAGACTCAGAAGTTGGTAGAAGAGAATATATAGATGCAAAACATTCCTTAGCCTGGCCAAAAAAAAAGAAGAGAATATACATAAATGAAGGCAGACTAGAAAAAAATCTGGTAGGTAGTGAGCTCCAAAAACTTTTCTTTATAAGGCTCCAAAGAGAATTCAACTTTCTGTGTTTCTATTCATTAGTAGATAGTTAATATTTCCAGGTTCTTCAAAGATAAGTACTTACGTTTGGTTTCCACAAGGTGATTCCTCCAGAAAAGGTATGTGATTTGTTGATCCAGGATTACGAGGAGTGCTTGTGTGAATATTTGAAGTATCATGTGTTAATCTCTGACTAGAGTCTTGGGGTGGTGTAGCAAAACTAGTCACAGAAGAACTATTAGATGCATTGCCTTTGCTCCCATTACATTGCTGGTTAAGCACTGATACCTCATTACCAAGGTTATCCATTCCAATATTTAATTCACCAAGCTTTTGAATGGACCTATAAAATTAAACAATGCAATGATTTTAAAATAAAAACTTCATTACATTCCTAATGTACAGAAGATTAAAATCTTGAGAATGTAAATATATACACATATAATTTATGGCAAATTTAGTGTTAAAAATTACCATCATCAGCTAAGATATAACCAAGATACTAGAAGATAATCCAAATTTTCCCATAGTGTAACACTGTAAAGGAAATAGGCATAATAGACATCATAGACTTTTTAAAGGTACCTTTAATAATAAAAACAGAAAAAAAAAATCTGTTTCTTCCCCAATATAACTTTGGTTAAATTTCAATTTGAAATTAAATTTTCAATTTGACTGGGAGGCTGAGGTGGGAGGATCACTCAAGGTCAGGAGTTCAAAACCAGTCTGAGCAAAAGCAAGACCCTGTCTCTACTAAAAATAGAAAGAAATTAATTGGCCAACTAAAAATATGTATAAAAAATTAGCCGGGCATGGTGTTACATGCCTGTAGTCACAGCTACTTGGGAGGCTGAGGCAGGAGGATCCCTTGAGCCCAGGAGTTTGAAGTTGTTGTGAGCTAGGCTGACGCCACAGCACTCTAGTCCAGGCAACAGAGTTGAGACTCTGTCTCAAAAAAATTTTTTTTCAATTTGAAATTAAATTTTCAAAAATAGTCAATAACAATGTCACCACTACCAAAATTTCTCACCAATAAAACAAAACAAAACAAGCCATTTTCATTCCCTCTGTCTCTCAGAACAACGAGGAAATGGATGAGCAGGCCATGATGAAAAGAAGTCAAGTGGCATCCCTTATTATTCATACATGCACTCATTCATTCATTCTACAAATACCATTTGCCAGTCTCTGATCCAGGCACTAGGGAGATACAACAGAGCATAACAAGTTAGCATCAGGGCCTAACCCTTAACAAATAATCTCTCCATCAGGCTAGCCTTACTCCTTATGTTGGGCTCAAGGCTACAAAGGGCATAAAGAGGAAACTGGAAGGCTCTCTTAAGATTTAGATCCAGAACTAGCCCAGCATCACTTCATCCAGCCTAGATTCAATCTAAGAGAGGACTAACACAAGGGGTGTAATTTTTTTTTTTTTTTTTTTGAGACAGAGTCTCACTTTGTTGTCCAGGCTAGAGTGAGTACCGTGGCGTCAACCTAGCTCACAGCAACCTCAAACTCCTGGGCTCGAGCGATCCTACTGCCTCGGCCTCCCGAGTAGCTGGGACTACAGGCATGCGCCACCATGCCCGGCTAATTTTTTATATACATATCAGTTGGCCAATTAATTTCTTTCTATTTATAGTAGAGACGGGGTCTCGCTCTTGCTCAGGCTGGTTTTGAACTCCTGACCTTGAGCAATCCGCCCGCCTCGCCTCCCAGAGAGCTAGGATTACAGGCGTGAGCCACCGCGCCCGGCCACAAGGGGTGTAATTATTGAGAGGTATCGAAAATTTTATTTTCTAAAATTTTCCTACATTAAACATTGTATATATGTATTTTTAGGGTATAAGAAAAAGACTTTAAAAATCAGTTTTAAAAAGCAGTTCATCTGGGAGGCCGAGGCGGACAGATCGCTCAAGGTCAGGAGTTCGAGACCAGCCTGAGCAAGAGCAAGACCCCATCTCTACTAAAAATAAGAAAGAAATTAATTGGCCAACTAAAAATATATAGAAAAAATTAGCCGGGCATGGTGGTGCATGCCTGTAGTCCCAGCTACTCGGGAGGCTGAGGCAGAAGGATTGCTTAAGCCCAGGAGTTTGAGGTTGCTGTGAGCTAGGCTGATGCCACAGCACTCTAGCCGGGGCAACAGAGTGAGACTCTGTCTCAGTCGATCAATCAATCAATAAATAAATTGAATCCTAAAGAATCTGTAGGTTTAAGCACTCATAATAACAATAACAACTAACAACAGAGTGCTTACAATGTGCTGGGTACTATTCCAAGCACTTTACCTAGAGTAATTCAGTTAATCTTTCTGGTAACCTTGTGAAGTAGATAAAGGAAACAGACAAAAAACAAACAGAGTAACATCCCCTAAGTCTTTAGCTACCCTGGGATAGAGCTGGATCTACCTGGCAGTCTTCTTCTATCCTGTATACTGAACCACCACACTCTTCTGCTCTAGTTGCTTAGGAAAGAAGGACAAAGCTAAATGAGCTCCAGAATGCTGTGACTGGAAGACAGTATGTAACTCCATGTTACTTGAAACACTTAAAAAGCCTTAAAATTTCAAACTATACATGGAAAGTAGCAATTATTGCATGCTTTAAATAGCTTTCAAATAATTCCTTATATTTTTAAAAAGTGATTTATAGACCAACCTATTGAGGAACTGTTCAGTAAGATTCTGCTGCTGATCAGGACCATCCTCCTGATTGACACCTCCTTCGAGCAACATCTGCTGGTATATCTGTCGCTGTTGCTCCTTCTGTTCTAAATGCTGTTGATAGCGTAATCTTTGCCTATAATATTCTTGAAATTGTTCTGTTGAATCTCGAAGCTTAAAAATATTAGAAAAAACAACATATTTGAGCAGACTATCACAATCACTCAACAAGATCTTTTATAAATGCTGAATAAAATATATAATAGCTATATTTAACAATTACAAAATAATATATCACTCTTTGAAAAATAACATTATATCTATAAGTCTTAATACTCAAGTAGATCAATTAATTTGTTTTATTCTACACCAACAGACTGACCAAAATGAATGATCGCCTTGGTTCCTTGACTAATCCAAAATAAAAATAAAAATTATAGTGGTTATAAGGGTGACATGGGCAAAGAATATGAAAGTAGTTAAAGACTAATACAAATTTGCCATTTCTTTAAAAAAAAACACATACTGAGGAACTTCATTAATATTTAATAAACATGTAAATAGTCTAATAGGTTTTTCTGTTTTTGGAGACAGAGTCTGACTCTGTTGCCTGGGCTAGAGTGCAGTGGCACAATCTTAGCTCACTGCACCTCAAATTTCCAGGCTCAAGTGATCCTCCTGCCTCAGTGTCCTATGTAGCTGGAACTACAGATATGCACCCCCATGCCTGGCTGATTTTTTTTTTTTTTTTTTGGTAGAGCCTCGTCTCGAACTCCTGGCCTCAAGCAATCCTCCTATCTTGGCCTCCCAGAGTGCTAGTGTTACAAGCATGAGCCACCATGCCCGGCCTCTAATAGGTTTCTATAGAGAGAAACATGAAAAGTTCCCTCAAAAATAAGCTTCAAATGTCCTTTCACAAGAAAGAATAAATGTATTAAATTTTACAGTCTCAACATTTCATCCTTCGATAAGGACTTCTAGAAGAGCTGTATAGCACTCAAACTTACAGGACTGAGATATTTAGTGAATTACAATATTGGCAAAGAAAAACTCCCTGGCCAAACCTGAGTCTAATATATTGCATGGATCATGTGCACTGATGTTACCCTGGAACAAATCCATCATCTCTAAAATTGACTAACACTGGCCGGGCACGGTGGCTCACGCCTATAATCCTAGCACTCTAGGAGGCCGAGGCGGGCGGATTGCTCAAGGTCAGGAGTTCAAAACCAGCCTGAGCAAGAGCGAGACCCCATCTCTACTATAAATAGAAAGAAATTAATTGGCCAACTAATATATATAGAAAAAATTAGCCAGGCATGGTGGTGCATGCCTGTAGTCCCAGCACTCGCGAGGCTGAGGCAACAGGATTGCTTGAGCCCAGGAGTTTGAGGTTACTGTGAGCTAGGCTGACACCACAGCACTCTAGCCTGGGCAACAAAATGAGACTCTGTTCCCCCCCCCCAAAAAAAATAAATAAATAAATAAATAAAATAAAATTGACTGACACTGACAAAAAGCTTAACCAAGAGTCTTGTACAGCTATCTAAAGCTGAAACTCTCCCTTTCCCAAGAAACAGAAACAATTCTTCTCTAATAAACTTAGAGCAATAACTCAGATAAAATTATCCATATGTAGTTTTTTTTTTTTTTTTTTTTTTTTTTTTGAGACAGAGTCTCACTTTGTTGCCCAGGCTAGAGTGAGTGCCATGGCGGCAGCCTAGCTCACAGCAACCTCAAACTCCTGGGCTCAAGTGATCCTACTGCCTCAGCCTCCCGAGTAGCTGGGACTACAGGCATGCGCCACCATGCCCGGCTAATTTTTTCTGTATGTATTAGTTGGCCAATTAATTTTCTTTTTATTTATAGTAGAGACAGGGTCTCGCTCTTGTTCAGGCTGGTTTTGAACTCCTGACCTCGAGCAATCCACCCGCCTCGGCCTCCCAGAGTGCTAGGATTACAGGCGTGAGCCACTGCGCCCGGCCCATATGTAGTTTTTAAAAATTATTTTTATTATGGTAAAATATAACATAAAATTTGTCATTTTAATTCTTTTTTTTAAGAGATTGGGTCTCACTACATTGCCCAAGCTGGCCTCAAACTCCTGGGGTCAAGTGATCCTCCCACCTTAGCCTCCTGAGTAGCTGGGACGACAGGCTGGGTACCACTGCACCCAGCTCATTTTAACCATTTTAAGAGTACAATTCAGTGGCACTAATTACATTCACAGTATTGTGTAACCATCACCACTACCTAGTTCCAAAACTTTATCTCCCCAAACAGAAACTGTGTAACCATTAAGCAATAACTCCTCATACTCTTTTCCCCTCATCCTTTGGTAACCTCTATTCTACCTTCTGTCTCTATGAATTTGCCTATTCTAGATATTTCATGTAAGTGGAATCATATAATATTTGTCCTGTTTAATTCACTTAGCATGAGGTTTTCAAGGTTCATCCATGTTGCAGCATGTATCAGAACTTCATCCCTTTTTTACAGCTGAATAATAGTCTACTGTATATATATATACCACATTTTGTTTATCTATACCTCTATAGACAGACACTTGGTACTTACATAAGGATGGACATACATTCCAGATGTATGGGATTACTTCTGGACTCTCAATTTATTCCACTGGTCTATATGTCCATCCTTATTCAAGAACCACAGTGTTTGGATTACCATAGGTTTTTTTTAAAAAAATGGAAATTCTCTTATCTTCTAATGTAGTAAGTTTTAAAATCATGAAGAATGACCGGGCAAGAGTGCAGTGGCATCAGCCTAGCTCAAAGCAACCTCAAATTCCTGGGCTCAAGCGATGATCCTCCTGCCTCAGCCTCCCGAGTAGCTGGGACTACAGATGTGTGCCACCATGCCCAGCTAATCTTTTCTATTTTTAGTAGAAATGGAGTCTCATTTTTGCTCAGGCTGGTCTCAAACTCCTGACCTCAAGCAATCCTCTCGACTTGGTCTCCCAGAGTGCTAGGATTAAGGCATGAGCCACCACGCCCCACCCCCTTCATTCCATTAATGTGATACATTATATTAATTGATTTTCTAATGTTGAACCACCTTTGAATCCTAGCATAAATCCCACACGGTCACAGAGTATAATCCTTTTAATATGCTATTGGATTTGCCTTGCTAGTATTTTGTTGAGGATTTTATTAACAGCTTCTATATTCATAAAGGATATTGGTCTGTAGTTTTCTTGTACTTTCTTTATCTGGCTGTGGTATCAGGATAATGCTAGCCTCATATAATGAGTTAGAAAGTAATCCCTTCTCTTCTATTTTTTTGGAAGAGTTTTAGAATGATTGGTGTTAACTCTTCTTTAAATGTTTTGTATAATTCACCAGTTAAACTGTCTGATCCTGGACTTTTCTTTGTTGGGAGGTTTTTGATTACTGATCAATCTCTTATATAGGTCTGTTGGGATTTTCTATTTCTTCTTGAATAGGTTTTGGTAATTTCTGTGTTTCTTGGAATTTGTCCATTTCATGTAAGTTATCTAATTTGTTGGCTGACAACTGGTCACAGTATTCTTATCCCTTTTATTAATATAGGGTCAATATACTGTCCCCACTTTCATTTCTGATTTGTCTTGTCGGTTTAGCTAAAAGTTTGTTAATTTTGTTAATATTTTCAAAGAGCCAATAAAACTTTTGGTTTTATTGACTGTATTGTTTTTCTATTTTATTTATTTACCCTCTAATCTTTATTACTGCTTTCCTTCTGTTAGCTTTAGGTTTAGTTTGCTCTTTTTCTAGTTCAAGTCATAAAGTTAGATAAAGTTAAAATCATAACTGATTTAGATCTTTCTTATTTCTTACTGTAGGCATTTACAACTATAAATTTCCCTCAAGCACTGCCTTCACTGAATCCCATAAATTTTGGCATGCTATATTTTCATTTTCATTAGTCTCTATGTATTTTCTAATTTTCCTTGTGGTTTCTTCTTTGACCCACTGGTTAAATGTGTGTTGTTTTGTTATAATTTCCACAAATGTGTGAATTTCCTGTTTTCTTTCTGCTATTAATTACTAGCTTCATTCCATTGTGGTCAGAAAAGATACTTTGCATGATTTTAGTCTTTTAAAATTTACTGAGACTTGTTCTATGCCCTAACCTAGGGCACTAAAGAATGTTCCAGGCCGGGCGCGGTGGCTCACGCCTGTAATCCTAGCTCTCTGGGAGGCCGAGGCGGGCGGATTGCTCGAGGTCAGGAGTTTGAAACCAGCCTGAGCAAGAGTGAGACCCCGTCTCTACTATAAATAGAAAGAAATTAATTGGCCAACTAATATATACAAAAAATTAGCCGGGCATGGTGGCGAATGCCTGTAGTCCCAGCTACCTGGGAGGCTGAGGCAGGAGGATTGCTTGAGCCAGGAGTTTGAGGTTGCTGTGAGCGAGGCTGATGCCACGGCACTCACTCTAGCCTGGGCAACAAAGCAAGACTCTGTCTCAAAAAAAAAAAGAATGTTCCATGTGTACTTAAGAAGGATATATATTCTGCTATTGTTGGGTGGAGTGTTTTATATATGCCCATTAGGTCTAGCTGGTTTATAGTATTATTTAAGTCCTCCATACCCTTATTGATCTTCTATTTAGATGTTCTATCCATTATTGTAAGCGGGGTATTGAAGACTCCAACTATCATTACAGAACTATTTCTCGCTTCAACTCTGTCAATGTTTGCATTATATTTTGGAGATCTATTATTTGGTCATATCCATATGTACCTTTAGAGGTAATTTTTCTGCTTGATTTCTAATATTTAGTTGAACATAAAAAAATGTATTCAATTTATTAAATACCACTTAACAACCCCTTTGTAAAATTTATACCCTACTTTACTTTCAACACAATATCTTCTCAAAAAAACCAACGAAAAATAACCTGAAACCCTAGACATAGATAAAACTTTTATTTTATATTATAAATATCTAATTTCTTATTCATTAAATCTAATTAGTAAAATATAGGGCACATATTTTTTAAATGCAAACTGGCCATATTTAATGTAAGCTCAATTATTTGAGTTTTTAATGTAAAACTGTGGTACTTTAGATTAATAAATTCACTTTTTAAAATTGCTCCAAAATACACAATCACAACTAAATACACCATGTATACTATTAGGGAAAGGAGAGAAAATGAGTTAGTAATAAGAAAATCTAGACATTCTCATTCTTTTTCCTACTCCCAAATATTAGAAAATTCTTTTTAAATTCAATCCAAGAAAATATTATTACTTCTTACAAAGAGAACAACTCTAAAAGAAACTAAGTATAGTAAATATTACCTCATTTTTTTCTTGCTTAGCTGGTCCTGGATTCTGTGCTCCATTTGCAGGCTCTTTTTCTGAAACTAAACTCTGGCCCAAGATTTCACTGCTGATAGGCCGCTGTGCCTCAACAGGTGTATCACTTCTTCCAGAAAGGTGCAGAAGACCAAAAAGGTAGAGGTGGGTATAAAGGAAAATATGTTTTAGTTAGAGGATTTTATAAGTTTTTTTTTTTTTGGCGACAGAGTCTTACTCTGTTGCCCACGCTAGAGTGCCGCCCAGCATCAGCCTAGCAACCTCAAACTCCTGGGCTCAAGCAATCCTACTGCCTCAGCCTCCTGAGTAGCTATACAGGCATGCACCACCATGTCCAGCTAATTTTTTATATATATATATTTTTAGTTGTCTAGCCAATTTCTTTCTATTTTTTTTAGTAGAGATAGTGTCTCACTCTTGCTCAGGCTGGTCTCGAACTCAAATGATCCGAGCTCAAATGATCCGAGCTCAAATGATCCGCCCACCTTGGCCTCCCAGAGTGCTAGGATTACAGGCGTGAGCCACCATGCCTAGCCCAATTTCAAATTTTCTTGCTACTCTATTCAAAAATTTTAATAACTAACTTCATCTGAAGATGATATATCCCAGAGACATTTATACAGATTACCATGTGAACAACTACAAAAGTAAAATGATCTTTGCCTTCAAGGAATTTGATTATGAGATGGCCTCATAATGGCCTCTCCAGGCAGAAATATGTACGACATATCAAAATATAGGTCTAGGGCTCACGAAAACAGAGCTGGATAGTCATCTTCACAAAGGCACTATTAGGTAGGAGCCTGTACTCCTAAGTACCTAAGTATACCTATATGCACACATCTAGAGGAGAAAGTAAAAGGACCTCTGAATAGTTTTTAGCTACCAGACTGTAAATTACTAATGACCATAAGCCCCGTTTTAAATAGAATCTGTAAGAGTTATTAACTGTTAGAATAAAATGATCTTCATAAAGTAACATTTCAATTAATTGTGTAATATATATAGAACTTCCATATGCATTCTCATATGGAAGAGATTTGTACAATAATTTGTACAATAATCTGTGAAATAAGCTATAACTACCATTTCATAGAAAGGAAACAGACTACAAAGACCAGTGATTTTCCTAAAATTGCATAGCATGAAAATGGAGCTGAAATGTGAACTCAGTCTTCAAACTCCAAATCCAATGCTGGCCCACAATTGAGATACTTCAATTTTGAGATCATTACAACCTTACATATTTCAACTGATTTTTCTCTCTTTTGAATTTGTTTCTGTTCAAGTGAAAAGATATCCTTACAAAATATCACACTCTCCCTTATAAACATATCTTTCATCTTTTATCTTTTTATATTATTAATTTATTTCTTATTTTTATATTTTCTTTGCTTTTTATATACACAACCTAGAGATGTGGTATGACATGTTTTATCTTCTTGTGCACTGCAGCTCAATCATTGTATCCCAGTATATAGCATGACGTTAACACACAGTAAACACTCAAATATTTTTTAAATGGATACTAACTTCAAACAAGTATTACCACAAGTAGGAATTTCTTTATGTGGCATCTTTAACATAATTTATCTAACTGAGCTTCCTAATATTTTTTAATTACACCAAAAATATTTTTTTAAATAACTGTTCCAAAGTAAATTTTTTTTTTTTTTTTTTTTGAGAGAGTGTCTGACTCTGTTGCCCAGGCTAGAGTGTAGTGGTGTCATCATAGCTCAGTGCAACCTCGAATTATTGGGCTCAAGTGATCGTCCTGCCTCAGCCTCCTGAGTAGCTGGGACTACAGGTGCACCATTATCACACCAGACTAATTTTTTATTTTTTGTAGAGATGGGGTCTCACTATGTTGCTCAGGCTGGTCTCCAACTCCTGACCTCAAGTGATCCTCCCACCTCCACCTCCCAAAGTGCTGGGATTCCAGCCGTGAGCCACAAAACCCAGACCAAAGTAAATTTTTATACTTGATCCATAGCACAATAGCCCTTCCACAGCATTTCATTAGCAGTCCTTTTGACACATTGTCCTTATCAAGGCTATGAACTCTGAAGGGAAGAAATTTACATTGTGAGCACCAATCACATGCTTGCCACTCTGCAAGGAGCTTTATCTCATTTTGCAAGTCAACACCCTATTTTACAGAGGAGGATAATTGAGGCTCAGAGAGATTAAGTAGGCTTCCCAAGGTCACACAGGAAGTATTAACAAATTGCACAGCTACTGTTCAGACCCAAGTCTGACTTAAAAGACAATGTTCTATTCATTATTCCACACTGCTTTGCCTCATAAATTTTCTAATTTCAGAGGCATGACAGATATTTTCTGGATTACTGCTACTACTTAGCTAATAACACATGTATTACTTACTTCTTAAGTACATGTCACATTTATCTTTTTTTTTTTTCGGCATATTATGGAGGTACAGATTTTAAGGTTTCAATAAATGCCCTTTCCCCCCCTCCCCCCACAAGTCTGAGTTTCCAGCAAGACCATCCCCCAGATGGTGCACATCTCACTCATTATGTATGTATATACCCGTCCCACTCCCCCTCCCACCTGCCCAATACCCTATTACTGTAGTACCTATGTGTCCACTTAGGTGCTGCTCAGTTAACACCAGTTTGCTGGTGAGTATATGTGGTGCTTGTTTTTCCATTCTTGGGATACTTCACTTAGTAGTATGGGTTCCAGCTCTAACCAGGAAAATATAAGATGTGCCATATCACCATTGTTTCTTAGAGCTGAAACATTTATCTTAATTACATGTCACATTTTACCTCTCTGCTTTTTCTATAATGGTCTAACAACTTACACTCCACTTCTTTCCATCTTTATACAGACATTTCTCAACTTCTACTTTCCTTTTTTTTTTTTTGGAGACAGAGTCTCACTTTGTTGCCCAGGCTAGAGTGAGTGCCATGGCGTCAGCCTGGCTCACAGCAACCTCAATCTCCGGGGCTCAGCGATCCTACTGCCTCAGCCTCCCGAGTAGCTAGGACTAGAGGCATGCGCCACCACGCCCGGCTAATTTTTTGTATATATATTTTTAGTTGGTCAATTAATTTGTTTCTATTTTTGATAGAGACGGGGTCTCGCTCAGGCTGGTTTCGAACTCCTGACCTTGAGCAATCCGCCTGCCTCGGCCTCCCAAAGTGCTAGGATTACAGGCGTGAGCCACCACACCCGGCCTAACTTCTACTTTATTTAGGAAACAGCACATGTACAGTCAAATTTGGCTGGATTTTTATGAATCTTTTCTCTCTATAAAGACAACACTATAATGCACAAGTCCAGATGACATGCTATTCAAATACTGATGAAGAAGCTTCTGTCACCTTACATACATAGAGGAATAGCAGCAGCTCTCCCAAAATTGAAGCCCAGCAACCCAATGAGAATTTTTCAAAAAACGTTAGTAAATCTAACAAAAGTTTAAAATAGTCTCTACCAATGCTCAAGACTCCCTATTCCTTTGAGATTTAAATAGGACACTCCTGTATGAAATCATACTTCTTCATTTTCATCACTAACTATCATCTTTATCTTTCAAAGATGAAATATGGAGCAACAAAGTACTTTAAGAACTCACCCTATCTTTCAAGAGTCCCTCACTTAGACAATCCACATTAGTGGCCCTTTTCTTTAAAGAACTTTAAAGAAAGCATCACAACTTCTCTCCTCTACGATCTCACAGCAATTTAACATAAAATGATTCCCTACATATTTACCCTGTATTTCTTATGCCTTAACCAAAGATCTCCACTTGCTCCAATTAGAAACAGAAATTCTGAATCCAGTGAACCTTCCTTTGCAAAGAATGCTTCCAACTATTCTGTATAAGAAAAGGTTTAGTTTTTGTGCTCTCTCATGAAATACATTTATTGCAGTTAATATTAATAATTCATAGTACCAACTCTGTGTTATAGGAAACCATTCATATGTCTACGATGTGTTTACTGGAAAAGAAAGGCAGAAAGTTTCCTAACCCCAAAATGAACTGCTGATTGGGAAATTGTTATTTCATGCTAGGTTTGAAGGAAAAACTTAAGTGGCTTTAACAATTATTTCCTTCATATATTTAAAGAATCTATAAAAAAAAAGGTAAGTGGAAATTATCAGTCTTATGTATACAATTGTTTATTACGTTACTATGTACAGGAGAAAAAAGTAGAAACAACCAGTATTCTACAATAAGGAATTAGTTAAATTTATGATATAGTCATACAATGAAATACTGCATACTTATCATTAATCACTGATCTCAAGAAATGTTTAAGAATATGGAAAATAAGCCAGATGCAGTGGCTCACAATTGAAATCCCTGCACTTTGGGAGGCCAAGGGAAGAGGATTGCCTGAGGTCAGGAGTTCAAGACAGCCTGGGCAATGTAGCGAGACCTTGTCTCTACAAAAAAACTTCAAAAATTAGCCAGGCAGGGTGGCATGTGCCTGTAGTTCCAGCTACTCAGGAGGCTGAGGTGGTAGGATTGCTGGGACTCTGGAGCTTGAGGCTGCAGCGAGCTACGGTCATGCCACTGCACTCCAGCCTGGGCAACAGAGCGAAGCTGTCTCTATTAAAAAAAATAAGTTAAATAAACACATATTTTCCCTTATTTTAATTATCAAAATTTTAAAACCCTTTCTAATGTTTTAAGGACTTTCAACTAAAGGGACTTGAACATTAAGAAAGCATACATACACATTACAATGAGATTATCTCAGTCATATGCAGATTCACTAATTTTTCTGAGCAAATTACTTACCGCTCAGGGGATTCTTCATAAATACTGTGACATTCTGTATTCTCAAGCATGAGACTTCTACTGAGGTTTTGAACCCCTGGATAATGGAAGTTAGCAAAGGAGTGTGACATTGGAGAAGTTTTGTTTCCAAGGTCTGAAATTCTCTTATCATGACTGGTTAGTCCACAAGTGAGGCCATCTAAAGCAGGATTCAGAGAGCGGGTCATATAGGCATCAGCTGATTGAGGTCTTCTCATTGGAGATGATGGATAAGGAGAAAGTTTGCTGATAAGAGGAGTCAAAAGATCAGCATATGCAGCTTTTGTAGGTTTCAGAAGTTTATCAACATGAATATTAAGCATTTTCTGTTCAAAAGCACAAGAGAACACAGAAGATGGGAGATTCTGAAGCCAGGACAATAAACTCAGATCCAAATCATCACAACCATTACCACATAAGAGGTCAATGCCAAGAAGTACTTCACTTTCTGTAATTTCTTCTCCAGTTGCTTTACTCTGACAAAATTCTACACAGCATTCGTAAAGTAGGCCTTTCATTACAAGCTGAAATAAACGATTGTTACTTGCTTTAAAACCAGCCTCACTCAGCTTCCTATCAGCAGGGATGAATTCTGCAACCATGACACAAGCCTCTTCAAAACAGTGAACTCGTGCAGTGCTGGGATTCCAGTCCTTAAATTCGGCATGATTGGTCAGACGAGGCAAAGTCAAAAGCAAACAGAGCTTACTATAGTCATCTTTAGAAGGACAGTACTCTTCTAGAGCATGTAAACATTGCACAGCTTCTTGCATGGTAAATTCCAGCTATAAGAAAAATACAAATGATCATCATGAAAAGAGATGCTGTGAGATACAAAAACAATAAAAGCATAAAGGATAAATTCTAGTGCCACAAAATACTCATATAATTTGTAGGATATGTTAACAACTTTTAAGTTGGGAACCAAAATGTTTTTGCAACTAAAAAAGAATAAAAATTTGGTTAATTAGTACATTAAAATTTTATCTATAAAAATAGTGTTCTAGACCAGCCATGGTGGCTCATGCCTATAATCCTAGCACTCTGGAAGGCCAAGGCGGGAGGATCGCTTGAGCTCAGGAGTTCATGACCAGCCTGAGCAACAGTGAGACCCTGTTTCAACCAAAAATAGAAAAAATTAACTGGGCATGGTGGCACACAGCTATATTCCCAGCTACTCTGGAGGCTGAGGCAAGAGGATTGCTTGAGCCCAGGAGTTTGGGATTGCAGTGAGCTATGATGACACCACTGCACTCTAGCCTGGGTAAAAGAGCGAGACTTTGTGTCAAAAAAAAAAAAAAAGTGTGTTAGTTCAGGCTTAAGATTATTATTTTTAGGCTGGGCGTGGTGGCTCACGCCTGTAATCCTAGCACTCTGGGAGGTCGAGGAGGGAGGATTGCTTGAGGTCAGGAGTTCGAGACCAGCCTGAGCAAGAGCGAGACTCTGTCTCTACTAAAAATACAAAGAAATTATCTGGACAACTAAAAATATATATAGAAAAAATTAGCCAGGCATGGTGGTATATGCCTGTAGTCTCAGCTACTCGGGATGCTGAGGCAGGAGGATCACTTGAGCTCAGGAGTTTCAGGTTGCTGTGAGTGGGGCTGACGACACAGCACTCCAGCCCAGGCAACAGAGCAAGACTCTGTTTCAAAAACAAACAAACAATCTGGGGGATGGTCATGATGGAGACTCAGACTTTTGGGGGGAGGGGGGGAAATGGGCATTTATTGAAACCTTAAAATCTGTACCCCCATAATATGCCAAAATAAAAAAAATAATTAAAAAAAAATAGGTAAATATTGCAAAAAAACAAACAAACAAACAAACAAACAAAAAAAAACAAGAGAGCATCTACAGTTGATTTACTATAAAAACAATCCAGCTGGGCGCGGTGGCTCACGCCTGTAATCCTAGCTCTCTGGGAGGCCGAGGCGGGCAGATTGCTCGAGGTCGGGAGTTCAAAACCAGCCTGAGCAAGAGCGAGACCCCGTCTCTACTATAAATAGAAAGAAACTAATTGGCCAACTAATATATATAGAAAAAATTAGCCAGGCATGGTGGCGCATGCCTGTAGTCCCAGCTACTTGGGAGGCTGAGACAGAAGGATCGCTTGAGCCCAGGAGTCTGAGGTTGCTGTGAGCTAGGCTGACGCCACGGCACTCACTCTAGCCTAGGCAACAAAGTGAGACTCTGTCTCAAAAAAAAAAAAAAAAAAAACAATCCAGAGACATCACAAAAGGAAGCTTACCTGAAAGACAAACTAAAATAATTTGTATAATATAATGAATACTGTTTTAGAATCATACTTTTATAGATAAGGAATGTTAGAGCTTACCTAGTCTAGCTTCCATATCTTACATATGAGAAAAGTTAGAATGTCGATTTAACCAAAGTACTTCAGTTGAATAGAGACAAAGACAGAATGAAAATTAGGTCTTCTGACTCATGTTCCAGTGTTCTTTTCACTTTGAACATCTGATCTAGCAAACATTTCTTTATTATATATGAAAGTCCTCACTGTAATATCCTTTGGTTTGTGCTATGGTTTGAATGTCTGTGTTCCCCCAAAATGTATATGTTGAAATCCTAACCCCCAAAGTAATGGTAGAAGAGTGGAGCCTTTGGGAGGTGATTAGATCATGAGGGCTTAGCCCTCATGTATGGGACTAGCACCCCTAAAATAGAGACCCCAAGGAGCTAGCTAGCCTCTTCCACCATATGAGGACACAGCTACAAGGTGCCATCCATGAACCAGAGAGTAAGTGCTCACCAGACACTAAATCTGCTGGCACCATGATCTTGGAATTCCTGGCTTCCAAAACTATGAGAAATAAATTTCTGTCATTTATAAGCCACCCAGTTTATGATATTTTTGTTACAGCATCCTGAATGGACTAAGACAGTTTATGTTAGTAAACACTTATTAGAACTTAATAAAAGCTTTCTTGGTTTTGGATGTGACAATACTAATATCAAAACTTTAAAAGAAACATTCTAATCAAAATGAACTTAATATCATTAAATTTAAATAGTTATGAAGACAAACATTTCAGCAAAAACTACCTCTCGATCAAAGAAAATACAAAGAAGAGATAAATAGAAAGGAGGTAAACATAATCAACTCACCTCTGGGATAAGAAAAGAAGCAACGATGGAGAGTTATCAAGTCAAATATCTATTGCTATCTACCTTAACTTAAACAAGAGAGGAGCACACACTCTTCAACTGGCTAGCTATTCATATATCATCTTGACTTAAATCACAAGAATAGCACTCCATACTGAAGAAAATACTATATCTGAAAAACAGTGTAACTTGCCCCATCCCAACTTATAAAACCTTTGAAAATTCATGATACTAATCTTTTGTTTTAGTGAAAAAATACTTATAACTGAAAACAAGACTATGGCGCAAACCTTCAGGAATAAAAATCTTACATGCTGGGGCTCATCTTCTGCTGACATTGCATTGTTAACACATAATGCTTCTAAAAACTTCTGCTTCAGGATAATATAACGAAACCTGTGAACATAAAATATAAAACATTAAAATGATTAAAAATCCAAGTGGTCATGTTTCCAAAAAAAAAAAAAAAAGAAAAAAAAATAAAATGATTAAAAAGCTGAATGACAGCAATGTCAAACACTGGAAATGAAACTCAAGTTTCTGAAGCAAAACAGGCCAAGTTTGTTTTAAAGGACCAATTATTTCTTTTAAAAAAGACTTTTTTAAAAAATTAATTATCCAATATCAGATAAGTCAAATGTACTTACAAGTTACTACAAGTACCTTTGCTTTCAGAAAATTCTTAAAATATTTTACTAAGCTTCTTATCACATTGAGACCATAATTGAACTAATTTCAGTCATAAGTAACACTCAGAGGAAGGATTTCTATTTTCAATATTAACTCTAAACAAAAATCCAGTGTTTATGGAAAATATCAAATTTTACCTAATATGAAATCAAAGTTCTTTGTATTCACATGTTTTGTTTTCCTGAAATATATCCTGTTTTTATCTTTTTTTAAAAAAATTGAATTGACAAATAATTATATATTTTTATGGGGTACAATGTTATGTTTTCGTATATGTACACACTGTAGAAAGATTAAATCAAGCTGTTTTTTTTCTTTTTAAACATGAGAAAAATCTAATGAAAATGGGGCTAAAAGGGTAGAAGGAAATGAACAACATTTCTAAGATGTCATAAAATAACACAGACTTAAACTTTTTAACAGAGATTTTTCAAGGAGCGGCGGGAGGAGCAAAGACTCTACCTAAATGTCTAAGAATCCAAAAAGTTTTGATATTTTAAGCACTTTAACAAAAAAGGGTTTCTAAGGGTTGGAAGAAAAATTAATGAGCCTTCAGTCATCCTGTCAGGCACTGTTGTAGTAGCAAATGTTTGTCAAATAGAACAAAACCCCTGCCTTCAAGAAGAGGGTCATCTAATAAATTGTACAAAATATTTACAGGGTTCAGTAAAATGTAAAAAGAGTGTGAAACCGATTCTACCAAGGAGTGGGAAGTAAAAGAAAAGAGTTTTAAGAACGACTCTTAAAAGATGATCAGGAGTGTGTCAAGTGAAGGCAGGAGATGGTGAATGGAATGGCATTCCAGATAAATTAAGGATGCACAAAAGCAAAGAAATATGGGCCAGGCATGGTGGCTTATGCCTATAATCCCAGCACTTTGGGAGGCCTAAGTGAGAAGACTGCTTGAGCCTAGGAGTTGGAGATCAGACCAGGTAACATACTGAGACCATGTTTCTACAAAAAAATTTTTTAATTAGATGGACAAAGTGGTGTGTGACTGAAGCCTTGGCTAATCAGAAAGCTGAGGTGGGAGGATCACTTGACCCAGGAGTTCAAGGTTACAGTGGGCTATGATTGTACTACTGCAGTCCAGCCTGTGTGACAGAGAGACATCCTGTCTCTAAAAGAAAAAAAAAAATTAGAAAAAAAAAGAAGAAATATCAAATATCATTCAAATATCATGGTATGAATGGCAAATAGAAAACAACATCACTTTCACCTTCTGATAATGATGGAGTAACTTGTATCTGCTAATCTTTCCATAGACAATAATAAACTCTAGATAAAATACCAAATATATATATATATATATATATATAACTATTTGAATGTACTAAATAACACCAAAAGCTGGCACAACTAGAAGGAAGTCAATCCTTGGAAAAAAAGAGAATGTTAGTAGGTAGGACTCAAGGGTATAAGGCTTCCCAGCTGAGGGTACTCCCCAGTCCACACACTATAAGCTAGAACTCAAACAGAAAGTTGTGGTTTTACCGGCTTGTTGACCAGTGTTGACCGGCTTGAGGAGTCAACAAAGTTTGGTACTGCTAGAACAGCTGTAAAGTGAGAGGGGCATCCAAAAAGGAGAGAGCCAAAATAAAAAAATACAGCAAAATCTAGTGTATAAACTTGTTTGCCCAAATTCTTGGCTGTCCTCTAAACTGTAAAGATGCAAAGGAGACTACGACAGATGGAAAGCAAAAGAACTGAGCAGAGATTTCAGCTAGTGTCCACAAGAGGGGAGACAGAGTTTGCATTTTGAGGCTAACCAAGTTAAATACTTGCTTGAATAAAAATCAAACCTTTTATAGGAAGATAACAGAATACAGAGCCTCAAGAAGGAATCTATGATGCTTAGAATACATTTACAAAATGACTAGATATGTTAAAAGCGGGGGTGGAGGTGGGGGTGGGGGGTGTGACTCAAAGTTAAGAGAAAAGACAATCATTAGAAACTGAGCCTGATATGACTAAAAGTTCAAATTACCAAATAAGGACTACACTAGCAAATGAGCAGCTACTATCAAGATGGTCAAGGATCTAAAGGAAAATATAATCATAATGAGTGAACAGATGGGACTATCTCAACAGAAAAATTATAAAAGAAAATTTTGAAATAAAAAAGTACAACATCCAAAATGAAAAACTCACTGTTTATCATCAGATTGCTAATAGCAAAAGAAAGGGTCAGTGAACATTAAATCAATAAAAATAATCCTGACTAGACAGAGGAAAACAATGGTTAAAAAATTAAACACAAAACAAAAAATAAAAACAAATAAAAATAAACAAAGCCTCAGTTCTGTGGGACAAAATCAATTTGTCTAACATTGTGTCCCAGAAGAAAAAGTGAAAGAGGTAGAAAAAATTTTAAGAAATAAAAGCCAAAAGCTTCCCAAATTTGATATAAAAAACAAAAAAAACATAAACTTACAAATCCAAATGGCTCAGCAAATCCCAAGCAGGAAAAATACAAAAAACCACATTTAAGCATATCATAATCAAACTGCTTAAAACCAATGATAAAGAGAAAATCTTGAAGGCAGCCAGGGAAGAAAAAAGAGAATAAGGCTACAAGTGACAGTTAACTGTTCATCAGAAACAACAAGGCCAGGACAGAGTGGAACAGTATCTTCAAAGTCTTTATACTATTATTAAGAAACAGCTCTTGTGATGTTTTACATACGGACATTAATGATTAAGTAGGTTTGAATATAAGACTTTCAAATAATTGAAGTACAGGAACTTGTCCTTTGGAAGTCCTCCAACTCAATCAGATTGAGTGTACTGTTTTCTAGGAAAAGCTAAGAGTCTTGTTTTAAATACTTTATTATTTTGCTTTGCTAAGCTCCTACCAATGAAAATACACTAAAAATTTCAGATAAAAGTCTTACCTTTTTTTGTCAAATTTTTCCATACATTCTAGAGGCTGAATGAACTGAAGAACTTCATCCCATTGACCATCAAGGATTAGTTGTCTAAATAAAGAAAAACGTAGCATGTTACCAAAATTCAGGTTACACTAATTAAAAACAGAACAGATGACAAAATAACATTAAAACTTCACAAATCACATGAGATTAACATTTTATTTGGTTCCCCAAAACTAAAACAAAAGTTTTCACAACTTATTTATAACAACATATGAGAAAAATTTGTGAATCTACAACCACTCCTCACACTAATGTATATGTGGTTTTTGACCTATGTACAAACATTGAACTAAGCCTAAAAGTTCTTTTATTTCCCTATTGATCTTTCAGTTTTAAAGCTATTATGTATTATTACTTATGTGTGTGTGTGTGTGTTCTATTTTCATTAAATCGACTGAGGGTGATTTTGTACCACCACTCCCTGGGACACTTGGCAATATCTAGAGATACTTTTATTTTTGGTTGTTGCAAGTAAGGGCACTACTCATATCTAGTGGGTAGAGGCCAGAGATGCTGCTAAACCTCCTACAATGCAGAGGACAACCCTCAACAACAAAGAATTATCTGGCCCAATATTAATATGGGGCCAAGGCTGAGAAACTGCTCTAAATTGTAAATTTTACAGGTTTGAGAAATTTGATACTAAAGTTTATACCCTGATAATGAAAACAGCAAGAAATAAGAACAAGTTTCATCATACTTTAAGTAGTCTATGGGAATTTCCAAAAGTTGCAAGGCATTCGTTTTTGTTTTTGTTTGTTTGTTTGTTTTTTGAGACAAGAGTCTCGCTTTGTTGTCCAGGCTAGAGTGAGTGCCATGGCGTCAACCTAGCTCACAGCAACCTCAAACTCCTGGGCTTAAGCAATTCTTCTGCCTCAGCCTCCCAAGTAGCTGGAACTACAGGCATGCGCCACCATGCCCGGCTAATCTTTTCTATATATTAATTGGCCAATTAATTTCTTTCTATTTATAGTAGAGACGGGGTTTTGCTCTTGCTCAGGCTGGTTTTGAACTCCTGGCCTCCAGCAATCCGCCCGCCTCAGCCTCCCAGAGTGCTAGGATTACAGGCGTGAGCCACCTCACCCAGCCTAGGACAGTAAAATTTTAAAAGGGAGGAATCGGCAGGAGGACCTACAAAGGATTACCAATTTTTTATTTGGCAAAAAAGGAATACTAACAAAAGCAATCACAATATGTATGATAATCATTTATGATTATCATCATAATCAAGGATACTTTAACATTTAAAAAGTAAAAAAGACACAATTTTAAAGTCTAGCTCATTTAGTTTAATGAAAAAGTTACTATTCTTTTTTTGTTGTTGTTTTTTGAAACAGGGTCTTGCTCTGTCGCTCCAGTTAGAGTGCAGTGGCGTCATCATAGTTCATAGCAACCTCAAACTACTGGGCTCAAGCACTCCTCCTGCCTCAGCCTCCCAAGTAGCTGGGAGTACAGGCATGCGCCACCATGCCTGACTAATTTTTCTGTTTTTGGTAAAAACAGGCTCTCACTCTTGCTCAGGCTGATCTTGAACTCCTGAGCTCAAGTGATCCTCCTGCCTCAGCCTCCCAGAGTGCTAGGATTACAGTTATGAGCCACCGCACCTGGCTTGAAAAATGTACTATCCCATAATTCTTTGCACTTCACTTCAAACCAGTAAAACTTCATCACAGACTAACAGGCTCCTGGAAAGTACTTGAGAGCTACTGCCAAATTCCAGGAGTAGAAATGTTTGAAAGACAGGGCCAAAAGAGTACTACCTCAGTACTGGTTCCTAGCTATACCATTGACTAATCTCCCTGGAGCTAGATGATATTCATAACACAAAATACAGGGAAATGCAACAAGTTTAAATAAATTTCTCTAATATAATAAATGTTTGGTTTGGGTTTTTTTTTTAAGTTCCTTTATCATGAGTTAGGAACACTTTATTTCTTAAAGCTTTCCAAGTCACAAAACACCACTTGTCCAAGAATCTGTACTCCTTGTCAAGGATATTTGGTATCATATAAAAATAGAATACGTTTCTGCCTGTGAATTTGGGATTTTATTTTTCCATCCAAGCTAAGATATATTTAGTTTTCCATTTTGGCAAACATTTATTCCCTTTGCCTTGCAATTCCACCTCTAAGAATCTTGTCCTAAGGAAATAATCCAACATACAGGAAAAGACTCATGTATAAAAGATGCTCTGTAAAGCAATTATTTAAGAAAAATTGGAACCAATTGTCTAAAAATAGGGGAACCATTAGGAAATAAAGTAAACTGAAAATTTTAAAGTATGTCACATCTGTCCAGAAAGTATCCAACCATGTAATATGAAAAATAGAGACATTTATTGAAGATATAAGATACAAAAACACTGTACATAGGATGATGCCTCAGATGCCTTCAAAGTAAGCACCTTGGCACTTCACACAATTCCCTTAACCTAACCTATACACATTTAACATTCTCAGGTGCTCTGCTTGTTGCAAGCCTTCCAGAACATGAATCACTTTCAAGATTCTCAACCATTCTTTTTTTTTTCTTTCTTTTCTTTTATGGCTTGTTGGATCTTGACCATCTTTGAAGCATTTGTGCCATACTTTTATTTGCACTGCATTCATTGCATCATCTCTGAAAACCTTCTGAATCATCTGAATAGTTTCTGTGGAGGAATGTTCAAGCTCAACACAAATTTGATGCAGATTCATTGCTCTACTTAATCAGTCATTTTGAATACAATGGCCACACAGTACACACACTCACTCAATGGCACCTAGCACCCCACTGACTAGCAGTACAGGAAGTCATCATTGTTCACACATGCGCATTACAGTCCACTCCTTTGGCTGCCAGGTTACATCAATGTTGCACAAACCATTCTTCTATTAACCATGGCTGGATACTTTCTGGAGAGATGCTGTATATTTGTAATTCCATAGAGAATTCTTGTGATATGGATAAAACAAGATTCTAAATTATAAATACAACAGAATTGCTGTTATTTTTTTTTTTTTGTTATTTTTTAATATGTACAGAAATTATCAGTAGTGTGTCTGGGTGGTGACGTGATTTTTGTTTTCTTTATTTTTCTGTTTTCTATAATGAATATATTTTATTTCTATGGCCAAAAAATAGTACCATTTATTAAGCCAGTCTGTTGCATAAAAAAAAAAAATAGTACCATGGAAATATTTTCTTTATCCTTCCAGAGTCTGATTTTTTAGCCAAATATTTTTTATGATGATGCCACAATCACAATGGAGTTATGACTCTTGTTTTGTTAATAGACCTCTTGACTTACTACTGAAAACATTCTACAGAAAACATTATTTTGTAAATGTCCCGTCTATCTTTACTATATATGTTGCCTTATTAATACTTTACTTTTCTTTGAAGGAGCTACAAACCTCACAGTATTAATGAAATCATACCTCAGGAAAAGCATATCATCTGAAAATAGGCCATTTATGACTCCACTTTCCTTCTCAAGGGCCAACATACTAATATGAAGCTTCTTTGAATTCAGGAAGTCCAAAATTAGCTTAATGATTTCAACCTCTTTTACATTCACTGTTTCTTCAGCCGTCATATTGATAGCCTAAATATGAAACAGAACAACCACCACCAAAAAGTTAGTCCTATTGTTTTATGTTTAACTGCCTGGAAACTACACATAACAGGTTTCTTGAGAATTTTTAGTATAGATATTTTGAAATGAAAGTAATTTATCAAAATCAAGTCATTCTTTAATGTGTGATTTTTTTATAAAGTCCTTACCTTTGAGAGATACACAATGGAATAGTTACAGATTAAATGATATCAAGTCTGTGATTTGCTTCAAAATAATATAAGAAGAGGGGAGTGGAAGAGACAAAGATGAAACAAGAACGATCATGACCTAGCACTCTGGGAGGCCCATGTGGGAGGATTGCTCAAGCTCAGGAGTTCAAGACCAGTAAGAGCAAGAGAAAGACTCCATCTCTACCAAAAAAATAGAAAAAATTAGCCGGTTGTGGTGGTGTTTGCCAGTAGTCCCAGGTACTCGAGAGACTGAGGCAGGAGGATCCATTGCTTGAGCCCAGGAGTTTGAGGTTGCTGTGAGCTAGGCTGACGCCATGGCACTCTAGCCCAGACCACAGAGCAAGACTCTGTCTCAAAAAAAAAAGGAAAAAAATCTAAGTGTCTCAATATTTCCAAACTAAATGGCAGATTTTTAAAAAATCATAAAAATACAACCATGGGCTTTCCTTTAAGAAGTAAATTTCCCTACTAAGTGAGTATCTCAAGAATGGAAAAACAAGCACCACATGTACTCACCAGCAAATTGGTATTAACGGATCAACACCTAAGTGGACATACAGGAGTAACATTTATCGGGTTTCGGGAGGGTGGGAGGCAAGAGGAGGGGATGGGTATATACAACCACAACGAGTAAGATGTGCAATGTTTGGGGGATGGACACGCTTGAAGCTCTTACTCGAGGGGGGAAGGGGGCATAGGCAATATATGTAACCTTAACACTTGTACCCCCGTAATAAGCTAAAATAAAAAAATTAATAAAAATAGAAATAAATAAATAAAAAGAAAGAAAGAAGAAAAAGAAGTAAATTTCCCTTATATCCAGTATCTGGACTATGTGAAGTAAAGAAGAGTTTATTTAAAAATAAGGATATCTTGGGACTGCAAACTAGTTCAACCTCTGTGGAAAGAAATATGGAGGCCAGGCGTGGTGGCTCACGCCTGTAATCCTAGAACTCTGGGAGGCCGAGGTGGGCAGATTGCTCAAGGTCATGAGTTCGAAACCAGCCTAAGTGAGACCCCCGTCTCTACTAAAAATAGAAAGAAATTAATTGACCAACTAAAATATATACACAAAAAATTAGCCGGGCATGATGGCGCATGCCTGTAGTCCCAGCTACTGGGGAAGTTGAGGCAGGAGGATCGCTTGAGCCTAGGAGATTGAGGTTGCTGTGAGCTAGGCTGATGCCTTGGCACTCAGTCTAGCCTGGGCAACAGAGTGAGACTATGTCTCAAAAAAAAAAAAAAAAAAAATATGGAGATACCTTAAAGCGATACAAGTGGATCTACCATTTGATCCAGCAATCCTATTACTGGGCATCTACCCAAAAAACAAAAGTCACTCTATGAAAAAGACACCTGCACTCAAATGTTTATAGCAGCACAATTCACAATTGCAAAGATGTGGAAACAACCCAAGTGCCCATCAATACATGAATAGATTAATAAAATGTGGTATATGTATACCAAGGAGTACTATTCAGCTATAAGAAACAACAGTGATATAGCACCTCTTGTATTTTCCTGGATAGAGCTAGAACCCATTCTATTAAGTGAAGTATCCCAAGAATGGAAAAATAAGTACCACATGTACTCACCACCAAATTGGTATTAACTGATCAACACCTAAGTGGACATGTAGGAGTAACATTTATCGGGTGTTGGGCAAGTGGGGGGGAGGGGATGGGCATATACATACATAATGAGTGTGATCCACACCAACTGGGGGATGGACACGCTTAAAGTTCTGACTTGAGGAGGGGAGCAAGGGCAATATATGTAACTTTAACATTTGTATCCCCATAATATGCTGAAAAAAATAAAAAAAATAAGGATATCTGTCTTATTGGTATAATTCAGTTCTTGAAACATTCTAAAAAAAGAAAGGAAAAACAAAGATATCTGGAAACCAGTTAGAAAGTAATTAATATTTTAGTCCTTAGATACAAGAAGTTTACTGAAAATAAATTTCATATGGGGTCTCTATGTGGACTCCTACTTATTATCTTAGTGAAACAAGATTAGAAGAATGTATTATAGGGCAATAAATAAAATTATTTTTAGAAATTTAAGATTAAGGGTAAAATGTTAACAACAGATAAGAGGCTGGGCACAGTGGCTCATGACTGTGATCCCAGCACTTTGGGAGGCCAAGGCAGGAGGATCACTTAAGGCCAGGAGTTCAAAAGAGTCTGGGCAACATAGTGAGACCCTGTCTACAAAAAATTTTTAAAATTAGCTGGTGTGATGGCATGCACCTGTAGTCCTAGCTATTCACGAGGTTATGGCAGTAGGATACTTTGAGGCCAGGAGTTCAATTGCACCACTGCACTCCAGCCTAGGAGACAGTGAGAAGAAAGAAAAGAAAGTGAAGAAGGGAAGAGAAAGAGAGGGAAGGGGAGGGATAGGATGGGTAAGGGGATGAGGAGGGGGAGGGGAGGAAGGGGAAGAGAGGAGAGGGAAGGGAAGGGAAAAAAAGAAAGAAAAAAAAAGGTGATAAAATATTGTTACTCTATATTTTCATACATAGATATGAAAAAAGTTTCATGAAAAGAAATCATGATAGCTTTCTAACCAAATATAAACAGATATGATTTGAATGTTCTTTTGCAATGAGGTTACTCACTCAAAATACAGATTAGGAAGGAAGAAAAATACACCAGGCAAAGAATAATTACAAGCATAAGAGTAAGAGAATTAGGGCACGGTCATTATAAATTTTTTCTTTTTTTAATCTTGAAATTTTAGAAGCCATTATAAATTTTATTGTCATGAAAGAAGTGCTTAAGAAAGGTTCTCTCAATCTCCAAGTCCATCCCACACAATAAAAACCGCTCTTTTTAATCTTCCAAGTATTACAGAGTGCCTAATACTGAACAATTGAAGTTTACAGGCAAAAATGCAGACAAGAAAATGATGTGCTATAAAGTTTTCCAATAAAACATCAAACTGCAACATACATAGGACTACTGCACCTTTTCCTTTTTAAACAATGTGAAAAACTGGGAGTGGTGGCTTATTTCTGTAATCCTAGCACTCTGGGAGGTGGGAAGATCACTTGAGGCCAGGAGTTCTAGACCAGCCTGGGCAAGACCTCATCTCTACAAAAAATAGAAAAATTAGCAGGGTGTGGTGGCACAAGCCTGTTGTGCCAGCTACTCTGAAAGCTGAGGCAGGAGGATCACTTGAGCCCGGGAGTTGGAGGTTGTTGCAGTAAGCTGTGATCATGCCACTGCACATCAGTCTTGGCAACACAGTGAGACTTTGTCTCAAAAAATAAATGAATGAATAAATGAAAGAAAAGAAAAAATGTGAAAAAAATTTTGCTAGCTATGTTTTTAATAATATGGCATTTCAAAAACTTATGTTGCTGCCAGCTCATTTAATTTTAAATGTCTGGTTCTTTGGGAATCCACAGTTGATACTGCAAGTCACTTAACCACTATGGGCCTCAATTTCTTCACACATAAAGTAAGAGGGTTAGTTTGTCTCATTTCTATGATTTCCCTTCAAATTATATAATTTGCTTTAAACTCACTTTTAATAGGAAATATACATTTTTGGGGGTGGGAAATATCAAGTGTGGGATATTCAGAAGTCTATAATTTATAAGGTCAGTTTAATAAGAGGAAAGAAAATGGATTTGCTTTAGATCATTTAAACAAACAAAAGAAAAGCCCTTCTAACTGCAAAGCTGTCATGTCTGCTAATCACCTAACATGTATAACATAGATGCAGCATGTGCTCCTTCTTACAGTTGACAGCTGTTCTCTATTCATCAATTATTTTAATTTACCTTCTGGAACTGTGAATGATTTTTGGCCTGAAGAAACAAATTATGTTTAAAGCAGGTGCACCTTTATATAACTATAAAAAGAAAAGAATTCAATTAATATGAACTGTATCTTGTATGTGCATAAAATATCTCTGGAAAAAGACACAAGAATTAGTAATAACGGTTGTGTCCAAGACGGAAAACTAGATAATTAAAAAATAAGAATAGGAAGACAACTTTTCACTCTATACTCTGAATTTTGTACCATGTACAAATATGACCTATTCAAAAAATTAAAAAATAATGAAACAGAAAACATAAGTAACTAATTTCCAATTGCAAATTATTGGAAGGAATTAGTAAATTAATGTATATAATGAATGTATGTATTTCAAAAAGATTGGTATTTTTTCCTATAACCCAAGACCTCTTCTCAGATCTGATTTAAATATTATTTCAATTCTTCTTTATGAGATTAAAGTATTTGTCTTCTTTCTATATTCAAATCCACAATTATATGCTATATTACTGAAGTACTAAAATTTCACAAGATAAACAATAATTATTATTTGACTCAGACTGCTCAATTAAATCACATAACCCAGAAAAGGTAAGTAACTTTTAGCATCAACTTTGACACTAAACATGTAAAATATAAATCTTCCATTCAACAGAACTTGCCCACAAAATTAAAAGACAAGGGACAAACATAGGATTAAATACAACACACATAAAGAGTTAAATGGTTACCATCTAGAATATATAAATAGAATCTTCAAATCAATACCCTCAAAAAAATTCCAGTTGAAAAATGAGCAAAGAATACAGACAGACAATTCACCAAATTACAAATAACCAATAAATGTATGAAAAGATGTTCAACCTCAATAGCAGTTTTACAAGGCACCAACATGCTCATTTCCGCAGTACTCATACTAAAACAAGGTACCATTTGCAGCCTGCTACTTTTACAAAAATTAAAAAGATCTGATAGTATCTAGTGTAGGCAAGAATCTGGGTAAATGCCCGTTCATATACTGTCATTAAGAATGTAAACTGATAGTTAGAAATGTAAGATATCTAAACAAGAAAAAGAAAAAAAAGTAATAAATTAATAAATAATTTTAAAAAGAGAAAAAAAAAGAATGTAAACTGGGACAGACTTTTTGAGAGTGAATTTGATAGTGTGAAATTTTTACCTATGAAAATTTTAAATGTATATACCCTTTAACTCATCATTTCCAATTCACTTGGAGAAACCTAGCCTGCAAAAATACTTGTAAGTGTACACAAAGATACACATACAAAGATGTTCCTTGAAGATTTGCTTTTTTTTTTTCTTTGAGACAAAGTCTCACTTTGTTGCCCAGGCTAGAGTGAGTGCAGTGGCGTCAGCCTAGCTCACAGCAACCTCAAACTCCTGGGCTCAAGCAATCCTACTGCCTCAGCCTCCCGAGTAGCTGGGACTACAGGCATGTGCCACCATGCCTGGATAATTTTTTCCATATATGTTAGTTGGCCAATTCATTTCTATTTATAGTAGAGACGGGGTCTCACTCTTGCTCAGGCTGGTTTCAAACTCCTGACCTCAAGCAATCCGCCCGCCTCAGCCTCCCAGAGTGCTAGGATTACAGGCGTGAGCCACCACGCCTGGCCAAAGATTTGCTTTTAATAGAGAAAAACTAGAAATAAACTGAACTCCCACCAATAGCAGAACTGTTAAGTAAATTATGGTAAATTCATACTATAGAATACTAATGCACTGATGTAGCTCTATGCATCCTAAAATGGAAAAGTGCATCACAAAATAATATATTAATAGCTATCAATAAATATTTGTTGAATGAATGAATGTAAATATGCCCAGTTATTTAAAAAAAGGGGAGAGCATGATATATCTGCATCTAAATAAATATATAAAAAAAGATCTGGAAGGATGTATACCAACTGTTCAGTGTGGTTTCCTCTGAAGAAAGGAATGGGATTGTAATGGAGGGTAGGATCTAGGAGGGAAAAGGGAGTGATTTTTACTCTTTATAGTTTATATTATCTGAATAATTGACAACCAGTATATATTCATGCACTACTTGTATGTTAATACATGCATTTCTAATATGAATACAATTATTTTATTTATTTTTTAAGAGATAGGATCTTCCTATGCTGCCCAAGCTGGAGTGCAGTGGCTATTCAGAGACAGGATCCTAATGCAGTATAACCCCTAGCCTCGAACTCTTGGGTCCGAGTGATCCTTTTGCCTCTTCCTCCTGAGTAGCTAGGACTACAAGCAGGCATGACCACCCTGGCTCAATGTTTAATTTTAAAAAGAAAAAACTATGAAAGTGAAAACAAATTAAATAATTAGATCTCAAAGGTTCTAATCTGTATCAAGGTACCAACTAGAGTAGAATCTCAAAAACAGGATTAACTGCTATGTTTATAATGCAAAATTATCATGTACTATTCTAGGTTCTTAAGTACATTGTTTAATTGATCCTTACAAAAACCATTCCTTACAAAACAGCTTCCAGATCCCCTACCATTCTGGTCATCCTCCTCTGAATATTTGTTAATCTCCCTCTCAAAGTACCCAAAATAGGATACAACATCCCAGGTATGGTCTGGTCAATAACCTTATACAGTGAAACTAACAGGCCTCATAATATGGGCTCTTTACAATGAACATACCTAAAGTGGCTTTATATCATCTGTTTGTGAAATGCTGTTTTCGCACATCCCAGAATTTCACCAAAAATGGACATGAAGGCTCTGATTTTAGCTCACTTCTATAAAATTTTCTCATATTTTATATAAGGTTCCATTCTCTTTTTCAATATATCAAATAGAGTCACAAAACATGGTACTTAGCCACAGGAAAAACATAATTTGAATTAAATATGTCAAGTATAAACAGCATAAAATTTCTAATTTTTTAAAATATTTTTTGTAGAGACTGGGTCTATGTTGCCCAGGTTGGTCTTGAACTCCTGGTCTCAAGCAATCCTACCTCAGTCTCCCAAATGCCGGTATTACAGGTGTGAGCCACCAAACCTGGCCAATAGTATAAAAATTTTATGTTCTTTTTCATGCAGTACTATTTCTCTACACAACTGGATGTTGACTTGTAAAATAAGAAAAAGCTCCTACCAGGTGTCAAGCATGTGACTAGTACTCAGTAAATATAAATTTCTTCCCTTCAGAGTTCATAGCCTTGGTAAGGAAAATGTGTCAAAAGGACTGCTAATTAAAGGCTGTGGGAGAGCTATTGTGCTGTGGATGAAGGATAAAAATTTTCTTCAGAATAAGTTTCCTTATTTTTAAAAATATTTTAGGTATAATTTTAAAAAAATCAGGAAGCTCAATTAGATCAATTATGTTAAAGATGCCATAGGAAGAGAGACTCCTACTTATGGTAATACTTGTTTGAAGCCATTTTGAAAATATCTGAGTGTTTACTATGTATTAACAACATGCCATACTGGGATATGATGATTAAGCTACTATAGTGAACAAGAGGATAAAACAGAAAAGAAAGGTTTTAAGGAAGTGTATGGTACTTTGTAAGGATCATCTTTTCACTTGGACAGAAACAAACTCAACATGGAGAAAAATTAGTTGAAATATGTAACCTTTGGCAACTCAACGTAGTGGTCTCAAAATTGAAAGTATCTCAGGCATGGACCAGCATTGGATTTGGAGCCTAAAGACCTGAGTTCGAATATTGTGTAGGGAAAAAGACATATACGTAAAATATAAAGAGTACCATAAGAGAATTATAAATAAAATGCCATGGAAGTTCAGGGGGTTAATGAGGTTTTAATGAAGTTTCCTGCTAAGAAAGGGTTTAAAGGGTTATTAATATTCTAATATGCAGACAGCAGAAAGGAAAAGGTACTAACATTTATTGTGCATCTATGAAGTGTCACGCCCTGTGCTAAATACATCCATACATTATCTATGTAATTCTTACAACTCCATGATCTTCATTTTAGAGATTGTTACACTAATGCTCAGAGACATTAAGTATTTGCCTAAAGTCACAGAGCAAATAAGTGCAGAGCCAAGAACGAGACAACCAAGTCTGACTAAAATTCTGTGACCTTTCCATTACAACATTTTTTACTTTTATAGGAGTAGAAACAAGAGAGTTAGATAATTAGGACTCAAATAATCTTGAGCCTAATATCAGTCAAAGTTTTAGAAACTGGAATTCATCTTCTTTCCTGTGCTATGTAGTGATTTGCCATTTATTAGTTGAGTAAGTCTACAGCAATGCTTCTTAAACTTTTCCACTTAAGGGAAGAAGAAACTAAACACATCCCGAGAGAGCCCTTAAGCATGAAATCTCTTTTGAAGTATTTGAATCTTGCCTTAACAATGAATATAAATATTGCCTTCTCCATATGTTTTAATATATATAAAAAAATAAAAACTGGAGACAGAGTTTTGCTTTGTTGCCCAGGCTAGAGTGCAATGGCGTGATCACAGCTCACAGCAACCTCAAATTCCTGGGCTCAAGATTCTCCTGTCTCAGGCTCCCAAGTAGCTGGGACTACAGGTGTCAGCCACCACATCCAGCTAATTTTTCTATTTTTTGTAGAGACAAGGTCTCACTATGTTGCTCAGGCTGGTCTCAAACTCCTGTCCTCTAGCCCTCCTCCCAGCTCAGCCTCTCAAAGTGCTGGGATCACAGGCATGAGCTACCATGCGCAGCCAACAATATTTTTCACTCAAGCCTTCAAGTGAAATTGATGACAATTCTATAAATGTGTGCTATGTTATGTGACCAAAGTTTTATCTAATGGCACACTGTAGCATATCTATAGTGCAAATTCTCTAATTTGAAAATCACAGGTCGGAGAGGATAAAGTAAGTTATTTTTTCATTAGTCAAGAAACAATGATTCACACTGAGGATTATTAAGCAGCAAATATAACTTAAGTAAGATTTATTTGCCAGATTCTTATTTTCTTTTTTCAGAGACAGAGTCTCACTCTGTTGTCTGGGCTAGAGTGCCATGGCATCAGCTTAGCTCACAGCAACCTCAAACTCCTGGGCTCAAGCGATGCTACTGCCTCAGCCTCCCTAGTAGCTGGGAGTACAGGCATGTACCACCATGCCCGGCTAATTTTTTCTATATATTTTTAGTTGTCCAATTAATTTCTTTCTATTTTTTTTTAGTAGAGATGGGGGTCTCACTCTTGCTCAGGCTGGTTTGGAACTCCTGACCTTGAGCGATCCTCCCGCCTCGGCCTCCCAGAGTGCTAGGATTATAGGCATGAGCCACCCGGCCTGGCCCATACTCTTATTTTCTATGAGAACATCCTACTGAAAGCAAGAAAGCAATCCTGACCCACATATAGAAAGGAAACACCCTTTTCTCGATGTCACCACATTAATAAATAACTTGTGCCCAATGAGTAGGGATGCACCTTAACAGTTTCCATGGGCCCTTTAAGACCACTAGAAGAAATAAGGTCTTAGTCCTAGAAATGTTAAATAGATTATGCACAAATTTTTAATTATCCTTGATAACACTCCACTCCATTAAAAGGTTATCAACAGATGTCTTAAATTTTTTTCCAAAGTGTTTTCAAATGCATTATTTGATTCAACTTCAGAGTCCATTCCCAGATTAAAACAACAGCAGGCATTATCCCCATTTTACAGAATGCAAAATCAGCATCTATGATAAGGTAAGTATCTCTTCCAAGAATGTAATCAGTGGCAAAGGGAAGCTTAAATCGAGGCATTCTGATTTCCAGCTTACTGATCTACTAAAGAAAACTGCATATATTTTCATACTTAAAGTGTTTCTCAAACTGCAGCATACATTAAGCATATCACATGCTGTCCACTCAATAAGTAACTGATAAACTTGATTTCACAAACAGAAAAAGAGGCTGAACATGATTATGTAACTGGGAACATAGAATAGTACCTCTATTCTCTTAAGACACATTCCTACAAGTACTAGTTTTTATGACAAGAGAGAAAAGAATCAGGAAAGTAGGGGGGTGGGAGATAAACACGGGTTAAAAATCTCAGGAAAAATTTACATATTCATAATGGAATCTAAATTCAAGTGTTTTGTGTTTTTGTTTTTTTACCTAACAATATACTGTTATGGCTTACCTACTTGTCTTTTCCATCACTGTATAGTACTTTTTTTTCCTGTTGGAAGCAATCTACCCTCCCCCCAAAATCTATGAGACCTCGAGAATGTGCCATATAAAGGAAAATGGGCTGTTAGGCGTTTCTCCTTTCCAGTAAAATGTTAATGCAGCATATGCCAACACTGAAAAAATTCTACTTGGATTTACTGTAAAAAATGATTTATAGTATTTTTAAAACCTACGTGTTAATTTTCTTGTCATTAACTTTTTGAAGCATTCTAGTAAGTCTACAACAAAGGAAGGGAAATAAGTATTAGGACCACAACCTATGAATCTGGGTGGAACAAAGACTTCTCCTCCCATTATGCAGAGGGAACCAAGTTGCCAAAAACAGTCCCCTCAGATACCACGCGTGGTTTACTAACTGTACGTCTGGGTATAGAGAAGAAAAAATTCTCGGTCAAATGCCGCCCCTGCCTACCGTCGCCCCCGCCTCTTTTGCCCAAGGCCTCGCCCCAGAGCTACAGTCCCAATCTTTTTCTCCCCAATAAAGGGAAGCGGCGTAACCCTGTGAGTTCTATAACCTCTCGTTCTTCTACGCAGGCGCCGCTCGGCACAACCCCGGTTCTAATCCAGTCGCAGCCCCTCTCCCTGACCCCACCCAGACCCCAAAGGGCTCCCACTGGCCACTGACGTAAGAAAGGCCAAACTCGGCCCCGCGGGGCTGCCCTAAGCAGCCGTGCAGCTCCCAGCCCCGCCACTCCCCCACCTCCGCCCGGCCAAGGCGTGCCCAGAAACGGACGCAAGCGCGCCCCTCAGTGCTGGCACCCGCTCCGCCGAGGGGCGAGGAAGGATCCGCGCAGTCAGCCCCACTCGTGCCTCTCAGCAGCGGCGAGGTGGGCACGAACCTTGCGCTCGCTTTCTGCTCAGTGCCAGGACGAGGGGTGCTGCTCTGCCCGAGAACCCGCCTGGGTAGTGAGGGAAAGAAAGGTGTGGTCCGGGAGCAGCGGCCTCGAATGCGAGCCCGGCAGTTCGCAGGTCCTCATCTGGAGGTGCCGGAGCCTCACCCACGGCCCTGGACCTCTCTCAGCCAGCACCCAAGCCTACTCAGGAGCCTTTTCCGGGGCCGCAAACGCCTAGGCGCCGCCGGGTTGGAACCTCGTCAGGTGGAGACAGGAGGCGATGGGTGACCATGGCAACCCGAGGTGTTCAGCTGCCCGACCCCGCCTCCGCCTTCCGGAGTCACTCACCTGAGGGCTCAGGACGAGCCCGGAGAAGCAGCGGAGGAGAACGCAGCTGGGAGGCCGGCGGCCGGGGCCCCGAAGCGGCTGGCTGTGGACGGGAACGGGAGCGCGAGGGCGGCGGTCTGGGTTTCGCGTCGGCCCTCCCTCCTGCCGCCCGCGCGTCAATCCATCAGTTCGTCAATCCGTCTTTCTCGCATCCGCCCCTCCCGGGCCGGCGACCGCTCAGCTCAGCCTCTAGCAGACTGCGGTTGTCAAGTGCTGCTGGAGCAGAGCTCCAACCACGAGGGGCAGCCAATCGCCGCGCTTCCCCGAGGCTCCTCAGGACCCCGCCGTGCGAGGCGGCCAGGCAGGTGCCTGCGCCGAAGGGAGAGTCGGCAGGGCGGGGCGGGGCGGGGCGGGGCGGGGCGGGGCGGGCTCGGGGGTGGGGCGGCTCACAACCCGGGCGGGGGCCGGCCGTGAGGGATAGGCCAGGCCGGCTCTCCTGGGGCCAGCGGGCCCAGAGGGAAAGGCAGACGATGCAATTGCGTGAGGGCCTCGTAAGCCAGGACGTAGATCCATAGTTGACCGGTGACCCCGTGTCCCAAAATAGTGCGGACAGGGTTGTCACCTCCAAAAACAGAAGTCGTCGGCGCATTAGGATTGACTCTTAATACTCGCCCGGGATAACTTGTTAATAAAGACTAATGAGATAAATCTTGCCTCATCTCCTTCTCTTGCGGCTTTTCCAGGTCCCTGAAAACTCCACTAGTTTGTTTTTTAGTTTATTTTTCCCCTTCTTGCTTTCTCATTTTGTAAACCTGATTTGCCTTGAAGCATTTTCCAGTCTTTTAACCTTTAACTTGTTCACGGTTTTTCTCTATCCCTTTTAGTTGTAAGCCCTTTATTCCCACCCATAGGTACAACAGTATTCCACAAGTACACGTGATGCTCCACAGAGCTGAATTAAGCATTCTAAGGGTATAACTATTGAGAGCTAAGAAAGAATATAGTTACACAAACCTGTAAGAACTCGTCGTCACAAAGGCTCAAGGCCAGAGTGAGCTAGATCTCTCAAAAGGGGAAAATGGGCTAAAAGAGACTGGTAAAGACAATAAACATCAAAAAAATTTCTGGGACTCCCATGTTTATTGCAGCATTATTCACAATAGCCAAAATAAGCAATTTACCTAAGTGCCCAACTGATGAATGGTTAAAGAAACTGTGATATAGATACACAATGGACTTTTTTATTTTTTAGAGGCAGGGTCTTGCTGTGTCTCCCAGGCTGGAGTGCAGTGGCACAGTCATAGCTCACTTCAGCCTCCAGCTCCTGACTTCAAGCAATCTTCCCACTTGCCTACCAAGTAGATAGAACTACAGGCACTCACCACCACGCCCAGCTAATTTTAAAACATTTTTTGTAGAGACTGTGTCTTGCTATTTTGTCCAGGCTGGTCTTGAACTCCTGGCCGAAAGTGATCCTCCCACCTCAGCATTATAGACTGTGAGCCACTGTGCCAGGCCTACAGTGGAATCTTACTCAACCATTAAAAAGAATGAAATCCTGTCATTTGCTGCAATGTGGATGGAACTGAAGGATATTATGTTAAGTGAAGTAAGCCAGGCACAAAAAGATAAATATCTCATGTTCTCACTCATATGTGGGAACTTAAAAAAATTGATATCATGGAGGCAGTGAATAGAATGGTGGTTACCACAGGCTGGGAAGGGTAGTTGCGGGTTGGAGGAGAATGAGGAGGGGTTGGTTAATGGATACAAAAATACAGTTAAACAAGATCCAATATTTGATAGCACAATAGGGTGATTATAGTCAACAATAAGTTGGGTATATTTTATAGTAACTAAAAGAGTGGAATTATAATGTTCTTAACACAAAAAATTATAAATGCTTGAAGTGATAGATATCCCCAGTTACCCTGATTTGATTATAACACATTATATGCCTTTATCAAAATACCACATGTACCCCATAAATATATACAACTTATGTACCCATAATTAAAAATAAGCATTTTTAAAAAATAAAGTTAGAAGGAATAAATTCTAATATTTGATAGCACAATTGGGTGACTATAGTTAAAAATAATTTATTGTATACTTCAAAATAGCTAGAAGGGAAGATTTAGAATGTTACCAACACAAAGAAATAATAATCTTTGAGGTGAAGGATATCCCAGTTACCCAGATTTGATCATTACAAAGTGTATGCTTGTATCAAAATAACACATATACCATAAAGATGTACAACTATTATGTATGCATAAAAATTAAAAATTAAAAAAATACATTTCTATCAGCATCACCTTTCTTTCCAAAAAAAAAAAATACATTTCTGGAAAGGAATAATTTTATCCAATTCAAGATAAAAGAAGCAATAGCTTGAGGAAAACTCTCTAAGAAAAATATTTATAAATTTAGGGAAAACAATTAAGGCACTAAAGCTGAACTACAAAACCGCCATTGCCTAGTCTTGACTACCATAACTCCTACAAGAACGTCTTCATTAAGAACTCTCTCGGCTGGGCGTGGTGGCTCACGCCTGTAATCCTACTACTCTGGGAGGATGGTTTGAGCTCAGGAGTTCGAGACTAGCCTGAGCAAGAATGAGATCCCGTCTCTACTAAAAAAATAGAAAGAAATTAGCTGGACAACTATATATACATATATATATATATATATATATATATATGTATATATATATATATATTAGCCGGGCATGGTGGTGCATGCCTGTAGTCCCAGCTACTCATGAGTCTGAGACAGAAGGATCACTTGAGCCCAGGAGTTTGAGTTGCTGTGAGCTAGGCTGAGGCCACAGCAATCTAGCCCAGGCAACAGAGTGAGACTCTGTCTCAAAAAAAAAAAAAAAGAACTCTCTCAATGATGACAGTCAAATAAATATAAATACAGTTTAATGTTCCCAGGGTCTTGATGTTGAAAATAAAACAAGCAAACACTTTACAAATGTTTACATTGAAAATACTTTACAAATGTTTACATTGAAAGAATGGGCAGATATGATGTATTCTGGAAATAGTCTCTCAATTATTTTGCCAGTGTAGTTAATCTCAGAAACCTCCTCTAAATCGTGACTCTTGAACAACAGCACTTACAAGAGCCAGCATCATTTATTTATTTTTTCACATCATTCTTATTTTATGTTTTTATCATGATACTTTCACATTTGTGGTTTCATTTAATCCTGGAAATGGTGCCTTGTATGATATTTGCATACTGGTGTTATATCTAGGGGGATGAATGGATTTTTATAGTGATGTAGCTTCCATTTCCTTTATATCTCTGTATTTCCATTCAGTCAGTCCACTGAGAAGTGTTCAGTTACCTTGCAAAGTTCACCCACTTTAATGAAGAGAAAATTCTTTTGTACTCTTCTTTCTGAGATCAGAATTCCACTTTACCATGAGTCCTAGAAGTTGGAAGTCCAAGATCAAGGTGTCAGCATGGTTGAGTTTTGATGAGATCTCTCTTCTTGGCTTGCAGATGGCCGACTTTTCACTGTGTCCTCACATGGTCTTTCCTCTGTGTGTGCATGGAGAGAGTGAGCCAGTATCATTTGAATATTTGAATCTTCAACTAGATCTAGAAAAAGTTACTAATCAGGGACAATCTAACAAACATCTGAGCACCCACTTGGGACAAAGTGCTAGAAAAAAAGAACCTGATCTTCTAGTACTAGATTGGTTTCTGCATTCATTTAGCACAAAATGAAGTGTTTTGCCTGTGTTTTCATTTAATCCTCACATTCTCCCTTAAAACACCAGTTAATTATTCCCATTTTGGAGATTAAGGAAATAACTAGCCCAAGGTCACACAGCTAATATGTAGCCAATCAAGGATTCTAACCAATCTGACTTTTTTTTTTTTAATGAGTATTTTTTTTTTTTTTTATACAGAGTCTCACTTTGTTGCCTAGGCTAGAGTGAGTGCCATGGCATCAGCCTAGCTCACAGCAACCTCAAACTCCCGGGCTCAAGGGATCCTTCTGCCTCAGCCTCCCGAGTAGCTGGGACTACAGGCATGCGCCACCATGCCTGGCTAATTTTTTCTATATGTTAGTTGGCCAATTCATTTCTATTTATAGTAGAGACGGGGTCTCGCTCTTGCTCAGGCTGAACTCAAACGATCCACCCACCTCGACCTCCCAGAGAGCTAGAATTACAGGCATGGCCACCGTGCCCGGCCCAATCTGACTTTTAAGAACACTTTTTTCCACTCTACCTCACTGTATCAAATGGAAATTTTAGCTTGAAAACAATGGACCCTATCCTGACAAGGTAGGGAGGATAAGAGGTCTTATTTATAGTTATATCCCCCATACCCTGTGGCATAGTATTATTTGCATGTAAATTTTCAATAAATAGTAATCAGCATTGTCAGAAGCAAATACATAACCATTTTATTTCTGGGGAAAGTGGGTGGAAGGAGGGAAGGGACCAGGCACTGAAATATAAGACATCTGGTACCCCTTATCACTTGTACACTGATAAACACATTGACTATATATTTGCTTACTAATGTAACACCCAGTTTTACACTCCAGGCTTAATAGCTGTTGGCCTGGTTGGTCCTAGTGCAGTGGTGTTTACAACTAACGGATCACTACCACTTACAGATTCCTTTGTTCCTTCTTCACTCCTGTTACTTCACTTAACTAGCCTTAAAAAAAAAAATTTAAAAAAATAGCTGTTAGCCTAAGCCAGGGGTCCTCAAACTTTTTAAACAGGGGGCCAGTTCATTGTCCCTCAGACCATTGGAGGGCTGGACTATAGTTTTAAAAAAACTATGAACAAATTCCTATGCACACTGCATATATCTTATTTTGCAGTAAAAAAACAAACAGGCAAAAACACCCGCATGTGGCCCGCGGGCCGTAGTTTGAGGACACCTGGCTAAGCTATTACCTTTCCTTCTATACTCAGCCACACTGGTTAAGATTAGATCTTGTCTTTCACTCTAGTTGTTGCAATAGCAGTGAATTGTTCAGAAAGGACAAAGCTTTCTTAGATGAAGGGCTGTCCTGAGATCCCAAGTTACTGCCTCTGTCATTTGCCAAATATTTGCTGAATGCCTACTCTGCATCAGGAACTAGGTTAGGCATCATTTGGAAATGCAGGTTCTAACTTGACAAAATGATTCATGGTGCCTTGTGACTTAAATGCCTATAGGCTAAGGTGGACCCCTTTTAATATGATTCTCAAATCTTATTTTTAAAAAGGGGAATAGAAGGTTTTGGTTTCCCCCAAATAGAAAGGAATCTGTGCACAAGCCCAAACTAGGAAATCTTGCCTCAAGGAGTTCAGAGGAAGTTCAGTGGGGATAAGGGAGTTTGTTTTAGAAGCTCCACTCTCATTACTAGAACATAGGCACATACGGTACATACATATATCAAAGAGCTTTGTGCTTCAGAGTCAGCAGCACAATACCCAACATAAGGAATCCACCTAAGTGAGGCTTTGGGAGAACAAAGCACCACCCCTTCTGCTTCTTCAAACAGATCAAGGATTATGGAGGTAGAATAACTTGGATCTATCAGGGCTCGTACTAGACCCCTAAACAAAAACTTAAATTACACCTAATAGAGATAATCACACCTGTAATCTCAACACTTTGGGAGGCTGAGGAGGGAGGATCACTTGAGCCTGGAAGTGTGGGGTCCCAGTGAGCTTGTGGTCTCTGCAACAGACGGAGACCCTATCTCAAAAAAAAAAAAAAAGATGTGCTTTTATTTGTATTAATATCTGATGTGTTATATTTTATTTTGGAAAAAATATCCCTTTTTTTTTTTTTTTTTTTTTTGAGACAGAGTCTCGCTTGTTGCCCAGGCTAGAGTGAGTGCCGTGGCGTCAGCCTAGCTCACAGCAACCTCAAACTCCTGGGCTCAAGCAATCCTTCTGCCTCAGCCTCCCAAGTAGCTGGGACTACAGGCATGCGCCACCATGCCCAGCTAATTATATATATATATTAGTTGGCCAATTAATTTCTTTCTATTTATAGTAGAGACGGGGTCTTGCTCTTGCTCAGGCTGGTTTCGAACTCCTGACCTCGAGCAATCCGCCCGCCTCGGCCTCCCAGAGTGCTAGGATTACAGGCTTGAGCCACCGCGCCCGGCCTACCATTTTGATCAAGTCATTGATATATGTCAAGGGAAACTAAATGTTAGGAAATGTTACTATTAATAATACATAAAGCAAGGCCAGGCAGGGTGGCTCACGCCTGTAATCCTAGCACTCTGGGAAGCCGAGGTGGTGGATTGCTCGAGGTCAGGAGTTGAAAACCAGCCTGAGCAAGAGTGAGACCCCATCTCTACTATAAATAGAAAGAAATTAATTGGCCAACTAATATATATAGAAAAACTTAGCTGGGCATGGTGGCACATGCCTGTAGTCCCAGCTACTCGGGAGGCTGAGGCAGCAAGATTGCTTGAGCCCAGGAGTTCGAGGTTGCTGTGAGCTAGGCTGACGCCATGGCACTCACTCTAGCCTGGGCAACAAAGCAAGACTCTGTCTCAAAAATAATAATAATAATAATAATAATACATAAAGCAAATTAAGCATCACAATTTCAGATAGGTGTTTTAGGATAAGGTTAGAAAGGTTCTAGTAATAAGCTTGAGACCATTTAGTAGAACTTGCTATAACGATGGAAGAAATGTCTTAGAGATTCACTAAAACAAGTCTGGATAGGTGTCTTGTTTTAAGTTCATATGCTCCCCCAAATCTATTCTATTTCAGAAAAATCAAGTATAGTAATATTTTTTCTTTTAGAGTTTGGTCAGTAACTAAATAGGTCCTTTCCCAACAAAAATTTCAGTTATTTATCTAAAATGACCATGCAAAGGCAAATGGCAACATGTTTTAGCAATTGTTCTTCCTATCCTAAAAGAATACACCTAAGGATGTCAAAGCAGTTTACCAAGCTTTCTGTACAAGTATAAAAAATAAAGTGAATATGTACATAAAAGTCTCAGTACTACAAATATCATATAGGAACTTCTACCAATCTACTGGTAACATGTAAGAAAAGTGCTCCTTAATTTCTTTTTATTTTATTTTTTTTTCTTTTTGAGATAGAGTCTCACTCTCTTGCCTGGGCTAGGGTGCCATGGCATCAGCCTAGCTCACAGCAACCTCAAACTCCTGGGCTCAAGCAACTCTCCTGCCTCAGCCTCCTGAGTAGCTGAGACTACAGGCACGCACCATTTTTCTATTTTTAGTTGTTTGGCTAATTTCTTTCTATTTATAGTAGAGACAGGGTCTTATTCTTGCTCAGGCTGGTCTCGAACTCCTGAGCTCAAGCAATCTTCCCACCTCGGCCTCCCAGAGTGCTAGCATTACAGGCTTGAGCCACCGCACCTGGCCCTTAGTTTCTATACCTTTAGAATTTCATTTATCCAGATACCACATAGCAAAATGGTATCTGTGCTATACCTCAAATACAACAGGTGTTTAATAAATACTTGTCTGATACATCAAAACTTTTTTCTTGATCCTATCCCATAATTTATTAATAATAATGTAAATAGCTCATGTGGTCATTTACTAGGACCTAGGAAAAGCAACAGCCTTCAACAACACATTTAACACCTTGTTCACTGATTATCCACACTCCAATCTCTATTTGTGTCAAGAAGGAAAACATGGGAACCCTAAGAAAATCAGGCCTAGAGAATTGGGAATGTTCTGGGATGCAGGCAGAGATTTTAAAAGTTCTTGATTTTCAGGCATAATGCTCAGTGTTGTCAGCTCTTACAAGCAACTATGAGGCTTTCCTAAAGAACCTGGAACACGCTGGATGCAATGGTTCATGCCTGTAATCTTAGCACTTTGGGAAGCTGATTGTCACTTGAGGCCAGGAGTTCAAAACCAGCCTATGCAACATAGTGAGACCCTGTCTCTACCAAAAATAAAAAAAAAAATTAGCTGGGCATAGTGGTGCACGCCTTTGTCCAGCTACTTGAGAGGCTGAGGCAGGAGGATCTCTAGAGCCCAGGAGTTTGAGGCTGCAGAGAGCTTGCCACCCTGGGAGAGACAGAGCAAGACCCTTATAAAAAAAATAAATAAAAATAAAATAACATAAACTTGGAGGAAAAATTACCCTATTTGAATTACTTCTGAGATCAACATCTAAATGAATTAAAGATATGCAAAGTCACCATAAAGTGAAAATCATAGATAGAGCTTGGATGAGTATCATCAATAGAAGTGAGGCCTCGAGCCAAATTTTCAGTGTCAGTAACAAGACAATCCTGAAGGTGGCTCTCCAGGCAACCCATCCCTCTGCATTGCTCCAGGTCCTAGTGAAGCATTTTCCTAATTTTGTATTAACTCTATCCTATATTACCTGATGCTCTAGAGAATGCTCTCATGTAATTCCCCTCATTATGATATACCCTCATGCGTTTCCTACATGCATCTGCCTAGAGAAGGAAGAATGTGACAGTCACACAGGTACAATATTTACTTATATCTGTATCCATTTTCACACATTGGTCTTATGAGCTCGGTTTCTATGGGTCCACGCCGAGAGATGGATATACTCTCCGTTTGCTGATGAAATCAGTTTCTGAGCCTGCAATGCCGCAAATCAAACTCCGGGCTACAGCATTTTCACCCAAGTAATGCAACCTCCTGAGGCCTCTTGGAAAATAGCCAAATGACTCTCTAGGCAACAACCCTCTCCACTGATGGGAGGCCAAGTAAGCTATCTTCTCTATTTAAAAATTTCTACTTTGGCCGGGTGCGGTGGCTCACGCCTGTAATCCTAGCACTCTGGGAGGCTGAGGCAGGAGGATTGCTCGAGGTCAGGAGTTCAAAACCAGCCTGAGCAAGAGTGAGACCCTGTCTCTACCATAAACAGAAAGAAATTAATTGGCCAACTAATATATATAGAAAAAATTAGCCAGGCATGGTGGCGCATGCCTATAGTTCCAGCTACTTGGGAGGTTAAGGCAACAGGATTGCTTGAGCCCAGGAGTTTGAGGTTGCTGTGAGCTAGGCTGATGCCATGGCACTCACTCTAGCCTGGGCAACAAAGCGAGACTCTGTGTCAAAAAACAAAAAAAAAATTCTACCCTTAGAAATAATATCACAGCTTACTCAAGAACATCAATTTCAATACAGTAAAACCAATTTCAATACAGTAAGAAAAATGTTCTGCCTGAGCATCTAATAAACATGACAGCTAAAGAAAGGCATAATTTTTTTAAAGAGAGACTTTCACCTAAAACAAAGTAGGGGTGGGAACTATTATAGATTAAAAGAAATTTAGACATGCCAAATGCAATGGGTGACACCTTGTTTAGATACTTTTTTTTTTGAGACAGTCTCGCTTTGTTGCCCAGGCTAGAGTGAGTGCCATGGCGTCAGGCTAGCTCACAACAACCTCAAACTCCTGGGCTCAAGCAATCCTACTGCCTCAGCCTCCCGAGTAGCTGGGACTACAGGCATGTGCCACCATGCCCGGCTAATTTTTTCTATATATATTAATTGGCCAATTAATTTCTTTCTATGTTTAGTGGAGACGGGGGTCTCACTCTTGCTCAGGCTGGTTTTGAACTCCTGACCTTGAGCAATCTGCCCACCTTGGCCTCCCCAAGTGCTAGGATTACGGGCGTGAACCACCTAGATCCTATTCAAACAAACTGTGGGAGGCACAATAATAGCCCCTGAAAGATGTCCAAGTACTAATCCTCAGAACCTGTGAATATGTTACTTGACATGGTAAAAGAGACTTTGCTAGAGTGATTAAGGACCTTGAAACACAGAAAGTAGCCTAGGCTCTCCAGGTGGGTCCAATATAACCATAGAGAATCCTTCCCAGCTGGGGTCACAGGGAGACGTGACTACAGAAGGGTCAGAAAGATGCAACATTGTTAGCTTTGAAGAAAGGGACCATGAGCCAAGAAATGTAGCCTCTAGAAGGTGGAAAAGGCAAGTATACAGGTTCTCTCCTAGAACATCCAAAAAGGAACACAACTGTGTCAGCACCTTGATTTTAGCCCAATGAATCTAGGGTTAGACTTCTTACCTAGAGAACTGGCTAGGTAATAAATTTGTGTTGTCACTAAATGAGCAGTAATTTGTTACAGCAGCAATAGAAAACTTATATACAAACTGAAAAGAGATATGTTGAGAAATCAGGAAGATTTAAACAGGCATTGGGTGTTAGATGGAATATTGAGGAATTAGTGTTAATTTTTGATAGGATATGATAACAGTATTTGGGTTACCACTTTGTTTGAAATACCTACTGAAGTATCTATAGATGAAATAGTACAATGATGTCTAGGCTTTGATTGCAAATGATACTGCTCCCCCCTTTAAAAAGGTAGAGAAATAGATAAAAACAAATTGACAAAAAGTTGGTTACTTGTTAAAGCTGAGAGGTCATTACACTATTCTATTTTTTGTTTATGCTCAAGATTTTCCATAGTAAGTTTTTTTAAAAAGGTGAATTAACTTAGGAGAGAGCACTTACACACTCCAGATCAGCACTTTGCAAAAGAATTTTCTGCAATGAAAGAAATGTTCTCTATCAACATTGTCCAATGCTGTAGCCACTAGCCATGGGGCTATTAAGCTCTTAAAATATAGCAAGTGTTTGGGAAGCTGACGCAGGACAATCACTTGAGGCCAGTAACTCGAAACCAGCTTGGACAACATAGCAAGACCTCAACTCTACAAAAATTAAGAAAAATTAGCCAGTTATGGTGGCGAGTGCCTGTAGGCCTAGCTACTCTGAAGGCTGGGGCAAGAGGATCACTTGAGCCCAGGAGTTTAAGTCTGCGGTAAACTATGATCACACCATTGCACTTTAGCCAAGGCAACAGAATGAAACCCTGTCTCTCAAAAAAAACAAACACACACACACACACACAGAGCAAGTGCAACTGAGGGACTGAATTCTTAATTTAATTAAATTTAAATAGCCACATGTGGCTACTGGCTACGATATTATACAGTGCAGCTCTAGATATTGGAAGACAGCCATGCTGCTTCACTATCAGAATTCAAAGTTAGTAAGTTCATGAATTAAGTCAGTCTTCCCAGCCACCCTTTCTCTTTTTTGCTAAGTAGCAGTACTTAGCTTTCTGCTCCCACCTCCTACAAGCCCTTCTTTACCACAGAGGTGGGGCATGAGATCCAAGAGACAGTACAACTCCTTCCTGGCCACAGTGATTGGCCCAAGAAGAAAGTGACCAGTGCCAGGACAATGATAATCCTTGCTTGGAATTTCCTGTACTTGAAAGTGAAGCAGCTCCTTCAATTTGGAGCTTTAATGGAAATCCATACCATGCTCGTGGATCGGCAGACTCAATATCATCAAAATGTCTATACTACCCAAACTGATCTACACATTCAATGCAATACCTATTAAAATCCCATCAGCATTCTTCACAGATATAGAAAAAATAATTTTACGCTTCGTATGGAACCAAAGAAGACCCCGAATATCAAGAGCAATTCTAGGCAACAAAAACAAAATGGGAGGCATTAATATGCCAGATATCAAACTATACTACAAAGCTGTAGTAATTAAAACAATATGGTATTGGCACAAAAATAGGAATATTGACCAGTGGAACAGATGTGAGAATCCTGATATAAAACCATCCTCATATAGCCATCTAATCTTTGACAAAGCAGACAAAAACATACGCTGGGGAAAAGAATCCCTCTTCAATAAATGGTGCTGGGAAAACTGGATAGCCACCTGTAGAAGGCTAAAACAGGACCCACACCTTTCACCTCTCACAAAAACCAACTCACGCTGGATAACAGACTTAAACCTAAAGTATGAAACTATTAGAACTCTAGAGGAAAAAGTTGGAAACACTCTCCTAGACATTGGCCTAGGCAAAGAGTTTATGAAGAAGTCCCCAAAGGCAATCACAGCAGCAACAAAAATAAATAAATGGGACATGATCAAACTACAAAGCTTCTGCACAGCCAAAGAAATAGTCAAGAAAGTAAACAGACAACCTACAGAATGGGAGAAAATTTGTGCATCCTATGCATCCGATAAGGGACTGATAACTAGAATATACTTAGAACTCACGAAAATCAGGAAGAAAAAATCAAATAACCCCATTAAAAAGTGGGCAAAGGACTTGAACAGAAATTTTTCTAAAGAAGACAGAAGAATGGCCAACAAACATATGAAAAAATGCTCAACATCTCTAATCATCAGGGAAATGCAAATCAAAACCACAATGAGATATCACTTAACCCCAGTGAGAATGGCCTTTATCAAAAAATCTCCAAACAATAAATGCTGGCGTGGTTGCGGAGAGAAACACTCCTACACTGCTGGTGGGACTGCAAACTAGTTCAACCTCTGTGGAAAGCAATATGGAGATACCTTAAAGTGATACAAGTGAATCTACCATTTGATCCAGCAATCCCATTGCTGGGCATCTACCCAAATGATCCAATGACACTCTACAAAAAAGACACCTCCACTCGAATGTTTATAGCAGCACAATTCATAATTGCAAGGCTGTGGAAACAGCCCAAGTGCCCATCAATCCAAGAATGGATTAATAAAATGTGGTATATGTATACCATGGAGTACTATTCAGCTCTAAGAAACAATGGTGATATAGGATATCTTATATTTTCCTGGTTAGAGCTGGAACCCATACTACTAAGTGAAGTATCCCAAGAATGGAAAAACAAGCACCAGATATATTCTCCAGCAAACTGGTATTAACTGAGTAGCACCTAAGTGGACACATAGGTACTACAGTAATAGGGTATTGGGCAGGTGGGAGGGGGGCGGGTATATACATACATAATGAGTGAGATGTGCCCCATCTGGGGGATGGTCATGATGGAGACTCAGACTTTTGGGGGGAGGGGGGGAAATGGGCATTTATTGAAACCTTAAAATCTGTACCCCCATAATATGCTGAAATAAAAAAGAAAAAAAGAAATGGAATCCTAGAACTGCCAGCCATCATGTCCCTTTGCCATATTGAGAGTAAAACCAAAATTAGGATGAAAACTGGAGAGACAAAGAATCTTGATTCTCAAGTACTTAGATCCAGTCAACCCTGAAGTCAGCTTCATCCCTTCTTTCCCATGTTTCAGTTAGGTAGGCCAATAAATTCCTTTTTTGCTTATGCTAGTTTTAAGTTCTATCACTTACAACCTAAAAGACTTAACACAAAATACCATAAAAAAAGTTTTAAATTTGACAGTTATTAGAATAGTAAGACACTCAACATGACTGAGACATGATTCAAGTCAGTCAGTGAATTTATAACACCCCTCTGCACAGGGTAAGTAAATACAGACTAATGGTACCCGGTATATAACTTCCCTAGTGGCAGTTACTACCATTTCCTTTCTCAGAGGGAAGCAGGCCACAATTAGCAAAAATAGTGATATTTTAATATTTTATTCTACTCCCATTCTTTATATTTTGATTTAGACTGGGATAGCTTTTCAATTGGCTGTTGCTTTTTTAAATAACAAAAAGATCTAGATATGCACTGAATCTCACTATCAATTCAGGAGCATTGCAAGAATAAGAAAAAAGTTTTTAGTGAGAGTAAGCAGCTAGAATTATCATATTACCAGTAATGGGCATAATATTCTGGGAGAAAAAGGTTATAAATCATTGTCAAATTCAAGCAGTAACCTGTTTAATTTTTCATACTTTATTCCTTGTATTAATAGGTTAAAAAAGTAAAATTTTCCCAAGCACTGACTTATAGGTAATGTTTATAAGTGGCACACAAAAAGTTCAGTTTCACAAAGAGTTAACATTCAGTGATCTATTTAAATACAATTTTAATCCTAATTTTAAGAGTAGTGCTATAATAATTTAATACAATAAGCTACATACACACAAAACCTGTATATCCTGCACTACAAAAGTAGTTTCCATCTAGTTCTGCTTCTGTGATTGGTAAAATAAAAAAAAAAAAGACAAAAGTAGTTTCCATAGACACATATGATTTTCATCAAGTACACATTTCCAAAATGAACAATTACAAATATGTTAATAAAACACTATCCTAAATGCTTATCTTGCCATGAATGCCATTCAATTTTTAAGCAATGTCATTCTTGCTACTGAAAGCATTTATTTTTAGAAGCTTTAATCTGATCTGGGAAAATGAGTTATCCCAAAACTTAACAAATAGTATGTTATAAGCCCCAAAAAGTTTTAAATAAAAAAAGCCTTCTAACACAGAACCATTCACATGAAACTTTGTTTCTCCAAAAAAATAAAATCATTCTTGTTACCTGAAAAAAAGAATATTAAAACAAATTATCTTTTAAAACATTCTTACAAAAAACCTTTATTTTCCTGTATCTCCTTAAAAGAAACACAAAAAAGTTCACTATAATAACCTCTCAGACTACTTTTGTATAAAAACTTCAGAGTACATAAACCACGTTTCAGCTATCATAGAGTCAAAGATGCCATTTAAATTTCACATATTAGACAGCTACAGTACAGCTTACAAAGACACAAATACACAACACATAAATACTATTTCATCCTTTAGATAGTCAAAAGTCAGAAGAAATTGCATGGTTTGCAAGGTACTTTAACTTATGTGTGGTCATTAAAACCAAGTAAGTAATTCAAGTATGGTCATATAAAGGCAGGCAATTAATCCAATATCACTCTAAAATCTAAGGCATGAAAATAAAGGCAGAAAACTGTGTTTCTCCACCTTTCATTTACATAGGTAGGTATCAAGACCTTACTATAGAAAATATACAATTATTATATACATTTTCCCTAGAACATAATGGGAGTTTCAGTTACTACAAAAGGTGTCAAGATCCATAGTTTGCTTCATCAAATGCTTTTCTAGCTCGTTTCAATTCTTCATTCATAGTAAGTAAGTCTTTAACCCTAGCAAACTTCCTTGGGTCCTTTCGAATCAAGAAGACGATATCTTCAACTTGTACTCGACCTTGTCTTCCAATTGACATTGCCTTGTGAGTCTATTAAAAAGAAACAAATTAAATTTTTAAAAATCTAATATTTTACTGTTTTAATTCACATTTATTAATTGCTGGTTGATGTTGAAGGTTTTCTCTTCTAATTATTATAGCTATTCATATGTGAACTTTCTATTCATGTCCTTTGACCATTTTCTAGTAGGCTATCAGCAGTGTTTCTCCTTATGCTTCATAGGCACTTTAAAAAAAAATTAAAGACATTAAAACCATCACATTTATTGATGTTCCTTTTTTGTTTTTTTGATATAGTAGTTTTTGTCTTCCTTTGTATAAAATAATTTTATAATTTCTTTGTAATCACCCATTCCATTTATGCTTTGAGTCCTCCTCCATCCCAATAGCCAATAAATATTAGTAGGTTTTCTTAAAATCAAATAAATAAACCTCATCCATTATATATACGTATCCTGTGCAAAAACAAAGATTTGCCATACCATTACTTCTAATGACTAAAATATGGAAACTAAATATTTAATAATAAGGCATTGAGTAAATAGGCCGGGTGCGGTGGCTCACGCTTGTAATCCTAACACTCTGGGAGGCCGAGGCGGGTGGATTGCTCGAGGTCAGGAGTTGAAAACCAGCCTGAGCAAGAGCAAAACCCCGTCTCTACTATAAATAGAAAGAAATTAATTGGCCAACTAATATATATAGAAAAAATTAGCCAGGCATGGTGGCACATGCCTGTAGTCCCAGCTACTTGGGAGGCTGAGGCAGTAGGATCGCTTGAGCCCAGGAGTTTGAGGTTGCTGTGAGCTAGGCTGATGGACGCCACTGCACTCACTGTAGCCTGGGCAACAAAGTGAGACTCTGTCTCAAAAAAAAAAAAAAAAAAAAAAAAGACTATATGATTCCAATTTTATAAAGAGGTTAAAAATATGTACAAAAAGACAAAATGATATTCACCAAAATTTTAGCTTTAGTTGTCTATAACTGGAAGGATTACAGATTTTTATTTTCATAGCTGTATTTTTTTATACTTTTTAGATTACATTAATCAATATTACTTTTGTAAATAGAAATTTTTAAATGCATCATACTTTCTGACCCAGTAATTTTACTTCTATTATGTAGTAAGGAAACAATCCAAAACATAGGGTAAAAATTTGTGTACTAAATACAACCAAACTCTGTAATTCCCATCCCTGTAAATACAGCCAAGAAAAGGAAAGAGGGGAAATTTCATTAATATGATTATTCAACTTTATGCAGATAAAAGTAAAACAACCTGGAAATAACTTATATAATAAGGAAATGTTTAAGTAAGTTAGAAAACAATTTCAGTAAATTTTAGGTAGCTACTAAAATAATTATGATTAGAACACAAGAAATATGTATTATAAAACTTGGAGTAAAAAGAATGTTACTATGATCACTACTATGTAAAACATTATGTATCTTTAAGTAAACACTGGAAAAGGAGGGGAAGGCTGGGCACAGTGGCTCACACCTGTAATCCTAGAACTCTGGGAGGCTGAGACAGGAGGATTGCTTGAGCTCAGGAGTTAGAGACCAGCCTAAGCAAGAGTGAGACCCCATCTCTACTAAAAATAGTAAAAATTAGCCAGGTGTGGTGGTACACACCTGCAGTCCCTCCTACTTGGGAGGCTGAGGCAAGAGGATTGCTTAAGCCTAGGAGTTTGAGGTTGCTGTGAGTGAGGCTGACACAATGGCACTCTAGTCCCAATGACACAGAGACTGTTTCTAAAAAAAAAAAAAAAAGATGGAAAAAAACAATGTTGGATAATGGGAATGTGGATAATATTTTTCTTTTATTCAGGGATTTTATGTGTTTATAAATAAAATTCAGGAGGCAAGGATAGAATACAAAGGTATAATCTCCATCCCTACTGATAAATATAACCAGTAACTTCCACAAATAAGCACTCGAATGGATAGCTAATTTCAATATGATGCCATAAGTTTTAGTCTCATCTAAAGCTTATAATTTCAAATCTATTCTTCAATTAACTAAGACCAATTACAAAAGAATCTTACCATTTCAGTGATGAACTCTATGACAAGGTCTTCAAGAATATCTACTGACTCAGTATAAGGATTCTGGTCATCTCCAAAGCCATACATCATACATCTCACTATAAAAAAATCATTTTTGTTTAGTTGAACAGATTTCACAATTTGACCAAGACTTTTTAAAAATAAACTAGAAATGAACCAAGTCATAGAAGATATTGGTATAAAAACATATTTACATTATATTTGTTGTCTCCAAATATGAATTTTGGCATAAAAGGTTTAACCACAGTCGTATGAGCAACTGTTCCCACTGAGCCTCCAACAAAACTCTACTTCCTTCAGCTACTGAACCCTAATGTCAACATTTCTTTTCCTAATCTCTATCATCTACTCGTCAGTAACTCCAGAATACATTTAAGTAGGAGACTCCGTGGCAGGGACAGGATGTGTAGCAATGGCTTAGCCTTTTCTGGGAGGTGCTTTTTGTGTGTGGGCACAGCAGAGGGGCATTAAAAAAGAGAAGGCAGAATCCTTTTTGATATTACCATAGGGGAAAGGACATGAGAGAAAGTGTCCCAATGACCTTATAGGAAAAAACAGTATTCAAAAGAAAAAGCAGAAGGCTTCTACAAAGAATTCTGACATTTCATTTCCTATAATAGATCAGTGCAACTGTCAGCAAAGCCCTTTCAGGTGTCATATGAAGGAACCATAGAAAATGTAAAAGAGAAAAAAGTCTAATACATAGCAATAAAAATAACTACTAAGAGATAAAACTTACTAGCTCTTATTATATGCCAGGTACTATTTTAAGTCCTTTACATATATAAATTATTTAATCCTCACGACAATCCTTTGTATTATCATCGCCATTCTATAGATGAGAAAATGGAGGCACTGAGTTAAGTGATTTACCCATGGTCACACAGCTAAGAAATTGAATCTAAATTTGAACCAGGTGATTTGATTCCAGAGTCTTCACTCCTACCCACAACAGTATTTCTTTTTTTCTTTCTTTCTATTCTTTTCTTCTTTAATTTCACAAACTATATAACTTGTTAGGAACATTGAATATGAGGCAAACCATGACAAGAAATATCAACTAAAAAGCTAAATATGTAGATTCACTCTGGAGTTTAGTCTGACCGCTTAGATTACTGGCTTTTTATTTGTTTATTTACTTTTTGTAAGCATTAGTTTATATATCTATGAGTGATAGAAACCTAATGTACATGAGCAGGATTCTGTTAATAATTTAATAGCTCAACCCCACACTGACATTTTTATTCTTAACCTGTATTTAACTATAATAATGGGTTCTGCCCTCACTAGGACTTCTTCATATATCAAAACTTTCTTGCTAAGCTAAGGGATGTACTTATTATGTTTTCCCAGGGATTATTTTATTTTATTTCAGCATATTACGGGGCTACAACAGTATTTCACTTCAGAGTTTAGGACTGATGGGATCCATATGGACTCTTATCCTATAATCTATAAACTCCCATTTGGTCCACAGACAAGCTTAGAAGTCCTTGAGTCTTTCCTGAAATTATACAGAAAAATTTTATACATTATCTATATGTGTACATTTTCCTGGGAAGAAGAATTATAACTTTTATCAGATTCTCAAAGGGGTATGTAAATGTTAAGAAATGCTGTCAAATGCTGGAAACATTTTGTATCTTCATCTTAGTGGTGGTTACAAGTGTGAGTGTATATATACACATACAGTTAGTTGTCTCTAAATACCCATGGGGGCTTGGTTCTAGGACCTCCCATAGATACCAAAGTCTGCAGATGCTCAACTCCCTGACATATGGATAAAATGGCATAGTATTTCAATATAACCTATGCACATCCTATGTGTATTTTAAATCATCTCTAGATTACTTATAATACCTCATACAATATAAATGCTACGTAAACAGTTATTATACTGTATTGTTTAGGGAAGAATGACAAGAGAAAAAAAGCCTGTACATTTTCAATACAGTTGCAATTTTTTTCCCAAAATATTTTCTATGGGAGGTTGGTTAAATCCATGGATGTAGAACCCATGGATACAGAGGGTCTTCTGTATAGCATATGTAAAATTCAACAAGCTGTTCATGTAAGACTTGTATAATTTATTGTATGTAAGTTTTATATATTTTTAAAAAGAAAGAAATTCCTAGAACACTTGTAAAAGAAGGAAGGAGTACATTAAGACTAATTCCTAATTAGGAAAAGTAAAAACTAGAAGTGAAAAGATAATAAAATAGGCCAAGCCTACAGAAGAAAAGGGTGACTTGGAAATCAGCCTGGGATAGAAGTATCCCTAGGGTTTACACAGGCACGAGCCTTTAGTTCCAGAAACAGAAGGTAGAAAACAAGCACAGGAGCCAATATTTTCTCTCTCTTTTTTTGGATTCTAAAATTATTTTTTTGCCTTTTTTTTTTTTAGATAATTTTAGACTTACAGATGAATTGCAAAAATAGTACAGAGCTCCCATATGCCCTATATCCAGCTTCCCCTTATGTTAACATTTTATATAACCATAGGCATTTATCAAAACTAAGAAATTAACATTGGTACAAGTACAGACCTTGTTCAAATTTTACCAGTTTTTCACCAATGTCCTTTTTCTGATCCAGGATCCCACACTATTTAGTTGTCATGCCTCCTTAGTTTCCTCCAACCTCTGACAGTTACTCATCTCTTCCCTGTCAAGACCTTGACACTTTTGAATCCTGGTCAGTTATCTTGAAGACTGTCCCTCAATTTTGGTTTGTTTGATGTTTTCTCATGATTAGACTGAAGTTATACATTACTATAATAGAAAGGATACAAAGAAGGTGATGTGTCCTCTTAATGCATCATTTATCGGGGGTATGTGATGTCAATATACTATATATTGCTGGTGATGGTAACTTAGATCACTTGGCTACTATAGTGTTTGCCAGAATTCTCCACTGTAAGCTTACTGTTAAATATTCTGAGGAAAATATTTTGTCACTAACATTTTGATGGGTAGAATTCACCAGTAGAAAAAATATTTCATTGGCAAAGGAACACTTATTATATAGGAATTATGTAAACTGTATTTGGTTAAAGGGTTTATAAAAGCATAAGCAAAAGCCAGTGAATGCTTTGATATTCTACGTTATATTAACAACAACAACAAAAAATTTTTTTAAAAAAAAAGAGAGTTCGGGAGAACAGATTTTTGATCAGTAAGATATATGAAGATTCAGGTAAGATAAGGAGAAGACTGTGAAGATTCCAAATTCCTGTCATCACAAAAATAAAATAATCCAAATGGAACAAAGGTCTTTACTAACAACCAACTGAGCAAGCATCACTGTGGGATGCTTTGGTATAGAGATGCCCTTTTTATGCTGACCACATACAAATGAAGTAAATAGCATCAGACAAATGGAATAGGGAGTGGTCAGTTTTAGGTGAGGAACTGAGATATAGAAAAAGATTTAAATGGTTTAAAAATAAATAAATAAAAAACACCGACCTTGTAGTTTCAAGGGCATTTGCAAACTGCTCACAGATGACCCAGCCTAAATAAACCAGGTATTCATAAATCCATGTTGCCTCATTTCTCAATACTCAGCAATAACTATAAAGGGCACAGGACTGGGAGATGGAATGCACATTTGCATAGTGCCTTTTAGGGGCTGGCCTGGACCACCAGTAGTAGCAGCAGCTCTCCCTCTTGCCACTGCCAAAAAGGGTCAAACCTGTCTACTGAGGGGTAAGGACAGAGGACCAATACATTATAATCTCCAAGCCATTTATTTTAGTGCCTCATGCTGTTCACCACCTTCTTAGTTTGTTCTCCGCCTTAATCCAAAGCCCCAACTTAGTTCCTACTTTCAGCACTTATTCCTGGACCCGTCATTACCTGTTGCTTAAAATCAAATGAGTCCTCTGGGAGGCCAAGGTGGGCAGATTGCTCAAGATCAGGAGTTCAAAACCAGCCTGAGCAAGAGCGAGACCCCGTTTCTACTATAAATAGAAAGAAATTAATTGGCCAACTAATATATATAGAAAAAATTAGCTGGGCATGGTGGCTGTAGTCCCTGCTACTCAGGAGGCTGAGGCAGAAGGATTGCTCGAGCCCAGGAGTTTAAAGTTGCTGTGAGCTGGGCTGACACCATGGCACTCACTCTAGCCTGGGCAACAAAGAGAGACTCTGTCTCAAAAAAAAAAAAAAAAAAAAAAAAATCAAATGAGTCCCTGCTTCTATTGCTGACAGGTTAAGGGACAGGAAAACTAACAGAGGTATGTTGTTCTGCCCTGAATTAAAACACTGATCACATTTTCTTATTAAATATATATATAAAAATAATTTTTTACACATATATAAAACTGGTGTTAGGATCATTACTATATGATTCAAAAGTTAAACAGAATTTTATGGGCAAGTCTAAGAACATTGTCCCTACAGGGAAACATTCAGAACAATAAATGCTCTTTGAAAGGACATATCCAAAGGTTTTCATCATCTGTAATAAAATCATTGTCAAACACAACTTACATTCTTTAGAAAAAAGTCTCTTTCTTTTACCCTGTCCACCTTCTGCACCTCCTCCAATTTCTTCATTTTCTTCCTCAAACTAGAAGTTAAAATGTATATACAGAAATGTCAACTGATTGCATTGCATGTGATATTTTAATAATTAAGTCTTTTCATTTTCAACATTGATATCAAGCCAGAAAGCCTAAAGCTAACAGCAATAGAACATGAATCCTTAGCACTGAAGGTGCCTTAAAGACTATCTAGTCCAACTTCCAACTCATGTAGCAATGGCTTCTACAAGATCCCTAAGAAATAATTCTACAGCCTCTATGTTTAAGAGTTCTAATGAACCACCAGTTTTTTTGTTTTTTTTTTTTAAACCAAGCTGGCCTACTGCTAGACATACTGCTAAAGAGTTGGTATTGAATCAAGGTCTACCTCCCTGTAGTAAGCAAAACTAATATTTACTAAGCACCTGCTTATACAGTGCTAAAAAGTTTCCTTCACCCTATTTTATAACAAGAAGACCGACGCTCAAAGTTAATAAATTGCTCATAGAGAATGGGGACTTTGAAATCCAGGCTCCATGACTTTTGATCCATTATTTTTCCACTACTTCACAGTAAGCATACAGTTTTGTTACCAGTTGAACTGTTGGTTCATACTAAGCACTGATAAATACTAGGTTTGACCTCTAATGATTCTTTAGGTGTTTCAAAGGGTGTCTGGCAAATATAGACCAAAGCTGAAGGGAAAGGGGTCACCCTCCTACTCTTCCTTCATGTCTTGCCCCACGTACTAAAATGACAATCCAAAGGCAAAAACGAGGCCGGGAGCGGTGGCTCACGCCTGTAATCCTAACACTCTGGGAGGCCAAGGCGGGAGGATTGCTCCAGGAGTTCGAAACCAGCCTGAGCGAGACCCCGTCTCTACTAAAAATTGACCAACTAAAATATACACACAAAAAATTAGCCGGGCATGGTGGCGCATGCCTGTAGTCCCAGCTACTCGGGAGGCTGAGGCAGGAGGATCGCTTGAGCCCAGGAGATTGAGGTTGCTGTGAGCTAGGCTGACGCCACGGCACTCTAGCCTGGGCAACAAAGTGAGACTCTGTCTCCAAAAAAAAAAAAAAAAAAACCACAAAGGCAAAAGCGTCCCGAACTCCCCGGGCTGATTTCATTAAGGAAGACAGACCCTCTTCTGAGCTCGGCCACTGCTACTGAGCCCGAAGGAGTGAAGAAATGAGAGAGCTGGGACAGAGATGGTTACTCACGGCGGGGTCTTCTTCCTCATCCGCCATCCCACCAGTCCGCAAGCCTAAGGTGCCCCAGCGGCTCGCGTTCTGCGGATTTTACTACTTCCGCTGCCTCACTTCCGGTGACGCGCTAGTCGGGCCACCTACTGCTGGAGAGTAACCGGAGGTATGCTTAGCGGCGTAACCAAGGCAGTCCCCAGGGAAGGAGGGTTCAGATTGTCTCTGTAATCCCGAAGAAGGAATCTAAAATTAACAAAGAAAAGGAAGTCATAGGGTAATGGTGTGTATCTTGTCACCCCATCTTTGCTTCTGCATGTTTTGAATCATGGCTTCCAGATTCCGTACTGTGAAGCTATGGGTCAGGCTAGCAGTTGTCGGTCTGACTGAAAGCGTTATTTAGTTTCAAATAAACACTGTTTTTTTCCAAGCACTGTGTTAATTATTGGGGGATACTGTGCTTCACTACTAGTTTCCAAGAGGACAGTGTCCCTAGAATGAGAAGATTTAAAATTCTGTGGGTAAGCTTTTGGTCAGAACAATGATTGGGAAAACCATGAGCCTTAGAAGACTAGAGCTAGGGATACAAGTATGTCCTGCAATGTAACAGATGATGCCACACAACGAAAATCCCATAATACATGGGATTTCTGAATGTCTTGCTAAAAATTCAGTGAGTGAAAAGGATAATTATCTGTGAGACAGGTACCTATCTTTGTTAACATACAAACACAAAGCATTTTCCCCATGCTTTTAATGTACGTTGAATTTTCTAGGAACATATATCATACTTTATTTTGTTTGGAACTCATTAAGAGCTTTGGACTGTTTCAGGAAATAATGTCACCATCTCACCGCAGTCAGTCTGCATTCCTAGCTTCTGCATTCAAGGTGAGTCTACACAGAACAAGTAGAAGCATCAGAAATCTTCATTATACCCTCTAGTGTAATCATGCTTAAGCATGTACATATTAAAACATAGGTTATTATCTTTATCTATATTACAGTTAGGGCATTATATGTTATTTTAAAATTATGTGAATAGGTAAGTATACTATTTATTGCTGTATAACAAATTACCCCAAAACTTAATGGCTTCAAACAAACATCACACAGTTTCTGTCTGTGTGTCAGCAATTAGGGTGCAGTTTAGCTGGGTACCTCTGGCTCAAGGTCCCTCATGTTGCAGTCAGGATGTTGGCTGGAGCTGCCATAATATCTTAAGTGTTGATGGTGGAGGATCCATTTCCAAAATCCCTCACTGGGTGGTAGCATGATTCAATTCCTTCAGGATATTGGACTAAGAACCTTAGTTCTTTCTTTACTATGGCCCAGAAGCCTCCCTCAGTTCCTTGCCACATAGTCCTTTTCTTCTCCATAGGACAGCCCAGAACATGGCAGTTGCCTTCTTCCAGAGCAGACAAATGAGAGAACCCAAAAGACAGAAGTCACAGTTTTTTTGTAACCTAATTTTGGAAATGACATCCTGTCATTTCTGCCCTGTTCTTTTCAGTAAGTGCAGCCCACACTCAAGGGGGGATTACATAAGGATGAGAATATTAGGATGGGGAGTTCATCAGGAGCTGTCTGAAAGACTACCTACCAGAGTAAATTATATTATCTGTGAATTTCACTTCAGAATAGTGAAGAAAACATATTTGTTATTTAATGGGGGTTGTTGGGTCTGATAGGGTTGAGAACTGCTCTTAGGCAATGATCAAACGCTGGCCTTGTCCAGGGGCTTAGGTATAAAACATGCAGAGTGTCCATTATCAGAGTAGATAGGTAAAATGTGCTGGATGCACACCAAGGAGTACTATACAGCAATCAGAAGTGATGGACTGGTAACATGGACAGAACTTAAAAACAGTGTTAAGTAAAAAAAGTAAGAAACAATGGGATCTACAACAATACCATTTACATAATTAAAAATATACATAAAACAATATATTTTACAGGAACATATTTTAAGAGCATAGACATTAAATATATTGGAAAAGTTGTAGTGTAGGAGAAATGGAAATAGGGATAAAGGGAATAAATAAATAAAAAGTGAGGATCTTTAGAAAGGTCAGTTGCAATAGTATGCCATGAACTGTGGAGTAGAAATAATTCAATTCTCTGAACCTGAGATCCAAAATATAAAGTGGAAAAAAAAATTGTGATGAGCAGAGCAGAAATAAAGTACAGAGAGTGAAAAGGCATGGTGTGCTTCTACAAGATGTTCCAGGTGGGTTGCCAGAACCAAGTTTGTTGGGTGGGGATACAGGAAATGAGGCTGGAATTGGAGTTTGAAAGGTCTTAAATGTTCTCTTCAAAGCCTGAACTTCAAAATGCAAAGTGCTTGGGAGGTCTTTAAGCAAAGTAGTCACATGACTATCTTTTAAAAAAAGATCACTTTAGCAGGGAAACTACCTAGGATGAGAGATGATTATAATCTGAATTAAAGAAAGGGAAGCAGCAGAAAAAGGAATTGATTTAAGAGAAACTTTAGGAGATCCAGTTTATAGGACTTTGTGACAATGAATCTGAGATCTATGGAGAGGTTTATATCTAGATGCATTGAATGCTATTAATAAGAAAGAAAAAGGGGAAAGCACTTGGGGGTGGAAAGAATGAGTTTAGTTTGAGTTTGAGACTCTAGATATGTCCTACAGACTGATGGAAGTATAGGCCTGGAAATGCACAAGAAATTAGGATGAGAGAAAATGATACAGCAGACATCAATACAAAGGTGGTATTTTAAAGACTACATGGGAACAAAAGCAAGAGAGAAGGGAGGCAAAGAGCAGATCCCTAGAAACAATACATCAACAAGACAGAAAAGAAAGAAGGAATGGCCTAAGAAGAAAAGATAAAAGAAGGATGAAGTGGAGGAGGAAAGGGAGGAGTAGGAGAATAAGAATATACTTTGGGGCTGGGTGTGGTGGCTCATGCCTGTAATCCTAGCACTCTGGGAGGCCGAGGTAGGAGGATTGCTTGAGCTCTGCTGTCAAGCAAGAGGGAGACTCTGTCTCTACTAAAAATAGAAAAAATTAGCCAGGCATCATGGCACATGCCTGTAGTCTCAGCTACTTGTGAGGCTGAGGCAGGAGGATTGCTTGAGGCCAAGAGTTTGAGACCAGCATGGCAACATGTGTGACCCCATAGCTACAAAAAATTTAAAAATTAGCTGAGTGTGGTGGTGCATGCCTGTTGTTCCAGTTACTTGGGAGGCTGAGACAGGAAGATTGCATGAGGCCAGGAGATTACCATGAGCTATGATCTCACTGCTGCACTCCAGCCTGGGCAACAGAGTGAGACCCTGTCTCTGAAAAAAAATTATTGGGCCTAGAGAGAAATTGAGACAGCAATCACATCCTAACATCCTTCTTCCCCTTTTGAGCTATGTATTCATCTCTTGAAACTGCTTGCTACTGCCACAAGTAGCTATAAATTAACCTAATAATGTCACACTGGACCTATAACTCACACTCTACAGCTTATTGATGCATAGCCAATTGCTAATCAATGTTACTTCTGTAAATAAACCAGTGAGAATTCCTGACAAACAACTGTGTATAAGCCCACTCCCTGTCCTCCTTTTTTAACCTTTAAAAACCTGCTTGTACCATTCTACCTGGCAGCCATGGATTTAAAAAAACTGCTTGTAACAAAGGCTGACTGGAGCTCATATCCAAGATTACCCAGGTCTGCGTCTTCTGTGCAGCTGTCTTCACTTTGGCTCAAGTAGACTCTTTACATTTTGTGTTTCAGCCTCTTCCTTTTATGTTGACAGTGTATAGTTGGATACTGAAGGGTAGAAAAGCAAGGAGAGGAAAGTAGCCTTAAGAAGGCAGTAGGATCAAGGAAAGACTTTGATTAAATGATTACTGAATGAATGAGGCTGTGAATTTATCCCAGACACTTAGCTAACTGATCAGAAAAGCCAGACTTTCATTATAGAAAAAAAGTGGAATGAACTTTTAAAGAAAAGGTTAATGACAAAAGAGATTTGTTCACAAAAAATTGGAGTCAGCAGAGAAGCAGACAGGTGTAATTGGTAGAAGGGAGAAGCAGATCTGAGTTGTGTGGGGATAATTTGAAAGGAATGGCAGGGGTGGGATTATCAGAAATGAGGACGGCAGGGGGTTTAGGTGGTGGGCTTCAGACAGGTGTTAGTGATGGGATAGGAGAAGAGGGGCAGGTGCCGCCAATCAGACTCTAAATCTAGACAGAGGCTTTGCAGTTCCACCTACCTCCACTGCCACCCCTCCATCGCAGGGTGTAGACTCCCTATTAGTGAAGTAATATCACTTTTAAAATGGCTTTCAGAATTTCCACAATAATCTTATGCAGTCTTTTAAAAACATTTTTTTTTTTAATTTGTCAGGGTGCGGTGGCTCACACCTATAATCCTAGCACTCTGGGAGGCCAACGTGGAGGACTGTCTGAGCTCAGGAGTTTGAGACCAGCCTGAGCAAGACTGAGACCTCATCTCTACTAAAAAAGAAAATTAGTCGAGTGTGGTCACATGTGCCTGTAGTCCCAGCTGCTCAGGAGGCTGAAGCAAGAAGCTCGCTTGAACCCAGGACTTTGAGGCTGCAGTGAGTTATGATGATACCACTGCACTCTAACACTCTATCCAGGGCAACAGAATGAGACTCTGTCTCAAGAAAATAAATAAATAAATAAATTGGTTTTCTGCTGAGACACCTTTTCCTTCTTGGAATATTGTGTAGTCTAGCTATTTGCTTGTGTCCCAAATAATGCCCACACTCCTTGGTTAAATATGCAGGTTCTGAGGTCAGATGGATTGAGTTTGAAATCCTAGCTATACCCCTTATCAGCTGTGTTACCTTGAGACAACTTATTTGACTTCTTCATACATTTCCATTTCTTCATCTGTGAGATGGGGATAATCAGAGGTTATTATGAGGCTTAAATGTGTTAGTTAATACCATAGGTGATTTGGGTAGTACCTGGCATGTTGTGTCAGCTTTTTTTATTCAAGAACCTACCTTTCACCATTGTCTTCTGCCGTTCTCCTTCGTGAACTCTACATTCCAGTTCCACAGAGTCACATTCAATTATTTATGCAATAAATATTTATCAAGCACCTGCAAAACGTTCAGCACTTGCTAGAGGACTGTGGATAAAATGACAAACGATGCAAATGAACCTTACAGTATAGCAAGGGAACATGAATTCAGTACATATTGTATGCTTTGGAAGCTTATGATGGGAGAAAAAAGACCCAAGAAGGTCAGAGAAGCCTCCCTTGAGTGAGATTTGAGTTGAGACCTGAGAGATGAATGGGAATTAGCCAGTGACGGAGAGAAAGGGTGAACTATGCCCTAAACTCATCTTGCTTGTACTTTTCCTTTCTAGACCTTTGATCACTGTATTCCTTTCCCACTAGAATACTTTGCCTTTCTGCCTATTAAAATTCCTCATGCCTTTCAGGCCCAGCTAAAATGTCTGCTCCTCAATAAAGCCTTCTCTGAGCTCTCCAGCTAAAAGCAGTTTCTCCTTCTATATTCCCACAGCAGTTAGTTTTCATTTTCCTTTGACACTTCTCACTTTCCACTGTATTTTCTGGTTATTTAGACACACAGCTTATCTTTTTCTACAAAATCTTAAACTTACTAAGAACAGAGTCTGCTTCTCATTCATCTTTGCGCTCCCAAAGGCTAGCACATTCCTTAGATTTAGAAGTTCCGGAACAAATATTTGTAGCATAAATTAATGCCTGTTTGACATCCCTTTTCAAATATGTTGTAATTCAAATGAAGCTATTGTTGCAAGTTGTGCCTTTGAGACTAAATTTACTCTTTCGTTAAACCAGAATGCCATAGTCATGGTCCCCATGACTGATTAGTGTTCACCACAATGACTGAAACAACCCTAACAAACAGGCCACTGTTCTTGACTGACAAGCATTTGGCAACAACTGCCAGTTCTCCAGGGTAGGCTGCAATGACCTGGGGAAGGACTGTATGAATTGAGAGTACACTAGGGCTCTATTTATTTCTTGCAATTGGGCTACAACAGCCAGTGACCCATGCTTTGGCCTGATGAGAGACAAGACTGCAGGGGATGGGTGGCAGTGAGGCTTTTTAGGATAACAGAAACATTAATGCTTGTAACAAAATCATCAAAGATCAATATCAGTGGAAAGCACTGTAATTTGAGGCAGCGTGATAACAAGAGGAAGGGATCTTTGAAGTTAGACCTGGGTTTGAATCTTAACTAGTTATGTGATCTCACCCATGTGCCTTCCTTGAACACCAAGATTTCTCATTTTATTTTTATTTATTTATTATCAGTACTCAGGAGAGCTAAACATATTTATTTTAAAGACAGGGTCTGGCTCTGCTGCCCAGGCTGGAGTGCAGTGACCCAATCATAGCTCACTGTAACCTCAAACACCTGGGCTCAAGCGATACTCCCACCCCCTCAGCTTTCCAAATAGGTAGGACTACAGATGTGCACCACCTAATTAAAACAATTTTTTTTGTGGAGGCTGGGTCTTGCTATGTTGCCCAGGCTAGTCTCCAACTCCTGGCCTGAAGCACTCCTCCTGCCTCAGGATTACAGGCATGAGCAACCTCACCCAGCCAAAGATTTCTGATTTAAAAATATCTTCTTCGAAACAAAGAATTGTTTCACGAAGTTGTGAAAATCAAAGCTAGTGTTTTTACAAAGCACAATGCCTGTACTCAATTAAAATGTGTTTATTCATTTATCTTACCCAACATATTTTGTTCTCTGAGGGCAGGGACTTGTTTTTGCCTCTATTCCTGCAAAATCTAGCAAAGTACCCAGCACATAGTAAACATTAGTAAATACTTTTTTTTAACAAATAAGCAACAACAATAGTTAATATTTATAGAGCATTACTTCATGCCAGATATTTTAAATAGTAATTCTCTTAATCCTCCAACAACCCTAGAAAGGAGCTACCATTAAAACCCAGTTTTACTTAGGAGAAAACTGAATGTATTTTTTTTAGACTATAAATTCTTGGCTAGGTGCAGTGGCTCATATCTGTATTCCCAGCACTTTGGGAGGCTGAGGCAGAAGGATTGCCTGAGCTTAGGAGTTCGAGGTTACAGTGACCTGTGATCTGGTCAATACACTCCACCCTGGGTGATAGAGTGAGACCCAGACTCTAAAAAAATAAAATAAAATAAGATAAAATTCTTGATACAATGAATTTTGAAATAAAAACCTGGTGAGATTCACTCTATTCAATAAAAAAGGTAAAATATAAAACCTGAAAAAAAATATAGTGGAGAAAGAAGAAAGAAAATAAATGTAAAAGTGGGAGAAAGAATAAGAAGAAAGACAGACCCGTGGAAAAAGAAGACAGAAAAAAAATAAATTTTGAACAGAACAAAAAATAACTATTCAATCAGAATAAGATATCGGTCATTATCACTGTCCTTTAAAAATAGTAATTGGCCCATTAATCCCTCTTCCTAGTTCTTAAACTTTGATTTCTTTATCCTTAAACTTTAATCTTAATCTCTGAGAGTGATAGAAGAAGAAAGAATTACCTTTCAGAGCATGACAAAAATTGGAGAGGTTTTCATCTTAGTAAAAAAAAATGGAGAGATAAAGTTATCTCTAAAAAAGTGAATGGCATGAGCAAAAATAACAAAAGACTGTATATAATAGTCTTTTCACAGCCGAAGCTTAATGTCCACCTAGGGGACAGTGGAAACTGCTGCCAGAAGGCCTTGATTAGCAGGCTAAGGAGTCACCCATCATTCAGCAGGAAGCAGTTGCTGTTAAAGGAAACAGCAGATGTTGCAGGAAGAAAAATTTTCTAGTCCTGAATTCAGAAGACCAGAATTATTGTGTATTATACTGGGCAGTTCTTACCTTAACCCTCATTTGCTTTATTTCTAAAATAGGAATAACAAGGTAGTTCTTTTTTTTTTTTTTTTTTTTTTGAGACAGAGTCTCCCTTTGTTGCCCAGGCTACAGTGAGTGCCATGGTGTCAGCCTAGCTCACAGCAACCTCAAACTCCTGGGCTCAAGTGATCCTCCTGTCTCAGCCTCCCGAGTAGCTGGGACGACAGGCATGCGCCACCATGCCCAGCTAATTTTTTCTATATATGTTAGTTGGCCAATTCATTTCTATTTATAGTAGAGACGGTGTCTCGCTCTTGCTCAGTCTGGTCTCGAACTCCTGACCTCGAGCAATCCTCCCTCCTCAGCCTCCCAGAAAGCTAGGATTACAGGCGTGAGCCACTGGGCCAGGCCAACAGGGTAGTTTTGAGGACTAAATAATATCATGACAAAGTTGGTTTGCCTTAAAAATGTTAAAATGTTATAAATATGTAGGTCTTCATTGTTGTGAAGATTTAATTGATGCTTAAAGAAGACTGAAATTGTAACCTCACTAAGGTGATAGATGGTAGGATTAAAAAGGGAGCAATTTCAATGACATTTTGAAAAAATAATTTGATTTTTAAAATTTTACACATTTTAAACTTAGTTATTAAGGAAAAGGGATATTAATCATAGAAATGGGAAAACAGAGGGAAATGAGTTTGGCTTTAAACAAACATTTCAGATGGCAGAAGAACATCTGTTAGAAATGTAGAACTGATGGTGACACCACTATGCAGGAGATGTAAAAAAAAAAAAAAAGAAATGTAGGACTGGAGCTTGGGTAGGACATCAAATTATGAACTCTGCATAGAAGTGATAGTTGAAGCCTTAGAGCAGAATAGGTCACCAATTGACAAAAAAAAAAGTGAGTATATTAGAAGATTGTATTTAGGTGGAAGAAGAACCTGGATAAAGAGAACAATCAGTTAGTTAGGAGCAGATCAGTGGAGACAGTGCAGTTCCACAGTATTCAAAAAGGAGGAGAATTTTTTGAGATGGAGACGTATCATATGATTCAGTCTAAATTAGTGAACATGAATATGTTTAGGACCTGGTTGGAATGGTTTAGGGCCTTTATCCAGCCTTCGTGCAGGGGTTGGACACTCAGTTGGATCCTGGTGCTGCTGCTGCAGCTTCAGATAGCAGTTGATGAAAGGTTCAAGGACCTAGGCAATAGGGATTTTTGTTCTGTTTTGTTTTTGAGTGGTTCTTTGAGTGGTTCTGAGCAGTTCTTTTGGGCAGGGGATTTGTCTACGTGCACACATATGTAATCTGAGTGGTTGTCTGGCCTTGTCTTAGGTCTAGTTCCATACATCTTCCATTTATTCTTTGCATATGCATTTATGTATATTTTCTCAAAGAATTTCTTCTGTGTTAGGCCTTTTGGCTTGGCACTCCAGCTTGGAGAAGGCTGCTCTGCCAGGTTTTCTTCCGGGTAACCAAGCAGGCCGCAGCCAGCAGATGGCACTGCAACAGAGAGGAGTAGAGTCCTTTTAGGTCTTTGACAACCACAGCAGGCTTCAGCCTCGGAAGACTCAGTGTTGCACTTTCGTGGGACTCTAATAAAGCAGGCTGAATTGTGTGCAATTAAGGATTTCAGTTTAAAGAATGAAGTCTGTAGTTTTGTCTCCTTCACTCTAACCCCATCTGACTATGTCTATTGTCACGTTGTCCAAGTGTCAAAGTGCCCTCAGAGAAGCGCTGACTAGATATCGCCGAAGTCTGGCTAACGTGGCCGAGGTGACCCCAGCATGAATTAAATATAGGAGATAATCGATACTCTTCTGATATTTTAAGGAAAAATCTATACAAACAAGGCAATTATCTAAATGTTTCCCAACGTGGTCCTTTAGGATATGAAATGTGCTACTTGTTTTTATTTTATTTTATTTTTTGAGACAGAGTCTCACTCTGTTGCCAGGGCTAGAGTGCCATGGCGTCAGCCTACCTCACAGAAACCTCAAACTCCTGGGCTCAAGCAATCCTTCTGCCTCAGCCTCCGAGTAGCTGGGGCTATAGGCATGTGCCACCATGCCCAGTAAATTTTTTCTATATATTTTTAGTTGGCCAATTAATTTCTTTCTATTTATAGTAAAGATGGGGTCTCGCTCTTGCTCAGGCTCTTCCTGGTGGAAATCTAGTCATCTTGCTCCTTAAGTTTCCAGAGTCCTCACTATTACTCTATGGAACCCTCGTATGTGGGATGTAAAGTTTCCAAATGAAATAAGGAAGTTATTTTCGAACTAGTGACCTTGAGCGATCCTCCCGCCTCGGCCTCCCAGAGTGCTAGGATTACAGGCGTGAGCCACCACGCCCGGCCTGTGCGACTTGTTTTTGTTTCAAAGTTCCTTATTTCATTTGGAAACTTTACATCCCTCATACGAGGGTTCCATAGAGTAATAGCACTGGAAACTTTAGGAGCAAGATGACTAGATTTCCACCAGGAAGAGCCGCGCAGCAAGGGCAGTCCGGAGGCCACAGGGGCCGCTTTTTGACCCCTGGTGTTGGGGTTCGCTTAATTGGAGACCTGGAATGATGAATACCTCTCGGTTGCCGGGGGCTGCTGCTTTTACACACACACACACACACACACACACACACACACACACACACACACACACAGCAGCCGTCACAGCGCAAAATAAAGTACAAAAGTCCAAGCCTTTACCTTTCCAAACACATTGACGGGAACCGATCAGGTTGCGCCCCAGCTTTAACTCCGCAGGAGCACGCAGAGGAGACTTGGTTACCAAGGCCACGTAGGAAGCCTCCAGGATAGCGTTCTTCTTAGCCTACGTAAGCACGCAGGTTTCCTAGCTCGGCAATCGGCTAGCCACTCCCGATAGCGTTCGGCGCTCGCCTCTCGGCCCCTGCGCTTGCGTACTACGGCTCCTGCCCGTCGTCTCGGCCCGGATCGGGAAGTGTCAAGTGGGAGTCGGGTTTCCCCGCCTTCGCCGCTGCCACCGCTGAACCCAGACCCTCTACCTAGTTCCAGGCCCATCCGTCATGACGAACGGTGAGAGCTGGTGCCCCGAGCGGAAGGTGGGAGTGAAGGAAGGGGGTAACGTGGCGGGCGGGGCCAGGACTGACGTGGTCGTTCTCCCCGCCCCCTCCCAGCCCAGCCCCCCTTGGCCTCTCGGCGCCCCTAACTTCTGTTCCCTGTGCTGCTCCACAGAAAGGGCTTCCCCCTTTCTGTATCCATTTAGGATCCCCACCCCATCTCCCTGTGCCTTTCGGCACCTCGAGTCCTCGGTCCCTATCCTTTGCTTTCCCTTTTCTCTTTCCTAGAAGTTCTGTCTGGCCCTTAGGGAGGCCAGCCCCGGTACAACTACTGCTGTTTAGATCCAGGGAAGAGAGAGGATCCTCCTCCCAGCCCACTTATGTTCTCATACTTTCGGACAGTAGGCTTGTTGAAAGGACCAAGAAATCATAGAGAATATCAAATCCTACATGTTTGGGGGTACGTGAATGTAGACCTCCCAAAAAGTTCTGCTTGTTTAGGAAAAATGCCGGGAAACCTTCTCTTGTTGGATTCTTAAGTCCTGGCTGGGTGATCCCATCTGGAGACCCTGGCTAGTGTTGTAAGGGATGGATTTAGACACTGCCTCTTCTAAAGGATGTGGCAGTTGCCACCCTGATTATCTGACCCAGTTTTCCAGGTCTCTTCAAACACTTTATAGACATGATTTCCAAACAGAGCCTTTAGAGTCAGGCCACAGGAAAGGAGAAGAGAAAGCCTTTTAGGCAGTATGATTTGAGGGGCTCAGGAAAGTATTTCTCAAAGATATGTTGCCTATTGGCCAACCACTGAATACTTAAATTTCACCTCCTTGTGAATTTTGGCATTGTCTGCAAAAACTTATGGGAGAAAGAGTAATATGTAAGGGTATGGTTCCTCGAAAGAATTTAGTGTATTAATTTACTGGATCCTTTCTTACGTGACAGTTGTGAGACAGTTTTACTGGAGGAAGAGAGGTAGATAGCGTGGTCTAGACCTAGGAGACACTAGTTATACATAACATTCATTTGGACCTTCTTGGGAAGTCAGAAGTCTCAGGATACTAAACACAGAGAAGGGACATCACCTAAAGGAAGATTTAATCTAAACCAGGAAATAAGTGAGCAATTTTTTTTTTTTTTTGAGACAATCTCGCTCTGTCCCCCTGGCTAGAGTGTAGAGTGCAGTGGCATCATTGTAGCTTCCTGCAACCTCAAACTCCTGGGCTCAAGCGATACTTCTGCCTCATCCTCCAGAATAGCCAGGACTACAGATGCGTGCCACGTTGCCCAGCTAATTTTTTAATTTTTTTTTTAGAGATGGGGGGGGGCCTCACTCTTGCTCAGGCTGGTCTCGAACTCCTGACCTCAAGCAATCCTCCCACCTTGGCCTCCCAGAGTGCTAGGATTACAGGGGTAAACCACCATGCCCAGACAAGAGAGCAATCTGACACATAGTAATTGCTGAATAAATTTTAGTCATTCTCCCCACTTCCCCTGCTTTTGTGGTCCAGTAACTCCTCTTTTTTTGTGGTGATTTGCTGTGTTTACCTGTACAAGAAATAGCTTGGTTTATATATGTAAGAAATGGAACTAAGAGCTTAAAGCTTTCCACTATGTTGAATCCTCAGATTTTTTTTACAAGAATCTGTGTTATTCTGACAAGTTTTCTTTGTAAGTAGAATATCATGCATAAAGTGTAAGATAAGTAAAGGAAAATTGTAGTCATGTGGATTTTAACTCTTGTAGTTTCCATTAAGCTTTTTGTTTTTGTATTTTTGTTTTTTGAGACAGAATCTCACTCTGTTGCCCGGGCTAGAGTGCTGTGGCATCAGCCTAGCTCACAGCAACCTTCAACTCCTGGGCTCAAGCGATCCTCCTGCCTCAGCCTCCCAAGTACCTGGGACTACAGGCATGTGCCACCATGCCCAGCTAATTTTTTCTCTATGTATTTTTAGTTGGCCAATTAATTTCTTTCTATTTATAGTAGAGACAGCATCTCGCTCTTGCTCAGGCTGGTCTCAAACTCCTGACCTTGAGCAGTCTACCCGCCTCGGCCTCCCAGAGTGCTAGGATTACAGGTGTGAGCCACCGTGCCCGCCCTCCATTAAGCTTTATTTTTTGCCTTAATATATTCTTTACCAACAGATGCAGATTTGACAGATTGGGCTAAATATCTATTTCTTCTTTATCATGTATCATAAATGATTTATAACAAGAACATGTTTAATTCTCTGTGCTCAGTCATTAAGGATTCTTATGCCTCTTTAAACCTATTGCCAACACTGGTCATTCCTGGGAAGCTAATTCTATCCACATAAACTGATGCACTCTGCTCAGGATTTCTAGTTTTTTGAAAGGTAAGAGTAGGGTTAGGGAGTAGAGAATTTGTTCATCCCTGTCCCCTTCGGGATGTCTACAAGCAATTTTTGGAGAACAATAAAGTAACCTTAGTCCTAGGACCTTGGCTTCCTGTTGTCAAGTGTTGGCATTCCCACTTGAGGTTATCATTTTGTTATCATACCACACTCTGTCCTTCTGAGAATTCTCACCTATCACAAGCGAAATTCACACCAAAGGTTTTCTTTTCTTCTCTATGTAACAGTGTACTCCTTGGATGGGATTCTGGTATTCGGTTTGCTCTTTGTTTGCACCTGTGCCTACTTCAAGAAAGTACCTCGTCTCAAAACCTGGCTGCTATCAGAGAAGAAGGGCGTTTGGGGTGTGTTTTACAAAGGTAAGGGCATGTCTGGACAGGGGGAGGAGATTGCCATCTCTGGACAGTGTGGTGCTAGAAGGTAGGGAATGGAGTGGTCTGGGATTGTATTTGGTTTCTGTTTTAGAAAAAATTCCTGAGATCAGGTCCGAGAGTCCGCATAATTAAATAATCATTTTCCAAAGTGGAGGGAAGAGGTAAATATTAACATTTGCTATTATTTAAAAGCATAATTGGGCCGGGCGCTGTGGCTCACGCCTGTAATCCTAGCTCTTGGGAGGCCGAGGCGGGCGGATTGCTCAAGGTCAGGAGTTCGAAACCAGCCTGAGCAAGAGCGAGACCCCGTCTCTACTATAAATAGAAAGAAATTAATTGGCCAACTGATATATATATAAAAAAAATTAGCCGGGCATGGTGGCGCATGCCTGTAGTCCCAGCTACCCGGGAGGCTGAGGCAGAAGGATCACTCGAACCCAGGAGTTTGAGGTTGCTGTGAGCTAGGCTGACGCCACGGCACTCACTCTAGCCTGGGCAAGAAAGCGAGACTCTGTCTCAAAAAAAAAAAAAAAAAAAGAAAGAATAAAAGCATAATTGCTTATTTTAGCATCCAAGTAATTTTATTTATTTATTTATTTTTGAGACAAAGTATCATTCTGTTGCCCTGGCTAGAGTGCTGTGGCATCAGCCTAGCTCACAGCAACCTCAAACTCCTGGGCTCAAGCAATCCTACTGCGTCAGCCTCCCGGTAGCTGGGACTACAGGCATGCACCACCATTCCTGGCTAATTTTTTCTATTTTTGGTAGAGACGAGGGTCTCACTCTTGCTCAAGCTGGTCTCGAACTCCTAAGCTCAAACAATCTGTCCGCCTTGGCCTCCCAGAGTACTAGGATTACAGGCGTAAGCCACCATGCACGGCTCAGGTAATTTTAGTATTCTCCATGGAATAAAAGTATACAAATTAAACAATTTTAGGCTGGGCTGGAATTCCTCCCTTCAGTGGAAGAAATATTTTCCCACTAAAAATTTTTATGATAGTCTATAAAGGGTAAGGTTTGATTTAATTGACTCAGATGCTTTTTTACTTTTTATTTTGGGCACATTCATCTGGAATCCTACCCACCTAAATCTTTTTTCAAAAAAGGGCAAAATATGGCCAGGCAAAGTGACTTACGCCTATAATCCCAGAACTTTGGGAGGCTGAGGCAGGAGGATTGCTTGAGGCCAGGAGTTCAAGACCTCATCTCTACAAAAAATTAAAAAATAATAATAATAACTAGCTGGGCATAGTGGCACATGCCCGTAGTCCCAGCTACTCAGGAAGCTGAAGAAGGAGGATCACTTGAGCCCAGGAGTTCAAGTCTGGGGTGAGCTATGATCCTGCTACTGCATTCCAGCCTTGATGATAGTGTGAGACTCTGTGTCAAAAAAAATCCCAAACAAAAATGTTCCCAGGGTCCTTGAGACCCTCCATAAGTCTCTGCATTTGTGACTAGAGATTTCAAAATATCATCTTGAAAATGAGGACTTTTGTGAAGAGCAGGATGTGATTTATTTTCTCTTTTTACTTTTGCCCGCTAGCTGCTGTGATTGGAACCAGGCTGCATGCTGCTGTGGCAATTGCTTGTGTTGTAATGGCCTTTTATGTCCTGTTTATAAAATGAATCCCAAAGTATCCAACTCATCAGTTGCCAACCAAGGGGGCGTGGATGAAGAACCTTTTGGAGGCCTGGACCCACTGTAGAAGAGTTCAGCTAAAATCATCGAAGTCCCCAGGATGACACCACAGTATCTGCCCCTGCCACACGTGAGGAAAACTCCTTATGGTCATGAACATTATATATGCTTCAGGGGACTCTACAAAGTCAGCTTCCTTTGATCTGTGTGTAAATCAGTCCTTGACAGAGTGCATATAATGTCCAGATAAATTATACTCCTTGGTGATAAGATTACATACCTTCTGCTTAAAAACCTGTCACCTGTTTTGTTCTTCAGCCCCTCATCAGGATCTTTTCAAACTGAGGCTCGTTAGGGAAGGAAATAGGCTGTGTTCAGACCTCTTGAGAGGAGAGATAATTTTCAAGACTTGACATTTTTAATGTTTGATTTGGATCTGGCAAATTGGGGAGGGAGTGCTGGGTGGGAAACGGGAGTTAAGAAATGCCAAGAAATTGTTTGGCTTTGGGAACTTATCTTTCATATGCCCATCTGGGAACATAAGCGACAGACATGGCCCTGTTGCAACAAGAGAACAGAGGAAGTAGCTGTGCTATGTATGTGCTGGTTGTTCAAGAGTTATGCCACGAGAATCTGGACCTACATAAAATTTGTGAATTATCTGTGATGAGACCAGAAAGCAGTGGCTTAGACAAAAAATTTCTGTTTGTTAGTATCCCCAAAAGGAGATGTCACTTGATCAAATGGTATATGAAAATTAATCAACTCTTACTATTTCCTAAAGTCTTTTTATATTTTCTAAATTACTTCGTGCTAAATACTGTTACTCAATTTGTAATGCCACCACTAAGGGAAAAAGAAACTATCGAAGAAATAATTGCTTAATGTATTAATATTTACAGTTAGAGTAGAAGAAACAAATCTAGTATGTTGATTCATATACTAGTGAATTCATCTAGTATAAGAATTATAATGTTAAATGGAAGTTTTGTCATGTTCTAAAAGATACAAACTTATTTTTTTGTTTAAGTCTGGGTTGTCATGGCAATTTTTAGTTGATTATTTGTTTTTTTTGACCAACTCTTGATTTTCTTCATATTGCAGTGCTCTTTAGTTGTCTCTGGAAATTCTATTTACTGTAAGAACATGAGAAATTCAAATGAGAGAAGTTGTTGATATTCATTAGCATGTTTGGACAGGACAAAGGATCCATGAATAAAATGATAGTGTTTCCTGAAGTAAAGGAAAACAAGAGGTTTGCAGTTAAGATTGAAGGGCTTTGCCATGGAGTAGAGTGACTCCTGAGCAAATCATTTTATATGACTTAACATTTGAAGGGAAGACTTCTCCATTCCATCCTCCTTATATCTGCAAAGGGATCAGCTGTTGAATTTATGAAGTCTAGAACTTCTCTATTTAAAAGAAAAGTAGCTCTAAAATTAAATCATTATAAACAAGCATAGATATAGGTCTTCCAGTTGAATTGTCCATTACAGTAAAACCTAACTGTGGGCAAGTTAACTGTTGAGTTGAGTTGAGTTGACTCTTGTGTGGCAGTAAATTGTCTTTTGTCTGCTTCCTCCAAAAGAATAAAAGCTGCTAAGAAGTTTAGATTCTGAAATTGCAGTCTAGTGCTTTGAGGGTTTCTAGAAGTATAGAAAGTCATCAGTGAACACTACATGTCTAATCATCTCAGAGTTGTGGCTGTTATCTCTTCAGGAATTGGTCCACAGGGTAAATTTCAGTGATTCATGTATTTTCCATTGTCATTTCTGAGGACCTTTCACATGAGAGAAAGGAAATCCAGTGGAACAAGAAAGAAGAGTTACACCTTGTGGGTGTGAGTATGGGACCTGTTGGTCAAAGGGAATGTCCCTCCCTGGAAATAGGTTCAGCATGTTTTGCACTTGTTATTTTGTAGCTTTAATTACTTTTGTTTTCTAATAGGGTTAATGTCTCTAAGCTTGATGCTTAGAGTTGCTTCATACTTTAAACCAGTTCCATTCCACAATTCTAGTTCAAATCAATTTTTACAGCCTCCTGGGTGGGGCATCTTGACCTAAAATCTTGAGTTATTGTATTTTGAGATGTCTTCATACCAGAATGTACCAAAAAGTGCACGAGGCAAAGGTAATTGATAGCAGGAAACAAATACACAGCTTATTTCATTTTTTGACTTTATGTAAACAGATAAGAAAAAACTTATTTAACTCATTACTTTGATGTTTCATAGATTTTTGAGTAAAAATTATAGGAAGTTATTCCACTGGGGGAGTTTTTTAGGGGTGGAGGAATGGGGATAGCAGTATTGCCTCAGATTCAAACTGGCATCACCATAAACACTGTATGCCAGGGTGGAATGAAGTCAGCTCCTTTTTATAGTTGAAATACAATTTTTTATTCACCATTGTATGCACAAATCCTTGAAAATAAACTTTCCTTCCCTACAATCTTTGTTCATTTTATTTGTCATGTACTGAATTTACTGAAAATTTTTCAATACTCCCCAGGGATCTGCCCATAGCATGCCTTTTTATTAATAGTTCACATTAGTGAATACCATCATTCCTATTTTCATATATATGAATGAATAGGTTTTGAGGTGTATTAAATAAGGTAGTGCTCCCAATACATTTTACCCATCACTGCTGTTAAAATACAAGTATCTTCTGCTGTGATCATGCAACTACACTCCAGCCTGGGTGACAAAGCAAAACTCTGCCTCACAAAAACAAAACAAACAAAAAAAGAAAAGAAAAGAAAAGGGAAAGAAAGGAACTGAGACATTAAAATTGTGATCTCTAATGTGAGAGGAGCTAATTCTACTTATATAATCCCTGTTATTTTTCATTCATTTTGGAGTTTGAAAATAAGATGTTTTAATGGATGTGAACATAAATGAAAGTTTCAGCATTATGATTGCCACAGCATCAAATTCTGGGCAGCCAGAGAGGACTGGGATATGCCTTTCCTACCTTTACCCATTTCACAGATATCCTGCGTATCTAGTCTTTGAGTTTAAATACTCTGTTTCTCACCTTACCTTTCGGTAAAATCATGTTTGCCTTCGCCCTTAGGAGGAGCTCCTGGAGGAGCCGATGCTCTGCTTGGTAATGACCAGGGATTGCTGTCTCCATGGGAAAGAAGTCATTCACCTATAAATCTGCCGAAGTTGAACCATCTCATATGCAGAAATGGAATATTTAAAAATTTAATACCAACAAAAATAAAGTCAAGATCAAAGAAAAACTATCGATGTAGATTAAATATGAATACACAAAGATGAAAAGGCAAGCAACCACGGTGCTGTGTTGTAGAAATTAGTCCCGCCTCGGCCTGGGACCTGGGTTCCCCTCCGAGCCACGCGAGGGCAGCAACGCGCGCTCTGACGAAGCGGCCGCCTGTGCGCGGTGGCTCCTCCCAGAATCCTCCAGGGCGCGGAAGGGGCCGGAGGGTTTAAAAGAGGTTGCGCGCTTCCGCTGCTTACGGGAGGGAGAGCGGCCTGGGGCGGGTTGGTGTGTGCGGTGCTGGGGTGTCGCGTGGAAGGCGCGTGTGGGCCGAGTGTGAGTGGGCGCGCGGATGTGTGCGTGCGCGCGCGTGGGGCGTGCTAGGTGAGTGTGTGCGCCCGCCCCTGCGCCCCTCCCCCCGCCTACACCTTGATCTTATTTGATCGGGTAGTGGCCCCAGCCCCGCCGGGCAGACCCGAGATGAAAAGCTCTCCTCCTGCGAAGCCCCGTCTTCGGGGCGCTGTGCAGCGAGGCCCCCTGGGCGGCGGCAACGCCGCGGTCTCCGAGGTCCCGGAGCGGGTCCTGCGGGGCCCGGCGCTCAGAAGTGATGAATTGATCAGATAGACGAGGCCGGGCTTGTCCCGGGCCACTGATTATCGAGGCGATTCTGATCTGAGCCCGCCCCAGGACACGGCCTCCGGTGGCGCGGGGCGAGCATGTTAACGGTCGGTAGCGGGCGGGGGGCGAATGAGCCCTCGCCCTGCCCCCGGAGCTGGAGCCGGAAGGTGACAGGCCTTCTTCACCCCTGCGGTTTTTCTTCCCTAGCTCCCTCTCTGTTTTTCTTCAGGCACGGCTTGTCTTATGATTCGTTGTATGTCAACCCTGGAGCTCCCAGGCCTAAAGGCACTATACAGCCTCTATGGCTAAGGGATATATTAACATACACGTATGTGTGTGTCTATACACGTAAATATGTCTATTAAAGTAATATGAAGAGCTTATAAGAATGCAGATTCTGGCGACCCCCCCTCCACCCCCGAGAGTTACTGAATTAGAATCTGGGAGGTCTAGGAATCTATATTTTAAAAGCTAAAAAATTTTTTGATGTTCAGAATCCTTTTTTTATTTCAGCATATTATGGGGGTACAAATTTTAAGATTTCAAATAATGCCCTTTCCCCTCCTCCCCCCCCCCATGTTCAGAATCTTAACCTGCATGAGTTGATTTTCCGGGGAGTCACCCCTCTTTGTCACCTGCAGCCATTTTAAATAATGAGAAATGAAACTTCATATTGCCATTTGGTAGTGGATGCTATTGGAATAGATTGCATGGAAAGTCCCAGTGGAAAGGGACTGTGACAGTTTGGTTTAAGGACCCTGCCTGCACCTTTGTACCTGGAAGAACTCCTTTCATATCTGAATTATTCAACAATATATATGTTAGACTTAATTAGAACTGAGAATTTATTGTACAGTATTCCTAAAGGTCAGCCATTATTGTCCGATCTTTTTTTATGATAGAGCAGGTCCCTGTGAGTGACTTGCAATTTTAAAAACCACATTAAAGTCACAATTTTTAGGTACCTTTCAAAGCCAAACACCAGATTTTGAACCATGTTTATAAGAATCACGGCTATGTATCACTGTACAAATTGACACAAAGAAAAGGAAGTTCACACCCAGGCAAGGAAACAGTAGCAGAGTTAGAAATTGAACAGTGGGCCAGCATGGTGACTCAGGCTTGTAATCCTAGCACTCTGGGAGGCCAAGGTGGGAGAATTGCTTGAGGTTAGCAGTTCCAGACCAACCTGAGCAAGATCCAGACTGCATCTCTACTAAAAATAGAAAAAATTAGCCGGGCATGGTGGTGCAGGCCTGTAGATTCAGCTACTTGGGAGGTTGAGGCATGAGGATTGCCTGAGCCTAGGAGTTTGAGGTTGCTGTGAGCTATACTGATGCCATGGCCCTCTGGCCTGGGTCACAGAGCAAGACTCTGTCTCAAAAAAAAAAAAAAAAAAAAAAAAAAAAAAAAAAAAAATTCCCAGTAATGCAATTGTGAAAAAGAAAGAAAGAAATTGGACAATCCCAAGGAGTCAGGACCAGGGAGATGGAGCCCAAGAGATGACAAAAACCAGGAAGTATGAAACTTAAGTGTGACCTTAGCAAAAATATTAATGCTACTTAGACCTGCTGAAATTATGTTTGTAAGCTCATTGAGAGAATGGGCTATTTCCATTCTTGTTTCCTCAACGCTTAACGCCTCGTAAGAAATGTTGAATGGATGGCTCTGTATGGTTGAAGTGACTTCAGTTTACAAAATGTGAATACCTGTGTCCTGCCAGAAACTGCTACTCTGTCCTAAACCTTTATCTTTTAAGGTAAAATGACTTCCAAGTTGCAAATCTACCCAACAGGACTAGGTTCTAGAAGTTGGGAGATTTCCTTCCTGTATTTTAAGAGTAGTAAAGTGGCAACTCTTAGACCATGGGTAACAGACACTTCACGCTTCATCTTGCACAAATCTATTTAATGGAGGTGGACGGCAGGATGTTGCACTATAATTAGTCTAGGGGCCTGTCTACCTTAGGTGGAGAAGAAGCCACCATCATTCTTTCGGGAGTAACCTCCATTGGTGGCTGCAGTGTGAGGTGACACTGTGGAGAAAGAAGAGGGAGTGGGCTGTGAATTTCAGATCATTTGCCTTTTCTGGGAGCCTTTAAAGACCCATACATTTGTGGGTACTATGGAGAAGGTTCTCATAACAGCTGAGGAAACTGGCACATAGAGGACTGAGGAGAGGTAGTTATAGCTCTTTCACTCCCAGGTTTCTGCCCTGTGCCTGCCCTTGCTATAAATGTTTGTCCAAGACCCAACCGAGATAAGAGGCCCTAAAAAATTGAATTATTTTCCTAGCTCTATAGTCAGCATGATCCCTGGTATCAGTATGATATGTATATGATTAGCATGAAGTGCCAACTTAATTACTGCTTTCCAAGACCCTCATTAATCCCTGATTTTCTCTACTAGCCGGTCACCTCTAATCCCTGATTCTTGGGTCCATTTAGGGAGACTGTGTCATCCCATCTCCCACCCAGTCTTCTAACCCTTACCTATGGATCCCTGGATGCTGTGGATGGACTCCCTCTTAGGGTTGATCCACTGTCTGATGTTATCCCGGGAAGTGATGGGAGGGGAAGGGGGTAAAACTTCTCCAGGGAATGGGATCTTGGTGAATCTAGAAGATGGTGCGAGTAAAAAGAGAAAAGAGTGAAATCAGAAAGGTGAGGAGGGAAAGGTAGTGGCATATGACCTCAAAAATAAAACAGCCAGGCTGGGCTTGGTAGCAAATGCCTGTAATTCTCACACTCTGGGAGGCCAAGGTGGGAGGATCACTTGAGCTCAATTTGAGACCAGCCTGAGCAAGAGCAAGACCCATCTCTATAAAAAATAGAAAAATTAGCCAGGTGTGGTTGTGAGCATCTGTAGTCCCAGCTACTTGGAAGCTGGAAGGCTGAGGCAGGATGATTGACAGAGCCCAGGAGTTTGAGTTACAGTGAGATATTATGATGCCACTGCACTCTACACTCTAGCGGGGGCAAAAGGGTGAGACTCTTGTCTCCAAAAGTAAAAGCAGCCAAAAGCCCTTTTTACCCTCTGTGGAGTTAACCAAAGATTTTGTTTGTTTATGTAGATGAGCACAATCTTGGGGGATTTTTGTTCATTTTAGATAATAAAAATACAGAAATTACAGGTACATATGTAAAAATACAGAAATTTGTATACAAGTGAGTACCTGCTGATTGTTATTTCCCAGGTGACATTTTACCTTATATGATTGGATGGCAGCATCCTTAGGGTGGAGAGGCTCTGCCTCTACCACTTACCCACGGGAATCTTGGATGGTCTCCTGCTGTAACAGTATCTCACTTTTGTTCTTGAACACCGAGGTGTTGTGGTTGTACAAGGCTGCTAAGCGGAAATCCAGGTCATCCTTGGATATCTATAGAAGTCAATTACCCCAGGGTTAGCTTGGCCACTTGTGCCCTTGCTCTAGGGAGTTCTGTTGGACTCTACTCTCTCAAAAGTATAGTGAAGGCCCTATTGGGCCTGAAATCTACCAAGTCCTTACACACTAAATTGTACATGATGACTTAACTCTTGTCAATATGGAATTGTCTTCCCCATGGTTAGATCTAAGGAGTGGTAAGCTCTTACTGGAGACATGAGGATCATGTCCCTGACTTGGGCTTAGTGAACTTTATATCATTCCTGTTTATGTTCAGCTCTTGTTTTCATCAAAAGAATGAGAAGGCCGGCAAAATGGTTTGTTCCAGATAACTGCCTGGAGCAAAATTCACTTCCCAGAGGCAAAATAAATTGGTTTTTGGCTTTGGATTTGGTAGGATCTTGTGTTGGGGACAAGAGGAAAAATACTGAAGCAGTCAGGGGCAGACTAACTTTCAAAAAGGATATGAATGATCCCTAAGTGGAGGTAAAGAGAAATAGTATTTCAATGCTAGGTACCTCAGGATCAAAAAAATAGGTATCCCGTCTCATGGAAGTAATTGTGGGAGTTAAGCTGAGCCGCCTCCAGGGTTCCTCTTGCTGAGCAAGGTGAGTTGGGTTCTTGTATAGCAATTTCTGCAAAAGAGAAACCATATCCAGGATGACAGGAGGCCTTGCTGATGTAGCTTCACTGACATCTCCTCATTCCATCCTGTTCTGGGTTTTTCTGTTTTTTGTTTTGAGACAGTCTTGCTCTGTCACCCAGGCTATAGTGCTGTGGCATCAGCCTATCTCATAGCAATCTCAAACTCCTGGGCTCAAGTGATCCTCCTGTCTCAGCCTCCCGAGTAGCTGGAACTACCACACCCAGCTAATTATTTTCTGTTCATAGTAGAGATGGGGTCTCGCTCTTGTTCAGGCTGGTCTCAAACTCCTGAGCTCAAGCAATCCTCTACCTTGGCCTCCCAGAGTGCTAGGATTACAGGTGTGAGCCACCGCACCCAGCCTCTGTCCTGTTTTATTTGAGTCTCAGATGGACATCTGCAAAGACAAGAATGATATGGGGCAAGACTTTCCAGGCTTTTGATCTAAGTGTTTTTAGTGTGAACCAACAGAAATGGGCCAGGAATACATGAGAAGGGGTGGAGTGGGACTAGGGTGGGGCGAAGGTTGGGAGCAGATAGGAAAGATGATGAGCTCAAGTTTCTACGTCCTGAGTTAGAAGAAAAGGTGAAACAATCTGATGCAATTAACTAGTAGAAAATTGGAAGTATGTAACTTGTTGGAGGAGAACTCAGAACAATTAATATAGATCTGGGGGTCATCTACATGAAGTAGTAGTTGAAGCTGCATAAAGGAGTCAGACCAAAAGGGAAAAGCTGATTCATAAGGATTGCACAGTATAACTGAGAGTGGGGAAGACCCCAAGAGGGACAATCAGAGAGAAAATCAGCAGAATGTAACGTCTAAGCAGGTGAGAAAATGATTTCAGTAAGCAGGGAACAGTCATTGACCGCAGGAATATCAGAAAAAGTCCACTGGACATTCAGTCCTCTAAATAAAACCCAACAAGCATGAATGTTAAAAGCATATAACTGTTTTCTTCATTACATGTAAAATACCATATTGTTCACCAGTGTGTCCTCAGTACCTAGCACAGTGACCTGACACATGATATTCAAAAATTATATATGGAGTCCATTACTGAATTCCAATGAATACAACTACAACCTAATAGAAATCATATTCAACCTATCTGATGTTGTAACCCTCCTTCCCCACAATATGGCAAAGCGCGGTGTCAGTCGGCGCAATTAAACCTTAATTGAGGCCAGGTGCAGTAGCTCACGCCTGTAATCCTAGCACTTTGGGAGGATGAGGCAGCAGGATTGCTTGAGGCCAGGATTTCAAGACCAGTTTGAGGCTGGGAGTGGTGCCTCACACCTGTCATCCTAGCACTCTAGGAGGTTGAGGCAAGTGGATCATTTGAGCTCAGGAGTTCAAGACCAGCCTGAGCAAAATTGAGACCCCCCCCCCCATCTCTACTAAAAAAAAGAAAGAAATTAGCTGGACAACTAAAAACATATAGAAAAAAAAAAATAGCCAGGCATGGTGGTGCATGCCTGTCATCCCAGCTACTTGGGAGGCTGTGGCAGTAGGATTGCTTGAGCCCAGGAGTTTGAGGTTGCTGTCAGCTAGGCTGATGCCAGGGCACTCTAGCCCAGTCAACAGAGCGAGACTCTGTCTCAAAAAAAAAAAAAAAAGACCAGTTTGAGCATCATAATGAGACCCCATCCCTACAAAAAAATAGAAAAAAATTAGCCTGTTGTGGTGGCACACGTGTGTAGACTCAGCTACTCAGGAGGCTGAGGCAGAAGGATCACTTGAGTGCAGGAGTCTGAGGTTGCTGTGAGCTGTAATGACCTCACTACACTCTAGTCCTCTGTTTCAGAAAAAGAAAAAAATTGAACAGTATGTGTCAGACACTGTGCTATCAACAGAGATGAAATGTGAAAGAAAGAAATCTAAAATTACAAAAACTACATATGATGCAAGAACAGGTTTAGTTGTCTTTGATGTGGCTATTTAAGGCTCCTCATCTCTGTCAGAAGGATGAGATTATCTTTCACTGAGAAAGTCAAGATTGTCAAGCACTAATGTCATCTTCACATCCACTTTCCTTCTATGTTAGGAAAAGGGAAGTCCCTTTTATTCAAGAGTAACCATTCCTCCCTGGCCTCAGCCATTCCCTGTGCTTCTGAGACCTGCACCATTCTGCATCCTCTCTTTTCTGAGTTACCACCCTATCACCTTCCTTCCCTATAGAATCAGACTTACTCAAGAGCCAACATTTCCTATGGCCACTTCCCCCCATTCCCATTCCCTCTTCAGCTTACTGAAGTCTGCCTCTGCCTCAAGCAGCCACTGAAACTGCTTGGCTAGTGATCAATGATCTGAGTCCAGGTCTGGTGGATTCTTTCTAGACCTGATCTGATTTGATCTCTGCAGTTTCTAGCACCACAACCCTGATTCCCTCAAATGCTTTCTACATCATACATGGGCCCAGCTCCTCCTGGTTTTCATCCTACCTCTAGGCCTTTTTTTTTTTTTTTTTTTTTTAGAGACAGAGTCTCACTGTGTTGCCCAGGCTAGAGTGCCATGGCGTAAGCCTAGCTCACAGCAACCTCAAACTCCTGGGCTCAGGAGATCCTACTGCCTCAGCCTCCCAAGTAGCTGGGACTACAGGTGTGCACCACCATACCCAGCTAATTTGTTTAATGTATTTTTAGTTGGCCAATTTCTATTTTTAGTAGAGACGGGGTCTCACTCTCGCTCAGGCTGGTTTCGAACTCCTGACCTTGAGTGATCCACCCACCTCAGCCTACCAGAGTGCTAGGATTACAGGTGTGAGCCACCACACCCAGCCTGGGTCTTTTTTTTTTTTTTTCAGACAGAGTCCTGCTCTGTCACCTGGGCCAGAGAGCAGTGGCATCATTGTAGCTCACTGCAACATTGAACTCCTGAGTTCAAGTGATTCTTCTGCCTTAGCCTCAAAAGTAGCTGGGCCTACAGGCATGCTCCTTGAAGCCCAGCTAATTTTTCTATTTTTTAGTAGAGTTGGAGTCTTGCTTTTGCTCAGGCTGGTCTCAAATTCGTGGTCTCAAGCGATCCTCCCACCTCAGCCTCTCAGAGTGCTAGGATTACAGATGTGAGCCACCGCACCTGCCCTCTGGCTCTTACTTCTCAGCCCTTGTGGGCTCTGTTTCTCTCTGCCCCTTAGATTTTATTCACCAAGGGTTTGCTTTTCTTACTCTCACATTCACTGCATGAACTGACTCCCTCCATGGCTTTAGCTACCACATGGATACCATAGCTCCCAGACATACATCTTCAACCCAGAACTCTTAACCCTGTTGCCTACTATTAATCTGCACTTAGATATCCCTCAGGCACCACAAAAACATCTACGTAATTGATCTCAACATCTTTCTCCCCAAACCTGCTTCCCAAGGAAGATGCATTTCAGTGAATGATATCAATTAAACTCTCAGAAACCTAAGACTTATCCTAGATTCGTCCTGTCTCGGGCCATATCCAATCAGCCAGCAAGTCCTCTCAGTGCAGCCTTTGGCATCTTTCTCACATCTGCACCTGGTCGCCATCCCGTGTCATTGCTGTAGATCCGTTATTCTTCCCCCGGGAGATTGCTGCACTTGCCTCCTTGCTGATCCTTCTTGTCTCACTCTCATCCTGTCCAGTCCGCAGCCGCTGGTGATTTCTAAAACACTTACCTGATTGTGTCCCTTCAGTGCTTAAAACCCCACCATGATTCCCCACATCTCCAGGATGAAATCCCAGCTAAGTCTCATGGTGTACACAGCACGCCCGGCCCACCAAGGACACTTCTTCAGTCCCTGTCACTTCACGCCTCCATGTCGCACCTACATGTCAGGCCTTCTGGACTATTTGTAGTTCCCCAAACAAGCCACTCTCTCTGTCCTTTCCATGTATTTTCACCTGCTGCTTCCCTTGCCTTGAATGTCTGGTTTCTGTTTCCTTTCTCATAACTCATATTCTACCCTCTCCCTCACCTGGCCCAACTAACTCATAATTGGATGTCCAAAAGCCACCTGATCTGGGAAGCTTTCCTTTAAGTTCCTGGTTCTCAGGGCACCCTATATATGTTACAACACATGTGCTATCATGCAAGTATTTTTACTGTTGTTGTTGGTTCATCTTTCCTGGTAGAGTTCCTTGAGAGCCGGAGCTATATCTAAATTATGTATATATCCTCAATGTTTTGCAGAGTGCCTGGTATATAGTAAATAATAGATATTGAATAAATAAAAGGAAGCTCTTTGATATTGTTATTAAGCCACAATTATCATTTAATTCACCTTATTTTGCACCACTTCAAATAACACAAACACTTCTACCAGAAAAAAAGATCATCTAAATTTCCAAATCACTGACCACAATCACAGTAAACACGCACATACACAAACACATTGCTGCATTAGCCAGAAGCCGGAGACAATGTGAAGACGGATGTATACAGCATGACCTGGTGGCTCTCAGAGGGTTCTCTCCCACTCCGTATGTCCATTTTTCTTTAGAGAACAGTTTTCCAATCAGTGAAAAGGGTAGCTTGATTGAACCTGGGCCCTTCCATTACTTATGCTAATCATTGCTTTGGGCTGCGAGAGCCCCTTGTTCCTCTAGACTAGAGCTCTACTTTCCTTTGCTCAAAAGCACCTCTGAAACGTTAACAGACCTGAATGTGGGGACAGGGAGGCAGTACCCGACTCAATGTCTGCACCAGAGTCCTTTATCTTACCATCGCTGCCTGTCACACTGCCTGCGACCCTACTGGGAATCTGCGCAAGAAACCACAGTACCTTGGAAGCCTGCGGTTCTCCCAAGTAGGAATCATCGTCATCTAACTTAGTGGGCTGCAAAGTGTCCCGGGTGGGAGGCATGGTTACATGCCAAACTACGTTCTTATGAGGGATGGGAGGCCAGCGCAGCCGCAGCACAATCTTGCCGGCGGAGGATCCCGGGTCCCAATTGTTTGGAACGCCCAGTTTCTGTTGCCTGGCAACTGCCCCACCATCTGTGACCCAGATGAATTCCCTTGGAGAAGAGCGCCACCTGGCGGTCCAACGCGGAGGCCCCTCGCGAGGAAGTTACTGGGAATGCGGTGGGAAAGAGCCGCGAACCGTGCGGGGGAGCTCTGAATTTGCACTCCTGAGCCTCAGTTGAAAGTCACCGGCCTCCCACCGTACGGGACTCCTGCAAAAGACTTCAGCTGCGGAAAGACGTCCTAAAAGATGACCCAGAAATTTCCTTCTTCTCGCACGTAGCAAAAGGCTTTCCTATTTTCAAAGCAGTGAGAGAATGAGGATGTCAGGAGACCAGACAGCCCGCGTGCTGTGCTTGGAAAATTGCCAGCTAAGGCAAACTCTGCTCACTTAAACTCGGTTTAACTATACGAGTCTTAAGAGCTTCTCATAGAGCCAGTTGCAAAAGCACGATGGATGTGGCGGGATGGAAGTAAGATCTCCAGAAGCGGCTTTTGCAGGAGGTAACACGTACTGGGGCCACTCGTGTAGGCGACAACTTCTGGAGGGGAGAGACGGCCTCTCAATCTTCTTTCAGTCCATACGCCGCGTTTGCAAAATTAGGGAGGTTCATAGATGGCCCCAGGCCCGAAAGGGCAGCAGAAAACAGGAATTTGTTGGCGATGGCTTGGAGGATGTTTCCACCGCGTTCTTTACAAGAGCCCTGGGTCCGCCTGTTGGGCCGGTTGCACACCGCGGTCGCGCGCACCGCCACCCCGCGCGCGCCAGCGGCGGCGGCTGCCATGGCGACCGGCAGGTGAGCGGCAGAGGTGCGCGTGGTCCCTGCCCCACCCGCGCGGAGCGAAAGAAGAGGCGGTTGTCAAGGCGACGTGGGTAGGAGGAGAAGAGGACGGAGGGAGGAGGAAGGATGGGCGGCCTTGGCGTAGCCGCAGGGAGGTGACTGAAGCGAGCCCAGCCCCTTGCATCCTCCCCCTGTGTACCTCCCTCCCCTTTTTTTCCGCCGGCTGCCAGCAGAAGCGGCGGCCGCAGCACCTGAGCCACTACTCCCGCTCACTCAGGACAACGCTATGGCTGAGCCCGGGCACAGCCACCAGCCCTGTGCCAGAGGCAGGGGAAGGAATGAGAGGCACACATTCCGGCTTCTGCGGCTGCTGCTCTGGGCTGGGACCGCCTTCCAGGTGATCCGGGGAACGGGACCGGAGCTTCACGCCTGCAAAGAGGTACTGCCACCCCCTGACCTGACCCCGCTTAGGTCACAGAAATATTGGATCCAGGCAGAGACCTGGGGTGCCAGGCGCTGACAGTTTAGATGCCACGGAGTTTAGGTTTCTTTAGGGATGAGGCCTGGGGGGAGGGAAGAGGAGCAGACTGGCGTCATGAGAAAGCCAGCCCGCTGGAGGACTCACGAAATAGATCATCCTCACAGCTTGGGGTGCTGAGCTCAGCGAAAGGTCCCAGCTCCACGAGGAGGAGTGACCTGGGTCCCTGGACTCGGGACGAGGGAGGAAGAAGACCTGAGTTGTTTTCCAGCTGGGGTGAAATTACCTTAAAAGTGGTTGACGGTAAAAGACTATGTACAGAGAAGCAAAATAGAGAGAGGAAAGGAGAGTAGTGGGATAAGAAAGGCGTTAAGAAGGCCAGAAAAAAGTAGCGGAGAAAAGTGGGAGTCCCTGTGGTTTTATCATGACTTCAAAAACAGTGTCCAGGTGGGAGATATGTGGGAGGGATGGTAAGATCCCATCAACTCTCCCATTCCTTATTATTAAACATCCAGTTACCTTGCAGGCTGCTAAATGTGGGTCCTCTTGACAGCTTCGCCTCTTCCCCGTACACTTTGTTTAGTGTACCTGGCAGCACATAACCCACCTTTGTCCTGATTTTGAGTTCTTTAATATCTCATTTTCTACCAGTCTCTACTCTGCTTCTCTGGACTTCTGCTAACATATGTCAAAAGTCTTTTTCAAGGTGTTTACAAACTGTTGGCAACAGAATTCAAACAATAGGTAGTGAATGTCTTCCAACAAAAATGTCTTTTGTAAAGTCTTTTTGGAGGGGCACAAAAAGTTTGTTTGGAGTAATCAAACTAAGTAGTTTCTATATTATTGAAATAACCATATTTGGTTGTGCTCTGAATAACCTTTTTAAACCATATGGCAGAGGAAACCGTAAAATATTTTCAAGAACTGCATTGTGGAAAGCAAAATAAAAATTCTGTTATCTCTGTGAAATGTGAAAGACTTCATAGAAAGTCAAGAGTCTAGCTCTGTGAATGTAATCACAAGTGTCACACTGGGGTAGGGTTTTAAGATGTTAAAATATTTTTATAAGCTGTTAGTGTTAACTGATTAGCAACAACAACATTCCATATGGAGGCATATTAGTATAAAGGTGTTCTAAGCCTTAGACTGTCTACAACATAGCAGATCATGAACAAGGGGGAAGATTTTTGTGCATGTAAAGATGTTTGGCTTTTCATGGATATGATGTAAGTGACCCCAGACAGTAGGACTTTTGACAACTTTCATTAGTCCCAATGACCTTGGGCCATCTGCATTTCCACCCAGCCACTTTATGACTTGTTTTAGAGATGCCTGGGAACAGCCATCCTACCAGCGACTCTGACTCACTGGCCTTAGTGTCCCATGGTCTAACCAACCAAAATAATGAGAGCCTAGCCTAACATTCTTTGCCTAAGAATCAAACACAGGAGTCTCCTGAGTGGAAGGTAAGAATCTTAGGGTTCAACTACCAATTCTTGTTGAGATCTTTGTCAGCTACGGGAGATATGAGACATTTAAGAAATTAAATGCTTCATATCATCTTGGTTTGGAGAGAAGGAAGCACATTGATATTTGACAACTTTAACTTGTATAAAAATTTTTGCTTTTGGCCCTATTTAAATGACCAACATTTGCCTAAGGAAAAGATCTTGCCACAAAGCATGAGCTTTGGGTGATGGAAAGCTGCAGAGCTCAAAGTACCAGGGTTCTAGTCCTGTTACTTACCACCATTTTTGGATCTGCAGAATGGGTATTACAATAACACCTACCTCAGAAATGACTGCTTTGAGTACTGAGAGAGAAAATACATATAAAACACAAAATAGGGTTAGCTAATCCCATCCCATTACCTGTTCATCTTATTTATTTATTTATTTTTTTTGAGACAGGGTCTCATTCTGTCTTGCAGGCTAGAGTGTGGTGGCATCATTATAGCTCACTGCAACCTCAAACTCCTGGGCTCAAGTGATCCTCCTAAAGCCTCCTAAGTATCTGGGACTACAGGCACACACCACCACAACTGGCTAATATTTCTATTTTTGTAGAGACAAGGCCTCACTATGTTGCTCAGACTGGTCTTGAACTCCTGACCTCAAGGGATCCTCCTGCCTCGGCCTCCCAAAGTGCTAGGATTACTGGCATGAGCCACCCCGATTGGCCCCTATTCAGCTTCTTTACCATTGGATCTACACCCCATGCCAAGTTGAAAATGGCTTAGGAGGCATGCTCATTGGCCACGGGCGTCAGCAAGAACTGTTTACACTCTCCTTGAGCAAAACAGTGGCCCCTGAGCACCCTCAACTCCAAAACAATAAGGAAGGGAATAAACCCATTATTACAGTATTCTTCATTTGGCAATATGAACTGATCCAACAAGTTTGGGGGCTTCCAACCCTAAATGGTGAAAAACCAATTCAGGGTAGACTATCCCTTCTATGTTCTTAATCTTCACATTAATTTCTTGTGAGCCTTAGTTGGGTGTTGATGGCAGGGACTCTTATCAGGCCAAGGCTGACCATAATGACAACAATGCTGCCCCAGCCTTGTTTGTGAAAGCTGAGGCATCCCCCCTGGATCAAATCAGGAAACAGAAAGCCTAGACTGAAAGCCTAACTTGAAGCCTAAACTGAGGTGGCAGAGAACTGGGAGTTCTAGACTGGTAAATATGTGCCGGGGCTTGGTGTTCCTCTCACAGTTTTACAATAATCAGGGTCACAAGTGAAACTAAACATCCTGTATGATGTTTGTCTTCATGAATCATTTCTCTAGCCCTGCGCTGGCCAGGCTCAGTGCTAACTGAGAGTCAAAGGAGCATTTCCCTTTAACTGCCTTTGACAGGATCCGTCTTGTCCTGAGGCTCCAGTGCTAATTGCCCTCAGGAGGACTTCTCACTCTATATAGAAAAGCCCAGGGGGCTTAGGAATCTGGCAGACATGGAGTGGAATAAAATTTGTTGAATGAGTGATGTGATTTAGTAAGGATGCTATTTTGAGCAAGTTAATTAACTTCTACCAACCTCAGATCCCCATCTGTAAAATGGTGGTGGTTAATACCTCACGGCAGGGCTGTTGTGAGAATTCAATGAGGTGAGGTAACACCTGTAAAGTGCCTAGTACATACCCCTGACATATCATAGGTGCTTAGTAAATGTTGATAGGCAGAAAAGCTAAGTACGCAAATAATGACATGTGAATGATGATGTAAGGTTAGCATGTGGTAAACAATGCAGGAGTGGCAATATAAAAGTTAATAGGAAAAGAACGAAGAAAACTTATTTGAACATTTGGCACTCAACCTGCTTCTGGAATAATCAGGAGCATTTCAGTGGAGGAAGGGTGGAAGGGTGCTTTCTAGATAGAGGGAGGAGCCTGAGGAAAGGTCCACAGGCGGAAAAAGGCAAGTGATCTTGGGAATTGCAAGTAGACCAGTTAGCTGAAATGTGGACACGTGTGGGCTACAGTAGAAAATAAAATTGGAAAGTTGGAAGCTAAGTGGGGAATCCCTGGAGGATTTCTGACGGAGGTAGCAGCCTGCTGGGAATGGATTAGCATGAATATAGAGTACCCACGTGGTTGAGGTGGGCCGGAAGGTGAGGGCACAGAGGTGGGGCGTGGAGACCAGAAGGTTTTACTGGGGTCGAGTGGAGGTTAATTCAGGCACTGCACTGGCATGGTGGCAGCGGGGTCACCAGAAAGGCGTAGGTATGACAAATACGCTGACGCTACAGGTGAGAGGATTTGGCGACCGATTGGAGGTGTAGGATGTCGGTGAGGGGCAGGTGAGGATTTTAGAATGGAGAATGGTAGGAGTTACTAGCCACAATGCAGAAAGAACAGCTTTAGGGAGCAGAGTCATCTCTTTTCTTGGTTCTGACCTTCCTGGGATCAGCCCCTGTAGTAGGTGGGGAAAGTTCTGGGCCTTCGGCATGCTGCTTCACCATATGACCACAGTTTCTAGGCTTTTATATGTTTTCTTGAATTTGGTTCACACACGTTATTTGAGGTTTGAACTCCACAGGGCCGTGGCTAGATCTAGAAAACATTGCGAACTTGTCAGGAAATATTTCAGGAAAGTATAAAATTTAAAATGACTCCCTTGGTAGGGAACCATTAAGGTTGGATGTTTAAACCACCCTGCCATAGTAGGTGAAGAGAGAAAATTAAAACTCTCCATTTATCATGAAGTGCTGATAGGGTAGCGAGATGTGCTGTTTTTGTTTGATATCAGAGGGGGCTAAAGAATAATGCATTCTTGGGATGTGAAGACATTTAAGAAGTTATTTTGTCTATTCTCCTGTCTCAAGGTAAGTGTATCCTAAAACCAAACTAGATTGATAATACCTGACTTATTTTTTAAAAAGCTTTAAAAATTATAAAAGTGGCATATTTCACTGACAAATTGGAAAATATAGGTAAATAGAAAGGAGATAATAAAAACTGCCTATTATATAATATCACCAGTCAAACTATCTTTTTTTTTTTTTTTTTTTGAGACATAATCTGGCTCTGTTTTCCGGGTTAGAGTGCCATGGCGTCAGCCTAGCTCACAGCAACCTCAATCTCCTGGGCTCAAGCGATCCTTCTGCCTCAGCCTCCTGAGTAGCTGGGACTACAGGCATGCACCACCATGCCCAGCTAATTTTTCTCTCTACATATTTTTTAGTTGTCCAGATAATTTTCTTTCTATTTTTAGTAGAGACAGGGTCTCGCTCTTGCTCAGGCTGGTCTTGAACTCCTATCTTGAGCCATACACCCGCCTCAACCTCCCAGGGTAGTAGGATTACAGGCGTGAGGCATCACATCTGGGCTCAAACTATCATTTTGATGTAAAATATTTATGAGGGAAAGGCAGAAAACTGGTTCAAAGTGTGGGGTCTGGATAAAACTGGATGGGTTGGGTTCAACTTCCAGCTCCTCTATGTAGCAACTGTATGATCTTGGGGAAGTTAATCTTCTCATGCCTCAGTTTCTCTATCTTTAAAATGAGACTAATAATAGAGTCCACTTAATTACTATAATATGACAATTAAGTGAGTCAATACATGCAAAGTACGTAGAACAGTTCCTGGTGCATAGCAAATACTCAGTAAATGTCAGCTATTATAATTAGATTTTTAGTGGAAGTATAATTAACATTGTCTTAAAGTGGGCCTGGTGCCTGCTATGGAATCCTAATTCTGCCATTTCAGCTACGTTACCTTGAGCAAGATATTCACCTCTCTTAGCCTCCACTTTTTCATCTGGAAAATGGGAATAATTTAGTTCTTGCCATTTTTGGATTGCTGGGAGGGTTAAGCAAGATAATGCTTGAAAAGTGCTTTGTAAAATGCATTGCACATATACCTCAAAAAATTGCTTGTTACTGTGTTTTGATCTGCTTTTCAATAACTTAACAGGAACATTGTTCTACGTCATTTAATGGTCTCATATGATATCATTTTAGTGATGAACTGGATGGGCTACCCTGGCTAATCTCTAATGTTGACCCTTTCACTTTGACCACCTGTCTTAGACCCATCCCTTCTCACCTAAAGTAAGCAATACTTCAGCAATTCTTCCCTCTTTCTGGAGCCATTACTTTTTCCTCTCTATTGAATCATTTCTATCTATCCTCAAAAGGTTGATATTTTAGGCTGGGCATGGTAGCTCATGCGTGTAATCCTAGCACTCTGGGAGGCCGAGGCAGCAGGATCACTCAAGGGTAGGAGTTCGAAACCAGCCTGAGCAGGAGCAAGACCCTGTCTCTATTATAAATAGAAAGAACTTAATTGGCCAATTAAAAATATATATAGAAAAAATTAGCTGGGCATTGTGGTGCATGCCTGTAGTCCCAGCTACTCAGGATGCTGAGGCAGAAGGATCGCTTGAGCCCAGGAGTTTGAGGTTGCTGTGAGCTAGGCTGATTCCATAGCACTCTAGCCCGGGCAACACAGCGAGACTCTCTCTGTCTCAAAAAAAAAAAAAAAGGTTGATATTTTAAAATCAACCTATATTTATTTATTTTTTTGAGACAGAGTCTTGCTTGTTGCCCAGGCTAGAGTGAGTGCCGTGGCGTCAGCCTAGCTCACAGCAACCTCAAACTCCTGGGCTCAAGCAATCCTTCTGCCTCAGCCTCCCGAGTAGCTGGGACTACAGGCATGCGCCACCATGCCCGGCTAATTTTATATATATATATATATTAGTTGGCCAATTAATTTCTTTCTATTTATAGTAGAGACGGGGTCTTCCTCTTGCTCAGGCTGGTTTCGAACTCCTGACCTCGAACAATCCTTCCGCCTCAGCCTCCCAGAGTGCTAGGATTACAGGCGTGAGCCACCGTGCCCACAAAATCAACCTATTTTAAAAAGTAGAAAAACAGAAAAAAAAAATCCAACAACTTCTCTTGATTGCCACTTCCTCTCCAGCTGCCACTCTAATGTAGCGCTCCCCTGTGTAGCAAAGGCCCCTGAAAATCATGTGTATAATCACTGTCCCTAAACCCTCTCTTTCCTTTCTTTCTTGAATCCATTCCAAGCCAAGTTTTATTCCCATGATTCCACCAAAACTGCCTTAGCTCAATCCAGTGGGAATTTTTCAGTCCCAACTAGACTTCGTCTACCTGCTTTAGACAGAGCTTTGCTCACTCACACCTCCTAGGAACACTTTCTTCTCTTGGCTTCCAGCTCTGCTGGGCATTTTGTTTTATTTTGTTCTACATCCCTGGTAGCTCCTTCTCTGTCCCCTTGATTGTTTTTTTCCCATCTCCTTGAGCTCTAAACTTGGCTGTTCCCCAGAGCTCAGTAATGGAACCTGTATCTGTCTATCTCTATCTTTATCCAACTTCTTCTGTTTTCATGCCCTTGGTGATCTCATCCGACATCATGGCTTTAAATACTATCTGTACGTGGCTGACTATCACATTCATATTTCCAGTCTGGACCTCACCCCTTAACTCCAGGCTTGAACATCCAGCTGCATCCATGACCTCTCTCTGTACATATGTATTTGATTAGCAACTCAGATCTGCCACATCCAAACACCTGGCATCCCCACCACCATCAAACATGTGCCTCCCAGAAGCTTCCTCATCTCAGCTAATGGTAACGCCATCCTTCCAGCTGCTTGGGCCCCAAATCCTGATTCCTCTATTCCCCCTATTCCCTACATCCAAATTCATTAGAAAGTCTTACTATCTCTACCTTCAAAATATAGCCAGAATTTGACCATTTGGTACTTCTCCACTGCTGCCACCCTTATCCAAGGTACTATGACCTTTCACCTGGAAGATTGCAAAAGCCTCCTAACTAGTTTCTCTGCTTCTACCCTGCCCACATAATGTCTGCCCACGTAATGCCCATGTAATAAGACAGATTTTGTGGTCTTTTGCTCAAAACATTACTAAGGCCTCTTATCTCAGAGTAGAAACCAATTTCCTGGCCGAGCGCAGTGGCTCACGCCTGTAATCCTAGCACTCTGGGAGGCTGAGGTGGGAGGATTGCTCAAGGTCAGGAGTTCAAAACCAGCCTGAGCAAGAGCAAGACCCCGTCTCTACTAAAAATAGAAAGAAATTATTGGCCAACTAAAAATATTTAGAAAAAAGTAGCTGGGCATGGTGGCGCATGCCTGTAGTCCCAGCTACTTGGGAGGCTGAGGCAGGAGGATTGCTTGAGCCCAGGAGTTTGAAGTTGCTGTGAGCTAGGCTGACACCACGGCACTCTAGCCCAGGCAACAGAGTGAGACTCTGTCTCAAAAAAAAAAAAAAAAAGAAAGAAACCAATTCCTAACAATGACCTACAAGGCCCCACACACAATTGGCCCTTCCTCCTCCTCTCCAGCCACACCAGCCTTCTTGCTAGTTCTCAGATCCCAGGGGCAACCTGCTGTCTCCGGCTCTTGGCCATTGCTGTTTTCTCTGCCAGGAAGGCTTGTCCCCAAGATATGTGGCTTATTTTTCAGTTCCCTTCAGGTTTTTGTTGAAATGTCATCCAATTTTCTGCTTTATTTTCTCCAGAGTACCTATCACTCTCTAACATACCCTATATTTTACTTATTTCTCTCTTTCTCCACTAACACACAAGCACATGAAGGCAGGGCTTTTTGTGTTTCCTTTGGTGCTATGTCTCCAGCACCAAAATAGCATCTGGCACACTGTGGGCCCTCAATAAATGGATGAAACAGACGCGTAGATTCCACTGATGGAATCTATTTAACTGTTGTTGAACATACAAGTTGTTTCCAACTTTTGGCTGTTATAGACAATGCTGAGTCTCTTTTTTTCATACACCTTTCAGCACATTCGTCATTTCTTACTTAGAACAAATTCCTAGAAATGCAATTGCTGGGTGAAAGGATAAGATCATTTTCAGGCACATTTTTTCTAAATTGCATCCCAAAGGTTTTTTTTACAGATCAGTTTATTCTCTTACCAGTAAATGTATGAGAGGGTTTTTCCCCTACCACCATCACAACACAGAGTTTTTTCCTTTGCCAACTTTGTAGCTTAAGAAAACCTCATTGTTATTTTAATATTCATTTATTTCATTATTTTTGGATATAATATTCATTTTTCTGCTCATTCCCATTCACTTTTTTTTTTTTTTTTTTTTTTTTTTGAGACAGAATCTCACTTTGTTGTCCAGGCTAGAGTGAGTGCCGTGGCGTCAGCCTAGCTCACAGCAACCTCAGTCTCCTGGGCTTGAGTGATCCTTCTGCCTCAGCCTCCCGAGTAGCTGGGACTACAGGCATGCGCCACCATGCCCGGCTAATTTTTTTTATATATATATCAGTTGGCCAATTAATTTCTTTCTATTTATAGTAGAGACGGGGTCTCGCTCTTGCTCAGGCTGGTTTTGAACTCCTGACCTTGAGCAATCCGCCCGCCTCGGCCTCCCAAGAGCTAGGATTACAGGCGTGAGCCACAGCGCCCGGCCCCCATTCACTTTTTTATTTTTATTTTTTAGAGACAGCACCTTGCTATGTCACCCAGGCTGGAGTACAGTGGCATGATCGTAATTCCCATTCACTGTTTAAATTTATTTAATTATGTAAAATTTGTATATATAAAATATACATATACATATGTGTAAGTTATTAACCCATCACCCAATGTAGGAACTAGAATATAATTTATGCTCACAAAACTTCCCAGGAGCCTATCTCCAATCCCAGCCCCAGAAGTAACTGCTGCCCTGAATTTTGGGTTTCTGTTCTTTTTTTTTTTTTTTTTTTGAGACAGAGTCTCACTTTGTTGCCTAGGCTAAAGTGAGTGCCGTGGCGTCAGCCTAGCTCACAGCAACCTCAAACTCCTGGGCTCAAGCAATCCTGCTGCCTCAGCCTCCCAAGTAGCTGGGACTACAGGCATGCGCCACCATGCCCGGCTAATTTTTTCTATATATATATTAGTTGGCCAATTAGTTTCTTTCTTTTTATAGTAGAGATGGGGGGGTCTCACTCTTGCTCAGGCTGGTTTCGAACTCCCGACTTCGAGCAATCCTCCCGCCTCAGCCTCCCAGAGAGCTAGGATTACAGGCGTGAGCCACCGCGCCCGGCCGGTTTCTGTTCTTTATTGTCTTTATTTTTTTCACATGTGTATGTCTACCTAAATGAGATCTTATTTGGTTCTGTTTACTTTGTACCCTTATAAAAACTATCATACTGTATGTAGTCTTAAAAGATTTTCTTTTCTAACTCAACGTTGCACTTCTAAACTCATCCATGTTATTGTATGTTACTATATTTTGTTCATTTTCTGTGTTGTACAATATTCCTTTGTGTAAATATTCCACAGTTTAAAAATTCATTCTCCCGTTGTTAGGCATTTGGGTTTCCAGTGTTTTGATAAGCATTTGGGTTTCCAACAATGCTGCTATGGACATTGTTGAATCTGTCTCCTGGTGCTCAAGTACAAATTTTTGTTTTTTTCTTTTTGAGACAGATTCAAAAAAATCTATTGCCTAGGCTAGAGTGCAGTGGCGCAGTTGTAGCTCACTGAAACCTCAAACTTCTGGGCTTAAGCAATCTTCCCACCTCAGCCTCCCAGGTAGCTGGGACTACAGGTGAGCACCATGTTGCTGGGCTAATTTTTCTCTTTTTAGTAGAGATGGGGTCCCGTTCTTGCTCAGGCTGGTCTTGAACTCCTGAGCTCTAGGGATCTTCCCATCTCCTCTTCCCAGAGTGTTAGGATTACAGGCATGAGCCATGACATATGAGAATTTTTAATCACTGTATCTGTGGGTATAGATCAGTGCTTTAGGAATGCAGCAAGAAAACTACAGTGTAGTAGTCAAATATACTCAAGGCAAAGCATACAAAATATTGATTTTGGAATGGGACTGAACGCCGAATTTCCTCTTCTGCCTCCGCAAGAAATCATCCCATCTCAGCCTTCCAAAGTGCTGGGATTACAGGCGTGAGCCACTGCATCCAGCCTACACATGTATGTTTTAGTTGTCCATCTCTTCTGACTAGATGATAAATTCTAGGAGAGCCAATGTTCTTGTGTGTGTTTTTCATTTCTACGTTTCTAGTGCCTGCCACATAATAAATACTTTAAAAATGTCCTGAATGAATCCCCATTTTATAGATGATGAGATTAAGACACAGAGACTCTGCCTGTCCAAGGTTACTCAGCTAGGGACAGAGCAGGAATTCAGGAAGTTGGGCTCTTGTCCATGCTATTTTCTACCTGTCCATGCTAAAAATCCAAGTAGTACGAAGGGAATAAGCTGAAAAAGAAAAGTTTCCCTCACCCCTGAAATCCCAGAAGGCTAACCTGTCACCACTTGCTTAAATACATTCTTCCTAGAATGTCGTATGCCTATAGAAGCACATCTGGCTATTTAATTTTATTTTTTGTGAAAATCAGATGAGAGTATTTGTCCTATTCTGTATTTTACTGTTTTCATTACTATAGCTCTGCTTCTTTATTTTTTTTTTTTTTTTTTTTTTTTTTTTTTTTTTTTGAGACAGAGTCTCGCTTTGTTGTCCAGGCTGAGTGCCGTGGCGTCAGCCTAGCTCACAGCAACCTCAAACTCCTGGGCTCGAGCGATCCTTCTGCCTCAGCCTCCCGAGTAGCTGGGACTACAGGCATGAGCCACCATGCCCGGCTAATTTTTTTTTTATATATATATCAGTTGGCCAATTAATTTCTTTCTATTTATAGTAGAGACGGGGTCTCGCTCTTGCTCAGGCTGGTTTTGAACTCCTGACCTTGAGCAATCCGCCCGCCTCGGCCTCCCAAGAGCTAGGATTACAGGCGTGAGCCACCGCGCCCGGCCTGCTTCTTTATTTTTAACAACCAAATTGTGATTCATTTTCTCTATGAACCATAACTCACTGAAGGGGAAATCTCTTGACGAATTGGCTGATTCCTGTCGTTTATATTGTAGCAATGCTACAGTGAACATCCTCTTACCTACATTGATGCACACTTGAGTCTCTCTGTAGAATAAATTCTTAAAAGTAGAATTAGTGGGTCAAAGAATATATGTTTAATTTTTTGATAGAAGTGTGTCTAGTTGGTAGCATGGATTTTTAAAGACATCATTAGCTTTCTCCATCTGTGGTCAGCTGACAAGCTGGGGGGGAGGGAAGCTTTGGCTGCCAGGACAGCTGAGAGAGCTCATTTGCACCCGGAATCACTGAGGGCCAGGCCTAAGAGCCCGGCTGCTCTATTAAGCCACCAGCTTGTCCAAATCAAGGCAGACTGGCCCGGTGGCTGATTCTGCCAAATTTTCAGAAAATAAGTTAAGCAAACCCATCTTTTCCTCAGTCTGTATTGTCCCCTCTGGTAAGTATAAAAATCATACTGTTTGTCACATTTCTTTCTTAGACTCTCTTCTATGTCGTACCAGATAAAGAATAAAACAGATAATTATAGTTGACAGCTGCTGAAAGAAAATATATTCTTCATACTTCTTAGGCCCTCCACTTTAAAAATTTTTTTTAATTCTCAGAAGCTTAATCTGAGGTTATCACCTATATTTTCTATCTCAGACTTGTCATGTATCATTAAAGCCATTTTTAAAATACCCACAAAACTATACAGAATAAAAAAATACATAAATTGAGTTTCATAGGCCTAGAATGTGGTTTTCTAAACCTGAATCTTACTGCTGATACAAAATGAAAGGCAAAAAAATTGGACTTTAATTGTAAAAATCCTGCATGTTAATTGGAATATCCCTTTTTTTTTAACCCCATGCAGAACAATAAAGGAAAAAAGAAATTGGCTAATTTTCTGCTTGAAACTGATTACTTCAACCTCCAACCCCAAATCACATGAAAATAGAGTGCCTAGTAAGCCACTAATAGAAAAGATATAGAGCGATCCGTTCTATCTGTTTACCTGGCTTTGTTCAAACTCTCCTAAGAATGGTCCTGGCTCAGGATAGCATTTGGGGAAAGTCAGGCATGTCAAGCCCTCAATTAGATGCTCAATATAATTGTGAATTAGATTATCTGCATCCTGAGAGGTCGCTGCCTTGGGTCTGGTATCATGAAGTTGGCTTTAGTTTTTCTATTTGTTGCTATGACTTCGTTTGGGTATGGAACACCACAAGACTTGGAGATATCCTGTAGTCCCGACTGGCTTCATATCAAAATTAGAGCGCTGACAATTGGCAGTTGGTATGCACTTTCTGATGAGGTGTTTCTTGGGTGTGGATGTCCTGTAACCGATGTGTGACAGGACTTTTACCTATTTTTGTACCCTACAACTGACTGAGACATCCAATATGAGATTTTAAAAGGGAAGATTTTTTTTTAGCTCTGTGCTAACATTTGTCTCAAAAACATCGCCAAAATGAGCATTCATGTTTGTCAGGTGTGTTGTTGAGCAAGACAAACCATCAGCACCTCCCCCTACATGCATCGACCCAAGGCAGTCCAAATGGCTGGCTTCTCCAGTTTACGAAGAGGACATTGTGGACATTTTAAAGTGCACAGAACCTCTTTCCAAATTTTAAAACACACTTTTCTTCTCTATCCATCAATATTGATGAAGTCAAGGAAGTACCTAACATTAGATCATTGTACATCCCATGCTTCATTTTCTCTTCAATGGGAAATAGAAGTGGGCTACATAATGTGATATATGGAGCAACTGCAGCTGCCTGAGGACTGAGAAACAATATGCCTAAGCTATAGCTATCTTCTGAGGATTTCAGAGTTCTTACTGATACTATGTGTTTTTAAATGTTTTTATTAGCCCTCAATTTTAATAAAGTTAGATACTTCCCTTAAAAAATAAAATTGTGAATTAATGGATCAACTCATGTTCCTTGTAAAAAAGATTGAAAAGAGTAGTGCTAGAGCCTTTGTTTACAAATATTAATACAGCTGTGAAAATCATCTGTAAAAGAAAAGAAGGGACTGAACCCAAATTTAAAATAAGTAACAGGCTAACAGAAAGTCAGATGAAAAAAAGAACTATGAAAAGAGAAAAAGGCAGATTTTTAAAAGGGCATGTAGAATTTTTTTAGTCTCAGATCATCTAAAAGGCTATCCCTAATTCTTGTACTCACCAGCTAGTTTTACCCATGTATAGATTCCTGTAAGATTTCAGGGGAATGTATAATCATAGCCAGTGCACTTGATTGCCTTTAATGCAGTCACTTGCTTAGACAGTTTCATTTAGTGAGATGATGAGTAACTGAAGGGAGTGGACATGCATGAGTATGAGCAGGTAAAGGTTGTACCACTGAAGCATGCAAATAGACTTCCAGGAGCTTCTCTTCAAGAGGGATATCCTTTTAATTTTTAGATAACCTAAAAGTCTAAGCTTTTAAAAAAGTCACTCATATATAATCCCATTCCTATTAAAATGTTAATTTTTTTACATTCAGAAACTGAGGCCCACAGAGATCAACAGGGTTGTTTACTCTGGCTAGTGTCATCTAGATACAACATTGTGACTTCATGAAATGCTGGTGTTAGGGTGGATCTTAGTGGCCATCCAGTCCCAAGGCATCCTTGCCAGCCTCCTATAATACCTGGGTGGATCCTTATCCTCAGGTGGGCCTGAACCTTTCTGGTAATGAGAAGCTCACTATTCTAAAGGAAATCCATGCCATTGGGGTAAAAAAGTATAAAAAGTATTATTTTTTTGAACTTTTTTTTTTCTAGAGAGAGACAGGGTCTCATTCTGTTGCCCAGGCTGGAGTGCAGTGGCTTGATCATAGCTCACTGCGACCTTGAATTACTGGGTTCAAGCAATCCTCCTGCCTCAGCCTCCCAGGTAGCTGGGACTACAAATGTGTGCCACCACGCCCAGTTAATTAAAAAAATATTTTTGGAGATACAGGTTCTCACCATGTTGCCTAGGCTGGTCTCAAACTTCTGGGCCCCAAGTGATCCTCCTGTCTCGGCCTCCCAAAGTGCATGCCTAAGCCACTGTGCCTGGTCTAAACATTCCTAATTATTAATCAATTCTTTTTTTTTTTTTTTTTGAGACAGAGTTTCGCTTTGTTGCCCAGGCTAGAGTGAGTGCCATGGTATCAGCCTAGCTCACAGCAACCTCAAACTCCTGAGCTCAAGCAATCTTCCTGCCTCAGCCTCCCGAGTAGCTGGGACTACAGGCATGCGCCACTATGCCCAGCTAATTTTTTCTATATGTATTAGTTGGCCAATGAATTTCTTTCTATTTATAGTAGAGATGGGGTCTCACTCTTGCTCAGGCTGGTTTCAAACTCCTGACCTCGAGCGATCCGACCGCTTCGGCCTCCCAGAGTGCTAGGATTACAGGCGTGAGCCACCGCGCCCGGCCTCAATTCTTAAATATTTTGAGCTAAAACTTATTACTACCCCCCTTTCTAGATTTCACATGCTTCAAATTTTCTACCTTAGATTTGAGCCCAGAGCCCAGATTTTTTTTTTTTTTTTTTTTGAGACAGAGTCTCGCTTTGTTGTCCAGGCTAGAGTGAGTGCCGTGGCGTCAGCCTGGCTCACAGCAACCTCAAACTCCTGGGCTCAAGCAATCCTACTGCCTCAGCCTCCCGAGTAGCTGGGACTACAGGCATGTGCCACCATGCCCGGCTAATTTTTTATATATATCAGTTGGCCAATTAATTTCTTTCTATTTATAGTAGAGACGGGGTCTCGCTCTTGCTCAGGCTGGTTTTGAACTCCTGACCTTGAGCAATCCGCCCGCCTCGGCCTCCCAGAGAGCTAGGATTACAGGCGTGAGCCACCGCGCCCGGCCAGAGCCCAGATTTGAGACAAATTTATTCCCTGTTGCCCAAGACCAAGGATATTATCTCCATAGAGCTCAATTCCCCAGCTTACAAAATAAGAGGAATCATCAGATTCTTAAAGGCTTGGTTGGGCTGAGAACCTGAACCCTGAACATTTAAGGAGTAAAAGGGTGGAAAGGTCACTAGGTGTTCATGCTGCAGGTGGAGAAAGATTTCTCTTGCAAAGGTTAGATATAAAGTATAAAAAGTTTATTTATTTTTCTGAGAAAGAAAGAGAGAGAGAGAAAAGGAGGGAGTGGCTATGGCATACAGAGGAAGGAAGGAAATGCCAGGCCCTGAGGAAAAGTTGCTTGGAGTGAGAGGCTCCAAAAAAGAAAATAAATGATAAGTAAATTTAAATAATTAAAAAGAAAAGTTGCTTGGAGTTTTTAAAAGGTAAAAATGGCTTTTTTTCCTCTGCTTCAGCAGACTGATGATAGAAGTGGCAGTGAAGCTGTTACAGGCATTGTTTCTTTTTTCTTTTTTTATTTTATTTTATTTCAGTGTATTATGGGGGTACAAGTGTTAAGGTTACATATATTGTCCATGCCCCCCTCCCCCCTCAAGTAAGAGCTTCAAGCGTGTCCATCCCCCAAACGTTGCACCCCTTACTCGTTGTGTTTATATACACCCAACCCCTCCTCCCCCTCCCACCCTCCCAACACCCGATAAATGTTATTCCTATATGTCCACTTAGGTGTTGATCTGTTAATACCAATTTGCTGGTGAGTACATGTGGTGCTGGTTTTTCCATTCTTAGGATACTTCACTTAATAGAATGGGTTCCAGCTGTATCCAGAAATATACAAGAGGTGCTGTATCACCATTGTTTCTTAAAGCTGAGTAGTATTCCATGGTATACATATTTTATTTTTTCTCTGTGAGGCCAGCTTATCAGAATCCTTGGAATCTGGTCCTGGGAGTAACCAAGGCGGAGAGTTCGCACCCCTGCTGTCTGCTTAGGGCTCTTCAAGGTTGAGAAAAAAAAACTCTTAGAGATAACAAGTTAGGCCACAGGTGTTTTAATTAAACAAAACAAAGGGGGTAGTTGTGAGTTTTCTCTTATGTATTGTGAGTTTATTTCCTTTACTTTCTGTGTGATAGTTTATTTTCCTGTTAGATAGGTTATTAGTAAGGCCACCTTTCAAGGTAATCTACCTGTAGCTCATTCTGGGATGTGTTTAAGAAAGTAATTTAAGATAATCCTAGCACTCTGGGAGGCCGAGGCAGGCGGACTGCTCGAGGTCAGGAGTTTGAAACCAGCCTGAGCAAGAGCGAGACCCCCGTCTCTACTGTAAATAGAAACAAATTAATTGGCCAACTAATATATATAGAAAAAAATCAGCCGGGCATGGTGGCGCATGCCTGTAGTCCTAGCTACTCGGGAGGCTGAGGCAGTAGGATTGCTTGAGCCCAGGAGTTGGAGGTTGCTGTGAGCTAGGCTGACGCCACGGCACTCACTCTAGCCTGGGCAACAAAGCGAGACTCTGTCTCAAAAAAGAAAGTAATTTAAGGTTAACCTCTAGTGGTCACTGTACTAAGTATAAGAAAGTACAATATTTTTCCTAAGACATTGTGAATTGCTGTAACACACAGATGGTTGTTAGACACTAGAAAGGAGTCTTGCCATTGTGAACATGCTTTAACTGAAATGCCTTTAAAAATCCTACAGATGCCCATTATCCTCAACTGAGAGGAAGGGATTCTGTGAACCCTGGAGGGCCTTTAGAATATCTGATGGAGGGAAAGAAATGTCTTTGCCATTGTCACAAGAAGCTTCACATTTACCAATTAAGCAACATAACTGGTCACTTGATGGCCCCATTATTTCTGACATTCCATATATCCTCCACCCTATAGCCTTTCTGGGTTTTGTTTCTTTTAGGAATATTGACAAATACTGTCCATTTTTGTACCTGGTTCCAGAGAAGAAGTATCATCAGAGTATTTTACAATTTGAAAATATCAATGAGAGATTCCATCTAGAGACCATGGGTTGTCATGTTTTTTCCTACCAAATAGTTATTTTTCCTCTTATACTTCTAATATTTAATTCTCTGACATTTAAAATAATCCCTTCACCAAGTATTTATTAAACACAATGGACTGAAAGAGACATAGAAGAATTACCTGATATAAAACAAACACTGGTGAAACATACAGCCTTAAGGGAACAAGCAGTTACAAGTAGTTACAGATAGAGATCAAGTGCACGATGGAATGAGGCCATCAGTGGACAGGCTTTGGGGACCAGTTCACATCCCAGGTGAAGCTGCACCGACTGTGAGACTCAGGCTAACTGCTGAATCTCAGCGTCTCATTTACCAAAGGAGCTAATCATATTTGATTCGAAGGACTGCTGTGAAAATTAGAAAGGAGAAATAAGACATACACCAGACGTATTAGTTTCCTAGGACTGCCATGACAAAGTACCACAAACTGGGTGGCTTAAAACAACAGAAATTGATTTTCTTACAGTTCTAGAGACTAGAAGTCTGAAATCAAAGTGTCTACAGGGTTGTGCTCTCCTTAAAGGCTCTAGGAAAGAATGCTCCAGGCCTCTTCCTAGCTTCCGATGGTTGCCAGCGATCCTTGGTGTTCCTTGGCTAGCAGCTGCATCATTCCAACCTCTGTCTTTGTCGTGACGTGGCACTTTTCCCATTGTGTCTGCTGTGCCTTCATGTGGCCTAAGGATACCAGTCGTGGAAATTAGGGCCCAGCCTAATCCAATATGACCTCATCTTAATTAATTACATCTGCAAAGACACTGTTTCCAAATGAGGTTACATTCTGAGGTCCTGGGCAGGCGTGAATTTTGGAGGGACACTGTTCAACCCAGTACACTGGCATGGTATGTACTCAGTAAGTGGAAGCTGTTATGGTTATCAAGTGCAAAATGCCAATGAGGAGAGAAAAACTATTTGTGTGGGCTAGAGTGGTTAAGGAAAGCTTCACAGAATAAGTAAGAGTTATACAAGGCTTTAACAGAAGTATTAATAGTAGAATTTAAATAACTGAAAATTCTTATTAGGTGGGGAGAATAGCACATCAATATTTTAACTGCAATAGAGTTATTGTAAAACCTTGTAAAATCAGCTATTAGACAGAAATCTCCTTTGGCCCAATGGGAACTAAAAACTATATAATCTTTTTCTGAATGGATAACCACATATATTTGTTATCCATTACTTTGTAACAAATTATCCTAAAGCTTAGAAGCTTGAAATAACAAACATTTAGTGGCTGGGCACAGTAGCATGTGCCTGTATTTCCAGCTACTTAGGAGGCTGAGGGAGGAGGATCATTTGAGGTGAGGAGTGCAGTGAGCTATGATTGAGCCACTGCACTCCAGCCTGGGCAACCCAGTGAGATCCCATCTCCAAAAATCAAAAAACAAACTATAATCTTTTTCCAAATGGATACCCACATATATTAGTTAATAGAATACATGCTTTGTGACAAATTATCTTAAAACTTAGTGGCTTAAAATGCCAAACATTTATTGGCTGGGCACGGTAGCATGTGCCTATAGTCCCAGCTACTTGGAGGCTGAGGTGGGAGAATCTCTTGAGCCCAGGAGTTCACCAGTCTAGCCCACATTCTCAGGGAGAAGAATTAAGCTCTATCTTCCTCCTGAAGGAAGGAATATCAAAGAATCTGTGGACATATTTTAAAACTACCACACCACAGTGTATGATGATTTCATCTATTCCTTTAGATGTTGGACTAGTTTCCTAACTTTGATGTTCCTAAATCTACATGTTATTATTATTTTTAATACAATAATAATTGGGAGCACTCACAACATTCCAGACACTACTTGAAGCTGGGAATTTGGAATGAATTAGTCCATTGCTTGCCCTCAAGGAGTTTATAGTTTAGTGGGGAATTTCCATTATATTTATGGAAATATGTTCATAAATATAATGTGCTTATATAAGTGATGAAAGTGAATTTAAACAGGGGCTTTGGGGTTGCAACTATAAGAGGGAAATTAAAGATATTAAGGAAGGGGTAGTTGGTATTTGAGGGCCTAGGGCAGCATCCAAATCTTAGCCCACCCCTGGTATAGTGTAGCTCTTGGGTAGGTCATTGAGGGGGCACATTCTGGGCCAGGAGATGGGAACGTGCAGGTCTTGTGTGGTGGGATGCCAGATTGTCCAGGGTTACTTGAGTGGAATGGAGAGAAAAGGAATGGAAAAGTGGTTTGAGGCCAGTCTTGGAGGCTCTTAGAGACTATGGTAAAAAGAGAGGTTAGACTTGATTCTGAACACCCTGGAGAATGACTTGTGTTTTCTGAGCAGGGTAGTGACATGCTTAGATACATGTTTTGGAGAACGGAAACAACTGGAGCCAGAGAAACTTATGTGTATGTATGTATGAACTCATTCATTCATTCATGTATTCAAAATTTATTGCATACCCAGACATTGTTTAAAGAGAGCTTATATATAAGTGGGAGACATATATATTAATCAAATCATCACAAAGATAAAATTATAACCTGTACAATGTTACAAAGAAAGGTACAGGGTGCAATGAAAGCACATATTAGGCGATTTGACTTCAGCAGGAAGTTCAGGGAACTTTTCTCGGGCCAGTGACAACAGAGATGAGGTCTAAAGGATGTCCAGAAGCAATAGACCCTGAGAGGGTAGGAATCAGCACGTGCAAAGGCCCTGAGATAAGTACAAAGGACTGAAAGAAGGCCAATGTAGTGGGAGGAGCAGATAAGGAGGGGAGGAGAACATGATTAGATATGAGGTGGGAGAGGAAGGCAAGGATCAAACTACGAATGGTCTTACCTTAATTAATTAATTAATAGTGCCTTCATCAAAATACAACTTAGAAAGACAAATGCAGAAACAATCACTAAATAAATATATGAATGCTATTTAGGCAAATGGACTGGAAATTTGACCCAGAGCTTCCTGGTAGCCAAGGTAAAAGATGAAAACATTATAGAACATGCAGTGCTCAGAGTCCATGAAGGAAACACATGGGAAAATCATTTAGCAGGCAGATGCAACAGAAAGATGTACTGATGGGCTGGGTATGGCATGAGAATGGAAAAGATTAGGAACATTAGAGGAAGACCTCGCAGAGAGATTTACTGATTAGTTACTATGGTTACTGAGGCTCTGTAGTAGCTGTGGATATTATGTCCCCTATCTATAGAGATTATTATGAAACCAGGGATTATTGTTTCTCTGCCATATATGTATATGCACACACACACACACACACACACACACATATAAAGTAGAAATGGAATATATCCTATTTTTTAAGCCAGAGTAATTTCCTTTTGTCTCAAATGGGACTAGCAGGGGATATGATGTTTAATTACTATCTATGCATTCCAGCCTGGGTGGCAGAGCAAGCCCCTGTCACTGAAAAAATAAAATAAAATGAAAATAAAGACATGTATGAAATAAAGGCCCTGTATCACCTTTCCCCACCACATCTGTTCATGATGAGATGTTACACCTCACAGTGCCTGTATTAGTCAGCTAGGGCTGCCGTAACGAAGCATCACAGAGCAGGTGGCTTTAAACAACAGGAATTACAGAGGTTGGCACTGCTCAGAGTGGGGGGGAACAAAGAGACGGCTTGTTTATCAGTAAGTGGCAAGATTTGTCCTGTTTCCTCCTGTGACTGTGAAACAACAGAACGATCATCTGAGGACTTCCTGAGAATTAGGGAGAAAGGCATCCTGCCTTAATTTCTTCCACCAAATTTCACTCTTGGACCCAGGCCATTTCTGCTTTGGCAAAGCGCGAGGTGCTAATGCGACCTCCTGTTCCCTGTGATGTTGCTCCAGGTTGGCCCCGAGGAACTGTCAGCGTCTGACGGTGGGTGGGAGGAAGTGGGAGGGGGGGGAGAGGAGCACTGTCATCAATTTTAGTAACTTCAAAATGAGCATTTCCTTTTCTACAATACTCTGTAGCAGAAGCCACCTGAGAAAGTGAGTTTGGGCAAATGGCCTGCAGTGGAGCATTCCGATTTAGGTCTCACTGTTTTCTCCGAATCCCCTCCTGCTAGCCCCACCTCCCCTTTTCACAATCGTCAATAGCACAGTTTCCCAAGGGAAACACTGCAGGCGACTCAGCGGCCTGCCTTCCTCCTGCTTCAGGGTTTCCAGATTTTACTCTGCAAAGCCTCCTGACCTTCTCCAGTCGGAGCCCAGTGGTGGAACCCTGGTTTGGGCCACACACAGCACAGGCCTCAACCTCACAGGGGTCTGGGCCTTGCCCCTCCAGCTGGCGTCTGGCTGCCACCCTCTTCTGCCACCTAGACCCCCAAGAAGAAAATGAGCTTCCTTCAGAAGCCAAGTTATGCCTGTGAAGCTTAGTCCCGGCCCCCCTGTGTAACATAAAAAGGAACATCTGTCCAGCGAACAGCCAGCTTTTATGACGGTCTCCTGTTGGCTTTCTGATAAGAAACGCCGGCTGCTCAGGCTGCTGCACCTGCTGCGCTTATCGTCTCTTTCCCGGTTGGATGATGAAGCTCTGTGAAGCTGGCTTGGTTTCACCTTCATGATCACAACTTGGAACCCCTCTGGCAGCTTTCAAAGCATCTTGCCAGTCTTATCTGGAGAGGACGCCAGTTCTCTTCTAGGTGGGAAAGCTGGAGCCGAACTTGGGAATTCTCACTGGGGCTGGCCCCCAGGAGGTCTCATCCTTTCCAGCAGAGGGAAGAAACTTGAAGAAAGAATTCAGATTTAAGTAATTACCTCCCAGCACTTTTCTCTCTTGTTTCCCTCCCTTTTAAAAATAGTGGGATAGGCCAGGCACAGTGGCTCACACCTGTAATCCTAGTACTCTGGGAGGCCGAGGTGGGAGGATCATTTGAGCTCAGGAGTTCAAGACCAGCTTGAACAAGAGTGAGACCCAGTCTCTACTAAAAAAAATAAAAAGAAATTAGCTGGACAACTAAAAATATATAGAAAATAGTAGCTGCAGGCCGGGCGCGGTGGCTCACGCCTGTAATCCTAGCTCTCTGGGAGGCCGAGGTGGGCGGATTGCTCGAGGTCAGGAGTTTGAAACCAGCCTGAGCAAGAGCAAGACCCCATCTCTACCATAAATAGAAAGAAATTAATTGGCCAACTAATATATATATAGAAAAAATGAGCCGGGCATGGTGGCGCATGCCTGTAGTCCCAGCTACTCGGGAGGCTGAGGCAGCAGGATTGTTTGAGCCCAGGAGTTTGAGGTTGCTGTGAGCTAGGCTGACGCCATGGCACTCACTCTAGCCTGGGCAACAAAGCGAGATTCTGTCTCAAAAAAAAAAAAAAAAAAAAAAGTAGCTGGGCATGGTGGCGCACGCCTGTAGTCCCATCTACTTGGGAGGCTGAGGCAGAAGGATTGCCCAGGAGTTTGAGGTTGCTGTGAACTAGGCTGATGCCATGTCACTCTAGCCCCAGCAACAGAGCAAGACTCTGTCTCAAAATAACAATAATAATAAAATAAAAATAGTGGAATAATATGAGTTTTCAGCATAAAAACTGGCAACAATGGTTGAGGAGGAGGTAAGATATCTGGACATCTTGCAACTCTTTTGAGGTGACTGAAAACAAAAAACAACCAAGCCAATCTTTAACTGCACCCCAACTCTTGACTTTTCCTAGGCAGTGTCCTAGTTTGGTGCAGCTCTGAGCTGTGGGTATCAGCACCACCCTGAGGGCTTGCTGAAACCTATGTTGCTAGGCCTCACCCCAGAAGTTCTGATCCAGTGAGTCGGTGAAGGGGCCTAACAATTCAAATTTCTAACAAGGTCCCAGGTTCTCCTGATGCTGCTGGTGCCACCGGTCCTAGGACCACACTTTGTGAACCACTGGTTTAAGTTTTAAGGGAAAGGACAAGAGCTTTGAAGAAAAGTAGCTTGGGTTTGAGTCCTAAGTCTGCAGCTGACTTACCAGCCGTTGACTTTGGGCCACATGACTATCTCTGAACCAGTTTTTTCATCCTTAAAGTGGGGGAAATAATATCTACCCCATCGAGTGTATTGAGTCTACAAATATGTATCGCATGGCTGTTGCAGTATCAGGCTCTGAGCTCGGCAGTGAGGACACGACAATGGATGAGACAGTCTGGGAAGCCAAGGATACGTGGGTGGTTGTGAAGACTAAAGAGATTACATTTACAAAGTTATAGGACCATGAGGGAAGCCACATAAACATTAATTTTATTTCCCTCACAGGAGGTAAACATGATTCTGCTTTTATTTTTTATTTTTTAGTTTTTGGTCCAAGAAGTCATTCTCAAATTTCACAGCATGGAACCAAGAGCTGTGCTTCTCTCCTTGTCTAGATGAAAAATCTGAGGTATGGGAACTTTCATGAGTGGAACTGTATCCTCCAAAAGTTCATATGTACCTTAGAGTACCCCCTACGTACCCCAGCACCTCAGAATGTGACTTTTTTTTGGAAATGGGGTCTTTGTGGAGGTAGTCAAGTTAAGATGAGGTGATTAGGGTGGGCCCTAATCCAATTATGGCTGGGATCTTTATAAAAAATGGAAAATTTAGACATAGAGACATACAAGGAAAATGCCATGTGAAGATTGCAGTTATGCTGCCACAAGCCAAGAAACCTCGAGGATTGGTGACTGTCACAAGGATAAAAGCATTGGAACAGATTCTCTCTCATCGCTTCAGGAGGAATCAACCCTGGTGACACCTTGATTTCAGACTTCTAGAATCCAGAACTGTGAGACAATAAATTTCTGTTATTTAAAGCCACCCGCTCTGTGATACTTTGTCAAGGGAGCCCTAGCCGACCATGACAGGCACTATGAAGTATAATATCACATCAAGAGCAGGTGCTCTGAGGAGAGGGAATGGAGGACTTTTACTCTTTATTCCATACATCTGTTGTTTGTTTGTTTTTGAGAGTCAAGGTCTTGCTTTGTCACCCAGGCTGGAGAGCAGTGGCCTCATCATAGCTCACTGCAACCTTGAACTCCTGGACTCACGGGATCCTCCCACCTCAGCCTCTCAAGTAGCTGGGATGACAGGCACGCACCATGACCTGGCGAATTTTTTAATTTTTTGTAGTAATGGGGTCTTACTTTGTTGCCCAGGTTGGTCTCAAACTCCTGGGCTCAATTATCCTCCCACTTTGGCCTCCCAAAGTGCTGGTATTAGAGATGTGAGCCACCACGCCCAGCCTATTGTTTGAATTTTTAATAAATATGCTTATAATTTTAAAAAATCAACTGTAGATATAATTACTGCCAAATACCCTTAAAAAATGAACTCCTGGGCCGGGCGCGGTGGCTCACGCCTGTAATCCTAGCTCTCTTGGAGGCCGAGGCGGGCGGATTGCTCCAGGTCAGGAGTTCAAAACCAGCCTGAGCAAGAGCAAGACCCCGTCTCTACTATAAATAGAAAGAAATTAATTGGCCAACTGATATATATATGTAAAAAATTAGCCGGGCATGGTGGCACATGCCTGTAGTCCCAGCTACTTGGGAGGCTGAGGCAGTAGGATTGCTTGAGCCCAGGAGTTTGAGGTTGCTGTGAGCTAGGCTGACACCATGGCACTCACTCTAGCCTGGACAACAAAGTGAGACTCTGTCTCAAAAAAAAAAAAAAAAAAAAATGAACTCCTGTGCTTCTAGATATTATAATGCCTCAGTTAACCAACAGCCCTAACCCACGTGTCAGTCTACAGGAAGGAAGTCTGCACTGGGTCAGAGTTTGCATTAGAAGACTTCACTCCAATTCTAAAATAATGTGAAATTCTTTAAAATACCTGTGGAGTGTCTGTTGCAGGCAAAGCACAGTTAGACATTTAAGGGCTGAAACACAGAAATATGAGTTCAGGTATTTACCATCTACCTGGGACCAGGAGAACTGAAAGCAAGGCAGTTTGTGATCATTGCCCCAGGAATGTTGTGGACGAGGGCGTTCTCACCTTCTGGAATGATCAGGAACAGTGTCAGGAAGTACTGAAAAAGGGTGCTCTAGCTGAGCTGCTGGAACTGGAGGGGTGAAGAGGATTGATTAGGCAGGGCATGCTGCAGGGTTGGGGGAGAGGTACAAGGCTCTCTTCTCATGCTTTTTCTTAGAAGATCAGTTGTAAACCCATGTCATTCTGGAAGGGTAAGTGATAAAGGCAGGGTATGAAAATTTTTTTAAATACTTGATTTTTCAATTAATTTTTTGAAGAAGTAATACATTCACATGGTAATCAATTCAAAAAGCATAAATGGGACACGAGAAAGATCTGCATTCTTTTCTCCTTCACAAGTGTACAGACTTTTCAGATTTCTTAGCTACTTCTAGAATGAATGTCAAGTTAATTCAGGCCCAGAAAGGCTAGAGTCTAGCTTCATGGGACACTGAACTCTGCTGGTGCAGAAGCTTTATCAATCACTGGGAATCTTTTCTAAAAGCACCTATTCAAACACACTTTCACCCAACCCTGTCCTGAGATCTTGACCCCAGGCTGCAGATGAACCTGCTTAAGTAAGAGCCAGGCTCCTGTTGCCTTTAGGATCAGGTTGACCAGAGGAGGCCTGGCATCCTAGAGATGACTCTCCACTTGCCCGTCTCCAGTTCACCGGCGATGGCAGAAGGCTGGGTCAGAATCTCAGTTGGTGACACTTGGCAGTGGCTGAGGGTGAGACTTTGTCCCAGAAAATGGCCTGTGGTTTTATTCAGTATTGCCTTTACAAACCTGACACAGACGTCCATAGCCACACTAGTTGCTGGTGCAGTTTTCATTTTATAGGACACAGAGGCACCTGACCAGGTGTGCATTAGGCCTCTCTGGTTTAGAGCACTCGCACATCACAGGTGTGTCCATAGCTGATAAGATTGTTTTGTGAGGCACAGTTAAATGTCAAACATAGTATGAGAGAAATCATTTCTGTCACCCTCCCTCCACCAGCAGACTAAGACTTCCTGATTGCCTGATTTTCCCTTTAAAGAACATTTTTCCCCCATGGGTCAGTCATCTGAGAAACACAGTGCCAGTGTCAGCTCCTGCCCGGGGAGGTGAAATGCTGCTTCAGCCTTCTCCTCCTCTTCCCACCTCTGAAAATCCTGCTAAAGAGTCTTCTCTCCAAGGGAGACATTACATATTTTTCAATACTTAATTTAAAATAATTTTTTAAACAGGTAATTCCACCACATGGTAATTAATTCAAAAAGTATAAGGGTGTACAGAGTGAAAAGTAAGTGTCCCTCCCACTCCTGTCCCCAGGCCCTAGTTCTCCTTCCAGGGAGTAGCTGCCTTTGGACTTACTGCTGATGTTAGTTTGTACTGAACGAGCATTCCTGGGGCACCCTGCAGACACTGGGGGCACACAGAAGATATGACAGCCTTGATCATAAGCTTCTCTCTCTGGGACAACAAAACCAGGGATAGGAGAATGCTCACAGAACAGTGTGCTAGTCACAAAATCAAAGTACACACGGTACACACTGCACAGCACACAAGTGATGATGGTTTCTTTTAAATCAATTTTACTTATTCAGACTGGGATTGAAGGAGTTGGATTTTAAGCCAGCTATTGAAGGAGATTATAGATACAGATTAGAGGTGAAAAAATGGTATGTGGCATTATATAAATCACTTAAAAAAAATTTTTTTTAAAAAAGAGAGACAAGGTCTCAGTCTATTACCCAGGCTGGAGTGCAGTGGTGTGATCACAGCTCACTGTCACCTCCAACTTCCAAGATTAAGTGATTCAAAAATAAATAAATAAATAAATAAATAAATAAAAGGAAAGAAGAAATGGGCAAGATAGATCGCCAGCAGTGTTTATTTAGGAGTGTTTACAATACTATAGTTTACAATAATCTATTGAATATTTCAAAATAGCTGGAAGAGAAGAATTGGAATGGTTCTAGCATAAAGAAAAGAAAACTATTTCAGTTCATGAATGTCCTAAATATACTGATTTGGTCTTTACAAATTATATGATTGTATCCAATTATCACATATACCCTGAAACTATGCATATCTATTATGCATCAATAAAAATAATAAAAACAACAATTAAAAAAGGTGGAGCCTTTAAGAGGTTGATAAGGCCATGTGGGTTCCTCCTTCATAAATGGAATTAGGTGCCCTTATAAAGTGGCATGAGAGAGATAGTTTGTCCCTTTTCTTGTCCTTCTGCCTCCTGCCATGTAAGAGCACAGCAAGAAGGCAATCTACCAGACACCGAATGCCGGTACCTTGATCTTAGACTTCTTAGCCTCTAGAACTGTCAGAAAATAAATTTCTTTTCTTTATAGAAAATTATCTAGTCTCAGGTATTTTGTTGTAGCAGCACAAACAGATTAAGACAATATTCATTGAAATTTAAAATGCGCCAGGTATGGTGGCTCGTGCCTATAATCCTAGGAGGCCGAGGCAGGATTGCTTGAAATCAGGAGTTTGAGACCCGCCTGAGCAAAGGTGAGACCCCGTCTCTACAAAAAATAGAGTGCTGGGTGTGGTGGTGTGCGCCTGTAGTCCCAACTACTTGGGAAGCTGAGGCAGGAGGATCACTTGAGCCCAGGAGTTTGAGGTTGCAGTGAGCTATCATGACACTACTGCACTCTAGCTAGCGCGACAGAGTGAGACCCTGTCTCAAAAAACAAACAAACAAACAAACAAAAACCCCGTAAATGGCTGGGTTAATTGCCAGTTTGACAGCAATGAAAATGTAATTAATGAAGTGGAAAAAATATAAAAAATATGAAGAAATTACTCAGAATGCAGCACAGAGATACAACATATGAAAGAGAAAACAGGCCGGGCGTGGTGGCTCACGCCTGTAATCCTAGCACTTTGGGAGGCCGAGGCGGGCGGATTGCTCAAGATCAGGAGTTCGAAACCAGCCCGAGCAAGACCCCGTTTCTACCAAAAATAGAAATAAATTAATTGACCAACTAAAAATATATATACAAAAAATTAGCCGGGCATGGTGGCACATGCCTGTAGTCCCAGCTACTCGGGAGGCTGAGGCAGTAGGATCACTGAGCCCCGGAGATTGAGGTTGCTGTGAGCCAGGCTGACACGCCATGGCACTCACTCTAGCCTGGGCAACAAAGTGAGACTCTGTCTCAAAAAAAAAAAAGAGAAAACAGAATGAGATGGTCCAACTTGTATCTAAGGGGACTGCCAGAGAAAGAAAGAACAGTGAAAACAGGAAACAGGCAATATACAAAGAGTAAGTGTCTAAGCAAATTTTAGAATTAATAAAATATATGAATCATCAGATTCAAAAATTAGGAATCCCAGGCTAGATATAAAAAATAAATCCATACATTGATGTACCTCAGTGTGGAAGCTGTGTGGCTCTTTATGACCTAGGCTTGGCAGTCGCATGGGGTCACTTCCACTGTATTTTGCCTATTGGTCTAAGTAGTCACAAGTTTGTCTAGATTCAAGGCCAGGGGGCAGGGGGGCAGAGCAGAACCCCCTTTTCTAAGGGAGGAATGTGAAAGAATTTGCAGCCACACTACGTGAGGCAGCAGTTGTCAACACAAATGCGGAAGCAGGCACTGGAAACTTGGGGCTGTTCTTGAGGGAAGGTGTTCATCAAGATGAACTCGGCTATGTCTAAATTGTTTTGAGTAACATCAGATTATAACAAAATTTCAAAATTATTCTACAATGATCTACCCAGCCGTGAAAAGACGTGGAAGGAAACTTGAATGTGTATTGCTAAGTGAAAGAAGCCAATCTGAAAAGGCTACACCTACCGTATGATTCCAACTATGTGACATTCTTGAAAAGGCAGAACTTTAGAGACAGTAAAAGGATCATTGGTTGCCAGGGATGGTGGGGGTTGCTCAATAGACAGGGCATAGAAGATTTTTAGGGCGGGGAAACTACTCTGCATGATACTATAAATGGTGGATCCGTGTCATTACGTATTTTTCCAAACCCATAGAACGCACAACGCCAAGAGTGAACCCTAGTGGACACTGTGGACTCTGGGTGACAATGATGTGTCAGTGTAGGTCATCCACTGTACGAACACTGATGGGAGATGATGAGGGAGGAGGCTGTGCATGTGGTAGGTGGGGGCGGGATGTATAGGAAATCTCTATACCTTCTGTTCAATTTTGCTGTGAACCTAAAACTACTCTAAAAAATAAAGTCTATTATTTTAAAAATTATTTTAGAGAACATTTTGAAGACTCTTGAGAACACATATGGGACTTCTCAGGGGTCTAGGGACCCCAGTTTCAGAAACAGTGTTCTAGGGGATTGAGTATTGCGGCTACTCATATGTTTTTCTCTAGTGAAGTTACAGAAGCCCTATCTGTTGGCCTGGTTCTCCAGGCTTAGAAGTCTGTCCTCCGGGTTCAAGCTTTCCATCAGGCAGCTAACATATCCAAACAGGCTATGTTCTCGGAGAGTTTTGCATAGCCAGCCAGAATCTAGCCGGCCTGGTTCTGACATGTATGATTAAAAGCTCAGGAAAAATATTTTAATGGAACATTTTGATCTCGTTGAAAAGCAAGAGAAGCACATCTCTGAAATACAATCCCATCAAGCCCTGCCTTGTAGACAGATGTTTACACCGTATACTCACCTATCAGAAAGGGATTGGAGGCCGGGCGCTGTGGCTCACGCCTGTAATCCTAGCTCTTGGGAGGCCGAGGCGGGCGGATTGCTCAAGGTCAGGAGTTCGAAACCAGCCTGAGCAAGAGCGAGACCCCGTCTCTACTATAAATAGAAAGAAATTAATTGGCCAACTGATATATATATAAAAAATTAGCCGGGCATGGTGGCACATGCCTGTAGTCCCAGCTACCTGGGAGGCTGAGGCAGAAGGATCACTCGAGCCCAGGAGTTTGAGGTTGCTGTGAGCTAGGCTGACGCCACGGCACTCACTCTAGCCTGGGCAACAAAGCGAGACTCTGTCTCAAAAAAAAAAAAAAAAAAAAGAAAGGGATTGGAATTTATAAAGGGACATTTCATTTCTTGGCAACAAAGCTATTTCAATCCTAGGGATATTTACTACCAATACTGAAAAATCCTCTGCACCTGATGGACTGGCCACAGTTACTGAGTGTCATAAATGTCAGCAACCAGCATTTCTCTTAGCGAGATTAGCTTTGGGGAGTTGCTGGGGAGAAGAAGTGGAACAGGGACAGATGTTGTTCCATATGTATGAGAAGACTGGGATTAGGGGAGAGGTGAGCCAGGGCGGGCAGTAAACATCAAAAGGGAGCCCAGGAGGGTCTAGCTGCTGAGGACTGTCACTGCTAGGCCAGAAGTGTCGATGGGGCTCCTTTCTCTTAGCCGTGTTACCAGAAAGAGGCAAGAATGCCTGGGTGTCCCCTCGTAAACCCTCTTCAGGCAGGGTCATAGCAGTAGCTGGATTTTTTTTTTTTTTAAGAAAAACAGTTTACAAAGAGCTTTCCTGAACATAATCTCTCCTAATCATCCAGAGAGATCAGCGTTACTCAGTTTTGGGGGGGGGGATGTATTTAATCATCTTAGCAGGGTGTTGCCATCCCTGTTTCATAGATAAGGGATGACTGGCCACGATCATGTAGTGTGGGGTGGCAGGACGGCAGCAGGGTCTGGACTTTTGGGGGCTCATCCTTGCACCTGCACAGCTCTAGAGTGTTATAGGGGCACACCCTTTTCCACCCTTAAGTCATTCAACCAATATTTATTGACAGCTACTGTGCCAGGTACTGTTCTGGGTATCTGGGCTACAGCCATGGACATAAACAAAGATGTGCGTTCTTATGGAGCTTATATCTGATCTGGAATGGGGGCAGGGGCAGAAATAGATGTAAACACAGTTATAAACTGTGTTTGAAGGTGGTGAGTGCTATGGGGAAAAAAAGCCATCCAGATTTGAGGGATCAATAGTTGAGGGGACAGGAGAGTGGATTACAACTGTAAACTGGGAGGTCAAGGCAGCAGGGATATTGGCAACACTTCAGGAGGGCTAAAGGGAAAGTTGCATGTACAGTTCTTGGCCCAGAGCCGGGCACATGGGTGCTCATCGGTGCTCACTGTGGTGGCCGTTACTGCCACACCAGTCCTATCTCCTTCACTAGACTGGGCAGTGTCTCCCAGGAACACCCAGGCTGAGGCTCTGCCCCAAAAGGAAGGCAGCCTAAGTTACAGACAGGTTGGACAGCAGGGTCAGGGTCCTGTCTGGCCTAGCGCATGGTGGTACAAACTTCCCCAGCTGGACATAGAGACCCACTATCTGCTTTGTGTGATGTGTCCAGAGCCAAGCCAGCAGGGTAGGTCTTGCCAGGGTGACCAGGTGCTATTTTTGCTGTTTTGGATCAAAATAGAAGCTGGAAACCCAGAGAAGAGTTGAACAATGCTGAAGGAGTAGATAGTGTTTGGTCAGGGCTCCCCCAGACCTCTTCATACTGGGAGCCCCAGAGAAGCCCACCATGTTGCTAGGCAACAGGGCATCATTGAGGACAGCCAACAGAGGTCAGCCAGCTTGGGGTCTGTTTGCTTCGGCTGCTGCTGGGCCTGGTGCCTGCCCTGGGGAGAGGAGATCTTGCTTGTGGGTGGAGGAAACAACTAACTCCGTGGGGTGATTAAAGAGAAGCCAAAGAGGCATCCTTGATTCTATGAGTCTGCCTCAGTGCCTACAATTTTACCATTAGCAACTCATTCTTTTAAGGAAAGACGCTGGCATCCTAGCTTTTTTTTTTTTTTTTTTTTTTTTGAGACAGGGTCTCACTTTGTTGCCCAGGCTAGAGTGAGTGCCGTGGAGTCAGCCTAGCTCACAGCAACCTCAAACTCCTGGGCTCAAGCAATACTGCTGCCTCAGCCTCCCAAGTACCTGGGACTACAGGCATGCGCCACCATGCCCAGCTATTTTTTTCTATATAAATTAGTTGGCCAATTAATTTCTTTCTATTTTTAGTAGAGACGGGGTCTCGATCTTGCTCAGGCTGGTTTCGAACTCCTGACCTCGAGCAATCCTTCTGCCTCGGCCTCCCAGGGTGCTAGGATTACAGGCGTGAGCCACCGCACCCGGCCTCCTAGCTTTTTTGATGCGTGAAATTTTTGGTTTAAACAAAATTTTAACTTAGAAGCATAAACATGTAAAAGAGATTTTTAAAATATTGCTCCATTAAAGGGGGCACTCTTTGAAGGGTCTGGCTTTCCAAACCCCTAGGCTCTGGAGCATAATTTGAAAATCACTGGGTTAAAATTTTCAGCCACCCTGTGAAAAAGTAAACAGGCTGGGCACAGTGGCTCACGCCTTATAATCCTAGCACTTCTGGAGGCTGAGGCCAGAAGATCACTGAGGCCAGGGGTTCTAGACCAGCCTGAGCAACAAAGTGAGACCCTCTCTCTACAAAAATACAAAAATTAGCCAGGTATGGTGGTGCTCGCCTGTGGTCCCAGCTAATTGGGAGGCTGAGGCAGGAGGATCACTTGAGCCCAGGAGTTTGAGGTTGCTGTGAACTATGATGACATCACCACACTCTAGCCTGGGAGACAGAGCAAGACCCTGTCTCAAACACGAAACAAAGCAAAACAGGAAACAGCTTTGGTGTGGTAAAATATTAAACTATTTTATTTTAAAGTTATTAATATATTATGGCAGGTTTCAATGTTTCTCTGTGTAAGCGGGGAGAGAGATACCAGACTCCTTAGAGGATTTGATGAAAACTGTGGACCTGCTGCTCAGAAAAATGCACAGACGTAAAATTCTGTATCTGGTTGCATGGCGGAAGTGGTCCATGGACTGTGGGTTAAGGATCTCTCTCTTGTGTGAGATTTGTTTGTCTGATTTATTTCCAAATGGGATAAATACTTAGTCTTGAGGCAGAAAAGAGTGAGTTTTGAAAGGGGTGGAAGGAGGAGAAAATCTAGAGAATCTGAATCTTGGGGGTAGAGCCCAGGAATGTGTGTTTTTAACACGATCTCCAGGCAATTTTAATGATGGGACAGATGTAAGCACCAGAGAGGCGGGGCTGGTGCGTGCAGGCCCTAGCACGGGGGAGACACAGCTATTGAACTGCAGCCTTCAGTGGGCAGGGAGGAGGGAGGGAGGCTCCAGTCTGAGCAGCTGGAGAACAATAGGAAAGGTCCTCCCCATTCTACCTCACCTTCACAATGGGCCTCCGTGAGGTCGCTATGCTCCTGAGGCTCAACCAGACCATCCACCCAACACTTGAGCAGGTCACCCTGAAGCAAAAAGAGCAAAAGTCTGGAACCATCCAGCTAGGGCTGGGCCTGGGAGAAAGTCTCATCTGGGGGATTTCTGTTTCAAATTCTCACATTTCTCTATGGGTTTCCATGTTCCTGTGAAAGTGGAACTCATTCGTACTTCCCTGCAAAGGCCTATCCTACCCCTAACGGAGAACTTTTGGAGGATGGCAAAAGGGACAAAGTGCTTCCATTAGCTTGGGGTTGATTAATGGGGTCTGCGCCTGTCTGGGGAAGTTGCCTTCCAGGGGCTGTGCGAGGAGAAGGGAGGTGAGTCTGGGAATGGGGGGGAGAAGGTGGCGGCCCCCTGCAGACCCCGAGGCTCCCAGTCCAAAGTTGGCTCTGGTCAAAACCTGGGTTTACTTTAGAACCTGTTTCTTGGCTTGGGCCCTGCCCCAGCCAAGACAAACCCAAGTCATGTTGATCTTCTGTTTCCTGGGCTGGTCAGGGCTATGCAGCAGTGGCTTGGTGATTTTAAGACTCGGAATGCAAGACACCTACCTGCTTGGCTCTCTCTGGGGCTTAGAGGTGGCAGAGGAGTAATCCCCTCTGCCCCACAGTCCTTGGGTAGCTATGCCCTGTGAATGCTTTACTAAAGGGCATCCATTTATCAAAATTGTACGGTTAAGATTTGTGCTTTGCAACATATATAAATTTTACCTTAAACAAAAAACCATAAAAAAAATCTCTTTTGCCTCTGAGACATAGAAAAAAGATAATAACAATCTCATGTGGGGAGGAGCAGGTGAGGGTAGATGAAGCAAGAACAGCAGAATCTGGCAAGTATCGACACTGGGTGATAGTTCGTGGGAGCTCACTGTACTGCTTTGGTTTTCTAAAAATATATATTTGAAATAACATATTTCAAATTTACCATAATAAAAATTTTTAATTTACCATAATAGAAAGTTAAAAAAGAAAGACTTAGAGATTTATTTTATCTTAGAAATCTCCCTTGCTGATCAAGAATCTTTTTTTTTTTTTATTCTTTCTTTAAATGCTATCATTAAGGATAACTGATCAAGAATCTTAAAGGAACTCATATTCTTTAACTTAGTAATTCCACTTCTGGGAATTTATCCAAAGGAAATAATCAGGGAGACACAGAAAGCGTCATTGCAGTGCTGTTTAAAATAAGGAAAAATGGGACAAACCAAGAAAACCAAGGTCCAACAATAGGAGAACAGTTGAAGAAACTACGATGCAGCCATTAAAGATATACGAAAGTGCTTGTGATCTAAAATTAAATGGAGAAAAAAATGTCAGAACACAAAACTGGATAGCATTATGATCTTCATTTTGATTTTTTTTTTTTTTTTTTTTTTGAGACAGAGTCTCGCTTTGTTGCCCAGGCTAGAGTGAGTGCCATGGCGTCAGCCTAGCTCACAGCAACCTCAAACTCCTGGGCTCGAGTGATCCTTCTGCCTCAGCCTCCCGGGTAGCTGGGACTACAGGCATGCGCCACCATGCCCGGCTAATTTTTTATATATATATCAGTTGGCCAATTAATTTCTTTCTATTTATAGTAGAGACGGGGTCTCGCTCTTGCTCAGGCTGGTTTTGAACTCCTGACCTTGAGCAATCCGCCCGCCTCGGCCTCCCAAGAGCTAGGATTACAGGCGTGAGCCACAGCGCCCGGCCTTCATTTTGATTTTTGAAATGCACATGCATGCATAGAAAAAGTCTGGAAAGAAATACAGCAAAATGTTAAAAGTAGTTATCTCTGCTTGGTGGACTTATGGTAGATTTTTCTTTTCTTTTTCTTTTCTTTTCTTTTATTTTTTAAATTTTTTTGTTTCTTTTTTGTTTTTTTTTTCTTTTTTATTATTTTCTTTTTTATTCTAGTCTGTATTTTCATTTTTTTCTACAATTAACATGTATTACTTTGATAATTATTTTAAAAACTAAGATGTGCTATTTTGAAGGAAAGGAGGGAAAATATGGAAGGAAGGACAGATTTCCATGCAAGTACCAGCACAAAATAATAAGGTCTTGGAACTGGAAAGAATTTTAGAAATTAGAAATTGCTTAAGTCCAACTTTCTCATTTTACAGATGAGGAGACTGAGGACTGGAAGGGTCAAATGACCATGTTGGCCATTCCTTCCTCGTTTCTCAGACTGCTTGTCTTAGTACACCACCAACCCTCACATCCCCCAATGACCTTTGCAGGCCCGGGAGTGCCTGTGTTAATCCCGAGAGGTCCTGTTTGGGGACAGCCCTTTGTCTCTCCAGCCTGTCTGAGCCATCTGTTACCAGCACCCTTGGCCAGCTGGGCTTGAGAAACACTCTTCCAGAAGGCCGGTAGAACAAGTAGACCCCACTGCCACGTGGTCACCTTGTGCTTCTCGCTCAGGTAGTTCTTCTCAGCTCTGCTGTTGCAGAGGTTACTTCTAACCAACTGGGCTAAATGTCTGTGGGGGCTGGCTTGTCCTGGCTTTCAAACCACCATCATTTGCAGAAGACAAAATGTAGTTCAATGGTTGGTGTCAGGTTGGAGTCAGAGACATATGTTACTGTTTTTGCCAGAGTCTTTAGACATCAAGACCCTTCTCTGGCCGGGCACAGTGGCTCACACCTATAATCCTAGCACTCTGGGAGGCCGAGGCGGGAGGATCGCTCAAGGTCAGGAGTTCAAGACCAGCCTGAGCAAGAGTGAGACCCTATCTCTACTATAAATAGAAAGAAATTAATTGGACAACTAAAAATATATAGAGAAAAAATTAGCCGGGCATGGTGGCATGTGCCTGTAGTCCCAGCTACTTGGGAGGCTGAGGCAGGAGGATTGCTTGAGCCCAGGAGTTATGAGCTAGGCTGACACCACAGCATTTTAGCTGGGGCAAGAGTGAGACTCTGTCTCAAAAAAAAAAAAAAAAAAAGACCAAGAGTATGCGGTGGCAATTAAGCTTATTTGCATATCTACTGACGGTCTGTCTCCTCCCCAGCCCACCATCACCATCATCCACAGAACTCTTCATTGTGCAAAACTGAAACACTGTGCTCATTAAACAGTAACGCCCCATTCCTCTGCCCCTGGCAACCACCATTCTACCTTCTGTGTCTATGAATTTTGACAAGTCTGTACCTAATACACATGGAATAATACAGTATATGTCCTTTTAGGGCTGCCTTATTTTACTTAGCATAATCTTCATTTTTATTACTAAGGTGGATTTTTGTTGGGGGGGCACCAACAGCAGTCCTGGGCAGAACTGGGAACTGGGCAGAACAACTGGGATAAAGGAGAGGGTTTATCCCCAGCTGCCCCACTTCCTACCGGATCCCTCTCTCAGTTCCGACCCACCTGAGGTCCCTGCTCAGTGGCTAAGTGTCCTCAGCCCCCTTATCCCATTTCCACTTATCCAGGAAGAGCACCCAATTGGCCAGTGTGGGGTCGTATGTCCATCCCATGGCAGAGGAGGGTGGGCCACCTCATTTGACCGAGACTGTATACAGTAAGGAGGCAATATATCCTCCCACAGGGGCGCTGTTACCAGCAGGAGGGGGGTGGACACTGGGCAGGCAAAAACAATGACGTCCTTGTTGAACCTCCATGGTTTGAAGTACCTTCTAGCCTTCCCATTCCACGTGGTTTTGGACTTGAGCCTTTCTCCCCTGGGCCTTGTTTGCAAAAATTTTTTTTTAGTGTCCTTTTTAAAAAAAAATTTCAGAATATTGCAGGGGTACAAATGTCTTGGTTACATATATTGCCTTTGTACCACCCAAGTTGGAGCTACAAGTGTGCCCAATCCCCAGACATTATACACAATACCCATTAGGTGTGAATTTACCCATCCTCTCCTCCCCCCTCCCACCTGCCCAATGCCCTATGAATGTTACTCCCATGTGTTTGCGAAGTTTTTGATACGATTGGCTTTCCTTGCAAGGTTTTCAGCAGCTTGGGAGCCAATGCCGAGCCCCAGACACACTTTTTAAGCGTGACAGGATGCTCTCAAATACCAGCAGTCTTGAACACAAAGTGGACTCAGATAGCCTGGGTCCAGTCCTAGCTTGACAGCCTCCAGACTGTGTGGTCTTGAGTGAGCAAATTCACCTCTCAATGCCTCAGTTTTCCCATCTGTAAAATGGTAAAATAATCGTACCCACCTCATTGGGTTGTTTCGAAGATGAACCCAAGCACTTAACCTACTGTGCCAAGTGCTTGACCTACATCATCTTAATCATGCTCACAGCTGACCAAATGCACATGGGAAAAAGGCATCCCCTCTCAGGGTAGATGAAGCCCCACAATAGGGCATACCATCTAGCAGTTTGAGCTAGACTTCATCCTCCACTCATGCCCTGAAGTAGTAGCCTTGTGAATAGCCTGCACAACTGTGTACAGCAGCCCTGCTAATAAGGCAGATATTTGTATATCCCCATTTTTTGATAAGGCAACTGTGGCTTAGGGAAGTCGAGCACCATGTGGGAATGGGGTGATGGGATCACTTCTAACTGGCCTGTTTACTTAGAACATACCAAGGAGGCTAACCCAGTCCTATGGCCCTCCCACTGCCAGTGGACCACATCTCTTTGTCACCAGCTCATCAGCTTAAATTGTATCTATTTTCCACAGTGGATGGCACTCAAACACTTCTCTAGCATCTAACCACAGATTATCAATAATCTCTAGCCTCTAAACTATTACTTTGATAACCATTTAAAAAACTGAGACATGTTATTTTGAAAGAAAGGCGGGGGAAAGATGGAAGGAAGGACAGATTTCCATCCTGACTTGGCAATTTAAAAAAAAAATCATTTCAGCAGTCCATTCAATACCTAGACAGCAAGGACTAAAACTATTGTGGGTCTAAGTAAATTTCTCTGGAGCTGAAAGATCAGTGTTACCAACAGGTAGCTCAATATTAGGCAAAGCAGATTTCAACTTCGGAGTTTTTTTCCTCTTCCTTCTTATATGCCCAGGAGTATTACATTTTGGGGTGATACTAGGGAGGATGGACTAACTAATGGTCCCCTTCCCTTATTTCCCTAATGAACAGGCAGCAGCCACTGCCTGCTGTGTCTCATTTAGCATTACAGTTTGGATATGTGTCATCATAATTGTGCACGGTGGGGAGGAAGGAATTGTGTGCTGGATATATGCACTGAATGTGTTTGTGTGCCTCCTTTGTGATCCTCTACAATATGCAGATTGCACACTTGCAAAGATTGATCACTGGGTAAATTGAGGTACTGTTGGGGACTTGTTCACAGAACACTGAATGTAATTGAGGAGTCCTGCCAGTTATATGGCTGACTTAACTCTTTCTAAGCTTATGTCTTGAGTGGTGTGATCTCAAATGTAGTTCAGACTTGAAACAGGTGCATCAGAGCCAGCCACCTCCAAGACTGTAAATATTCCCAAATGGCATGAAGTAAATTAGCACATATTGAAAGGGAAATTTTCTAAGGCTTCGAGCTACCGTTTTCCCCAGCAAACCTCCCACCCGAGTGGGGCCCAGGGGACCCCAAATGAAAGACTATGAAAAGTAATGGACTTGGCCCGTGTGCCCCTAAAAGGCCAAATGCAGTCAGAGTGAATGGAAATTATCTGCTTGAACAGATTAGATATTTTAACACTGATTCTATCGCCTGAGATGTGAGCCTGGCTGCTGGCAGACAACCAACACTGTCATAGTTAATTTTCAGATTTGGCTTTTAAATTTGGCCCAGTGTGAGTTTGTGTTTGATCAGCTCCATGAGGGTGGAAGAGGATTCCTGGTGGGAAGGGCTGGGTTCTAGCTCAGTGATGTACAGGCTGTGTGACCGTGGGTGAGCTCTTTCACCCCGCTGAGGGTCACTAATCTCATTGGTGCCCTGAAGGGAACAGCCTCTGCTCTGTTTGCCTTATAGGGACTTGCGAAGATCAAATGAGGTGTTTGGGAACAATGAAAGCACTATAAAAAGACCACATGATCATGCTCACGGGCAGAACGTTGAATCCTTTCTCCCTTGTTCACACAGCTCTCCATTTAATTTACATGCTGTGGGTCTGACCCCTCATTCTTGCAGCAAAGCACTTTTGAGAGTATCGTTTTTAGAGCCGGAATTGACATGATATATGTGTCGTCGCCCTATTTATCCTCAGCATCCTTTGAGATGAAGAAAAGAGTGGAATTGTGAGGAAAAATAGCCCCAGAGAGATGGTAGCCCCAGGGCACAAAGAACTCCCATCTTTATCATCTTTCTTTCCTAGGTGACAGTGACATCTAAATCCAAAGCCAAAGACGCTGGTCAAAATTTAGGCTCGATGTTCCCTAAATTTTCCCCATCTCCTCTGCATCTTCTCCCTCTGGGTGAAAATGCTGAGTTTATGTGTTGCTGTGCTGAGCTTACCAGGCGCATCTCCTACCTCTAGGTGCTTGGCAAATAATATGTATTTGGTGATATTTCTAATAGAGGAAAATAAAAACGGAGCCTTAAAATTGTTCTCTGATCATTCTAAGTTTTTGAAACCAGAGATCAAGAAACAACACATTTATCATATTTCAATAAGCTCGATATGCCACTTCTTCTGAGACCATTTTTTATGTGCCACAAGGAAAGAAACAGCTCTATCAGTTAACAATGACACGATGCTTCCTTACTGCGTCAATTATAAGATATATCTTGGTTTCACAGAGGTTAAATGTAGTAAAAACATGCATCTTAGAATGGATCAAATGCAGTATGTTTACCTATTCCAAAAGGTAAAAGTTTTTCCTTTTGGTCCTGATGCATTATTAGATTAGCAAATTCAGAACTCTCTCATTTTTAGAGTCAGCTCCTCTAGGTTATACATGCCTTGTAATCATGCTGTCATGTGGGTTGAAGGGGGGCATTAATTTTATTTTTCTTATGGATACAATAATACAAAGTACCTCTGGGTTTGAATACAGTTTTAGGTAAGGCAGATTGTAAAATACTTGTCAGAGCCCAAATCCTCACTAATTCCATAGTCGGTTGTTTATTACAAGATTTAAAAGAGTGAGAAGTACTTAAGAACATTTGACCTATCAATTGTGTTTTCTTTCTCCTGAGTAGTACTTTTTGTTGTTTTTGCTGTTGTTTTATTTAATGCTTGATTTGGCTGTTTTGCTGTTTATTATTCAGTTTATCTTTAGTTCAGATAAAGCAACTGAACTGTGAGTTTCTCACTGCACAGAGAAAGTAGGCGTGAACAGGTTCATGTGATGAGAACACATCACTTGTCTGGGCTAAAGATGACATTTTCATAAAATGCAAGTGGGAATTAATAGTCTTTCTCAGCATAAGGGAGTGTGAGGAACACAGGGAAATAGAAATACAGCTTCTGGGACAATTCTTTGTAAATTTTTTTGTGGACTTGCCCTTCCATTCAGGACATCATTCCATTTAAAACATCCTTGCTCATAAATTCTACAGTTTGGAATAAGAAGAACTCCCTCTGTTTCTAGCCTGTTCTTTAGTTACCTTCCCACATTCCTCTGTTCCATCAGGACATTACTTAACACACAACAGCAAAGAGAGTCACACACACACACACACACACACACACACACACACACACAATGTATTTCTAGGGACTAGACCATGGCCAGGTGGGAAGGAATGATCCAAATTATTGTAGTTCTCGTACTTGTATCAAAATCATTTCAGCACCATGATACCTTGCTCCCTGCCCGGGTTTCCAGGGCCCATTACTGTGAGGATGACTGTCAGTAGCCATCCTGCTGGGCAGGAAGTGGGTGGGAAGCTGTTAATGTTTGATCACTGCTAATGGACATTTTGCCCACTGTTCTCTCCCCTACAGTCTGAGTACCACTATGAGTACACCGCGTGTGACAGCACGGGTTCCAGGTGGAGGGTCGCCGTGCCGCACACCCCGGGCCTGTGCACCAGCCTCCCCGACCCCGTCAAGGGCACCGAGTGCTGTAAGCAGCCATCCTGCTCCAGGGCCTCCCTGCCACTCAGCTTTGGTTTTCCCTCCAAGCCTCCTGCTGTCCAAGATAGGCCCTTCCACATGGTGCAGCTGCCTTAAAGAATCAGATCTTTCCCCTAGTTAGTCCCCATCCCCAACCCTTTCGAAATTTGGTGCAAAAATATTATTTCATGGATGCAAACTGGATATTTGAATTTGCTTTCATTTTTTTAAAAAAACATTTAAATCCCATCAGTGGATACAGCATAAGCAAAAATTCCAGCTGTGTGCCACTCGGATTTTTTTTTTCTTTTTGCATACATTTTCTTTTTTTTTCCTGTGTATTTCTCTCCAATCTATACTCCCCAGCCACAATCAGTCATTAGGGAAGATTGCGATTTGCTTGTGTTCTTAAAAAGGAAGCCAGAGAGGATAAATTTCTGCAAAGACATCCTTTAAAATGCACCAGGCATCAGTTCAGGAGACAAGAATGTTCCCAACTGTGGATCTGACTGTGCAATAGGAAAGACAGTGTCTCGGTGCAGCTCCCATCCTGCCTCTGTGACTCTGCAGTCAACAACTTTTTTACAATTGGCAATGTCTCCTGCACTGTTCTGTAAAAGAACCATGAGATAACCGATTGGCGCTCTGCCCTTGCACTGTTCTTTTAGGAATGCAAAGAGAATAACAATAAAAATCAGGCACTAGAATTAAGAAATCATTGAAGAATTTGAAAGGAGATGGAGGGTATTCAGATTCTAAAATCAGCTCAGCACAGTGCCTGGTTGAGTAGGCACTGTATTTGTAAATAAGTACTTATTGCATTAATAAATGGATATTGCTGAGATCTGAGCAGAACCGAGGTGTGACTGATGGAAACAAATGAGCCATCTCCAGTTCCCTCTGCCGACTTCAGTGAGCTCCCACTATGTGTAAGCACTATGATGTGCACATGCAGTGTGGACCACAACATGAATAAGGCACTGTCTCTGTCTTCAGAAGCTTACAGTGTAGTGGGAGGAGCAGACATTCATTCATCCACTCATTTCAGCAAAGCTTCGTGGAGCTCCCACTCTGTCTGTGCTAGTCACTGAGCCAGCTGTCCTTGGAGGAGCTCAGAGCCTAGTGGGTGGCAGACATATACAATGTGAGAAAGAACGAGCATAATGGATGCTTAGAAATCAGGAACAGCTGGGAGGACCACTTGAGCCAAAGCTTGGAGGTGGAAGAACAGTGACATATTTGGGGAAGAGCTTGTGGTCCTGGTTGGAGGCAACACCGAGAAGGTGACAGGTGGGATCGAGGCAGAGATAGATCTGTAGTGGAAGGTCAAGTTGGAGAGTTAGTCTGGGGAAAATTGTGGCAGAATTTGAATGCCAGGCTGTGAGCTTAATTCAATAACCAAAAGGGAATGTCTGGTTATTTTTTAAATAAGGAGACTAGTAGTACATATCGGTGTTTTAAAAAGGTACCTCTGACCACAGAATGTGCAAAAACAAGAATAGGGAACTAGTTAGGAGGGCATTACAGTGGTTGAGTTAGCAGCTCATGAGAATCCCAGCTAGCATGGTAGTAATAGAACTAGAAAGGAGGAGACAAAGGCCAGAGACTCAAGAGGGAAACTCAAGGCTGAAGGGCTGTGCACCATTCAGAGAGGTCAGCAGGAGAGACCATGGCATCCTCTTCCCTGGAGAGCTCCAGAATGGCCTACGCGCGTCTCAAAAGGAAACAAGACTGCCAGGGATAAGTCCAAAGTCCTGGAGCAAGGCAGAACATCCATGGCCCTAAATCAATCAATTTCTCTCTCTCTCTCTCTCTCTCTCTCTCTCTCTCTCTCTCTCTCTCTCTCTCTCTCTCTCTCTCTCTCTCTCTCTCTCTCTCTCTTATTAACAGCTTTATTGGGATATACTTTACATGCCATAAAAATCACCCCTTTAAAGGTAAAATTCATTGGTTTTTAGAATATTCACGGCAACCATCATCATCACTTTGTATTTTCAGAACATTTTAATCACCTTGAAAAGAAACCTCATGTCATTAGCAATCTCTCCCCAGGTCCCTCCCACCAGCCCCTGGCAACCACCTATCTACTTTCTGTCTCCTATGGCTTTGCCTTTTCTGGACATTCCATACAAGCAGGATCACGCAATACGTGCCATGGTCCTACATCTTAGTGGGTCAGACTCCTCGCACCCAGCCCTGTGCTCCTCCTCCCTTGGGGATACCCACAGCCCGACCACCTCTCCTGGGGCTGCAGCGACCTCACCCCCCTCCCTTGTCCCCGTCCTCTTTTCCAGCCTTCTCTTGCAACGCCGGGGAGTTTCTGGACATGAAGGACCAGTCCTGCAAGCCGTGCGCTGAGGGCCGCTACTCCCTGGGCACGGGCATCCGGTTCGACGAGTGGGATGAGCTGCCCCACGGCTTCGCCAGCCTCTCCGCCAACATGGAGATCGACGACAGCATCTCTGAGTCCACCGAGAACTGCACTTCGTGAGTTTACCTGCCGCCCCTGCCCCTCCGCTGCTCCTCAGGCCGGGCTGGGAGGACTGACCGAGGAAGAGGAGCCACGCTGCCAGGGGGAGGGCTGCTGCAGGTCCCCCGGACTGTTGGATGTGACTCCGCCTGAGCCGCTCACTGCCCTAAGCTTACCAGTGACCGACAGGCCTTTTGTGGGAGGTGGAAAACACGGGGAAATCGAGTAGATAAGGGGGAATAGGGTTAAATGGCCCAGTCTGCTTAAGACAAAACCCACTGGATTTCCATCGTGGAACTTTGGATCAGCCAGTACACTTCCTCAACTTGACTGGACCACAGTGCTTTATTGCCAAGAGTCGGGGCTCTTCCTGGCTTGGGTGCTAACTTCTAAAACTGGTTCTGCCTAACCTGAGTTCATGAGGGAATAGAGTAGGACCAGACCAGAGCTTTGGTCAGTGCTGGCTGAGACCCCAGTGACGGCAAGATTTCCCAGCTCAGAAGGAGACCTTTGTTAGTAATTGAAAAGCTCAGTCCAGGCTAGACGCGGTGGCTCACGCCTGTAATCCTAGCACTCTGGGAGGCTGAGGCAGGAGGATCGAGGTCAGGAGTTCGAAACCAGCCTGAGCAAGAGTGAGACTCCGTCTCTACTAAAAATAGAAAGAAATTAATTGGCCAACTAATATATATATAGAAAAAATCAGCCAGGCATGGTGGTGCATGCCTGTAGTCCCAGCTACTCGGGAGGCTGAGACAGAAGGATTGCTTGAGCCCAGGAGTTCGAGGTTGCTGTGAGCTAGGCTGATGCCACGGCACTCTAGCCTGGGCAACAAAGCGAGACTGTGTCTCAGAAAGAAAGAAAGAAAGAAAGAAAAGCTCAGTCCAGGGTCCATGGAGAACTGGCTTTTTATTTCAGATGTGCATAACACATCCATGCCTCTCATGCTTTCTCACACTGTGTGTGAATGCCATACACTATTCTGGGTGCTTTACACATGCCATTTTCTCTGATCCTCACAAGAACCCTGTGAAATAGGTGTTACTGTTCGTATTACAGAGAGGAGGAACTGGAGGCTCAGCGAGGTTAAGTGACCTGCCCTTTGTTATCCAGCTTACAACCAGTGAGATTGGATTCAAACCCAGTCCCAAGCTTTCTGCTGCCCCATAATGCCACCTTCAAATGACATTTGTTGTGTGTAAGGCAATATTGGGTCCTAGATAGTAAAAGAGGGGGATGCAAGGATATGAAAGTACATTGCTCTTTGTTAAATATTGACAGTGAACGTGGGAGGAAACTAAATGAGTTTCTCTTATACCCAGGCGATCAAATGGATAGAAGGGACTTAACAATTGTATTACTCTTGGATTTCCAAAACTGGGAGCAATGTCCCCATTCCTACACTTAAATCTTGTCTGGAGCCAAGAAGCAGGCATTCAATATGTCATCCAGTTTTAATGTTATTTTAGAGTTCAAGGTTATGTGTCAAATTCATTAGCATGCCTAAGGACACCTACAGCAACTCCAGACTTTTGGGGACAAGACCTAAGGCTCTGCACCCCCAGCTCTGCCAGGACAACTACAAAACCAGCTGACCGGGAAGGGGCTAAGGGCTACTGAGGGTGCCCAGCGGATGGGCACGCACTGCACAGTGCCAGCCCCTGCACTGTCCCTCTGCCACACCGGGGCACACAGGCCACACAGTCAGTGCCAAGAGGCCCTGGGGCCCAGCGGACAGGCTGGTGGGGCCCACGCCCCACTGCTCCTCATGGCTGGCTATGCCAGCCAGGCCATTTTTAGGTCCTTTTTCCCTTATTTTAACAATGCTCTCATTTCCTGTACATAGCCTGAGATTTGGAAATAATAAAACACCAAAGTATAAAAGAAATAAAAAGCAAAAAGCTAGATAAAGCTGGAGAGGATGAAAGCTGGAAGGAGAGGGAATGTGTGGGTTGAGACAACCCACCCCCATTTGAGTCCTGATGGAGAATGTCATCTGACCATGGACAAGGTGCAGACCTGGCTCAATCAATTCCTACCCGTGTAAAGGAAGGATTCCTCTCTCTGGGGACGGCACTGAGAGTCTAGAAATCATTATCTCTCAGCAAGGCAGGATGAGGGCAGGTTAATGACAATTTATGGCACAGACTATATCAGTGCCTGGACCCTAAGGTATCCCATGACATCCCTAGAGGGAAAGAGGGAGGGGGAGGATGTTTCTGCTCTGTAGAATTGGAGAGGAAATGGCCACCTAGAGAGGTTTTGTGGTTTCCCCACCATCCCGCTGAAAGGCAATAATGGAGCTGATACCAAGAGCCCAAGTGTCCGGCTTTCCTGTTCAGCTGTGTATTTGCCCAAATCCAGCCCCACGGCCTCCAACCTCACCCAAGCTAGCGTCGGCTCCTGCCTGTTCTGCCTCAAGAGCCTCCCAGCTGGTCTCCTGCTTCCACTCCCAGACTCCTCTCGGCCGCTGTCTTCTCAGCAGCCAGATTCATCTTCTTAAAGCAAAAATCCAATCACAATACTTTCTTGTTCAAAACTCTGGATTCCATGGTGACTGATTTCTCTTAAGATAAAATCAGCTACCTTCACACAGCCAGCAGGGCCTCTGGCCTCTGCCGTCTGCCCAGTCTCGCCCAAGTGCCTTCCCTCTCGCTTGCTGTGCTCCAGCCACACTGACCGCCACGCTCCTTCCCTTCTTGGGGCCTTTGAACTCTGGTCCCTCTCCTAGATTACTCCGACTTAACCCTCAGGTTTCTGCCTAAAAGTCACCTCCTCAAAGAAACCATCTTTGACCCCATAGACTCCTGTTACACACTCTTGTATCATCTTGTATTTCTCCTATGGCACCTACCACAGTCAGGACTGTGTGACTGATGTGTGACAGGTTTGTGTCTCCTCTACTAGAAACAGAATGCAAGCCAAGCTCTAACCTGGTTTGTTGCTGTGTCTCCTGCATCTAACATAGCATCTAGCCCAAAGTAGACACAAGATAAGTAATTGGGAACAAAACAGACCAACTGTATGTAGTCTTAATGGCAGCATTCTGAGCCTTCAGGAATCTTCCATGGTTCCTGGGTATGTGTCCCAGGGCTAAGGTGCAGGAAATGGTCCTAGATCAGAGACTGGGGTAAGCAAAAGGAAACACAAGTGAAGAGGGAGTAACAGGAAGGATGTTGATTTTGTTTTTAGAAGACCATTCCTACAGAAAATATCCAAGTTTTTCTCTTTTTTTTTTTTTTTGAGATAGGGTCTTGCTATGTTGCCCAGGCTGGTCTCAAACCTTTGGCTTAAGCAGCCCTTCTGCCTCAGCCTCCCAAGTAGCTGGGATTATAGGCACGTGCTATGTGCTCAGGATGTCTTATAGAAAAGAGTGAGCAGAAGCTCAAATACTGTGACAGTGAAATAAGAATGAGAGAAAAATAAATGTAAACATTAAAAATTAAAAACATTATATGCAGATCACAACTAACTGACCTGTGACAAGTTTCCTAATCACCTCTAAGCCTCAGTTTCCTCATGCTAAAAGTGATGAAAAAATAGTACTTTCATAGGTTATGGTAAGAATTAAATGAAATGATATGGGGAAAGAATTTATAGTAATGCCTGGCCCTGGAAATTAATCAGAATATGTTATTATTTACTGTGAAATGTCTTTACCAGGGACAACTCTGATGAAAATCAGAATTATGATGCATTTGCAAATGTGACCCACTTATGGCATCCTTTTAATTATTCATCAAACTTCAGGAGTTATTTATAGCTTATGCCATGGAGCACATCAGCATTAAAAGTCTCTTTCAACAGGGAGAGATCAATGCTCTCTCTTTGGTTAGCTAGGATATTTTGGATGAGCTCAGTTTATGTTTCCATTTTGAGCATAACACAGACTATTGAAGAACAGGAAATATACCACGTTATTTTGGCAAACAGGGGGAAACCTGTGAACTAATTTGAGGTTTCCTTAACTGGCCATTATAAAGCAATTGGAGACCTGGTCTGATATTGGGCAAAACAGTGAAAAAGTGGGGTTGCTTTTGATCACCCATTCCCACATTCCTCTGTTTAATCCCTGAGTCTTTCCTCTGTGCCAAGCCTGGGTCTTTGTGCTGGAGATACATTAGCGAGCAAGGTAAATTTGGTCTCTGCCCTCACAGAATCTATAGGCCAGCCAGGAAGCTAGACAGCTGAAGAAGAATTAAAATAAAATAAAGTTTGGCCGGGCGCTGTGGCTCACGCCTGTAATCCTAGCTCTTGGGAGGCCGAGGCGGGCGGATTGCTCAAGGTCAGGAGTTCAAAACCAGCCTGAGCGAGACCCCGTCTCTACTATAAATAGAAAGAAATTAATTGGCCAACTGATATATATATAAAAAAAAATTAGCCGGGCATGGTGGCGCATGCCTGTAGTCCCAGCTACCCGGGAGGCTGAGGCAGAAGGATCACTGGAGCCCAGGAGTTTGAGGTTGCTGTGAGCTAGGCTGACGCCACGGCACTCACTCTAGCCCGGGCAACAAAGTGAGACTCTGTCTCAAAAAAAAAAAAATAAATAAAATAAAATAAAATAAAATAAAGTTTGATCAGAAGGGGAAACCCAAATTGCAAATAAGCTAAGATGCTCAACCTTACTGGTAACCAAGGAAATAAGATTTAAAGCCCAGTTAGACACTTACTTCCTACCACATTATATTGGCAACAATTTTAAAGTCTGACAGTTCCAAATTTGGAGAGGATGCAGAACACCAGGAGCTCTCGTACACTGCTCTGGGTATAAATTGATACAACTCTTTTGGAGAACAGGGTAGCAGTAGCTGGTAAAATTGGAGGTTCACATACCCTCTGACCCAATGGTTCTACTCCCAGGCATTCCACTCAGACGTGTGCATAAGGAGACAGGAATAAGAATGTTCATAGCAGAGTGTGCACAATAGCAAACAACTGGAAACAATTTAAACGTCCATCAATAAGTAATGCGTAAATAAATATGGTAGAGCCATTAAGAGCAATATTATGCAGTAGTAAAAATGAAGGGAGAAGACCTACATGTGAGAGTATGGATGAATCCTGTAATCATTATTTTGAAGCCTCTTCCACAAAAAAAAAAAACAACAAGTTGCAGAACATAAAAGTATAATACCATTTACATAAAGTTGAAAAACATGCAAAGTACTACCATACAGTATATTGTGTAGAGATACATACAGAGAGAGAACCACATGGGATGTTCAGCTTCAGGAAAGTGTTCACTTGGCAGTGGGGAAGGGACTGTGTCACAGGAAGGGGGGTGAGGTGGGCTGGGGCACACGGAGGCTTCTGCTGTGTTGTACTTCTTAAGCAGGGTGGCAGGCAGATGAGTATTCATTATAACTTTGTGTAGGTCTTAAATTTTCATAACATACTAAAGATAAATAAAATAGATGGGGAGATAGCTGTGAGGAGGGAAACAAAGAGAGTTAAGGGTACCCATGGCAGAGGCAGATAGAGTCAAGGAATCTAGATTAAGTGGCATTTACTCTAAGACATAAGTAGGAATTAAATAGAGGGAAGAAGGAGGAAGTTTGTTCTAAGAAGAAGGAACAGCATGGGGGGAGGCCCAGGAGTAAGAGAAGTTTGGCAGAGGAATTGAAAGAAATTCTATAGGGCTAGAGTATAAAGAAGGGGCCAAGAATTTGTACCCCATCGTGAGGGCAACAGGGAGTCAGTCACACGGGTTTTAAGCAGGGGAGTGATGTGGTCAGCGTGGAGAAGGGTTGGAGAATGCAGGACTGGATGCAGGGAGATGAGTTTGGAGGCAGTTCAGAGGTGGTGGGTGTAGGGAAAGCCCTTGGGTAGGCTGGGTAGTATTGAGACGTACTTAGGAGACAAAGCAGACGTGACTAGATTGGTTTTCTCTGGGCTTCTCTGGCCTTAGCCCTTCCCATAAAAACTACTTACATGTAGCATCTTTAGGTGACTGTTTCCATAAATTGCAAATTCAGCTGATACATGGAAAAAAAGAATAAAGTGGACATTTCTAGGTGGACTAGACTGGGTGGACTCTTGACTTCTGAAGCACATCTATGTTTACTGACTGACTTTGGCAGCTTTGGAGTTAGGCAGAGCTGGGTTTGAATCTTGGCCCTGCCACTTGCTGGCTTTGTGATATTGGGCATGTTACTCCCCCAGCCTCAGTTTCATCATCTATTAAATGGAAAGAAATAGCACTTCCTCTTATTGAGGAAAAGAAATCACGAATTTAAAACACGTAGGTCAGCCAGGCAGGGTGGTACATGCCTATAGTCTCAGCTACACAGACTCAGGAGGCTGAGGCAGGAGGATCACTTGAGCCTAGCAATTTGAGTGAGCTATGATTGTGCAACCCCACTCCAGCCTGGGTGACTGAGCAAGACCCCATCTCTAAATACAATAAAAAATTAAATTAAAAGAAGACAAATACCAGGTAGTTGGTATTTGGTAAGCAACCAGTAAATATTTACACTCCCTGCTCCTCCCCTTCACCTGCCATCGACCTCCTGGGTAGTTCTCTGTAATGGGGGGGTAACCTGCCTGCCATTCTCTTGTTGGCTGTACTCCAGGCTCCTTGATCTACCTCAGAGCTTCTTTAGCCATTCTTCACTGAGCATTTTCAGGTCCAAGCTTGGGTTGTGAATCACAAGTCTAGACTTCCCAGAGACCGCGCAGAACAGGAGGCCCGCACACGGCACAGAGCCTCGCGGGCCATGCTCCTGCCAGTGACCTTGGTCCCTGTTCCCTCACAGGTCCAAGTGGGTCCCCCAGGGTGACTACATCGCCTCCAACACGGACGAATGCACAGCCACGCTGATGTACGCCGTCAACCTGAAGCAGTCCGGCACTGTTAACTTCGAATACTACTACCCCGACTCCAGCATCATCTTCGAGTTTTTTGTAAGCCCCTGGCCCAGGGAGAGGGTGGGAGGTACAGGCTCTCTGAGGTTCACATTGATTTGCAAGAATCAATCATGAGAATAGTTCTGCCTGGGACATCACAGTAGTCTTCCCTCTGGACAGAACTATGGGCAAAATGAGCTGAGGCCTGAGGAGGCAAGGAGAAAAGGCCAAAGTCAAAGGACTTCTGGGGGCAGAAGAGAGTCTGGAAGATTTCTAGGTGTTTTGTCCTGCTCAGACCCAAAAACAGCATGTCTGAGCTACATGTCATTTCTTTGATGTCAGTGCGCAGACGCTTGTGTGTGCATCTAGCTCCTGCCCTACTTTGAGGCTCACGTGTTCTGAGCTCAGTCCCTAAAGGAAATTGACAACTCTCCCCAGAGAAGGGCCATCTGGAGGGCTGGTGGCGTGGGGTAAGGCACTCATTTCCTTAGAAAGCTGAGGCTCTGGTCCCAAACTCCTGTGCCTCAGGTTCAGAACGACCAGTGCCAGCCCAATGCGGATGACTCCAGGTGGATGAAAACCACGGAGAAGGGATGGGAATTCCACAGTGTGAGTATCGGACCAGCCTTCTCCTGGAGATCCTAGAAGAGGAACCAAGGGCCCTTCCTCAGAGAGTGTCTCCTCCCAGTCTGAGCCTCCACCCCTCTGTCCCTGGAGAGCAGGCCTCTGATGTGACAAGGATGCTATCTATGTTCCCTCTCCTCTAGAGTAGATGGAATAGGGTGTGGGCTCACTTGTTGCTCCTGTGGCTTGACCCAAAGACCAGCAGCTTTCTAGCTTTACGGCTGTGTTTTCTGGAGATGGGGGCTCTTCCCTGTAGAACCAGAGAAGAATGAGGGGATGCCCGTCACCCTGCTGTTAGTATACCTTTAGGTCCCTTTATCGGTCTGGCCACAAGAGATGCTCATGGAATATGTGATCAAGGGAGCAGAGGGAGGGGACGTGACAGGGTTGCAGGAGGGGGCTTAGAAAGAGAGGAGCTAAGCTAAGGTGGGAGGAAGGGCAAAGCTGAGCGAGAGGAGGGAGAGGGTCAGCGTAGGCACTGCCCGGTAGGCTGTGAGAGGAGAGCTCCCAGCCAGAGGCTACACCGACAGATTAGTGACATCTGTCTGTGTGATGAACTAATGCCTCCTGCTTGTGGTTTTTAGGTCGAGTTAAATCGAGGCAATAATGTCCTCTATTGGAGAACCACAGCCTTCTCGGTGTGGTCCAAAGTTTCCAAGCCTGTGCTGGTGAGAAACATCGCCATAACAGGTACCGAGAGTGGGGTTGGATCCGGGGTTACTGACTTCCTGGCCTGTTGATTTTGCAGGGAGGGTGGGAGTCGGTCCCCAGGGGCTCAGTCTCCAGGGTCAGTCCTTGCTTTTCTGTGCTGTTTTCTTCTCCCTAGGGGTGGCCTATACTTCAGAATGCTTCCCCTGCAAACCTGGCACATATGCAGCCAAGCAGGGCTCCTCTTTCTGCAAACTTTGCCAAGCCAACACTTATTCAAATAAAGGAGAAACTTCTTGCCATGAGTGTGACCCTGACAAATACTCAGGTATGTTTCTGAAGATGGGAGAGTTTGGGAGTGGGGGGTACCAACAAATACACAGGAAGAAACCGAAAAGTAGAGCCATCCTTCTGGCCAAACTGAGGATAATAATTCTTAAACCCTTTTCTTCCCTAGAGGACCCTTTGCTAATCCATATTTCCACTAATCGCTGTATAAATAAAAATGAAATCATTTAGTAAATATTTATTGAGCCTCTCCTATCTGCCAGGTCCTATTTTATGAGCTTGGAAAACATCTGTGAACAAAACAGACAAAGGTCCCTATCTTTATGAACATGGCTTTATGAACATGGTTCAGTGGGGAGAAAACGGACTATAAAAAATAACAATATGAAATAGGCCAGACACAGTGACTCGCGCCTATAATTCTAGCACTTTGGGAGGCTGAGATGGGAGAATCCCTTGAGGTCAGGACTTCAAGATCAGCTGAGGCAACATAGTGAGACCCCATCTCTATAAAAAATTTAAAAATTAGCTGGGTATAGTGGCACGCATCTGTAATCCAGCTACTAGGAGGCTGAGGCAGGAGGATCCTTTGAGCTAAGGAGTTCAAGGCTGCAGTGAGCTATGATTGTGACACTGCACACCAGCCTGGGTGACAGAGTGAAAACCTATCTCTAAAAAATAAAAGGAAAAAAAGAAATTATAAGAAATAAATGATACATATTTAATAAATTATATAGTACATTAGATGGTAAAAAGTGCCATGGTACCATGACAAAAAGAAAATCAACTCAGAGTTAAAGGGTTTAGGAAAGCTAGCAAAAGAAATTGCAGTCTTTTTTTTAGGCAGTGAAGTGTTCTTTAAAAATGAAACCTTGGCCGGGCGTGGTGGCTCATGCCTGTAATCCTAGCACTCTGGGAGACTGAGGCGGGCGATTCGCTCAAGGTCAGGAGTTCAAAACCAGCTTGAGCAAGAGCGAGACCCCTTCTCTACTAAAAATAGAAAGAAATTAATTGGACAACTAAAAATATATATAGAAAAAAAAATTAGCCAGGCATGGTGGCACATGCCTGTAGTCCCAGCTACTTGGGAGGCTGAGGCAAGAGGATCGCTTGAGCCCAGGAGTTTGAGGTTGCTGTGAGTTAGGCTGACGACGCCATGGCACTCTAGCCAGGGCAACAGAGTGAGACTCTGTCTCAAAAAAAAAAAAAAAGAAAGAAAGAAACCTTATATAAGGTTATAATTATAAACAATAGATACAGTAGACAAAAGAGGTATAAATTTATATATTTTAATTTATAGTAATTATTGTCAAGTTAGTTTATAACAACAATGAGGTTGCATTGATGAGCACAAACATTTTGATAACAAGGACTAAACACAGAAGTTACAATCTTGGATCAGCCTCAGCATCTATTGAATTCAAAGCAGGCATTTTGGGAAAACCACTACTCTAAGGGACAGGGAGGGGACAGCCGGAAGTAGCCTATGTCTACAGTTCTTGGATAGCTTCCTAAAGCATCCCAACTTGAGAAACATGGCTTGGTGCTTTGAGGGGTTCTCAGGGGGCGTCAAGGCTCTGGTGTGAGGCAGGCAATACCACCAGACACCCTTTGCTCAGGCAGTTGCATGGAGGTCAGCCTCCAAGGCAGGTTCTGAAACAGACAAAAAGGGAGAGAGAAACAACAGTTCGCTCTTTTCTCCCGGAAACACTCATAACTATTCTATTTTTCCCTTCTCACACAGAACCTTGTATAAACCCAGCACAAGGCCCCTTCTCAAGCAGACCCCCATGTCCCCATATGGACACACGCCCACCTCATATAGGTGTTACAGTATGTGTTTGCTCAGCCAAGGCCAGCCATCCACCTGGGAATTGCTTATTTCTACACAATTCCTAAAACAAAAGTCCCATTTATCTACACAGATCTTGCCAAATGAGTATAATTTTCAGTTGGAACGGTAATGTTTAGATCTTGGAGGAAGTTTTTAATCTATAGGGCTAAATTCCTGTTCTTCCACTTCAATTTCTTATTCCTCTTCCCTGCTCTACCTCTATCAACAGCAGCCTTTGTTAGTCGAAGTCTCTGGCTCCCTTTCCAGCCCAGCAGTTGCGCAAGGGTTTGGATGGCAAGGTGGTTCTAGAAAAACTGCCTAGGTGTGTTTCAATCAATTCTATGCAACTAATTTTTATCCAGAGAGTGGTTATGAAAGTGTTAGGTTGGGAGTCTGAATTCTCTGAGTCTGTTCCTTTTCTGCCACGGATTTCTCTTTTTTTTTTTTTTTTTTTTTGAGACAGAGTCTCACTCTGTTGCCCAGGCTAGAGTGCCATGGCATCAGCCTAGCTCACAGCAACCTCAAACTCCTGGGTTCAATAGATCCTCCTGCCTTGACCTCCCAAATAGCTGGGAACAGGCATGTGCCACCACACCTGGCTCGTTTTTCTATTTTTAGTAGAGATGGGATCTCAGTCTTGCTCAGGCTGGTCTTGAACTTCTGACCTCAAGTGATCCTCCCTTTTGGCCTCCGAGAGTGCTAGAATTACAGACGTGAGCCACCATGCCCGGCCTGCCACTGATTTCTCAATCTGTCTCTTAGACTAAGAAGTGAGCTTTTACTATTAACATAAAGAACATGGTCAACTTATTGACTACCTCACCAGCTTGGGGCATAAAGAGAGTCACATTTCTTTGAGACTTGCCTCTTCCAGAATGCAGGGGCAGTGGGAGGCTGGCAAAATGCAGAGTCTTATGACAGCCTATGACGGAATCTGCATGAAGGGAGTGAGAGAAGACCCATCCACTTATTATACCAATATATTCTGAGTGCCTGCCAGGCGCCAAGGACTGCACTTGGTGCTAGGGTTAGAGCTGGTTCACTTCACTTTATGTCAAAAAGTGGCTATGTAAACACCTAGGTGCAGTAACTCTCCATGATGCAGTAGGTGTTGGGATAGGAGTGCAGGGTGTAGCATGAATGGAAGTGGAAAAAAAAAAAAAGGAAGTGCCTGATCCTCTCTAGGAAAGGAGGAAAAGCTTCGCCAGCTGAGGTCTTGAAAGATGAGCTGAATCTTGAAAGATGAATGGCTGATTTCATGGGGACAGGACTTTGGGGACAGGAGAAGCGTGAGCCAAGGCCAGAAGCTTAGGGAACTGCGAGTAATTCACTTTGGCTGGAGATTAGGTGGAGAGAAGTAGCATCCAAGGCCAGGAGCAGGCAGGGAACAGATTACGGAGCAGCACTTCTGTGCTATTGTGAAAACAAATTGAGATTGGAACCCATCAGCAGTGGAGGCCATTAAAGAATTTCAAACTGGAGAGTGACATGATCAGTCTGGCTGGTGCTTCTGAAACACCGCTCTGGCTGCCACACGGAGGAGGGAGGGAATGGCTGGAGGCAGAGGCCACAGTTGGGAGATGTTGCAGCGGGCACCGCCGCTGGTGTCCAGGACCTAAACTAAGCGGGAGCTAATGCAGGTGGAGACTAGAGAGCTCACGGGAGAGATGTTAAAGACAAAAGGTTGGCAAAAAGCACCTTTCTCATTGGTACCTAAAATTTGATCATTAGGATTAATTTCTTTGTGCTGTGTTTATATTAGCAATCCATTTCTTAATAGAATAGCGTGGAATTTAAGAGCGTGGGCTCCAGAGCTAAATTACTAGGGTTCAAATCCCTGTTCTATCACTTAGTAGCTGTGCCAAGTAGCTGTGCAAATTGTGCCTCTGTTTCTTCATCTATAAAATGGGAATGACAATAATCATATCTGCCTCATAGCATGATTGTGAGGATTGATAAATACAGGTAGAGGATTGAGAAAGGGGTCTGCACATAGTAAGCACTAATTTTATTAATTTATTTACATTAAGGCCTGTCTCAACACCCCTATTTTATTTTATTTTATTTTATTTTGAATCAGAGTCTCATTCTGTTTTCTGAGCTAGAGTACCCTGGCATCAGCCTCGCTCACAGAAACCTCAAATTCCTGGGCTCAAAAGATCCTCCTGCCTCAGCCTCCAGAGTGGCTGGGACTACAGGCATGCACCACCATGCCTGGATAATTTTTTTCTATATATTTTTAGTTGTCCAGTCAACTTCTTTCTATTTTTAGTAGAGATAGGGTCTCACTCTTGCTCAGGCTGGTCTTGAACTCCTGAGCTCAAATGATCCACCTGCCTCGGCCTCCTAGAGTGCTAGGATTATAGGCGTGAGCCACCGTGCCTGGGCCAACACCCCTATTTTAATATGAAAATACTCTTGGTAGAGGTTACAACTGCAATAAGTCCCTTGTATAGCACTTTCCAAATGACAAAACATTATTTCTCATTTAGTTCTTATAGTACAGGAGTGATTTTACCATTTACAGATGAATAAAGAGAAACTCAGAAATGTTAAGGAGTTTGCGGAGAGTCTGAACTGGTGTCTGAGTTGGGCCTTGTGTCATTAGGTACTTAATCTCTCAGGGGAAACGTTTTCCTTTGATAAAGGGGGTTCTAGTGAGAACATTGTACTCCTCGAGGTGAGGATAAAACACTGAAAGGAGGGAGTTGCAGAAAAAGGAGCTGGAGTCCCTGAGATAAATTTTATCTTCTTACAGTTTTGCTCAGGGCCAGTCCCATTCAAATCACTTTTCACTCCCTCAACTAAACATTTAGGCTGATCTTTCAAATTTGACTAGTGTCCAACTTAAACACCTCGATGAAACCTGAGCTAGGAAAATGAGGTCTGTCTCAGCATTTTGGTTAATCATTTATTAAAACCACCTTAACAGTGGTCAGAGTGTAAACAGTCGGACCATTTTTGCTAAAACCTGGAGTTAGGGTGTCAGGCTGAGCAAATATTTGACAAGCAGAGAAAGGGGTTTGCATGGCATGCATTTTCTAACACAACACTTGTACTTTGTTGTTCTAACACAACACTTGTACCTTTGTACAAGGTCCTGGGAATTGGCACGTTTTCGGCATCTCTACCCAAATTTCTCCTGGCCGAGGCAGTCCAGAGCAGGAGTCCCTGGATCCCTCTCTGCTGAATTGGGCTTTCTGCTTGTTAGCAAAGGAAATGAGCTGAGAAGACCCCAGCTGTTTCTCAGCCAGTCATTCCCTCTTGCCCGGCCTAATAAGACAGGAACAGAAGAGGCGTGGAGATGTGCAGCTGAGGGGACTTCCCAGCGCAGGCCACCAAGGCTGTAATTAGGAGAGTCTCTGATCTAGGAACTCGCGTGGTGCCTTGGGGAAAAGAAGGGATCCACCGAGAAATAAGCCCCTAATTGGAAAGGAGGGAAACAGACTTTTAATCCTTATTAAATCTCCTATGATAGTTCTCAAATAAAAATAATCCCCAAACATGCATAGAATTAATAGTTACTGCTATTTAGTGAGTATCTACTTATAATGTGCCAGGTATGTGCTGGCTCCAGTGAGGTAGATCTTATTATTCCTGCTCTATAGATGAAAAGGCGGAGGCTCAGAGAGCTCGAGTAACTTGCCTAAAGTGACACAGCTGCTAAATAATGAAGCAGCATCCAAACCCAGACTTAAAATTCAAACCCAGCTTAAAATCTCATTCCACTAACCATACTGCCTGCCAGGTAATATATACATATACATATATATATATATATATATATATATATATATATATATATATATATATAGAGAGAGAGAGAGAGAGAGAGAGAGAGAGAGAGAGAGAAAGCATTATTAAATGCTTACCTGCAAGTGACACAGTAGTATTAGAGGTCTTGGTGGCAGTAGTAGTAGTAGCAGTGTGGTCATGTGCACTCTATAAAGCAGTGGTTTTTATTCTGGAGAAGGTCAGTTCCCTGGAAAACTTTTTAAATTTTTATTTGCATGGATGATACATCTTTCTTCAATTTTTCAAAAGAGTTTCTAAATTCAAAAGAGGTGAAATCCACTGCTTTAAAGAGGGATTCATTGAAATAGTTCTTGTTATCCAGAGGCTCTCCAGGTTAAAGTAGAACTAACAGACATAAGGAGACCACACAGAGCAGGATAAAACCGAAAGCGAGCAGTTTTCATTAGGCAAAGGTCAAGGGGTAAAGATAATGTTGGATGCTTGGGTTGAGGCAGGTGGGAAGACTCTTAGATCTTAAGAGGAGTGCAGAGAAATGACAAGTTTCTTGTGTAGGCTGGTTGCACGAAGAAGGGGAAATTTAAAAAATACAAGACCTTCATGTGAGGCATATATTAAGAGAAAAGTCAGAGAAAGGCTTGGAATAAGAGTATGAAAGCTTACTTTCTTACTTTCTTTACTTAAGCTTTACTGTTTTACTTCAACCCTTCAGGGGTAGCAAAACCACACCTGCAGTCAGGACACGAAGGCACTGGAAGATGGCAGGTCTCTAGGGACTTGGGTTGGTGGTGGCTCACCAGCAAGATGCTGTTTGCACTTCCACCCCTCCCCGCTGGTCCTTTGGCCAGGCCACTGCTCCATACCCTGTCCCACGGTGTGGTGCCAGTGAGAAGCCTGGGAGAGGTGCCAAAGAATATCTGAGCAGGGCTTTGGGAGCTGGAAAGGACACTACTGGGGCAAGGGGAAGGGTGGGCCTGTGGTGATGTACCCTGGGGGCTTGGGAGTCACAATCATGAGCAAGTGGTCTAGAGCTCGGCTTTCTTATGCAACTTCAAATATGTTTTTTCTTGCTTCGGCAATTTAGAAAAAGGATCCTCCTCCTGCAAAGTGCGCCCAGCCTGCACCGACAAAGATTATTTCTACACACACACAGCCTGCGATGCCAACGGAGAGGTGGGTAACAACAGTCCCGGAGCCCCTTTGCCCTGAGAGAACTTTCTCCCGCCACCCCCGGGCTTTGCTACTTCTCAGCAGTCAACGAAGCTGCCATCACACAAAACCCCACAGACCTTCGAGGTGAGCCCAGGGATAGTCGGGGGGCAGAACGAGGCGGCTTCATTCATTTTCAGGTCAGAAACTGTTTCTGCCACATTTGTTTCACTGCTATTCACATGTGCTCTGTTTAAAAGAAAAAAAAAAAACATTTCATTTTCTTTCACTTGGTTTCTCCCATTTGTTTAGCCGCTCTGGGCAGTGCCTGCCTCTCCGTGCACTTTTACTTCCTCATGCAGCTTGTCAGACTTGTCTGGTCAGCGCTGCTTCCCCAGGTTGCCAAGGGGACTTCGTTCCTCCTAGCTGGCTCAGTGGAGAATGGCCAGGAAAGAGCTTTCCCTGGTCGTCTGCATTGCCACTGAGCCGGCCAGGGCCCTCGAGTGCTGACTGGCGTGTCAGGTGTTGCCCTGCAGGCGGGGGAGTCAGAGATGACTGGGACAGCCACAGTCCCGGCTGGGAGGAGCAAGATGAGCCTGAGTGAGGCAACCAGAGAGGTGTAGAGGGCACTGGGGAAGCGCAGACGGGGAGCGACCAGGACTGGGGCCCAGAGAAGGCCTCTTGGAGGAGGCCACTTGTTCATTTCAGCAGTCAACAAATGCTTATCAAGCAGCTACTCTGTGCTACTCTGTGCTGCCCTGTTCTGCACTGTGCAAGGTACTGAGTACCCGTCAATTAACAAAACCAAGGGAACACCTAGCTCCTAGGGAGCTTAGTTCTTGTTGAGGAGGGAGTGCAGGAGATAGCAGACAACAAATGGGTGTGTAATGTATCAAATGGTAACAAGTAGTAGGAAGGAAAACAATAGAACAGGGTAAGGACATAGGGAATGACAGAAGATGGGGATGCTATTTTAGAAAATACAGGGGTGGCCTCTCTGAGGAGGGGGCATTTGAGCAGAGACCCTAATGAGATGAGGGAGGAGGCGTGGAGCCCTGCAGGCAGAGGGCACGGCAGGAGCAGAGGAGGCAGCTGTGTGCCTGGCGAGTTCAAGGAGCAGCGGTGAGCCGGGCTGGGCTCGAGGGCACAGGCAGAGGGGTCTGACTCAGGTTAGACACTCTGGATGAACTGTCTGTATCCCTAAACCGGAGCCTCTCAAGGAGAAAGCATTAGGAGGCGGGGATTCTGCATTCAGCACTAAGCATGATGCTTGGCTATTAGGATGCATACACGTTTGCTGGCTGGACGGCTGGCTGAATTATCCCTTTGCTAATTGAGCATGGAATAAAGTCTGGTTATTGTTCATCGTTATCTCTGACTACCACCACCACCACCTCCCTCCCTATGTTTGGAGTTTCATCCCCTTCCCCAGCAAAGAGAGAATGGCTGCGTGTCTTGTCAGTTGCATCTTAGACTCAGTCCCATAGTGTCCCGTGCTCTGTATGACCTTGCAAAAATTATTTTCATTTTCTTGGTCTCAGTTGACTCACTAATAAAACAGGGACAACTAATTCTGCTCTTCTTCTCGCTCTTCTTCTTATGTGAGCAAATGTGAGTGTCTTTCCTCCCTTCTGTCCCACTCTCTTACCTACCAGGCACAGACCGAGGCCTTCTAGATCTGTGGTGTGCTCTGCCGCCTGCCAGCCTGGGCCTCTGCCTTGGCCTGACTTACCACTCCGGGTCCTGGGGGGGCTGGGTCAAGCCAGAGGCCGTGTGCCTGCCTTGCAGCACAGCCAAAGCCCAGCTCAGGGGAGCGCTGGCGCACACGTGTGAGGAGTGCACGTGAATATGCATTCACCTGCAGCGCCTTACAGAAGTCTCCTGCCCTGTGCCTCGCACCCACACAGGTTCTGCTCAGTCTGGTGATTTCAGTTTGTCTCTAAACCATGTTTTAAAATGAACGGACACATCTCAGGCTGGCTCCTGTGATGGCCCTTCTGATCTTTGCTGTGCCTTAGTGGTTTCTCAGGGACAAAGACGGCCAATCCACTGGGCTTGCTGAATGTGCCTCTCCAGGAGAGGGCCCAAGTCAGTTTCCCCACTCCCGATACCCTCCTTGCCCTGAGACTCCCGGGAGACAGGTGGGCAGGGTAGGGTTAACATGCAAGCCCAGGGCTCTCCATTGGCTGCTCTTCACAGGGAGGAGGGCTGAGCTGAGCAGGCAGAGGAGAAAGTGTGGGTCCCTCCTTAAGAGCTTCTCATTTCCAATCCTGAATAAAATGGACAGAGGCCTTATGCATTCTTCCTTTCACATCTATGGCACGCTGCACAGATGGTTTTCATAACCCCTCAGTGCAATCCATAAGGGCATCTTTTTGCCTCTGACTCGGTCTGAGGGCCATATGGGAAGACTAGAGCTGTCCCACTTCACCCCTGACTCACCAGGGGTCCCCTTCTGTACCAGTGCAGGAGGCATGTCTCATTCGTCTCTGAGACACCAGGTCTGGTCTGGCACATAGACATATTAGGCTTTCTATAAATGCTTACTGAATAAATGAAAAAGCAAAGAACATACCACTTGGAAAACAAATTGGGACATCTCAGACGCCTCCTCTTTCCCCGGGAGTTATGTAAGCCACCTCCATTGTGTGCCTTTTTGTGTTCTGCCATTTTCACCAGCTGCTTTTCCTGTGATCTTAGTAGTAATGAGATTCTACACTGGCACCAGAGCTTTCTCTGAAGACAATTGCCCCCATCCCCTCTATCACCAAGTCCTCATTAGGTGTATTCCTCTTCATCCAGGCAACACCACGTGACAGGTAGTTTTGGAGCACAACCGTGTGCCGGGCACTGGGTAAGGTGCTTGGGATACATCAGTGACCAACACCAAGTTCCCCACCCTGGTGGAGCTCTCGTCTGGCCCAGAATCCCACCTCCAACCCTCAACCCCCATCCACAAGTTAGAGTCCTGAAGACAGGCTAAACGCCACACAGGCTGAGCCGTGCTTAATCCGTTTCCTGCAGACGCAGCTCATGTACAAATGGGCCAAGCCAAAAATCTGTGGCGAGGACCTTGAGGGGGCAGTGAAACTACCTGCCTCTGGCATGAAGACCCGCTGCCCACCCTGCAACCCGGGCTTCTTCAAAACCAACAACAGCACCTGCGAGCCCTGCCCATACGGCTCCTACTCCAACGGCTCCGGTAACCTCTTCGCCGCCCTGTCACTGTCACCCCCACATCAACCACGGGCTGGGCCGTGTGGGCACTCAGAGTGGCCGGTGGAATGCAGACTCTGCCCTTCCATGGGAGGCAGGGAGGACCAGGCCATCTCTGAGGACTGGGTTCAGGCGGAGAGATGGTCTGTCTGTAGGTCAGAGTCAGACTTCGCTCTCCTGCCTCCTCTTTCCAACTGCGAATGTGACTCAGGCCTGAAGGTACCCGGTCCTCACAAGAGAGGCTTGCAGCACGTGGCGGAGATGCTGTCTAGGAGGTTTAAGGGACTGGGATGACCAGGTTGACACAATCAGAATCTAGAGGCTATGCCACCTTGGGGGGGGGTGGATTTTTGTATCTGTCAATGGTAATGTGACAATAATATGAACTACACGTATTAGACTAGAAGATACATTTAAGTTTTGAAATGAAAATTTTGGGGGGCAAGTAGGATGGTTGGCATATTGGAATGAAGGCCCAGTGTTTACCTCATGCATTAGTTAAATATACTGCCAGAATGTTTTTGAGTCAGCTTGATAGAACTTTGTGCAACAGCACTCAGTGACCACCCTGCTTGGGCTGGCTGGCAGTTAGCAGCCTTCCTGCTGAATGCATGGACCTGTGCTTCCCCAGATTGTACCCACTGCCCAGCTGGGACTGAACCTGCGGTGGGATTTGAATACAAATGGTGGAACACACTGCCCACGAACATGGAAACGACTGTTCTCAGTGGGATCAACTTTGAGTACAAGGGCATGACAGGTAACGCCCTCTCACCCTACCATGAGCTGTCCGCTCTCTGCACTCTGACAGTTCTTCCAACTTCACCTTTCTTCATAGTAGTGGTGTCTGAGAAAAATAAGCTAATTATGTCATGTATTCCCTTGGAAGTTCCACTCTTCATGGACATATATTCTGCCAAAACTTAGTTTCTGATGCAAGATCAGAGCTAGAAACAATGAGCATGCACCCTGAAGGTCTTGCTCTGAGAGTTTCAGAATCTCTGACCAAAGTAGCAGGATAAGTAATGTGGTTTGTGTTCAGTGGCGGTTCAGGGTGCCCCAAAGGATGGTGCCATATCTCCCTTCCAGGGTGTCATCTGGTTGAACGTTTGCCCTGCACCCAAGAGCACCAGGGTGTTAACTCTCCCCTCTCCTTTTCCAGGCTGGGAGGTGGCTGGTGATTACATTTATACAGCTGTTGGAGCCTCAGACAATGACTTCATGATTCTCACTCTGGTTGTGCCAGGATATAGGTGAGGACTGCAAGGCCAAGGGGAAGTCCAAGCCACCTTGGCCACACCCAGATCCCATGTACTCCAGAATGTTGTAGAGGAGAGGGCTTCGGGGGCTGAATTCCATTTCACTGTCAGTTCAGAGCAGAGGGCACAGTAATAGTTTGGCCAAGTTGGAGCGAATGCCAGTGCATTTTCTCAGTGCTGCACAGGCTCTCTCATCCTCTCGACTGGCCACGTACTACTCAAATTCTTCCTCCTCACAGCATCAGAGAAGATTAAAACAAAACAAAAAAAAAAACTTTTAAAAATAGGGCCAGAAGTGTTTATTTGGGGCAAGAAGATTGAGAGGGATTGTTCTTATTGTCATTTTGTCCCCCATATCCCAAGAAGACCTAGGGCAACAAGTAATTTGCTACTTAAAAATAAAGTTACTCCTGGCAGTCTGCTACAGTGGAAAAGTACACTGGACTGAAAGACAGGCACTTGAGCTTTGCCACTTACTGGCTTTGTGAACTTGGAAAGTCACTTTGCCTGTACAGGCTTCAGGCCCCTTGTCTATAAAACAAATCTGTGATTTGGGACTAGCTGAGGCTGAGATGATTCTTCCAGTTCATTGGTTAGCACAACTGTGTAGAGAGGAGGTGAGAACTGTAGGGCTTCAGAATTCAAGCAAATGACTAAAGCCAAAGAAAAGCCATAGGCTGGGTGCGGTGGCTCACACCTGTAATCCTAGCACTCTGGGAGGCCGGGAGGCCGAGGTGGGCCGGTTGTTCGAGGTCAGGAGTTCGAAACCAGCCTGAGCAACAGCAAGACCCCGTCTCTACTAAAAATAGAAATAAATTAATTGGCCAACTAAAAATATATACAAAAACTAGGCCGGGCGTGGTGGCGAATGCCTGTAGGCCCAGCTACTACGGAGGCTGAGGCAGCAGGATTGCTTGAGCCCAGGAGTTTGAGGTTTCTGTGAGCTAGGCTGATGCCACGGCACTCTAGCCCGGGCAACAGAGTGAGTCTAAAAAAAAAAAAAAAAAAAAGAAAAGCCATAAATGATTTCCAAAGCCAAAGTGAACTGTTCTGCTCATATGTGCTTTGAAGATGAGTGGGAAGCACTGAACAGGCTTCTCTATTGCCAGTTTGACTTCACCCATTCCCTCCCCTGAGGTCTCTGCATTCCACCCCCGGGATGGTGCTCAATTTCCCTTTCCTTAACCCACATTACCAATAACTGACCAGATATATCCTGTGTTTGCAAGGTGAGCAAATTTTTTAGGCTTTTTTTGAGTAACATTCAAAAGGCACTTCTCAGTTTGCAAATCTGATTACCGTAGTAGAGTGCTGCCTCACTCCCCCACCCTGCAGCCCACTTGGGCATGGCTCACTCTTTCTCAAAAGTAGGAGTGACCTGAGAACCTGCTGAAGACACCAGAGATTCTGCTTACTTGATCCAGTCAAAGCTCTCATTATTCTGGAGAGTGAGCTGCTGAGTAAATGTAGACAAATTACAAACATGATAGCAGTGCTTGTCAAACTTAACACATATGAATCACCTGGGAATTGTGTCCACATGCAGATTCTGATTCATTGGGTCTGGGGAGGAGCCTGAAGTTCTGCAATTCTAATAAACTCCTGAAGATGGCCATGCTGCTGGTCTTCAGGCCATACCCTGCTATAGTGAGGCTATATAGAATTTTTTTGAGATGAAATGAGGTCTCACTATGTTGCCTTAGGGTGATCTTGAACTTCTGACTCAAGTGATTCTCCTGCCTTAGCTTCCTAAGTAGCTGGGACCACAGGCGCACACACTGCGGCTAGCTGAGGTTATATAGCATTTTTTAAAGCACTTCCACATCTGTCATGCCTTTGGATCTCACCACAAGGAGGGGAGGTTGGTAAGAAAGATATATTATTGCCTGCGTTTTACAAATGAGGAAACTATGGCTTGGCTAGGTCAAGGTCGCATAGCTAGGGGAACAGAATTGGACTTAGTCCACACTCTTTCCAGGGTACTCAGAACCTAATCCCATCCCTGAGAATACCCTTTGCAGCTGTCCGGGCTCTTCAATAAGCACTGCCTGGCCTCTGGTACTGACTTTTAATTTCTGCCCCCACAGACCTCCAGAGTCGGTGATGGCAGACACAGAGAATAAAGAGGTGGCCAGAATCACATTTGTCTTTGAGACCATCTGTTCTGTGAACTGTGAGCTCTACTTCATGGTGGTACGTTTTTCTTTCTTTGCCTGCTACGGGGCTTCCGGGCGAGGCTTGGCTCCATCTGCCCCACTGCTACCTCAATATAACTGGCACCCACTTGTAGCGATGCCACAGAGGAAGGGCCCAGACTGACCATCAGGGACTTCACAGTTTAACAAGGGTCTGACCACCTGTGATGGCCCTGGGATGGCAGCAGTATGGGCACCTACTTTCGCACTTTCTTCACTTGTCTGTCCTGGGTTCAGGGCATGAATTCTAGGACCAACACTCCCGTGGAGACGTGGAAAGGTTCCAAAGGCAAACAGTCCTATACCTACACCATCGAGGAGAACGCCACCATGAGCTTCACCTGGGCCTTCCAGAGGACCACTTTTCATGAGGCAGTAAGTTCCTCTCCTTTCCTCAGACCTCTGTCTCCCAAAAGAGACCCTCTGGACCCAGGAGCGTGCCTGGCATTAGCCTAAGTTCTGAGGTTCAGAATCCAAGGGTTAGAAGGATCTCAAGGAGTCAAACAGGGAAGTGTCTAGCCAGCCTTCTGAGGATCACCTAGCCTTAGCCAGTGACTTCCTGGGAAGATGCCAATGTAGGCACCTTAAGTGACTTATCTCTCCTTGTAGTGCCTTTTCTGTTTTTTGAGATAGAGTCTCACTCTGTTGCCCCAGTGGGGTTATCATAGCTCACAGCAACCTCAAACTCTTGGGCTCAAGCCATCCTCCTGCCTCAGCCTCCCGAGTAGCTGGGACTACAGGTGCTTGCTACCATGCCTGGTTAATTTTTTCTATTTTTGGTAAAAACAGGGTCTTGCTTTTGCTCAAGCTGGTCTCAAAGCTCCTGATCTCAAGCAATCCTTACACCTCAGCCTCACAGAGTGCTAGGATTACAGGCATGAGCCACCGTGACTGGCTGGGTTTTATTTTCTTAGCTCAAAGTAATACAGGTTCATTGCAGAAAACTTAGAGAAAAGAAATAAGCAAAAAGAAGAAATAAAGTCAGCCATAATCCTACTACCCAGAAATAACCCAAATAACATCTAGAGTATCTCTTATATAGTCTTTGTTTCTCTACAAATACTTTTTTTTCTTTTACAAAGACTTGCTTTTTCCATATAACAGTATCTACTGCATACTTCCCTCATAGTACTCAATATTTTTATATATCATTTAAAATGGTTCAATCTTGTTTTAAAATGACACAAAATTTACCTAAAGAGTCACTGTTAAGTGAGTAAAAAGAATAGCATGCTTCTAAGATTTTTCTGGAGTATCATAGGATAAAAGATTAAGAAGTACTTTGCTTGGGAGACTGAAGTGGGAGGATTGCTTGAGGCCAGGAGTTTGAGGCTGTAGTGTGCTATGATTGTGCCTGTGAATAGCAACTGAACCCCAGCCTGGGCAACACAGTAAGACTCTATCTCTCAAAAGAAAAAAAAAAGAAAGAAACAAATAGTTTACTATTTCCAGAGGTCTCCATTGTTGCTGCCGTCTAGGCCTTCACCTTCTTCCCTCTTGTTTCCTTGTCTCCAGGGCAGGAAGTATACCAATGATGTTGCCAAGATCTACTCTATCAACATCACCAATGTCATGGATGGGGTGGCCTCCTACTGCCGTCCCTGTGCCCTAGAAGCCTCTGACACGGGCTCCTCCTGCACTTCTTGTCCTGCTGGTTACTACATTGACCGAGATTCAGGAATCTGCCAGTCCTGCCCCCCTAACACAATCCTGAAAGCCCACCAGCCTTATGGTGTCCAGGCCTGCGTGCCCTGTGGTCCAGGGACCAAGAGCAACAAGGTGCCAGCAGTCTGTCATGCATCCTAAACTTGTCCCTCTGGCTGGAGGGCTTCAGAAGGTGCTGGGTCTTGGGTGGGGCCTGAGGGCTGAACCCCAAGCTGATCCCCTGGCATACTCCCAGGTCGTGCCTGTGGGCGGTGAGTTCTTAGCAGTTAGACTTCATTTCCAGGGTCCAGGACTCAGTCACGGACTAGTCCCATCTTCAGTTGATGGGTAAGAGAAATTGGTGACTGTCTGGCCCAGAAGGTTATTTGGCAGCTGTGCAGAGACCTGAAGGGAGGGAATAGTAGAGTCTGTGGCTCAAATTCAGCCTAGTCCAATCCAGCCTGTTCTCGTGGCAATTCGCTGCCTCTTCTTTGGGACAGTAGCCCAACTTCTGCTGGGACACGTGGTTAATTGGCATTGCCGTCTTCTATCCCAGTGGTTTCTCAGGTTGACAGGTACAAAGATTCCTTTCTAAAGTGGAAAAACAGTACTGTTGCCCCCATACACTTTCTACATCTAAGAAAGTACATATGACTAAAAGCTCTTAGATATTCATTGATGATTTTAAATGGACTTTCATTATACTGGTCTCAACCATACGCACGTACATCTCTGTAAGGCTTTATTTATTTTTATCTTTTTCTTTTTTTATATATATTTTTTCAACCGACTGGAGTCTGAGTAGAAAGAACGTCAGGCTTTATTTATATGTGCTCTGCAAACGTGGCTCAGTTCAGCGCTGCAACAAGTGCGAGGATTCTGCAGATCCCTGGCGACCTCTTTTGGGCGCCCTGGACTTTTGCCACAACCTTCTTCCCCTGGAGCGCCCCCTGCCGCGATGGGGGGGAATGGCAGTGTATAAGGCTGCTGCTGAATGGGGACCCTAAAACAGGGCGAGGAATGGGTTTATGAAAAGTAAAACCCCTTTTGGAGTTCAGTTTTCCGCAGAGGACCTGAGAAAGAGGGAGCACTGTTCATGGGGTGAGGGAGAAAGACCCGTAGTTTCTCTTCTGCCATCCTGGGCACCCTTCTTCTGGTTAGTACCCCATTGTCTTCCACTTGGAAGGAAGAAGGGTTATGTCTCGAGAGGGTCCTATAATCTAGGCACAGGGACAAGGCTATAGAATTTGACCAAACTACCTACTGGAAAATAACAGGTTTGGGGTTGCAGATCATATATGTGCTAATAATTGAATGGCAAGATGTACATAAATCCCACTGGTGCCAGCTTCACTGCTTTTCATGCCCATCCCCAATCCTATCTTCCTCCTCTTTCACCCCAATTTGGGCTGGAGGAACCCAACTGGCCGGACCTGTCTCCCCTGCAGATCCATTCTCTGTGCTTCAACGACTGCACCTTCACACGCAACACCCCATCCAGGACTTTCAACTACAACTTCTCCGCTTTGGCAAACACTGTCACTCTGGCTGGAGGGTCAAGCTTCACTTCTAAAGGGCTGAAATATTTCCATCACTTTACCTTCAGTCTCTGCGGAAACCAGGTGAGGTTTGTAAGCTGACGGTGAGAGAAGCAAGGAGGGAAGCCAGTGGATCGAAGGCCAGGGACGGACACAGGAGAGAACTAGAAATCCTTCAGGCAGCAGAGGATTGAAGAGGTTAAAAGAGTTTTAAATGATTATAAATCTCCCTGAGGATGCAGAAAAATAAAAATGTTTAAAATAGGATGTTCATTTACTCTCACCTGACCTTTATTCCCTCCAAATGGGTATATAAAAAAAAATATGCGGGAAGATTTCCTTCTCCCCCTTAAAGAAGCAGTCTTTAGCAATCACTGCATTTGTCACTTGTTTTCTAGAGGATTGAGACTTGAGCTTTTAAAATGGAGGAAATATCGAGATATTGTTCCTTCAATAAAATTCCATTAAATTTACGGAATAATCAATGCTTAACTTGTTTGCTAATATAAAATCATTTAGTTAGTATTTTAAATTTAAGTGGACTAAGTATTTAGAACGTAAGATAAAATCAACTATGTTTAGTTCACCTACATGTGTCTTTGCTGACAGTACAAAAGAAAGTAACGTGAAAGACTTTCTAAGATAAGGAAAGACTGTCACCATCAGCCATTTCACGTTGCTGCAAATACTGTCGATCCAAAATTCAAAGGCAGAAATGTAAAGCACAATCCCACCCCTACCACGCTTGGCTAAGCTGCAGACAAGCCATAGTTAGCAGTTGGAAAGTTCATTTCAAATGTTGTCCCCTAGAAAAGTGTCTTGAGCTTTTAGTCTGTGACTGCGTGGTGTTAAGGCCTGTGCATCATACAGCTTCTGCCCACCTTCAGCAGCATGCAAAGAAGCCAATATGTGGTAATACAGAGAACACACCAAGAAAGAGAGTAATCTACAAAAGGTTAGAGATAGGTGTCTCCATCTTGTTTTTAGAAGTCCTTGGAGAGGTGAAGCCTCAGAAGTAGCAGGTAGTGATAACTCAGGAAATAAGGTTGAACGCAAGCCCCAGGTTGCAAACGTTTCATTCAGCAAGATGGGGAATTTGGGAAGATGATGTCTTTTTTTTCTTTGCTCCTTTATTATTTTCAGAAATGCTTACTGTGTACTGCCACACTATAGATCCTCAAATACAACATAATTCTGTTTTTTTATTATAACGTAAATGTTTCTTTCTGTTCTCAAGTTCTTTATCTAGTTCTTACAGAAAAAATATGAGATTTAGCTCCATTTGTAATAAAATTTAGAACATTGAAAATCTTACGTTCTAAATACTTAGTCCACTTAAATTTAAAATACTAACTAAATGATTTTATATTAGCAAACAAGTTAAGCATTGATATTCCGTAAATTTAATGGAATTTTATTGAAGGAACAATATCTCGATATTTCCTCCATTTTAAAAGCTCAAGTCTCAATTTCCCGGATTTCTACACTGTGAGGGTTCAAGACTGGAGGAAAAGCAAACTTCCTTCTCTTGATATATGCATTTTTTAAAAATGGAATGGGTTCTTTTTTCCCTTAGATGTCCTACCTCAAGGCAGGGAGGGGGCTGGTCATGGGGTCTTTTTTAACCCTTGAGAGTCTTTGGAAAGTGCTTCTGAGACAAACATGGTAGAATCACAGCACCAAGGGAGAAACAGAAGGGATGTGAACTAGGCCAGATGTGCAAATAAATTTCACTGGTTTCTGCTGAGCATGGTGGCTCATGCCTATAATCCCAGCTACTCAGGAGGCTGAGGTGGGAGGATCACTCGTGGCCAGGCATTTGAGAAAAGCCTGGGCAACATAGTAAGACCTCGCCTCCAAAAAATTTTCACTGGTTTCTGGGATCAGATATATATTTCAGTTTCTGTCTAGGAAACTGATTAGGATAAGGAAGTACCCTTAACTGTGGGCTGGTAGGTTAGACGCCTAAATCAGTTGCCACCATCACAGCCTGGCTTATGGAGGGCTCTCAGATGAAACAAACTCCAAGGAAACAAATAACCTGGGACTCTGGGCCAGAGTTCCAAAAACTAGGGCATGCAGGCCTTACTTTTGGCTTTTTAAAAACATTTAAATCTGTTTTGTCACTACACTTGGGATGAATCATTCCACTGCAACATACTGTTGGAAGGCTGAAATTTTTAGATGTGAAAAAAACCTTTCCCTGTTCCCTTCTGGGAATTTCTCTGTGACTATTTACTTCTCACTTCTTTTTTCTCACATCCCACATCCCTTCCGCCCACCAGGGTAAGAAAATGTCCGTGTGCACCGACAATGTCACTGACCTCCGGATTCCTGAGGGTGAGTCAGGGTTCTCCAAATCCATCTCGGCCTACGTCTGCCAGGCGGTCATCATCCCCCCAGAGGTGACAGGCTACAAGGCTGGGGTATCCTCCCAGCCTGTGAGCCTCGCTGACCGACTTATCGGTGAGTCACCCAGCTGCCCCAGCCTTGTTTGCGTGAGTGGTGTGTGCGCGAGACAGCCAGGCTGCCGGGCTGGGGGTAAAAGGCATCCCGTGAGGGCCCCAACCTCCTGACCCCTGTTTTCCATTCCGTCCTGGGTGTCAAGTGCCCCTGGGGCCTCTGACAAACCTTTGTTCATCCTTTCATGAGCCACTCAGGGATGTGATGAGATGAAGTGAGGTTGGATGTTGAAAGGTATTGAAAGAATTGAAGTGGTTGCTAGCGAAGAACTAATTAGGAGCTCTAATTTGGCAGGGGTGACAACAGATATGACTCTGGATGGAATCACCTCCCCAGCCGAACTTTTCCACCCGGAGTCCTTGGGAATACCGGACGTGATCTTCTTTTATAGGTGAAGATGAGAGGCCAGGCTAATGCAAGTGAAACCTAGGACTCCTCCACAACTTGGCTACACCCCTCCCTCTCTAGCCACCTGCTGCTTATAAGCCAGGACATGTCTGAAGTCTAGCAGATCTGCTTAGCCATGATAGCTAAAGGCTGGGAGTTCCCTGATCCCAGCTTTTTGGGGGCAGGTCTGGCCTGGAGGCAGAGAGAGATATTGGATGATCTGCAGTGGACTTCCCTTCCAGCCTAAGGAGCCTCCAGTGTACGCTGTGCCTTTCCTAGACCATTGCGTTTCCTCCTTGACTAGATCTTGCTGACCCCCACCCTCTATGTGTAAACCAAGGCCTGTGCATTCCCTGTGTGTCAGGCTAGAGCCCAAGTCCTGACTTCCCCAGCAAGGGATTCGTTCCATGTTGGCTGCACTTAGTGGCTCTCTGATAACATGGTGGATTGACTTGTTTCCCCATGGGGGCTGGCTTTCTCTGCAGGTCCAATGATGTGACCCAGTCCTGCAGTTCTGGGAGATCAACCACCATCCGTGTCAGATGCAGTCCACAGAAATCTGTCCCAGGAAGTCTGTCGCTGCCAAGGTAAACCCTACAAAGGGATGTAACAAAGGCCACAGTCTCCCTTCTTTGGACTCATTCTATCCCAAGAGCCAGAGCTTACTGAAAAAGAGCAAAAGGGAAAAGAGTTTGAGACCCCTTAATAGGCTATTAGGGGCACAGTCATGGCCCCAAATTCTCAATCTTCAGATGGCAGGAATGAGGCAGAAGAAGAGTCAAAGCTGCCCCCGTGTTTCTAGACCATTATGGTGGCAGCTGCACAGCAGGGTGGCCAGCGGCTGAGAGCCAGACTAGAATCAGCTCCTCCATTTATTGTCTACGTTATCATGGATATATTCCTTATCTTCTCTAGGCCTCTTTTTCCTTATCTGTAAAATGGGCATCATAATAAGTTCCTTCAGGGAGTTGTTTTGAGTATTGAAGAAACCAATGAGACTTTAGGATTAGTAAAGGTTTAGGGAGCCTAAGACTCTCTCTGCAACTAAAAGACCCAATTCTGAGTTTAGTAGCTGAGTGTACTAAATTGAAAATTTCCAAACCAGTATGACCACAGGACACCACCACCCTCTTTTTCCCCATATAACACCAACTAACATCTTGGTGGGCGCTAGTGCCTTGAGGCAGATGGTCTGGGAAGTGCTGCTCCTACGCAAAGACTGATTGGGAAGATGGGGAGCAGAGCAGGGCGCCTTGACCCAGCAGTGGTGTCCAAGTGTAAAATCACTGCTCTTGTCATTGTAACCATCACAGTAAAGAACATAACAGATATCCATGACTTGAAGTTCATTCCTCAACACCAATCCCACCCCCAGGATGCTGCGTCAAAGTGCAATTGCAAAATGTCACAGGTCCACGGCAGGACGGGAACCTCAGGGATGGATGGGGCAGCCACACTAGAGCTCAGACACCTTACATCAGCTCTCATCTGATGTCAGCAAAAGCATAAACAAGCAGAGGGTGGGGAGCCCAGTGGAAACTGGGAAGGCCTCCTATCATCAGGGAGATCAAAGATCGAGCCTGTGTTAAGGACTAGCTGGAAGGATCCTGGGAGGGCTAACGATTAGGGCAGGGAGAGAATGCATCAGGCAAGCCATGAGGTAACAGGCCTCCAACCGGATCTCCCCCCCTGGTCCAGCGAGTGGAGCTCAGGCCTCCTTTCTGCTTTGCTAGCTCGTGCTCCGACGGGACCTGTGATGGCTGCAACTTCCACTTCCTATGGGAGACCGTGGCCGCTTGCCCACTCTGCTCAGTGGCTGACTACCACGCTATCGTCAGCAGCTGTGTGGCTGGGATCCAGGTAGGTTTCCCTCTGATTCGGGACACCCAGGGAAAAAAGAGAATGTGAAATCTGAGTTTCTTGTTTTTCTCCCCAACAGAAGACTACTTATGTGTGGCGAGAACCAAAGCTATGCTCCGGTGGCATCTCTCTGCCTGAGCAGAGAGTCACCATCTGCAAAACGATAGATTTCTGGCTGAAAGTGGGCATCTCTGCCGGCACCTGCACCGCCATCCTGCTCACCGTCTTGACCTGCTACTTCTGGAAAAAGAATCAAAAGTACATGAAGGGCAATTGGAATTTGGGGATAAATAGGGTTGGGTTATTGAGCAGGGAGAACATCTGAGAGTATGAATTAATAGAGCTTTTCTCTGGAGTTGGCCACAGACCCTGTGACTCTGGCCAGAGACTTGTTGAGCCACTTATCCAGTGTATGCCTTGGTTATCCTGACTCCTGAACAGGGATGGTACCACGTGGCAGTCTATAAATGGCTGTTAGATTCTCAGAGGAAAAGCAAAGAGTATCCTTAATTTGTTGTTATTATTTACAGTACAATAATGACTTTAGATTTCAATATTCTATTAAGCTTTGAGATCACAGAAACAATAGCCTTAAGGAGAAAAGATCACTGGAGTGGGAGCTAAGATTCCTTCTATACACCAGTCCTAACACCACTTTGCTACGCTACAACTTCTTTACCCATGGCATGGGAGTAGTGTCTGTTTATAACCCAACCTCTCTCCTTCTTTCCCCTTATTCCCACATTTTTGTGTCTTGTCTTTCCCACCCTCCTGTTTCATAGACTAGAGTACAAGTACTCCAAGCTGGTGATGAATGCTACCCTCAAAGACTGTGACCTGCCAGCAGCTGACAGCTGTGCCATCATGGAAGGCGAGGATGTAGAAGATGACCTCATCTTTACTAGCAAGAAGTCACTCTTTGGGAAGATCAAATCATTTACCTCCAAGGTAAGGGGCCTGGCCAGTGCACTGAAGTCAGCATGAAGGGCCGGAGAAGACACTGCTGCCAGGACACTGAGCAATCCTGCACTGCTCAGGGACCACGACTCTGCTCCCCACTCCCCATGCTATTCTGTTTGCCCATCTGTAAATCCTGCCTTCTGCCTTCTGTATTTCGATGCTGATACTCTTTCCCCTGGGGCCCAAGGCTGCTCTTGACCAAGCTCCTTCTCTTCCAACATGCATTGCAGTTGGGGAACTGTTGGGCCCTTTTAACTTCCAGATGGAGTATTGAACCATCCATGTTATAAGAATCATCCTCCCCCACTTTTTTTTTAGAAGAGGGAAGAGGTGATCTTTAGGATCAACTGCTGATAGAAGTGGGGCTCTTCTTTGACCAGTGGAGGGTGCTATCCCCCAGGTGTCTGGGCCTGGTCCTTTGGGGACTGAATCATAGCTAAGTCTAAGCTGTTCACCACAGCAATTCTGAGCTGGGAGGGTTGGCTCTGTGTGGGTGGGTGAGTGAGTGTGAAGCTCTTAAATGCAATACAGACAGCTCTGTCACTGGGCATAGAGCCAGCAGAGAGCATCCAGGCAACTCCTCCAGGGCTACAGCCCTTGGCAGCTCCACTCTGCCAGCACCCACACCTGACTACTGCCCTGAACCAGTTCATCCCAACAGGTGTGGGTGGGGAGGGTGGAAAGAGGGAGGAGAGTACAGGTGGGGTGGTGAAGAAAGGATGGTGCTTAGGTGTTTAGATTGCTGAATCTTGTTCCCTTTGTGCTGACCTGCCCAGGTGACTCCCATGGCCTTCTTAGACCATGTTTTTTTTTTTTTTTTTAACCAATGGGAGAACAGTTCACCCTGGGACTCTTGAGTTGATCTGGGACTTCTAGAATTCAGAAAGCATGCAAAGCAGGGGATTTTAAAGATTTTTTTATTATCTGAATGACCCTAAAGGAAGCAAGAAAAATAAGAGGGTATCTCATTTCTGTGTTTCTAAAAAAACACTGAAAACGAGAATTCCATAAGGGTTCCTTCTGTCACCTGTTTTCCATTTCTCTCCTTTGTCCCCCAAACTTGCCCCTGTGCAGCAGCCAGCTCCTGTCACCATCTCTCTTTCAGAGGACTCCTGATGGATTCGACTCGGTGCCACTGAAGACATCCTCAGGAGGCCCAGACATGGACCTGTGAAAGGCACCGCCCTCCTCACCTTGGCACGTCACCTTGCAAGCTTGTGGCGATTTGGGTGCCTGCAGCCTGCAACACCCACTGCTGGAAAACTCTTCATTGTGGCCTTATCAGAAGAATTTTGAATTTCAGATATTTGGTTTTTTTTATAGAGTACCCAAACTCTCCTTTCTGCTTGCCTCCAACCTGCCAAATATACACACTTTATTTGTAAATTATTCCCATGCTTGCATTTTGTTTCCCAAAATGGCCCATCCGCCAGAGCCATAGCTTTGTCTGACCAAAATTCTTATAGCTCTGAATTCTCTCCTAAGTATAGAAACTACTTTCTCTGTCCTCTTATTTAAGGGCAGAAACATCTGGGGGTTTGCTGACCGTTATGCCCTCAGCTCATGATCTCTTTGGGAGAGAGGCTGGGGGGGGATCGGGGTTCCCTGATGGACAGTCTTCATGGTAGCCGGGATTCACTTCTCCTGGATAGCCAGCTAGAACTGAGATAATGGGTAGTCTGAGGGCAAGGTGAGTAAGGCCTTGCTAAGCACAAGAGAGTCACTAAGGGGTTTTTGTTTTTTAAACTAGATACCTCATTCCCTCCTCTTAAGTAAGTGATAAATATTCTCACTGAAGCCAAAGGAAAAAGTTCATCAAGGAAATGCCCAAAGCCCTGGTGGATCTGTTCTCTCGATTTTCTTTTCACCTCCCACTCTCTCCCTGTGACAATAAAGAGAACCAGGTAAGCTCCAAGCCCAAAGCTCCAAACCCAGAACCAGGTAAGCTCCAAATCTAGTTTTATCCTCTGTTGGCTTTTACCCATAGAGAGAGCAAATCCCTACAAATGAGGAAAATTCTCCACCCTTGAGTGCCCTAGCCCTAGAGGCTTGGCCAGGGGTATCTTCTTTCAAAAGAGCACAGGGAGGCCAGGTTTTAACGGGGCCATCCTGGGGAATCCAGTCCACAATGGCATGGGACTGAGGTGGCCTTGATGTCTGCTTCCAAGCTTAATTTACCTGCTCAGCCACAGAATAATGTCTAGGCTGGTCAAAAAATGAATTGAATTCCAGGGCTATACCCCAGTGGCAGAATCAGACCAGTCTTCACAGAGGAAAGGCTAGGAGAGTTTAACAAGGTATTTACCTAACCAGGATATTTCTTTTTCAAGCTCGTTTCCTTCCCTTTTTCAAATTTTCATTTCCTTTGTGTGCTAAAAAAACTAAAAAGACCATGGGTCCTAATTTCCGGCAACATTCCTTTCAAAAGGTGAGTAGAGTGGGTGTCCTCTGTGCCTCTTTCCCCCACTTTTACACCAACTATAATTGGTGAACTTTAAGTACCTAGAATGGTAAAACCAGAGCAAGACTTTAAATTACCTTCTTCCTTCTACCACTGGCAGTTCTCCCTCCCTATCAGCCTAGGGATGACCAGCCCTGGTCAAGCCCAGTTGCCCGTGGTTTGTGCCTGTGCCCCTTCTCCAGTGACCATGTGGTGACTAAATGGTAGATATAGAAATAGTTTGCTCCTCTGAAGAGCCACTGCTGTCCTGGCAATGGTCTTATAAGAGCCAGTGAGAACTGGAACCATGTGGCAACTTCTGGCCATCAACAACATTGGTGATAGCAAGGAGTTCCTTTGGTTCAATAAATCTAGAAGGTTTCCTTTGGGTATTCAAATGATCCCTCCTTTTGTGGGAGTCAGGCTTTCAGAACCTGTGGCCATGTAGGAATCTCCCCCAGTAGATGCAGATATGTAGCTCCTGAGCCCCAGCCCAAAGTCTTCTGTAGCCCCGGCAACACCTAGGCATCTGCCTTCTCACTGAAAAACTTTATTTTGTGATAAAAGCCACAGAAGGTCCTTAGATTATTCTGGGAACAGTAGGAAAAAATACCGCTTGGACTTCTTTATTCTGACTCCTCTGGTTCAGTCCTAATACCTTAAGGATCTCCTCTCTACCACCCTTCACTGTGCTGACTCTGACAGGCCTGCCCTGGACCTTGTCAGGAGCTCCTGAGTTAAGCTACTTGCAACTCGGGCAAGTCAGATTTTTTTTTTTTTAACAACTTTATTGAGGTGTAATTCACACACCATTCAATTTACCCATTTAAAACATACAATTCAAAGGCTTTTAGTATACTCACAGAGTTGTGCATCCATTTTAGAACAGACACATGTTCGATTTTCTATGGGAGAAAGCGCTCGACCCAGGGCTACGGTGGTTGGCACAAGCTGTTGGTGGAGGGAGTGTGGCTCAGGAGATAAAATGTTTAAATCCCATTTGGTTACTTAGAGTCCTAGGACATATAAGTAACTCTCATCCTGTAGTCATCACCTGTATTTGGCTGGGAATACAGATGATGATTGTGGTGTATTCAAGGACCAGGGAGTTTTTTATGCCAAGAAAGCTTTTTTTTTTTCTGTCTGACTCTACATTAAAGATAAGACTGACTATATTTATACAACAAAGACTTTGTAATGGATTTTTCAGCTTGTTGAAATCAAATTTTTGTCTTATCAGGACTAGTATTTTCTTTTTACTCTGTATTTCAAGCATTTATAGTTTGTTAGGGGATGGGTATTGCATGTCACATTTTTGTGTGTGTGAAATAAAAACATACTTTCGAGTTTTTTTTCTTGAACATGGGTTGGGTGGCTGGATGGGTTAGCAGGAAATGGTAAGTGTCTTGTAAGCTAAAACTGAAGAAGAGAAGGATACCAGATCCCCAGAGAAAAATAAAAGAACACAGACTTTGGAGCATGATGGACGTAGACTAGAAGCCTCTTATCACCCGTTACAGAATTAACCCATGACCAAAGGCTCAGTTTCTATAATAATAAAATGCATCTAATGATACCTTACATCCCAAGCCCGGGTGAGGGTCAGAAGAGACAACACATGAAACACTTAGCACGTTAGTTCCCTTCCCTTCATTCAGGTTTCTCTTGGGTGACCTGAGACCAGCCACATAACAATATATCCACAAATACAAGTACAATTAGTTTCTCTGGGTATGAGGCAGATTATTATACACTAGATGTGGAGAGAATCCTAGAGGACATCAATGACCTACCGCTTTCCAGGGTTGCCGGATTTTTTCTGCTTTAGTCCTTCCCTTGACTCTGAGGGTGCTTGACTTCAAAAAGAGTTATCTCAGCTAAATGAGTTTGGGGCTTCACAAACTTTTCAGTCTGAATGGGGCTAAGTGCCAGATGTTCTACATTAGGGTCTCTGTGTAATTTTTAGCCTTCAAACAGGCCTCTCCTCCTCCAGTCAACCCTCTGCTCTGCAACCAGAGCCCTTGAAAACCTGCCAAAGTCTAAAAGAGCTGTAACACTCAGAGTCCTTTTCTAACACATCTCTCAGGGTTCCTTATTGATGTCAGGCAGGACTGAGCAGCAGTAGGTACCCATCTATACTCCAAGGCTGGTGGTTTATGACCCGCATCGGTTTTGACTGGGTAGTATCTGGGTTGTACTGGTAGTTAAATATTTTGATTATCCCCCTTGATTATAACGTCCAAAGAAGGAAAGTAGGAATGAGAACTTGCATTAATTTGGCATCTCTATCTCAATGTCATTTCTGTCACTGACAAAGAAGTAAAAGACATTGTCTGGTGACCAGGTAAAAATATACTTATAGATTGTAGATACTTGTAGATACTTGGTCTACACCTTAAAGAAGACATTTAATTAATTAAGAATCACAGAGTGACAGTGACTACTGAAGAGATCAAGAAACTGATGTAGAGTTGCAATACAAAACTTTGTAGATAATTTAAGAGCTATTCAAGGAGAATTTGAAATATAAACTGATTTTGTTTCAGTGCCGAAGTTAACAATCCCACACAAAATGCAATTCCCTATACAGTAGTTCCCCTCATATCCTAGGTTTCATTTTCCACAGTTTCATCTACCTGAAGTCAACTGTGGTCCAAAAATATTAAATAGAAAATTCTAGAAACAAACTCCTAAGTTTTAAATTGTGTGTCCTTCTGAGTAGCATGAGAAAATCTTGTGCCATCCTGCTTGGTACATAAATCATCCCTTTGTCCAGCATATCCACACTATTTATACTACCCACCTATTAGTCACTAGTAGCTGTCTTGGTTATCAGACTGAAAAAACATAGTACATACAGGGTTCAGTATGAACCAGTTTCAGGCATCCATTGAAGGTCTTGGAACGTATCCTCTGGGGCTAATGGGGGACTACTGTATGATACAGTGTGGTGGCAGAATTGATATCTCACCCCAGTTCTATCAGAAGGAGAGGCTAGATCAAAGTGCCCCCAGGTCCTGGCAGCTTTCCCTGACCATGCTATTTTTAAATGGTTCCTCCTTAGTTGCCCAAGGACAACAACATTAACTTCCCTTGTTACTGTGTCTCTCTGATAGAAGGGAGGGGGCAATCCCGAGCTAGAGGTTGTCAGTTCCTCCTGAAACAGTATATTAAGTGCTACCATGCTGTGGGAAACCAGTCCAGGGGAAGGGGTGAACAGGATGTCAGAGGCGGCTTCCAGGAGGAAGGAGGAATTAGCCAGTTAGGAGGAATGGAGGAGGGAAAGGGAGTTCCAGGTAGAAGGAGCTTGTACAAAGAAAGGCTCAAGGGCAAGGAAGGGGAGCCATAAGTAGTTTGGAATGGGGAGCTTAAGGGGAGGGGGAGAAATAAGAGACAAAGAAGGAATATGTGGCCAAGCTAGGTGGCTCACACCTGTAATCCTAGCACTCTGGGAAGCCAAGACGGAAGGAACACTTGAGGCTGATCCTTGAGTTTAAGACCAGCCTGAGCAATGGGGAGATCCCATCTCTACAAAAAGTAGAAAAATTAGCCAGGCTGCAGTGGCACATGCCTGTAGTCCCAGCCACCCAGAAGTCTGAGGCAGGAGGGTCGCTTGAGCCCAGGCGTTTGAGGTTGCAGTGATCTGTGATGATGCCACTCCATTCTAGCTGGGGTGACAGTGTGAGACTGTCTCAAAAAAAAAAAAAAAAAAAAAGAGAATAAACAGGTAGCCACATCTTAGCAGGAGAGTGACAGGATTGCACCTGCTTGTCAAACACTGAGAAATTCTACTCTGAATCCAAGACCAGAAGAGGAATGCAAAGAGCTATGAAAGTCCAAGAGAACCCTCACAAGTTAGCCAGCTCTGAACTGGGAAAAACCAAGGAAGGCAGCTTCAGTTGGGTGCCCCTCGCTCTGTTTTCTTGCTCCCTCACTGCAGGTGTTTAACCCTCTGGGCTGCCCACTGGCTGCAGGATCCCAAGGCAGTATCTCACCCAGGATTCTGCTCCCTGAACCTGCAAAAAGTTTCCACCCTCTCAGCCTATGCCCTGCAACTCACTCCCCCAGGCAAGGATATAATCACTCATGGTGTGGAAGGCATCGGTCCTGTGGGGAGAAAGACGCAAATATCCTATGGTCTCTGCCCTATAAGAAAAGCCTCATCTCAGACTTCTAGCTGTCAGCCAAAAAAAAAAAAAAAAAAAAAAAAGAAAAGCCTCATATTCTAGCCCAGATTCTCATGACCCTGTTTTCTGCTAACAAAGGTGCAAGCCTAAACATTAGGGTATCTCAGGCACTTACCTGTGTCTTTGACTTGCTTGGGCCTCAGTTTCCTTATATAGAAAATAAAAGGGTTGGCATGGCTCACTGTTTTCTGGTCAGGGCTCCTTGAACCATTGAGTCCTCTGAGGCAGCACTTAAGAGCTATTCTTGGTACTAAAGGCTAACAGAAATCACACATTCAAAGATGTTAGGGCTTCATACCATCATTCCATAAGTAAAGCTTTATGTTGGTTTCTTTTTGAGTTAGCTTCTGGCAGGAATTGCTCAGTGTAGTAACACTGGTCATTTCCTACTGATCAGAATTTCTACTTATCCACATGCCTCTTTTCCTGAAAAAAAAAAAAAGAAATAAAAGAATCTGTAGTTGGCAGCCATATATATGATTAATAAAAAAGGCAAATGAATTATTTTTTCAAAAATCATGTTCATTAGACAAAAATATTTCAAAACATGGGGGACAGATGAAAAGATTGGGAATTATTAGGCTAACAGCCAATGGTCCCCTGTAACTCTAAAAATCCTATGGCTCTAAACTGATGAATGAAATTCGCTAGCATGTGAATTTGTTACGCTTATCAGGTAACCTGAACATTTTAAAGGGAGATGTTAGTCATCTAATGATAAGAGTAATGGTGAAAATTCAGAAGGAAATTTGGAGAGGCCAGAATTTTAAGGTCATCCCTTGAAATACACTGATGACCTCCTTAAAGAGTTGGCCCAGTAGCTCCCCTCCCCTAGGCCTGGGCTCAGTGTCAGCCTCAGGGACACCTATCTCTGTTTTTGAAACTTAATAGACAAAACACTTTGGTGGTTCCTTCACTGACATGGAAGCAGGTAGCCCCCCATCGCAGACCTGGCCCTCAGAAGATTTTAGGGAACTCAACACTTTGAGCAGAGTCTTCTTACATATTTTCCTCAGAGACTGCAACTCCCTACTCTTTCTTTCCACTGGTTTTAAATCTAACACCCTATGCAAGCTGAACCAAGGGGAGCGAGCCCAGACAATCCCCTTTCCTAAGCCTCCCTTGGGGTCTCTACTTGTCATCTCTATCACTGTTTTTAGCCCTGACCTACATCTTAGGGTTGGCTTGGCAGAGATTTGTTGGGGAGCAGGAATAGTGTAAGAAGTAAAAAAAAATAAAATAAAATAACTGTTTTTCTGCTTCTAGTCACACACTTAACACAGAACACTTCTGTGACCAGGTGCAGGGGATAGAGAGGTCCCTACTCACCAAGCAATTCTCCAGTGGACACCAGCTGAGTGATTGACTTTGCTAGGTACCTGTAGATAGTGTTAGATTCCACATGGTAAGGGCTAAGTCCCACTAGACTGCCCCCACCCTTTCAGATGCCAATTGCAAGTATTAACAGTAGATTTCACCTGTACTTTTTTTTTTCACTCTGTTGCTCAAGCTGGAGTGCAGTGGCCTGATCACAGCTCACTGCAACCTGGAACTCCTGGGCTCAAGGAATCCTCCCACCTCCTGAGTAGGTAGCTAGGATGACAGGTGTGTGCCACCACATCCGGCTAATTTTTAAAATTTTTTGTAGAGACAGGGTCTCACTATTTTGCCCAGGCTGGTCCTGAAATCCTGGCCTCAAGTGATCCTCCTGCCTGCCTTGGCCTCCCAAAGTGCTGAAATTACAGGCATGAGCCACAGTACCTGTCCCCACCTATACTTTTGACCAACCAGGGGAAATGCTGAACATCAAGCTCTAAAAACACTCTGGGACACGAGTTGATCGCCTCAGGCCTCCCAGAGTGCTAGTATTACAGGCGTAAGCCACCACGCCTGGCCTATTTTCTATATATTTTTAATTGTCCAGCTAATTTCTTTCTATTTTTAGTAGAGACAGGGTCTCGCTCTTGCTCATCACAGGAGCATGTAGGTGGCATAAGACTCTAGCTCTGAAAAGGCATTCGGAGTGTGGCTGTGAGGCTTCTGTGGAAGGATGGGAGACTGGGGACAGGCCACCTCCAAATTCTCCAAATAATCTCCTATTATTAGGAAGATTCTTTGATAGCTTTGGCTTCAACTGGCAACGAGAATATTTCATTGTAAAGTCCTGGAAGTTATAAAATCAAAGTATGATGAAATCTTTGTTCAAGGAGCTTTCAAATAGACCTAAGACATGATCTCAATACCTTGTACTGCCTTCAAATCTGCTAAATGTCCCATTGGAAAAGTAATTCCTTGTCTCTCTTTAAAATATTCCAAATGCACTTTCCCAACCCTATGGGTTGGTAAAGGGACATGGTTTACCCAATAATTAGATTAAGAAAGGTATCCCAGCTGTAAGGCAGGAAAGCAGGATCTTGAGTCGAGGTAACCCAGGGCCTAAATATGCAGCCATACTCTTGTATCTGGATGAGAAGAGAGCAGAAGTCAAGGGAAAATGTCCAGTGGAAGGACTCAAACTTGTGAGAGGAAAACCAGCATCTGTTGGAGCCAACAGCTTCTAAGCAAGGGATGAGGGGGCAGGCCTCTGCCTAGCCTCAGATGTAAGGAGGAAAGCGAGGCACTCACACTTTCAAGAGGCAATCAACTCGGCCGGATGTGGTGGCTCATGCCTGTAATCCTAGCACTCTGGGAGGCAGAGGTGGGTGGATCGCTCGAGGTCAGGAGTTTGAAACCAGCCTGAGCAAGACCCTGTCTCTACCAAAAATAGAAAGAAATTAATTGACCAACTAAAAATGTATATTAAAAAATTAGTGGGGCATGGTGGTGCATGCCTGTAGTCCCAGCTACTTGGGAGGCTAAGGCAGTAGGATATCTTTAGCCCAGAAGATTGAGGTTGCTGTGAGCTAGGCTGACACCACTGCACTCACTCTAGCCTCAAAAAAAAAAAAAAAAAGAGGCGATCAATGAGTTCCAGAGTGTTTTTAGAGCTTGACGTTCAGCACTTCCCCCCACCCCCACCCTTTTCTGGAGGTTGGTGGGTAGGGCTGAAAATTCCAAACCTCTAATCTTGCCTTAGCTAATCACTTGGTCTTTCTGGTGACTGGCCCCATCCTGAAGCTATCTAGTGCCCACACCCTACAGAGCAGGACAGAGCCCCAGATAAGGCAGAAGCCCAAGAAAGACCACCCACTCTACCCTCCCCTCCCTCCGCGGCCCCGCCTCCAACACAGCCGCTTCCGGTCGAGAGGGGGCGCCAGCGCGCTCCCGCCGCGCCTGCGCAGGCAGGGCGGGTCAGCGCGCCGGCGCAGTGCGTCAGTCATAGGCTGGGTGTTGCAGGTCGTTCCTGGTTTTCCTGAGGTTTGGCCCAGCCAAGAGTCCAACAGAAAAGAACATGGTGCTGGATCTGGATTTGTTTAGGGTGGATAAAGGCGGGGACCCAGCCCTCATCCGAGAGACACAAGAGAAGCGCTTCAAGGACCCGGGACTGGTGGACCAGCTGGTGAAGGCAGACAGCGAGTGGCGACGATGTAAGTACCGGGACGCGCGGGTTATCCGCCGATACTAAACCAACTTCATCTCTCGAATCCAGTCGCTGCTCCTGAGGTCACAGTTTCCACCCTTCGTCACACACCCCCTCCCAGGCTGCGGTGGCTCCCAAGGCTCTGCCTATCCCCCAAAACACAGCCTGGGAACCGGGATCGTCCCACTTTATCCTCCACCCCGGCGGCACAAGATCCCTTCTGCGCGTGCTCAGTGTGGAGCGCAGCTCATGTGCGCATGCGCATGTACAGCTGTCAAGTCTTCCTGCCTCTTGGGTAACCAGGAGAAAGCCGGGGCCGGAGGTTTGGGAGGCCCCCTAACACTTAGCTTTGGTAGCCCCCAGTCTTTCTTATCTTCAGCAACTCCAGAGTGGTTTCCCTCTGTTTTTGTAGAATTAAAGGCCCCTGCCCGAGACTGAATCACAATAGGTTCACTCCATCCATATCGGAAGCATTTGGGGACGTTGGAGGCCGCTCCTGGCTAAAAGCAATGCTGTCACAGGGCTTTTAGGAAGACCATCCCCCTAACCTGTGAGCATATCTTTAAGCATCAGAAAAGTCTTTTCCGTGGTAGATCACACTTGAGAGAGAGGTGCGGTGAGGCAAGAGAAAGCTTGTAATTATTGAGTCTTTTTAATTCTGGTTTGTGAAAGTTTTCCTTAAACGACTTTGGTGGAGTTGGGCTAGAACCTGGAACTGTTCCGAGCATCTTTCATGAAGTTATATAAAACCATAGAACAATCTGCCTGTCAATCTCTGCTTGGATTAACTGGAGTGGTCACTGGTTGGGCAAATGCTACCAAGCACATGTGATTCATTTTGTCTGATGCAATAGGTCTGCAACCAGCTGAGAGCCAGATTTATGACAGCATACTGCAAAGGCAGCCGCTATCCAAGAGTGTGATGGATATCTCTTAGGAAAATTGATTTTCCTAAGTTTATAAGTCCCTTGGGTACCAAAAGAATATTTGTTTAGCTTGATTTGTCTGCTGATTCTGGGTACCTGAGGCACTCTAATGGGATAGTTTGTTTGATTGTGAGATTCTACACTTGAATCTGAAGTTTTGAGTTGCAGTGGAATTGAATTTTGTCATATTTTTTTGTCTAGGATAAAACTAGACTGAGGGATATGATACTGACTCTAAAGTTAGGAGTATCAGATTTTTGTGTCAGTCCAACTATTAGCCAGCTGCTAAATGATTTTGAATGTGTCAGTCTCTTGTGTATAATGTACACATCTGTGGGAAGTTTTGTCTGTATGTGACAATTAGATGTGTGGTGAGTTCTTCAGTGACAAAGATTGAATTTCTATTTATCTGTATATCCCAGCACCTAGGATATACATATATGTATATAAGATATACATATACACATAGGTACATACAATCTCTATACCTAGCACACTGCACTTGGTTCTTATTAAGGGCCTGATAAAGGTTTGTTGGCTACATGAGTATCTTCTGTGTTCGGGGTACTTTACACTCTTTATGAAAGGCAGTTTATGGGGGGAGCGGGGCATGGGCAATATAAGTAACCTTAACACTTGTACCCCCATAATACACTAAAATAAAAAAAAATTTAAAAAAAAAAGAAAGGCAGTTTATGTAGTTTATTTTCAATATATATATTAATTTGATTTTTTTCTACTTGACACCCTTTCCAATATTCTTTTTGCATCCAAAGGATCTTGATGATTTTCCCCTAGTCCCTAGCCACCCAATTGACATTGAACAGATCTTATATCAAGGTTCTTTTGCATCTTGAATTTCAGATCAGAGGTTAGGATTCTTCTATCATTGACTGCAATAAGGACTTGGAACGAGAGCCACATTAAGAACTAGATCATGCTTCCTGACTGAGGATGCAGCAAGCTTTACCGAGCTCTCCATTACAACTATACCTATTTGTCTTCCTGTAGACTTCCAAGGTGCCACTAAGATTCCATGGAAAAAACAGAATTCTAATATAACTTGTAGTCATAATACCACATTGGAGTTTACCTCAACTCTTCTAACTCCAGAGATTTGAACTGTGATTTCTTCTTTTTTATTCAGAATAGTATAATGAGGCCACACTTGGGCATATTTGCCTTGGCTCTACTCCCAAAGCAACTATGTATATTGAAATCTGCTGCCAACTACAGGAATTCTATCCTCCCTATATCCTGAGTGAAATTTCTTTTTACTATCAATTGAAGTTGTTATTTTCTCTTAACACTGTAGGTGCCTTAAGCCAGGTCCTTAATCATTGTTTGCCCCAGCAATTGGAATACCTTTCTGTTTTCACTTTCACCTTAGTCTTACGCAGGGGAAGGCCATGCCCAGGGCATGTGATTTTTCTAGTGTGCAAATCTCATCATTTCACTTGCTAGCTTAAGTTTTGCAGTAGCACTCATACCTTAGAGCAGCACTGTCTGATGCTCCTCAACTTATGATGGAGTTACGTCCTAATAAACCCATGATAAGTTGAAAATGTCTAAGTCAAAAATGCATTTAGAGCCGGGCAAGGGAGCGCATGCCTGTAATCCCAGTGACTTGGGAGATTGAGGCAGGAGGATCACTTGAGCCCAGGACTTGAGTCCAGCCTGGGCAACATAGTAAGACCCTGACTCTTAAAAAATTAGCCAGACATGGTGGTGTGCAGTGGTAGTCCCAGCTATTCAGGAGGCTGAGGCAGGAGGATCGTGTGAGCCCAGGAGTTCACGGTTACAGTAAGCTATGAAATCCAAATTTCTTTTTTTTTTTTTTGAGACAGAGTCTCACTCTTGCTCTGAGTGGAGTGCTGTGTCATCAGCCTAGCTCACAGCAACCTCAAACTCCTGAGCTCAAGTGATCCTCCTGCCTTAGCCTCCCGAGTTGCTGAGACTACAGGCATGTGCCATGGCCCCTAGCTAATTTTTCTATTTTTAGTAGAGATAGCGTCTCCCTCTTGCACAGAGCTTGTCGTGAACCCCTGAGCTCAAGCGATCCTTCCACCTCAGCCTCCCAGAGTGCTAGAATTGTGGGCATGAGCCACCATGCCAAGCCTAAAATCCAAGTTTCTTAGCACAATTTAGAAAGCCCCTCCATGCCTTCCTGGCCTCATCTTCTACTACTGCCATATCTGGCCTGCTACTCTTTGTTCTAGCCTTGTCATGCTACTCTTACCTGGTGACACTTCCATGACTGTTGATTCTTCCTGGCATATTCTTATATGTGCATTCTTTTTTTTTTTTTCAGTTCCCAAAGTCATCAAAAGATATATATGCTTTTTTTTTTTTTTTTTTTTTGAGACAGTGTCTTGCTCTGTTGCCTGGGCTAGTGCCATGGCATCAGCCTAGCTCACACAAACCTCAAACTGCTGGGCTCAAGCGATCCTCCTGCCTCAGCCTCCTGAGTAGCTGGGATTACAGGTACACACCACCTTGCCCAGCTAATTTTTTTAGTAGAGATGGGCTCTTGCTCTTGCTCAGGTTGGTCTCAAACTCCTGAGCTCAAGCAGTCCTTCTGCCTCAGCCTCCCAGAGTTCTAGGATTACAGGTGTGAGCCACCACGCCTGGCCCGTATATGCATTCTTATACATATCTTTTGGTAAACATAAAAACTTGTTTCTGTTGGTATGTACCCAGGAGTGAAATTGCTGGACCATAGGGTAGGCACATGTTTAGATTTAGTAGATAATGCCAAATTGTTTTCAAAGTGGTTGTAATGATCAGTATTCCTACCAGCAACATCTAAGAGTTCTACTTGCTTGGCATTCTTACCAATACTTGGCATTGGCAGCCCTTTTAGTTTTAGCCATTCTGGTGGATATATATTGGTGTCTCATGGTTTTAATTTGCATCTTCCTGATAACTAAAGATATTGAGTACCTTTTGATAAGTTTGATGGCATTTGGATAGCCTATTTTGAAAAGTACCTGTTTAAGCCTTTTGACCAGATTTACTTGATTGTCTTTTTTTTTTAGCGATGTGTAGGCATTCTTTATATATTTTGGAAAGAAGAATATCTATTAATACATGTACTATGGATATCTTCTCCCAGTCTGTGACTTGACTTTTCACTCTTTCAGTCTTTTGATGAATATAATTTCCTAATTTTAATGAAGTCTGATTTATTGACTTTTGTGATTTGTACTTCTTGTGTTCTGTTTAGGAAATATAGAATTTAAGCCTGCAAGTGAAATGCTTAGATTTGTATATCCTAAGCTTCAGAAGAGATTCTCCAGTTTTTTTCCTAGAAGTTTTATTACTTTACCTTTCATATTTAAGTACATGATTCATCTCAAATTAATCTTAGTGTATTGTGTGAAATAGGGATCAAAGGTTTTTATTTTCATGTGAAGCATCAATTCTCATGATAAGAACGCAAACTGAGAATAGAAGGGAACTTCTTTAATCTGATAGTAGGCATTTACCAAAAAAAAAAACCCATAGCTAACATTTTTCTTAATGATGAAATATTGAATACGTTCCCCCTGAGGTTAGGAACAAGACAAGGATGTCCATTATCACCACTTCTAATCAACATCATGCTGAAGGTTCCAGACAGTATGATATAAGGCAAGAAGCAGAAATAAAAGATTGGAATGGAAGAAATAAAACTGTCATTATTTGCAGGTCACTTCATAGTATGTGTGTGGTATCTGAACTATTATAATTAAATACAGGAGGATGGGCGCAGTGGCTCACACCTGTAATCCTAGCACTCTGGGAGGCCAAGGCAGGCGGATTGCTCAAGGTCAGGAGTTTGAAACCAGCCTGAGCAAGAGCGAGACCTGGTCTCTACTAAAAATAGAAACAAATTAATTGGCCAACTAAAATATATAGAGAAAAAATTAGCCAGGCATGGCGGCGCATGCCTGTAGTCCCAGCTACTCGGGAGGCTGAGGCAAGAGGATTGCTTGAACCCAGGAGTTTGAGGTTGCTGTGAGCTAAGCTGACGCCATGGCACTCTAGCTCAGGCAACAGAATGAGACTCTGTCTCAAAAAAAAAAAAAAAAAAAAAAATTAAATACAGGGTTTCTCAAAAGTCTCTATACAAAGGAAACATTTTGTAATGAAAATTTTGTAAATAAAGGTACATTTAGCTAAATTTCCCATTTTCCTTATGTATGGTAACTTTTGGGACACCCTGTAACTTTAGTAAGATCACTGAATACAATATACAGAATCAAGTATTTCTGTATACAAATAACAGTGAAAAAGCATCTGATACCTAGAAGTATATCTAATAAATAACATTCAAGACTCTTACACTGCTGAGCATGGTGGCATGGGACCTGTAATCTTAGCTACTCTGGAGGCTGAGGTGGGAGAATTGGTTGAGCCTAGGAAGTTTGAGGCCAGCTGGGGCAACATAGTGAGACTCTGTTTCTAAAGAAATAAAATAAAAATTGATAAAGACACCAAAGAGTATTTTTATTTTTTGGCAATAACTTTTTTTATTATTATTTTTATTTATTTATTTATTTATTTTTGGTGATTAGTGAACTATCTTCCTCAAAGGAAGAAACTAAATTATATAAGAAAGTAAATTATCCTCAAGGCTGCCAGATGAGTATTATATGAGAGCAAAGGGATAACATTAACCATTTCTAGGATAGAGATATAGCAACCAAGTTCATGGGAATAGAAACATGATTGCCCTCTTTCTAGATTCTTGTGTAACAGCATGTAGTTTCTTTAAATCAGTTTTAAGATAATCGGGCAGGCCGGGCGCGGTGGCTCACTCCTGTAATCCTAGCACTCTGGGAGGCCGAGGCGGGTGGATTGCTCGAGGTCAGGAGTTCAAAACCAGCCTGAGCAAGAGTGAGACCCCCATCTCTACTAAAAATAGAAAGAAATTAATCGGCCAACTAACATATATATAGAAAAAATTAGCCGGGCATGGTGACGCATGCCTGTAGTCCCAGCTACACGGGAGGCTGAGGCAGTAGGATTGCTTGAGCCCAGGAGTTTGAGGTTGCTGTGAGCTAGGCTGACGCCACGGCACTCACTGTAGCTTGGGCAACAAAGCGAGACTGTCTCAAAAAAAAAAAAAAAAAAGATAATCGGGCAGATTACAGTTACTTGAGTATCTTCCAATTTTCTCAGATGTGTTACTCTACAGTGGTGTCATACAGGCTATGATACTTTTAAATTTCAATCTCAGAATGAAGATTGTCACCAAATGCTGGGACTACACTACTGTAGTCACCAATATATGCCAACTAAATTTAGGGCCCTAAAGCTCTAAGACTTCACTATTTTATGAGGCAGATCCTTCAGTCCTACTTGCATTTTGGCCTTAAGCTGAGATCAGTACTAAGTAGCCATGATCAGGAGAAGGGAGTATCTTTTATGAGTATTTCTTTGTTATATGCTTGGGTTTTTGTTTTTTTTTTCCTTAGGCAGATTTCGGGCAGACAACTTGAACAAGCTGAAGAACCTATGCAGCAAGACAATCGGAGAGAAAATGAAGGTAAGAAAACTCAGTAACAAACAGCCTTGAGGGCTTGAGCAAAGGTATTTGATCGTGTTCTTAGTTAATATTCACAGAAGTTATAACTCAGTGTCTAAGTCTATGAGATGCTGAGTTTCTTACCATAGGGGGAAACATTATATTAAAAAGAAAAGGAGAGGCTGGGAGCAGTGGCTCACGCCTGTAATCCTAGTACTCTGGGAGGCCAAGGCGGGTAAATTGTTTGAGCTCAGAAGTTTGAGACCAGCCTGAGCAAGAGCTAGACCCGCCTCTACTAAAAATAGAAAGAATTTAGCTGGACAGCTAAAACTATGTAGAAAAAATTAGCCAGGCATGGTGGCGCATGCCTGTGGTCCCAGCTACTCAAGAGGTTGAGGCAGGAAGATCCCTATAGCCCAGGAGTTTGAGGTTGCTGTGAGCTAGGCTGACGCCACGGCAACAGAGTGAGACTCTGTCTCAAAAAAAAGAAAGAAAGAAAAGAAAAGGAGGAAGGGAACTAAGAGACACTTTCATTGACTTTAGGGTAAGTGTCTTCTGTGTTCAGATGAGATTCTTGCTACACAAGTCATTTTTTTTCTATTCTATTTTTATAATAGGAATATAAATTCCACTAGTCATCCCTTCCAGGCTCAAACTATGGTACAAGAAAGGTTTTCTTGTGGCAGACTTCAGATTTTTCTTCCCAGGATAGTCATGCTTCATAATGAAAAGATATGGAGATCTGGATATGGAGTCCAAATCTTGCCTTGCCCTATTAGTTATATGACTTTTAGACAAGTTAACTTCTGAGCTTCAGTTTTCCCATCTGTAAAATGACAATACTAACACTCACCCATAGAATGGAATTGTTAGAACTAAATTATTTTTAAATGTAGAAAACTTGGCAGTGTCTAGAACATGTAGTTGTTCAGCAATTGTGAGTTACAGAGGATGGCACGTAGTTACTGGTCTTCATCCAAAAACTTCCTTCTTATGCCTGAAAAAACATTAAATGTCAGCTTTTGCTTTGGTATCCAGAATGGTTCATGTTTTTAACCTTTCTTCAAAAATACCCATTTAGCCCCTTAATTGCTTTTAAGAAAGCATATTAAATGCACTTTACAATCTAGATTAATTTTTTTTTTTTTTTTTTTTTTTTTTTTGAGACAGAGTCTCGCTTTGTTGCCCAGGCTAGAGTGAGTGCCGTGGCGTCAGCCTAGCTCACAGCAACCTCAAACTCCTGGGCTCGAGTGATCCTTCTGCCTCAGCCTCCTGGGTAGCTGGGACTACAGGCATGCGCCACCATGCCCGGCTAATTTTTTTTTTTTTATATATATATCAGTTGGCCAATTAATTTCTTTCTATTTATAGTAGAGACGGGGTCTCGCTCTTGCTCAGGCTGGTTTTGAACTCCTGACCTTGAGCAATCCGCCCGCCTCGGCCTCCCAAGAGCTAGGATTACAGGCGTGAGCCACAGCGCCCGGCCTAGATTAATTTTAAGTTGTAAACTTCAAAACTAAACCATAAGAATTACAGCATTTTGGAACTTGAACCAATAAAGAGCATAACAAAAAGATTACCTTGGGATTGAGCACCTTACTCTTAACTTCACTATAGTCTGCATCCTTCTCTTTGAGGATATTTGATATGTAACCCTTTCAGCTGTGGAAACTGATACAATCATAGTTTCTTCCTGTGGGACTCCCGAAGCTTAATCATTTGCATGTCAGAGGCTCCATAATGATGTTAATTTCTATGTAAACCCTGCCTGGGTGTTCTTTGGGGGCATATATACTTATAGCACCAGCCAGGCATTTTTTGGTAACAAGGTGGGAGTGAGTGTTTTCATTTACAAATAATATTCTTATATCTGACTTTGCTGCTTGGTATTCAGGGAATGTTCATGCATTGGAATGGTGGGAACAGTGCTTTAGTTTGTGTGCCAGTACTTTCATAGATATCTCATTTTGGTTTTGATCCTTATTGCCAACCTGGAGTATAGATGGAGTATTTATCAACCCTATTTAAAGGGTAAAGGAATAGGGGCCAGGTGGTGGCTGATGCCTGTAATCCTAGCACTCTGGGAGGCCGAAGCGGGAGGATTGCTCAAGGTCAGGAGTTGGAGACCAGCCTGAGCAAAAGCCAGACCCCGTCTCTACTATAAATAGAAAGAAATTAATTGGACAACTAAAATATATATATATATATATATATATATATATATATATAATTAGCCAGGCATAGTGGTGCATGCCTGTAGTCCCAGCTACATGGAGGCTGAGGCAGGAGGATCACTTGAGCCCAGGAGCTTGAAGTTGCTGTGAGCTAAGCTGATGCCATGGCACTCTAGCCCGGGCAACAGAAGTGCGACTCTGTCTCTAAATAAATAAAGAAATAAATAAATAAATGAATGAATGAATGAATGAATGGCAAGATAATAGGCTTAGAAAATTAAGGAGCTTGCTTAAAATCACACCCTAAGTTAGTTGCAGAGGCAGACTTTGAACTTAGAATTTGCTGTCTAATAGACTGTCAATAGCAAGGGAGCCTCTTAACTATTTTGCTACTATGCGTTCACCCTGCCTATACTGCCATTGCAAAAATCTTGAGATTTAGGCCATTTTTTTCCTACCTCAGTAGTCTCTGCTTATTCTATCAAGATTCATTCTGATATTTTCAGATTTTTCTTGCTTTTTAAGATGATTTTGCTCTGAGCCACTGAAATGTGTAAGTGGGGTTATGTGTTAGAATCCTGACTTTTCACTTTGGTGTATGAGAAAGTGTAATGAACCTAAGGATTTCCACACTTTACCTTTAGAAGAAGATTTAGTCCCTTCTTGCAACTTAGCTTTGTGCAGTAGGATAGGAGGTTGCATAAACATCATTGCCTACTGTTGTATGTAGAGAATAAAAAAATCTTTAGGGCATTGGACATGATTTTTATACTTTGTTTTACTTATACTTGCAAAGCAGGTGCTTAATTTTCTCAAATTATTTTTATACAGGTTTTGCTGAGGTCTCAGATATCTTGTTAAAATAGCCTTTGACTCATTTTCTTTTAGCTTTCTTTAATTTAAAAAAAATTTGACTTTTTTTTTGGAAACACATTTTGAGAGCATTTGACATTTAAAATTGGTGTTAAAATTGCCTGTCTGTGCAAGAACTAGAAATGATGATTTGGCAAAATACCATAAAGGAGGGTGAGAAGAGAAACCGGAGAGAAAGAAACCTAGCCCTGGTTCCCCCTGACCATTTTGTCAAATTGCATTGATTTTTCTAAACATAGTTCTAGATTCTGTGACTTTTTGTTTTGTTTTCCTTGACTGTCTAATATTCCATCATTCCATCCACTTTTTCCTCCTTAGTCTTAGTGCTGGGATTGTTCTTAGCAGGCAGACAAGGATTCACACCTAGGCATGTGCCTCAAGGCTCACTCTGAGCACCACACTGCCTCTGCTGCAGTTTATGATTCATGAACATTTCAAATACATTCTCTTTTGATTCTTATGATGCTGCGTGTCCAGGGAAAGACATTCTTCTTGTGTTCTTGATGATGTTAACTCTGATCTCAACAGGTTAATTGATTTTTTTCCAGGAGCAAAAAGATAGGTAGTAAGTGGCAGAATAGGGACTTGATTTGAAACCAGCCTGAGCAAGAGTGACCCCATCTCTACTAAAAATAGAAAGAAATTAATTGGCCAACTAAAAATATATAGAAAAAATTAGCCGGGCATGGTGGCGCATGCCTGTAGTCCTAGCTATGTGGGAGGCTGAGGCAGGAGGATTGCTTGAGCCCAGGAGTCTGAAGCTGCTGTGAGCTAGGCTGACGCCACAGCACTCTAGCCCAGGCAACAGAGTGAGATTAATAAAAGAAGAAAAAAAGAAAAAGAATAGGGACTTGAAACTTTGACTTCAGGCTTCCAATTTACTAGTTTTTCTCTTACCTGTTGCATCTTTTAGAGGAAGTTAGGTAGAAAGTTCTGTGATTAGTTTATACGATATATTAATTTGGTATGTACTTCATAAATCAGCGCCAGAGATTTTCTTTTATTCAATCATGTTGGGGATTTTTCTTCCTGCAGAAAAAAGAGCCAGTGGGAGATGATGAATCCATTCCAGTGAATGTATTAAATTTTGATGACCTCACTGCAGACACTTTAGCTGTAAGTTATCGTCCTTTTCTAAGTCGGCATCTCTGTTCTTTTGTCTTAGCTTTGTTCCTAGACAGCCAGTGCCGACACGCTGCTCCACGCCACATTGTGGCATCCTTGAATTTTTGCCACTGGGAAATGTCCCCACCTACTCTTGTTGTATTCTAAACTTGAGCATTTATCAGACAGCAGAGATGGAGACAGATGGAGTAGGAAAATCAAGAGTAGGAAGAATAGAAAAAAGAATGGAACTGTGTTTGGTTTATATAACTCCATTTTCTACACTTTATTTCACAAAGTCAAGGTACTTTTCAACTTACTGTAATCTAGTAAAAATTCACTACACTGGGCTTAAAGTAGTAATTTTTGAGTATTTTAGTCACTGAGCCCTTTCTTGAAACCCTTAACGCATAGCAAGAGCATAAACCAAAGAAACAAAGTTGCTGTGCTTGAAGGGCTAGGTTGGCAGCCTATTCTGCTTAACCCTACCTACTAAGGGTTCCCCCAAAGGCAATCAGAGCACAGTTTGAAACTTCAGCAATAAGCAATACAAAATAAGCTTAAGACAAGGTCTCTTACTCCTAATAAATTTATAATTTTCCTAGAGAACCATTAAATGTAGTACATCATAGAATGCAAAATTGGTTCAATCGGGAAAATCAGAAAGTACAAATAAAAGGGAAAGTTCTCTTAAGAGAACCACAGTATTAAAACTCCTGAGATGTTTGGGAATAATAGCAGTGGCAAGAATTTATCCATTTCTGCCTTAAGCAACCCCAAAGAAAAATGCCAGTGGATTTGTAGAGAAAGACTCTGTATCTCCCTGTGTGAAATAAATCTTAGTTCTTCAAAAGCCTTCATTTTCAGTTTTTAAAATGCTGCCATAAGGGTTGTCATCATAGCACAACAGGGTTAGGGCAACAGAATCTTATTCCTACACTGTCCTTGATTCACTGTGTCCTGCTTACGGGCATGGCCTGTTTATCTACAGAAACTGAGCGTCTCACAAATCAAAAAAGTCCGACTCCTCATAGATGAAGCCATTCTGGAGGGTGATGCTGAGCGGATAAAGCTGGAAGCAGAGCGATTTGAGAACCTCCGAGAGATTGGGAACCTTCTGCACCCCTCTGTGCCCATCAGTAACGATGAGGTAGGTGGCTATAGGTGGCTGTACTGATGAGGCAGGTGGCTGCACCGCAGCAGGAAGCCGCCTTACGTCGTTGTGGCTGTCTCTGTGGGGGTGGGGTGGGAGGAGAGCTGTGAAACACTGGCACTCTGTGTCAGAAGTAGACTCTTTGTATATTCCCTCTGCCCACCGATTGAGAATTGCAGGAGTCAGATCCTTGCCTGATTGGGAAGTAGCAGAGACAGCAGGTAGGAGGAGACTCCTGGCACAGAAATCTCTTCTAAATAGAGCTGCTGTCCTCTGCTGCGTGTTGCCCGTGGTAGCAGCAGTTTTGTGGGAGGGATCTGTTAAATCAACCTAACCCCCTCACCCACACCCCACTGAGAAGCTGCAGGTTGAAGGGAAATCTGCATGACAAAAGTTTCCTGCTGAGCTGGAGCTTCCCCAGCACAAAGCTGCTCTGAGCCCAGCCTTTGTTCCCTGACACCCCAGCCGTGGCAGGGCCCATCTGTGCCTCTTTCATTCATTCCCTGGTGAACGTTAAACTCACTGCCGGCTGGGGTGTGCAGGAGGCCACCAAGCACAGATCGTGAGCAGACTTGGGAGGTCAGGGCCCTGAGCCCGCCCTCATGTGGCCCTGGGACCAATAAGAGCCTGGAAAAAAAAATCTACATTCTCCTCTGCACCCCAGGCGATGCTGGTTGTGGGGGGGCAGATCCCCCCCTCCTTGTCCAGGATTTGAGGACACATTTAAAAGGGTAAAAAAAAAAAAAACAACCCTGAGAGAATACTATAGATCACTTGGAAAATCTTGATTTCCAAGTTTCATTGCTAGAATTACTTCTAGGACTTGGTAAATTATTATCTCTCTGTTGAGTAGCAAATTCTCTTCTCTAGTCACTGTACACAATGACGAAAACGTAGTGTATGAGTTAAGTGATTGAGTCACGAAGCTAGGTTATCCTTGCAATGCGATTTGGAAAGGTGGAGATTATAGGATTAGGAAATCATGTATCTTTCTGGGTCTTGTTTCCCTAGGATGCGGACAACAAAGTAGAGAGGATTTGGGGTGATTGTACGGTCAGGAAGAAGTACTCTCACGTGGACCTGGTGGTGATGGTAGATGGCTTTGAAGGCGAAAAGGGAGCCGTGGTGGCTGGGAGTCGAGGGTACTTCCTGAAGGTAAGAGTTGGAAACCAGTGGGGATAGGATTATAAAAAAGGAACTAAAACTTTTTTTTTTTTGCAGAAAAACATAATCTACTTAAAGAGGCCTACAGTTCCACCATTTGTACTTGGCATTTTGCAAAAGTACTGGCAATTAGATGCAATTCTCTTTCGAAAGCCAGAGAGGGCTTATCAGGATTCCATAGAACAAAAGCCACTAAATGATCCTCCATAATGAAGATAGTTTTGCTGACTGAATCAGAACAGTCTCTGCCTCTAAGGAGCTCAGTATAATTGGACAGTCAGACAAGTAACAAAGAATCAAAACCCGCTGTGATAAGTGCTATGTATGGTATGAGTAGGCCTAAAGGGCTTTGAGAGCAGGTAGGTGGAGGCAATAAACCCAGATTAGCTGGGGCAGAGAGCTGATGGATTCACAGAAGCCATCCAGAGAATGTGGTAAAATAATTTTGGAAATACTGCACATGAATACATATATGTAAATATGTTCTACATATACAAATGAGTCCAGTGTTTTAAGAATTAGCACAAGAAGGCCAGGCACGGTGGCTCATGCCTGTAATCCCAGCACTTTAGGAAGCTAAGATAGGAGGATCACTTGAGGCCAGGAGTTCAAGACCAACCTAGGCAACATAGCAAGACCCTATCTCTGCAAAAAATAAAATAAAAAATTAGCCAGGCATAGTTGAGTGCGCCTATAGTCCTAGGTACTTGGGAGGCTGATGTAGGAGGATCACTTGAGCCCAAGAGTTGGAGGCTGCAGTGAGCTATAATCATGCTACTGTGCTCCAGTGTGGGTGACAGAGTAAGACCCTGTCTCTTTAAAAAAAAAAAAACTAGCACAGGAAAACTCTCCCATGTATCCTGGGTAAATAATCCTTTTCCTTTACTTTGATATCTTAAAAGAGAAATCTCTTAACGGTGTGCCTGTATGACAAGCTGGGCATTGATGTTACGAAAGAATCTCGAGTCAGTTCTGTAGTCCATGGTTTTGTTGGACCTCGTGGCCCTGGGTAGTTCTGTTCTCTTGCCCCAGTTGCCTCTCAGTTTCAGTTCTAGCAGGTGAACATGACGGTGACTGGACCCAATCACACAGTACTATGTCTCTGCTCCTCTAGGGCGTCCTGGTATTCCTGGAACAGGCACTTATCCAGTATGCCCTTCGCACCTTGGGAAGTCGGGGCTACACTCCCATTTATACTCCCTTTTTCATGAGGAAGGAGGTCATGCAGGAGGTGGCACAGCTCAGTCAGTTTGATGAAGAACTTTATAAGGTGAGTAGCCAGGGCATGTGGCCGAATGACTTCTTGAGTTGTGTAGCCTAAACTTCAATGATACAGAGCAGCACTTTTCAACAGAACTTTCTGCAATGATGGAAATGTTCTATATTGTGACTCCTGAGCACTCAAAATGTGGCTAGTGTAATTGAGGAAACAAATTTTTAATTTTAATTAATTAACAGCCACATGTGGCTAGTGGCTACCATATTGGACAGTGTAGATACAGAGCCTCTTTTATCATTCCCTAGGTGATCTTTACAATATATCTAAATTATGCATACTTTAACACCATGAGCTTAAAAAAGAAGCCCATTTATTGGGTGGTTGGACAAAAGGAAATTATAGAAATGGCACTGATCTCCCAGTCCCCTTCCCATGTCCTCCCACTCCTGACCCCAGACTGGAAGTTTCTACGGATCGAGGCATCTTGCCTTGGGATGGATGTGGCTTCCAGTCTGTGACTTCTCAACCATGGACCTTTTCAGGGAGAGCCAGAGGATTTAAGTCAAGGTTCAGAATGTCATTCTGATCAACTGGCTCTAACACCGATGGTAGCACCCCAGTCTGTGTCCAGCACTCAGAATTTCTAGAGTGTCTCTGCTAACAGCTGTCCATTGCAGCAGAGTCTGCTTCTCACTTGTCCCTCTCCTTCAGGACTCCTCTGTCAGAAGTGGGGGCTTTGTGCTTACTGGCTTACTTCCTCCCCAGACCCATGTGGAGGAAGAGTTAGACAGCTGTTGCTGGGCTCTTCTGATTTATATATGCAGGGAGATAGGTTTAATATTTAGAATTGTCTTTCTACTGGTCCTTTTGATGAGGTTGAAGTTACGTTTTCATTCAAGATGCTGTGGGAAACAAAATGCTGTCTCTAAACCCTGAGTATTAGTGTAGCCTTGGCATCCTTCTCTTCTTTCTTTCCTTTCTTTTAATGAAGGGAGGAATGTGTTCATGTATCATCTAAAACCTATTTTACCTTTTCTCTTTTTTTCTAATTTCACCCCCCAAGGTTGGATAATCACCAAAAGAACTTTAAAAATATCCACTGCAGGTAATACTAGGGAGAAACTGATGTAGAATATTACAAGAAATACTAGCAGCCAGTGTTCCCTGTGTTTTCTGCATCCTCCACCTCTTATCCAGATGCTTTTTAGATCTACAGATAGGAAGAATCCCAGGTTTCTGTACTCAGGAATTTTGGCTGGCATTTCTTCCCTGATCTAAACCTCAGTTTATTTGTTCTCTAGAGCAATACTTTCCAATAGAACTTTCTGCAGTGTCGGAAATGTTCTATATCTGCACGATCCAGCATGGCAGCCACTGGCTACATGTGACTGTTGAGCATCTCAAAATGTGACTAGTGCAACTGAGGAACTAAATTTTAATTTAATTTAATAGCCATATGTGGCTAGCGCCTGTGCCGTGTCAGGCTGCACAGCTCTAGAGATTTTCTTTGATGTATGTGAATGGCCCCACAGGGTTTAACGTCTTACTGCCAGGTAGCAGGGTAGTTTTCTAGACCTCCAAACATGGGCTTAGAGGAAGTTTTCTCCTCTGCATCTTTTGTTTATTTGTTAAAATAATGCCACATCATAGAGAATTTAGAAATGACAAGTGGATATTATCTACTTTCCCATTGCCCTAACACAATTGTCATTTTTAAATAATCTCTTTGGGACTTTTTGCATACCTATGTCATTTTCACATAATTATAATCATAATGTATATAGATTGCCTTTTGACTTAACATGTCAGAAGCGGTTTTCTGTTTTATTACATGGTCTTCATAATCATTTTTTTAATGGTTGTGTGATATTACATGGACTGGACGTAGGATAGTCAGCTCTTCCCCAGTTGAGTATTTAGGGGACTTCTTTTCTTGCTGTCAATAAATAAATAACTTTGACAATAAACCTTTTTTGGACTGACCTATTACCTCCTTGTCTTTTTAGCATTCCCTCCCCACTCCCAGGCAGGGATTTAAGAATATTCTTCCTGCCCTGTCCCTTGTATCTTTTCTGTGATTTCTTTGGTCCTCCATCACTCTTAACTGGCATAGGTCCCTCCTTCTACAGGTGATTGGCAAAGGCAGTGAGAAGTCCGAAGACAACTCCTATGATGAGAAATACCTGATTGCCACCTCAGAGCAGCCCATTGCTGCCCTACACCGGGACGAGTGGCTCCGGCCAGAGGACCTGCCCATCAAGTATGCCGGCCTGTCCACCTGCTTCCGCCAGGAGGTGGGCTCACATGGCCGTGACACCCGTGGCATCTTTCGAGTCCATCAGTTTGAGAAGGTGAGTAGCAGGTCAGGGTAAGCAGGGGAACCTTCTGTCTGTCCAGGGTGGTTAGAGGAGAGACAGGATCTATGTTGCCCTGGCCCATCCTGGCCCCCACTTTTCCTCTCATTGCTGTGTCTGTGTTTTTGGGGAAGAGCCTGGGAAGCACATGGTGGAGTGTGGAGTATGGACTGTAGGCCTAGACAGCCTGAAAACAAATGTCTGCTGCACCACTTACCAGCTGTGTGACATTGGACAAGCTGCGTGACCTCTTTGTGCTCAGTGTCTGCCCCTGAAAAAGAAGGACAATAATAATAGTGCCTCCCTCACCAGGCCTACTGTGAGGATTATCCTAGTTACCATGTACAGAGCACTCAGAACAGTGCATGTGTATATGGCGAGCTCTCTGTGTGAGCATTTGTTCTTGTTGCAATCCGGTCCCTGTTGCTGGAGGCCCAGCTTTGCTGCCTCTCTGTGATGTAGGAAAAGGTCTTCATTGCAAAGACGTCTCCCACTTCAGTGCTTTCTATACCCTTTACCATTGTCACCATCTCCTTGGGTCCCCCTATGCAGATTGAACAGTTTGTGTACGCTTCACCCCATGACAACAAGTCGTGGGAGATGTTTGAAGAGATGATCACCACTGCGGAGGAGTTCTACCAGTCTTTGGGGATCCCTTACCACATTGTGAATATTGTCTCAGGTATGAGACCCATCATCTTCTCAGCTTCCCTCTCCTGTGTCCCATAGACACCACCCTCACCAGCTGAGCTTCCACACTAAGAAATATCTCACAATGCAGCTCATTACCCATATTAATTAAAATATCACACTCTCCTCCCTTGAGAGTGTTTGGTGATAAGACTATCTGGGTGAAGTTTCACTTCTGGGGCTAGGACATGAATTAAAGAATTCTTCAGGCTCACTAAAGGTTAGCCTTCTGAAATACCATCCCTCCATGAATTCTAGGGGTTTTTCCTTACAGGTTCTTTGAATCATGCTGCCAGTAAAAAGCTCGACCTGGAGGCCTGGTTTCCGGGCTCAGGAGCCTTTCGTGAGTTAGTCTCCTGTTCTAACTGCACGGATTACCAGGCTCGCCGGCTCCGCATCCGATATGGGCAGACCAAGAAGATGATGGACAAGGTAGACAGCCCCCAGGGAGGTGGGAAGCAGGGCGTCAGCACAGAATGCATCCATCCTATTTTTCAGCTTCTGGGGAACGTTAGCTCCCAGCATCATGGGAAAAGTCTGAGCTTCTCAATCTGTACCAAAAAGCGAACCTAAAAATGACCTCTACTGAGTCAGGACTGAATTCTTCTAAATAGAAACCTAAATCTAGCTCTATTCTGCAAGGTAATTCTACCTTTTCTCTTTCTGGCTTTGTTTTTCTTAACTCCAGAGAAAGAATAATCTCCATTTATCTACACAGAACAAGTTGGAGGCAATGTCTTCCCTCTTCTCGCCCAAGAAGGTCTGGGTTGTAAGCTTATCTCTTCAAACCCAATCTTCAGGCCCTAATCTTTTGCAAGTCAGGGGCTCAGAAGTGGTTAAAAGGAGAGGCCACAGACAGTAGTAGTTTCTTTCTTCCCTCAAAGGGCCCACTCCTCAGAGTACTGGGATCTACCACTTGTCACTCAGGGAAGCATGAGGAGTCTATCTGGAGTTGTCTACTAAGGAATAAATACCAAACAGATTCAAGTTTAGAAAAAAGTTGATAATGAGTAGAATCCATCATTTTGATTTGTTTAGTTAGAGTTGGGGGAGTTCTGGTTGAGTGGATGGTTTCTGGTCATCAGTGAGACCAGCTGAGAGTTGAGTTTAATTTTCCCTGTGGGACACTCTCTTCCCAGGTGGAGTTTGTCCACATGCTCAACGCTACAATGTGCGCCACTACTCGTACCATCTGCGCCATCCTGGAGAACTACCAGACAGAGAAAGGCATCGTTGTGCCTGAGAAATTGAAGGAGTTCATGCCACCAGGTAAAACTCCCAGCTTAGCTCATTTTCCCCAGCCTTTTTTCTGTCGTCACACTCTTCTGATTAGCAGGCCCCCTTCAGGATGTACCAAGTTTTCTTGTTAAGACACAGTCCCTTGAAACTCTGTCCACCCTCTAATGCTGAGCAGTGCAGGGGGCTGGCTGAGGAAGTAGCCTGTGCGGGTATGGTATTTAAATGCTGCTAAAATTCAGACTAGGGAAGAAAAGAATAAATGAAACCAGTGTCTATTAAGGGAACCCCTTTGTTCAAAGAGATCATTGTCCCAATTTCTGAGAAATAATGGGTCATTTGGTTGGGCTTCCCTCCCAGGACTCCAAGAACTGATCCCCTTTGTGAAGCCTGCACCCATTGACCAGGAGCCATCAAAGAAGCAGAAGAAGCAACATGAGGGCAGCAAAAAGAAAGTGGCAGCAAAAGATGTCACCCTGGAAAACCGGCTGCAGAATATGGAGGTCACTGACGCCTGAACATTCCTGCCTCCCAGTTTGCCAGGCTTTCATTTCTGTCTGCTGGGATCTCAGAGCCTGCCCAAGAGCAGGGAAGCCAAGCACCCAGTCATTGCCCTGCTCTCATCTGACTGCATAGCTAGAAGGGCAACAGTCTGCCATACACAACACACATGTTCCTGTCTCTTCGCATGGGCATAGGAGCTAATCACCGATGACTGATGAAACCATGTAATAAAGCATCTCTGGGGAGGGCCTAGGACTCTTCCTCAGTCTTCTTCCCAGGGCTTGAGCCCTGTCTCTGATGGTTCTTCCTAAGACTGTACTCACTCCAAATAAGGATGCTCCCTCTGTTTAGCAAGTCAGACAGCCTTTGGGCAAGCAGGCAAAGGCAAGGTAGATTTTGTAAAGGCTTCAAGGGAAAGCGAAAACCTGGGGTCTTAGACACACAAGCTTGCAGGACAAGGGCCAGGACCCTCTTTTATAATTTTGCTTCTGCTTAAAAGCATTGAGGTAATTAACTAGCTTAGAGACCAGAGTTGATGTAAAAGTCTCTTAGCACTTCTTTTCCCTAGGAAGGGCTCCATGGAAAGGGAGTGAAGCTGTATTTAATTTAGAAGAGCCCCTGGATTCAAGAGCATGGGTCAGGGTCTCATTAACAGTGGCTTCTGTCTTCACAGCAACCCCAGATGGGGAGACCCGCTGCATAGCAGCTTGTTGCTGCAACTCCAGAGGACTGAAACAGCCAGCCAGGACACAGGGAGGGGAAGGATATTTTAATCTCTTCTCTGGAGCTCCCACTGTTGCCCTAATAGCCAGTTCTCCCTTTCTCTGGGGAGGGTAATATTTAGGCTCTTTATTTACCTGCTGCCTTTCATCTGCAATCTACAAACCCTTTACTTTAATAACACCTTATGTTAGTTTAGTGCTTCTCTCCTAGGAGGTTAAAATGGAGGATCTCTTTTATCTTTGTGACAGTCCCAGAAGGTAGGGTGGGGACATGATTATACCCATTCCATCCTATGGAAGACAGAAGTACAGGTGGGTAAGGGAGGTGAGACAACAGGGCCAGGTAAAAGGTTGGGAGTCCTGCCTCCTCAGCAGTGCTTTATATTTGTTGTGTTTCTTTGGGAAGTTGAGAGTTGGAATCTGAATTGGCCTGTCACTTAGGAGCCTTTATCTCACCTCATCTTCCTGAGTCCCTAAGTGAATTCCCTGGGCCTGCTGGAGCTTGGCATCAAGGAAAGAGGCCATGTGCTCAGTTTTGCACTGGGGGCTACTGGAAACCCTGTCAAAACTGGGGCTCCTGAAAGGGTGACCACAGTGGCTCTCTTGCTTTGCCTGGCTAGGCCAGCTGGGGTCCCACAGGAAGGCTCAAGCACCCCATTGCTCTCAGCTTTGAGATAACAAAATCAGGGTGAGAGGACAAAAGAGCAAGCTGCTCCCATTTGTAATTCAGAAGGACCAGAAATTCACATACCTGTAGCCTCAACTTTGGTTTGAAGAAAGGTAGCTTACACAGTAAGCAGGAGGCTATTTTTGTCCCACCCCCTACCCCTGGTCCAGAAGCCCATCAGAAACTTTCAGATGGTGACCAGGCCTGGTGGCTCATGCCTGTAATCCCAGCACTTTGGGAGGCCGAGGCAAGAGGACCAATTGAGCCCGGGAATTCGAGCCCATCCTGGGCAATATGGCAAGACCTCATCTCTACAAAAAATTAAATGGGTGTGGTGGCACACGCCTGTAGTCCCAGCTACTTGGGAGGCAGAGCTGAAGGATCTCTTGAGCCTGGGAGTTGGAGGCTGCAGTGAGGTGACAGGGCAAGACCCTGTCTCAAAAAACACCAGCATCTTTGTCTTAGCTGTAGCCTTAGGGGTCCCACTCCTATCCTCTTGGTGCCTGGGACCTTCCTACCAGCAGGAGGCTCTGCCTTTCTCCATGGCCCTGGAAGCTCTGTGAGAGGGCAAAAGCTGGGGCTTTGAGCCCTAGGCAGACTGGCATGCTCTTGGCTTCCTCACACCAGCTGACTTAACCTCACTCCACTAATACTCTGGAGCGGACCTGCATCTGGAGCCTGGACCCCCTGCTGCTTTGTGCAAAGCCCCTTCCCATGCCAGCCTTCCCCTACCTGCCCTATGGCAGGCTCAGTGTGTGAACTGGCCTGGGAGCCAGGCTAGGAAGATAGCTGCTGTGTGTTCTAACTAGTCTGTTAGCAGAAAGTATACCCCCTGCTTCCTGAAGCCAGAGGAGAGAGTAGGACTCAATGGTAGTGAAGGCAAGAATGACTGGCTGAGGTCCCTCCCCACAGGTCTTGCACAAGAACACATCAGCAGGAGGGCGCACACAGTCATTTACTGAGTGCTTACCCTGTGCCAGGCACCATAGGAGTAGGGGTTACAGAAAGAATGGGACACAGTCCTGGATGTCAAAGAACTCAGTCTTTTGGGAAAGGTGAAGCTTGCCTTCCTCTGTAGTGAATTGAAAACCAGACTCCTTCCCTCCCTGAAGCAGTGGGACGGGGCTGATGCAAGCCTTGTTTAGCACAGGCTGACCCACCTGGAAGCTGAGCAATTGGGAACCGGCCCAAATCACCTTGACTCCACCCTCGTAGTTGCCTCCGCAACCCACGGCTGATGCCCTCATCCCTGGCACCTTGACCTGCTCCATCTCCAACCTCGGCTACCCAGGTTACCTCAGTTAGCAAACAGCCTCCGGAGCCCAGTAGAATGAGTCAGAGCCCTGGGTCCCTCACCAACCCTTGGTTCCCACACCCAGAAATTCCAGGCCCAAAATGTAGGGCCGGGAGCTTAAGGCAAGAGAGTGAGGAGACGCTGGGACCAGGTGTCTAGCCTCTCCAAGAGAGAGACAGCTAGAAAGAAGCCAGGCTTCCAGAGAGCAATGCTAAAGAGGCAGGTAACTACAGGGACCCAGTGTGAGGCCACGCGGCCTGCCTGAGTTCACAGCTGGGCAGGGCAGCTCACCAGCCAAACACTGAAACCTCACACCTGGGAACTGACTACCTATGAACTATCCTGCTTTTCCTTCCCGGAAGCTTTTTAGGTTTACCCAGGGTCCTGAGAACGCCTCTTCCCCAACCTCCATCCCTCCCACGGGAGGTGGGGGGGGGCGGGCCTGGGGCTGCCCTGGCTACACTCCCAGGATGAGTCTGACAGGCAGAGCTGGGATGGGCCCCAGAGAAATGTGCTGCGTGTCAGAGCCTGTGCCAGGATGAGGGGCCTGCTCCGCTCCCCCAGTTACCTCCCAGCTTGGGGTTCCCCAACAGCTCCTCCCAGTTACACACAAAAGAGAGGTAAATCCTTGCAGCCTGGGCTGGTCAGGTCCTAGTGGGGCTGCTGCCTCTGCCTCTGACATTGCCCTTTTAAGAGCTCCCCCAATGGGGGTGGGTTGGGGGTGCTGCAGGCAGGTTCTTGCAGAAACCCAGCAATGTGCAGCTCCCCACCGGCCTGCCAGGAAAGAAGACCTGGACTTCAGTTCTCAGCCTCTATGCCCCAGGACCTTCGGGACAGAGGTAGGGGGTCCCAGTGACCTCTGAGAGAGCCCCTTTTTCTGGAGGGGAAGGTCCTCTCTAGCTGCTCTCATTGGTTAGTTCACAAGCCCTGCATTTTGGAGAGTGGGAGGACTGGGCTTCCCTCCATACACTAGCCCGCTGTCAGAAATGGCCTGGGAAATTATCTTTATTGAGGTGTAAATTGCTGATAAGATGGCATGGCCCCTCTCAGAGTCTTGTTTTTTAAATGCTGAAGAAACGGAAAAATTAAACTCATTTAGAATAGCCCTTATCCTTTCCTCCCATCTTGTCTCAGAGGAAATTCTTTTTACTCTTTTTCTAAAACCAGCCCTTGTCTACTCGTGGCCTGGGTCTCACACTGCTGTGTATCCCCTGAGTCCCTGCTCTTCAGCGAGCTCTCTCCTGGTCACCCCTCTCTTGTCCCTCCCTTCCCCTCAACCCACGTACATATTCCCATCTTGAGCCAGCCATCCTGCAGGCCTGCCTCTGCTGTCGAACTGTGATCCCATCTGGCTCCTTTCCCTCAAAGATTAATGAATAGTGGACACTTGCAGGCTCTGCTCCCTCATTAACATTCCCCAGCCCTCTCAGAGGGAAGGTGGAATGTTCCAGACAAGGAACAGCAGGAGGGGGCAGGAAGAAGGTAGCTGGAGTGCCCAGTGAGGGCAAGAGGGAGTCGTGGCTGGAGAGGTAAGAGGCACGGGCAGGCTAAGGAGATTCCCGGGGTTCTGGCCTCTCCTTGCTCTTTCTCCCGTGCTCTGACCTCCACATGCAGGGCTCCCAAATCCATTATCTCTCATCTGAGCATCTCTACCAGGATCTCAGACCCAGAAGTCCAAAGTCTAAATCCTTCTGTGATCCTCTCCCCCCCGCCCTCCTCTCAGGATCCAGGCACCCCCAAGGCCTAGAGTCACCCTCCAGGACAACTGCCTCTTCATCCCCAGCTGCCAGTCTCCTGTGCAGTCCCACTGAGTCTCTGCATGCAGACCTGCCCCTTAGAAGCCTGTTCCGCAGCCCCAGCTCTCCTCCTCCTGGACAATGAGGACCGCCTCCTTGCTGGTCTGCGGGACCCCAGTCCCTCCTTCAGGCGCATTCTCCTTCCTGTGCCGCAGTGGTCTGCGGATGGCACAGCCATGGCCATCCCTCCCTGCCAGCACGCTGCAGGTGCTCTCCTCAGAGTCCAGGCTATGGGGCTGTGGCCAGCTCAGAGTAACAGGCTGTCTGCTCTTCTCATCCCACCCTCCCCCAATTCCTCTCATCTTCCAGCACGGACCATTCATTACATCCTCCATGTTCGTTCCTGCCATTCCCTCTGCCCAGATGCCTTTTCCTCCTGCCTAGCTGTGGAATTCTCCCTTCCTCTTCAAAGTGGCTCAAATGCCACCTTCTTGACAAAGCCTTCCCTAACTCCACCCCCACACGAAAATGTTAATATAGCTCTGCAACAGCATTTTTCTTTGTCCACCTTAGACTGGTTGCCCCTTGAGGCCATAGCTCATCTGTGCCCCTCTCACGCCTTGCCACCTAGCCCCGTGGCTGGAGCATGGCTAGAGCCAGGCAGGGGCTCCCTCCTCGGCCTGCTCTGACAACCGCGACAACCAAGTACTGCAGATGTTGCTTCGGGATCTGCTGCTCAGAGGTTCCGTCTCTTCCCCTCTGTGCCCAGGGGCCAAAAATGACCTCAGATGGACTCTCCATCCCTATGGAATGCTAGGCCTATTAAGCCACCCTTGACAAACAATTGTTGGCACTTTGGGTTGAACCTATTACCAGGAGAAGGCATCCAATACCAGCGTTTAACAAGCCCCAAGGAAAGTCTATCTAACAGGGTTGGGACATCAGGCCTATTGCCCCTGGTGAGAGCTGGCATTGGGAATGCAGTTTTGTGGTTACAGTGAATCAGTTCAGAGCTTCCCACAGAGTAGCCTAGACACCCAACTGGCCTACCAGATGGTGGCTGTGGGCAAGAAGGGACACCTGGTCTCCTTTCTCTGCCATCCGTCCATCCATCCGCGTATTCATTCATTTGACCAATATTTACCAAGTGCCTGCTCTATGTCAGGCCCTGTGCTAGGGTCTGGGTATTCAAGACATATGTGTTCTGTCTGGTCCTGGAGCTTACTGCCAGTGGATAAGACAGATGTTAACCAAGCAAATTAATACGTAAATACTTTATGTAATTACAAATTGTCATATGTGCCAGGAAGGTGGGAGCATTTAAGACTGTCATGTCCAACAACTGGAAGGAAGCCAGGGTGTACAGAATAGACAGAAGGGAGAGGAGTGAAAAGAAGCTGGGCCACTCCACACCGGGCTTTGCTGATCAATGTAAGCAAGTTGGAGTTTATTCAAGGTACAGCAGGAGCCAGTGCAGGGTTTTCAGAAGGGGAGTGACATGCTCAGATTTAAGACTTTGCAGTATTACTCTGTGAAGGACACTAGGAGGGGTCCTTTAATCAGATAAATCCAGAATGTGGTACCTCAACAAGAAACAGGTCTGGACTTTTCAGTCAATGTCACCAAAAAAGAACGAATGAAAGAAAAGGAAAAAAAAAAAAAAGAAAGAAAACGAATATGACCAAATGTAATCCATAAACTTCCGGTTTGAGCAGCAGCTGTCTGAGACCTTTGAGAGACAGGAATTTAGATTGGATTGGCTATTAGACGATCCCAGGAATTCTCATGCATGTTCCTGGTCGAGGCAGTGGTCCTGTGGGTATGCAACGAGGAGAGGGCCCTGAGTCTCAGGGGCTGCCTGCGAGGGGCCTACGGTCTGGGCACATCATTGTCTTATCCTTCTCCAAAAATCGAGAGAAAGCAGAGTGCCAACAATTAATTCAATCTAGTGAGAATATATCTGGGTATTCATTATACTATTCTTTTAATTTTTCTGAATGCTTGAACTTTCCCAAAATAAAAAATTGGGGGAGGTTTTTATTTATTTAGTTAGTTAGAGACAGGATCTCGCTACCTTGTCTAGGCAGGTGTTGAAGTTCTGGCCTCATTGATCCTCCTGCCTCAGCCTCCCAAGTAGCTGGGATCACAGGTGCAGTCACCACATCTGAGGGGTAGATTTTTTTTTTTTTTGAAACAGTGTCTTGCTCTGTTGCCCCAGCTAGAATGCAGTGATGTCATCATAGTTCACTGCAGCCTCAAACTCCTGAGCTCCAGTGATCCTCTTGCCTTGGCCTCCTGAGTAGCTGGTACTACAGGCATGCACCACCATGCCCAGCCCCTAGACTTTTTAAACCTGAAAAATGTGTATTAGGTTTTTTGAACATATTACTTTGGCTGCTGAATGGAAACTGGTTTGGAGGGGAAGCAACCACATGAGGAATCCACAAAGATGTGGTAATAGAGTGTCCTCCCCTGTGACAGACCTGGGGCAGGGGGCTGAGAAACAACAGTGCCGACCTGCGAGGAGTGCAACCCCCAGCCCTCCAGCCAAGCAGCAGGCTGGGCACTCAAGGCGAGTGTGGACAGCAGAACACTCAGGTTGTGGCCCACCCGGTCTGCTGGTCCCTTCACTCTGCCCCACCCCACAGTCCAGGAGCCCCACATGGCCAGGCCCTCTCCTTCCTGTTTCTGTGTCCTTTATAAAGCAGCACTGAGCCCAGAAATGGGATCAGGTGCTGGGCCCTCTTCCCCCACTATTCTCTCCTGCCAGAGAAACTGCCGCCCACCCACCAAAGATCACCATTTTCCTCATCAGCTACCTTCCTCCCTATTCCACTTTCCCAGCAGATCATTGGTTCTAGAATTTTGGCCCAAGGATCTGCCCAAGACAGAGGTCACCTGGCTCTTTCCAACATGGCTCCTGTCTGCCCCTCTAGCGTGCTTGGCCACAACAGGCTGCCCCAGTCTCAGCTGCAGCCAAGGTGATGCTCACATTTCATTCATTCCTTTCACTCATTCATAGTATATTGCTTAAGAGCATAGACTCTGGAGCCAGATTGCCTGGGATCAAATCCTTACTCTATCATTCACTGGTTGTGTAATCTTGGAGAAGACACTTAACCTGTAGGTTAAATGACTTTGCTGATGAATTTCTCTTGCCAGGAATGCTGTTACTGATTCTTCAAGATGCAGCCAAGTTCCTTCTCCTCCAGGAGGCCCTCTGGGCTTTCCTCCACCCTCACTGCTCTCTCCTCTGGATTCCTTTAGCCCGTTCAGTCTCAGTCGCTCTTAGAGCACTTTACCCATGCTACCCTGTTCAGTTGAGAGCCAAGCCATGCCTTATCCAAGTGTGTACTCTCTCCATGGGCCTGGGGACCCTGAGGAAGCAACCCGAGTGAGGAAAACCCATCAGAACTGGAGGGGAGCCCCAGGGTTATCTCAGCAGGGCTCTTTCCCTCCCTGACCCTCCACTGTGATATGGGGCTTGGTCTAGAAGAACAGCAAGTTCCCTATTAACAGACTTCAGGATCTTATTGCATCTTGGTAGCTCCTAGGAGCTATGATAACTGCCTCACAGAAAGGACGTCTAAAAGTTCCTTGAAGCTGGAATGTTCCATGAAGCAGGGAGCCCTTCCTCTAGGGATCAAGGAGAACACCACCAGGGTGACCCCTCTGTGAGATTCCCAGGGAGGCATATGACATTGGAAGTTTCCTTCCTGCAGGGAGGTGGAGTATCTGAGCAGGCGATGGGGAGGCAGCTCTGTCCTGTGCCCCTGGGGGCAGGGCCAGGAGGGGGTTGAGGACTGTTTGCCAAACGTGCTTGCAGATACAGAGAAGGGTTCCTTGCATCCCCCAACCTGTCTGCCCTTGGGCAGAAAAGCCGCCCACCTAGAGGGGGGCTCCTGTGCTCATGCCTTCCCTGGCCCCAGAACCACATTCCAGGATCCAGAGCCAAGGCTACTCTTCCTTCCCACCCAGAAAGCTTATTTTAGCTACAAAGGGAGAGCGATGAATGGAGAGCGGCAGTTTCTCCGGGTGTTGGCTTGGGCCTTCATCAGAAACGACAGTCTCATTACCCAACCCCAATTCAAAGGATAATTAACAGATGGTATAATTTCCAAGCATTCCCCGCACCACATGGCTATTAGGTGAAGAGCAAAATGCCCACGCAGCCCCTAGATCCTCCAGACTAGAGTCAAAGGAAGTCAGACAGGCAGAGCCCTGCTGAGGCTGCTTAAGCCACTCCTGCATCTCTGGAATCGCCCTTGGCTTTGCTCAGAGGAAGAAAACTCATCTTTGGTCAAAGGAGAGGGCATTGCCCTGAGCCGTGGGTCCTCCTACCTCCTTCCCTCCATCCCACCCACCCACCATTGCCAGGAACAGAGTCTAACCCTAATCCTTCTTGCTGTACCCAAGGCCCATCTCCTTTCCTACCACTAGGGAGAAAGAAAGTAAAGCTGGGTTCTCATTCTTGGCATCGCTGTGTGGTCACACAGACACTCCCAGGGCCCGGGGCCAGGGTGAGTCCTCTGCTGTGACCCACTGAGAGTGACACTGCTGTCATTACCAGAGGGCAATGTTGGAAAGGAGCACCTGATCCAGTGCTTTTCAAACTGGGTTCCTCCAGGCCCTCGTGTTCCACAGAACAGCCCAGGGATTTCCCTGTTGGGGGAGCAGTGGGGACGGGCAAGCCCTGACTCCCCACGCCAACCCAGCAGCACCGCTCGTCTGTTGTATATTCAGGCCTTCTACTTCAGATTTCCTTTGAAAAAAGGACTCTACTGCTAAAGACACTTTCGAGAAGCATTAACTTCATTCAATCCCCTCATTTTACAGAAGGGGCAGTGAGGCACAGACTCTGACCATGGTCACACAGCTAGGGGTGGGGGTGCTGGAAGCTCAGGCCTCCCCCTCCCCTGCCAGCTCTCACACCAGGGGCCCCACCCCCTGGCTGTTCCTGGGTGTGAAGGGGGAAGCCCTTCCTGGGTTGCCCTCCACCTCCCCTGCCTGGCTCTTCTCAGGCCAGTCTCATGTCCCAGCCTCTCTGAGGACTCCTGGAGTCCCACACACCCTCTCAAGTGGAAGGTCCACGGGCTTGCGCTGGGTGGAGGCTCAGGAGCCCCATTGCCTGTTTGCTGGGAGGAGGGGCCGCCGCTGGATATTGGTCCGAGGTGGTGGGGGCCCAGAGGCCATTTCTCCAGACAGCAGGCTGCAGTGCCAGCCACTTGTCTGGACCCAGGAAGCCTGTGTTGGGGCCTGGCTCCACCCCAGCTGGCTTCTGGGTCCAGTAATATTAGCATATATATACCAACTGGCTTCTAGCTGTTTGATGCTCCTGCTTACCTACCCCTGAAAAGCTCACACTGTGTCCCAAATGAGACTGGGTCGTTGTTCCCAGCAGCAGGACCCCAGCGGACGTCCTGGTCAGACCACAGCCCAGCTGGTGTGGGGCGTGTGCATCAGGACCTCACTGTAGGGTGTCTCTCTGGGATTGGGAGAGGCTTTATGGTATTGAGCAGGGTCCTTTAGCTCAGTCTGACCTGGGACTTGTGGGATGGGGCAGCAATGAAGACTCTTGTGACTGGTATGAGGTGAGACTGTCGCCTCTGAGAGCCCTCCAAAATGTTTTGAAAACCTCGAAAGCATACTTAGGGTACTCCCACCATTATTATCATTTGCTGCCAGGCTTCCGATTTTTAGTTCCTCTCTAGGCTGTGGTAGGGGCCTGGCACCGGCCTCGGGCCAGGCCTGGGAGAATTGGGATGGAGGGTGCAGCTGGCGGGAATCATAGCGCATCTGCGGAGGAGGGCGCTGGGTGGGGCCCACCTCCTTCTGCGCGGCCGGCGTTGCCGCTTTAAGACGGCGGCGGCGCGAGCAGGTCTATGGTAATGAGCCGCCGCCGCCGCCGCCGCTCTGCAGAGCTCGCCCGCCCGCCGGGGAGGCGAGGGAACGCGGGGCTGGGCCCGGGGCCGCGGCGACAGGCAGCAGCCGCGGCGGGGACCTAGGGCACGAGCGGCGGCGCAAGACCGTCGTGGGCCGCCGGGGCCGGGCCGGGGTCGGGGCGAGCAGCTACGCGGGCGCAGGTGGGCGATCCCACTGGGCGGAGGGGGCCGGGGGCCGGCCAGGCCACGGGCGCCGCGGGGCCCGCGGGCGCAGGTGGCGAGTGCCTGGAGCACAGGTGGAGGCGCGGCGGCAGGCTGCGGGGGTCAGGGTGACCCGGGAGCGGGCCCGGCTCTGGGAGCGGTGGGAGCCCAGGCGCGTCTTGGGGCGCAGCGCGGGGCCCCGCCGAGCCATCTAGGCGCAGGCCCCGCTGGGCGTACGGGTGGCCCCCGGGGACCGGCGCCTCGGCCCGGGCATGAGGCGCTTTGGGGCCGGCAGAAGCCGGAGGAGGAGCGGCCGCCGCTGTTGACCCGGCCGGCCGGGAGCGGGGAGAGATGCGGAGCCCGGCCACCGGCGCCCCCCTCCCAACGCCGCTGCCGCCGCTGCTGCTACTGCTGCTGCTGCCGCCACTACTGGGAGATCAAGTCGGGCCCTGTCGTTCCTTGGGGTCTGGGGGACGCGGCTCCTCGGGGGCCTGCAACCCCGTGGGCTGGCTCTGTCCAGCCTCGGCCTCGAACCTCTGGCTCTACACCAGCCGCTGCAGGGATACGGGGACTGAGCTGACTGGCCACCTGGTGCCCCACCACGATGGCCTGAGGATTTGGTGTCCAGAATCCGGGGCCCATATCCCCCTGCCACCAGCCCCTGAAGGCTGCCCCTGGAGCTGTCGTCTCCTGGGCATTGGAGGCCACCTTTCCCCACAGGGCAAACTCACTCTGCCCCAGGAGCACCCATGCTTAAAGGCCCCACAGCTCAGATGCCAGTCCTGCAAGCTGGCACAGGCCCCAGGAATCAGGGCAGGGGTAGGGTCACCAGGAGAGTCCACAGGAGGGCGTCGGAAGAGGAATGTAAATACAGCCCCTCAGTTCCAGCCTCCAAGCTACCAGGCCACAGTGCCTGAGAACCAGCCGGCAGGTACTCCTGTTGCATCCCTGAGGGCCATTGACCCAGATGAGGGTGAGGCAGGTCGGCTTGAGTACACCATGGACGCCCTCTTTGATAGCCGCTCCAACCATTTCTTCTCCCTGGATCCAATCACTGGTGCTGTAACCACAGCTGAGGAGCTGGACCGAGAGACCAAGAGCACCCACGTCTTTAGGGTCACAGCGCAGGACCACGGCATGCCCCGACGAAGTGCCCTGGCCACGCTCACCATCTTGGTTACTGACACCAACGATCATGACCCTGTTTTTGAGCAGCAGGAGTACAAGGAGAGCCTCAGGGAGAACCTGGAGGTTGGCTATGAGGTACTCACTGTCAGGGCCACAGATGGTGATGCCCCTCCCAATGCCAACATTCTCTACCGCCTGCTGGAGGGGCCTGGGGGCAGCCCCTCTGAAGTCTTTGAGATTGACCCTCGCTCTGGGGTTATCCGGACCCGTGGCCCTGTGGATCGAGAAGAGGTGGAATCCTACCAGTTGACGGTGGAGGCAAGTGACCAGGGTCGGGACCCGGGCCCACGGAGTGCCACTGCTGCTGTTTTCCTATCTGTGGAGGATGACAATGACAATGCCCCCCAGTTTAGTGAGAAGCGCTATGTGGTCCAGGTTCGGGAGGATGTGACCCCAGGGGCTCCAGTACTCCGGGTCACGGCCTCAGATCGAGACAAGGGCAGCAATGCCCTGGTGCACTACAGCATCATGAGTGGCAATGCTCGGGGACAGTTTTATCTGGATGCCCAGACTGGGGCTTTGGATGTGGTGAGTCCTCTTGACTATGAGACCACCAAGGAGTACACACTACGAGTGCGGGCACAGGATGGCGGCCGCCCCCCACTCTCCAACGTCTCTGGCTTGGTGACAGTGCAGGTCCTGGATATAAATGACAATGCCCCTATATTCGTCAGCACCCCCTTCCAGGCTACTGTCCTGGAGAGTGTCCCCTTAGGCTACCTGGTTCTTCATGTCCAGGCCATTGACGCTGATGCTGGTGACAATGCCCGCCTGGAATACCGCCTTGCAGGGGTCGGGCATGACTTCCCCTTCGCCATCAACAATGGCACAGGCTGGATCTCTGTGGCTGCTGAGCTGGACCGGGAGGAGGTTGATTTCTACAGCTTTGGGGTAGAAGCCCGAGACCATGGCACCCCAGCGCTCACTGCCTCAGCCAGTGTCAGTGTGACCATCCTGGATGTCAATGACAACAACCCGACCTTTACCCAACCAGAGTACACAGTTCGGCTCAATGAGGATGCAGCTGTGGGCACCAGTGTGGTGACGGTGTCAGCCGTGGACCGTGATGCCCATAGTGTCATCACCTACCAGATCACCAGTGGCAACACCCGCAACCGCTTCTCCATCACCAGTCAAAGTGGTGGTGGGCTGGTATCCCTTGCCCTGCCACTGGACTACAAACTTGAGCGGCAGTATGTGCTGGCTGTTACTGCCTCTGATGGCACGAGGCAGGACACAGCACAGATCGTGGTGAATGTCACTGATGCCAACACCCATCGTCCCGTCTTTCAGAGCTCCCACTATACAGTGAATGTTAACGAGGACCGGCCAGCAGGCACCACAGTGGTGCTGATCAGTGCCACGGATGAGGACACAGGTGAGAATGCCCGCATCACCTACTTTATGGAGGACAGCATCCCCCAGTTCCGCATTGATGCAGACACGGGAGCTGTCACCACTCAGGCTGAGCTGGACTATGAAGACCAGGTGTCTTATACCCTGGCCATCACTGCTCGGGACAATGGCATTCCCCAGAAGTCTGACACCACCTACCTGGAGATCCTGGTGAACGACGTGAATGACAATGCCCCTCAGTTCCTGCGGGACTCCTACCAGGGCAGCGTCTATGAAGACGTGCCCCCCTTCACCAGCGTCCTGCAGATCTCAGCCACGGATCGTGATTCTGGCCTCAATGGCAGGGTCTTCTACACCTTTCAAGGAGGCGATGATGGAGACGGTGACTTTATTGTAGAGTCCACGTCAGGCATTGTGCGAACACTGCGAAGGCTAGATCGCGAGAACGTGGCCCAGTACATCTTGCGGGCATATGCGGTGGACAAGGGGATGCCCCCAGCCCGCACGCCCATGGAAGTGACAGTCACTGTGTTGGATGTGAATGACAATCCACCTGTCTTTGAGCAGGACGAGTTTGATGTGTTTGTGGAAGAGAACAGCCCCATTGGGCTGGCTGTGGCCCGGGTCACGGCCACTGACCCCGACGAAGGCACCAATGCGCAGATCATGTACCAGATTGTGGAGGGCAACATCCCCGAGGTCTTCCAGCTGGACATCTTCTCTGGGGAGCTAACAGCCCTGGTAGACCTAGACTACGAGGACCGGCCTGAATATATCCTGGTCATCCAGGCCACGTCGGCTCCTCTGGTGAGCCGGGCTACAGTCCACGTCCGCCTCCTTGACCGCAATGACAACCCGCCAGTGCTGGGCAACTTTGAGATCCTTTTCAACAACTATGTCACCAACCGCTCGAGCAGCTTCCCGGGGGGTGCCATCGGCAAAGTGCCTGCCCATGACCCTGACATCTCAGATAGCCTGACTTACAGCTTCGAGCGGGGGAATGAACTCAGCCTGGTCCTGCTCAATGCCTCCACGGGAGAGCTGAGGCTGAGCCAGGCTCTGGACAACAACCGGCCTCTGGAGGCCATCATGAGCGTGCTGGTGTCAGGTAAGGAAGAGCACAGGTGGCTTCGGGGTGGGGCTAGCCTCTGGGGCGGGCCTGGGCAGCCGCTGGTGGTAGGAGCTGCTGACCCACCTCTCTGGCACAGGGGTGAGGGGGCAAGATCCAGCTTGGGAAGAAGCCCCAGGAATCCTGGCAGCTGACGCGGCCCCGCCTGCTGTCCCAGGCAGGGCTGGGCTGCTTCGGTTGGCTGCCCCCTGTCTACCAGCCTGTGACGTGGTGGGGGAAGTGCCGTGAGGCTGCCCTGGCTGTGGCTGCCAAGAATTGTGAGAAAAGGCGCGTGGAAGACTGGGGGTGGGGTGGGGTGTTGTGGAGAGGACTGTGGCCGAGGAGAGGCAGGAGGCCCCTCAGCACCCTTCATGCCCATCAGGGCATTCCTGTGATCTCATCCAGCCTCTGGCGGAGCTGAGGGCCACGGGGGCACAGGGTTGCCTGCCAAGGGGTCAGGACCCTGCGGTCCTCTTCTGGCCCCTTCAGCTCAGCAAGGAGAATCGGCTGTGGACTTTGTCTAGCACATTCTTTTCCCTCCAGGCAGAAAGAGCCTGGCCTGGCTTCCCCTTCAGAGCTCCCACAGGAAGTGAGGCCAGAACTCATTGTCTCTGTCCAAACAGACCCCACTGTCAGAGTCCGTGGTCTGGGGTCTGGCGAGGGGGAGGGGCTGCAATGAAGCCAGGGACAGGCCGGCAGAGGCCTCCTGGGCCCCTTGCCACCCATGGGCTGTTTTTAGGGTGCCAGGCCTTCCTTGCTGGCTACGACCAGGCCAGGCTCAGGGAATGGAGGGTTGTGGGGACCAGGATGAGCTAGGGGACTGCTGGGCTTTGAGGGCAGAGACCCCAAGGCACCTGCTCCAGTGGGTAGAGACCAGTCCAAGGGGTGTGGGAGCTGAGACAGGACCCACATTGTGGAATTCCTGCTGCTTGGCCAAGCGCTCAGCCTGCAGACTCCCAGGACAGCAGGGTTGGGGGAGGAGAGTTGAAGGGGTGGCAACGGCATTCTGTTTGTTTTCTTTTAATCAGCTATGGGAGTGAGAGGTAGCAGCAAGGAAGGGACCAGGCCCAAGGTACTGAGTACCTTCCCCAAGTTTGGAAAGAACTGGGACCCTCATGAGGGGCCCACTGTTAGCTGTACCCCTAGGGATGGGTCGGGGCACCTCTGCTCCAGGCAGCCTTCAGACACGTCAGGGAAGCGGGAAAGAAGAGTGTGGCAGGCCCCCCACTCCCACCAGGGAGTCTGGGAGAGTCAGGGTGTGGCCACAGTCCCCTCCCCACGCATGATCCTGGCTGGACAGATGCTTCTCCTGCCCCGCCCCTCACGGGGCCATGGGAACCAGGGAGTGTGAGCTTTTGGAGGCTGTGGACAAGACTTTGTGCTTCTTGGCGCTTCAGTGTCCCCTCCAGGAGGAGGAAGTGGGAGTCTGGAATTCCTGTCTGCCAAGTGTGTGCTCTCTGTGCTGGGGCACCTGAGACAGTGGGAAGGGCGTGGAGGGGAAGGACCTCTCCCTCTTGTCCCCCACCCCCAGCATGCCCTAGGTGAGTGTGGCCAGGCACTGGGGACAGGTGCAGAGGAGGACACCCACCCAGCCTCTCGTCTCCTCCTGGGGGTTTGCAGAGCCCCAGGTCTGGGCTTCCCTAGGCTAGAGGGGAAGGCTAGGGCAGCACCCAGGGCAGCCCACTGGCCTTTCAGCCCTGGCCCCACCCTCTCCCACGGCCCTGACCCTTGGAGGCAGTCACCACGGCAACCCCCAGAGTTCAGGGAGGCTGGGGTGAGGGGGAACTGTCTCCCACTGCCCCTTTGTTTTCCTTCTCTTGTTCTTTGTCTCTTCTTTCTTTCCGGCCCCTGCCCATGTGGGGCCCTTCAGAACTGCCTCTCCCCATGGCCCTCTCCCCGGCTCCCGCACGTCTCTCTCCTCCTCTCCCCATTGCTGGCTCTTTTCCTGGGCCTTTGTCTTCCCTGTTTGGTCTCTGTGTTAGTGCCTCTCTGTCTTCCCCCTCTCTCTTCCCTGTGGTTGCAGCTGCCCCAGCCTGGGCTGATGGCTCTCCTGGATCCCAAATTCCCCTTGCCTCCATTTCCCTCTGCTAGGACACACAGGAGCTCCTGTCCATGGCCTGGGCAGCCCCCAGAACAGCAGAGCCCCTCCAGGCCTCCAGCCTCCACTGGCACATGTGCTGGGGAAGAGAGGCTGGGACCCCAATTCCGCCACGGTCTGGGACCTGGCACTTTTCCAGGCTGAGCTGAGCTCTGGGCACAGGTAGTGTTCTCTGGGGTCGGAGGCCATCCCAACTCTTTCTTTTCTATTCAGGGGACAGCTCAGGCAGTCCACCCCCACCCCTATTCCCACCCTGCCTTTGCACCTGAGGGGTGACCCAGGTCAAGGGAGGTGAGAGAGACAAAGAAAAGAGTGGTGGGTTGACTGTTGAGGATGGGGACAATAGCAGAGGGGGCAGGTGGCCACAGATGGGGGACCAGATGGGAAGCAACAGAGACATGCTGGGAGAGGGGCACAGGCGGGGCCTGAGACGGTGGAGAGGGACACAGGGAGGAGTGTTTGTTCCCAGGGCTGAGGGTGGCAAAGTTTCTCTTGCTGATTGGCCTTGTCTGCCCCCTCTCCTCCCCTAATCAGTTAGGAGCACTGTGTGTGGAGTCTTGGGCTGCTTTCTGCTGGGAGAGAGTATCCCATCAAGGAATCATTGGGCAGAGGCACCAGGTACACAGAGCCTGGGCCAGCACCATACCCGAGCGCCCGGAGGCCTAAAAAGGGGAGGAAAGTAGAGCCTGAGGTCATAAATCTGGGCAGGCTTCCTGGAGCAGGTGAGCTTAGGGCAGGTTAGAAGGCTCGGAGGACTGCAGACTGGTGTGTAGGTGCACTAGGTAGGAAGGAGCAGCCTGTGCAGCGGCTTCAAGACGAGAGTGGGAGGAGCAGAAGTGGGCGAGGACAGCAGGCGTGCTGGTGAGAGCTGCGAGCAGGCGGGAAGCCGGCCGAGGGCGGCTGGGATGGGTGTCTGCCTGCAGCCTTCCCAGGCTCAGCTGAGCCGTGGCCGGTGTAGTCAGCCACCTCCAGTGGGTATGACACAGACGCAGAATCTGTTCCCATATCCCTCTCCTACTCCCACCCCACCCCAGGACGCTGGCTCCTGCCCATGCCTGCTAGGGTGAGCATTCCTGTTTGATATCTAGTCGGGGCCCCTTCCGCTGTGTTTTCAAGACCATTTCTTCTCTACGGAGACTGACTAGATTCCCATCTATGTCTCAGTGTTTGCTGAACACCTACTATGTGTAAGGCATTGTAGGAAATAAAAACATGAACATCCTTTATAGCCCTGCCAAGCTTTTGCCTCCTCCCCTTGGCTCCCAGCTTTCATTCTGGAGCTAAGAATCCATTCCGGTGTGTTTGTGCACTCAGGTGTGTGTGGTATTTCTGAGGTTAGGGAGTGTGGGTGGAGTGAGACACCAGCGAGTTGTGTTAGTACTTCGCTGTTTATAAGTGAGTCTGTCCGGGGTATGGCAGGCATTTGGGTCTAATATGGTGAGCCAAGTGGGTGATGAGGAGCTCAAGGCCTTATGGCTAGAGAAGAGACTGGCCCAGTGGGCCCTGGGGTCTCAGGTGGAGAGCTGCGCAGGCCCTTCCATCTCTGCTCCTAGTTCCCCCACCCCCACTCACCCTGTCTCCAGCATGGAGGGGTGGGTGGTGCTGCCACCAGTTAAGGTGGCTTAGCTGGATTTCCTGGGGTGGGGCCCCCCAGGCTACCCACAACAGAGGGGAGAGTTGGGCAGGATGAATGCTTTGTGCCTGGCGTTGCCATGGAGATAGTGGGCCGTGCCCAAGCAGCTATGGGCTCAGTGGGAGGGGGCTGGGTGGCCCACTGACCCAGTTCCCTCCCCCTGCCTGTCACAGTGGGGGAGTTGGGAGCACAGCCAGGGTCAGGATTATCCTAGTGCTGAGGCATAGAGGCTGAGGGCACAGGGCGAGGATATCTGTGGGTCTCGCAGGGTGCTCTGGGCCCTGTAAAGAAGAAAAAGAGGAAGTAGGTTCCTGTGCGGGCAGCTCGGACTCTGGTATAAGGGGGCAGGAGCCATGACTTGGGCAGGGAAGGTACACAGACACTGCAAGGCCTGCCGCGCTTCACAAGAGAAGGCTTTGGGAAAGTATGCCAAGAGAGCCGAAATCTCATCCCCTTAAGCACTTATGGGGGCTGATACCTCAACGAGTGACTTACCTACAGGGGACAGACCTCTCTGGGCACCTTTCTGCCAATTAGGAGGGAGGCTTTTCTTGGCGCGTGGTGCAGGAGTGAGCCGTCTCCCTCCTCCGTGTGCTCCTGCTCAGGGCCCGGCCACAGCTGCCAGGTCCGGGCTTGCCAGCCCACCCCAGGCTGGGTCCTGACCTGTGTCGCCTCTCCGCAGATGGCGTGCACAGCGTGTCGGCCCAGTGCGCGCTGCGGGTCACCATCATCACTGACGAGATGCTCACACACAGCATCACGCTGCGCCTGGAGGACATGTCTCCGGAGCGCTTCCTGTCACCACTGCTCGGCCTCTTCATCCAAGCCGTGGCGGCCACGCTGGCCACGCCCCCGGACCACGTGGTGGTCTTCAACGTGCAGCGGGACACCGATGCCCCCGGCGGCCACATCCTCAACGTGAGCCTGTCGGTGGGCCAGCCGCCCGGGCCCGGGGGCGGGCCCCCCTTCCTGCCCTCGGAGGACCTGCAGGAGCGCCTGTACCTCAACCGCAGCCTGCTGACGGCCATCTCCGCGCAGCGCGTGCTGCCCTTCGACGACAACATCTGCCTGCGCGAGCCCTGCGAGAACTACATGCGCTGCGTGTCCGTGCTGCGCTTCGACTCGTCCGCGCCCTTCATCGCCTCCTCCTCGGTGCTCTTCCGGCCCATCCACCCCGTCGGGGGACTGCGCTGCCGCTGCCCGCCCGGCTTCACGGGCGACTACTGCGAGACCGAGGTGGACCTCTGCTACTCGCGGCCCTGCGGCCCCCACGGGCGCTGCCGCAGCCGCGAGGGCGGCTACACCTGCCTGTGCCGCGACGGCTACACCGGTGAGCCAAGGGAGACTCTGTGTCTCAAGCACAAAGCAGGCTAGGTGACAGGGGGCCCTCGTTTCTTTCCAGGGCCAGGCACAGTTAGTTACACGGGGCATTCATAAATGGCACTTGCTCTTTCACAACAGCCCGTTGAGGAAGGCAGAGCAAGGAGCCTCTCCTCACTACACAGGGCACACCTAGCGGCAGTAATTGAGGTCAGTGCTAGCGCCGGAGCCAGTCTGCTTGGGTGCGTGTCCCAGCTTTGCCACCAGTAGCTGTGTGACCTTGAGCAAGTTACTTAACCTTTCTGGGCCTTGGTAATTTAACATGAAGATAGTGAACCTACTTAGGTCATAAATTGGTTGTGAGGATTAATTTAATTTGATACATGGAAAGAACTGGCCCTTAGAAAGTGTTGGCTTTGATTTGAGGGCGACTTGAGCTTGGGCGACTTGCTCTAGGTCTCATCTCGCATCTCGATTAGAGATGAGGCTAGGCCTAGAACCTGGTCTCCCCAGCTGCTGATTGGGTTACTGTTCTGGCCTGCAGCAAGCACTTTTCTCCTCAGGCGTTTAGGTGGAGGCACATGAGAGCTGGGCAAACCGGAGGGGTTTAGGTTTGGGGATAGGCATGCTCAGGCTGCCCCTGCGCAGTCCTGGGCAGAATGGCTCCATTCCTGCCTGTTGCTGGTGAAAGAGGGTCTTGGCTGGGAGGCCTCCCTGTTGGCCTATGAGCCGAGGCCTGTACGCTTCCTGTCCCAGCCTCTCTCTGGGACCCCTACTGCCTCTGCTCCTCACCCCTCTCTTCAAGCTCCTGCTTCTCAGGACATTCCCTGCCCCCCCTTCCCATGTGCTCTTCCTCCCTAGATGCCTCAGCTCTGCTCCCTGTCCTCCCCAGCCATGCCCACTGGCTCTGCCAGCCCCAGGAGGCAGGCCCCACTCCCTTCCCTGCTGCATCTTTCTGACCAGAACTTGCCAGACTTGACTCCTCTCTGCTGCTGCTGAGGGTGGGAGGGAGGGGAGGGGTGGGCTTGGGGGAGGGGAGGAGAGTCTTTGTCCAGGAGGATGGAGGGGGTTGCTTATAGTAGGCGAACAACAGTTTCCATGGAAACGAGAGCCAGTCACTAGGCACAGGAGCCGAGAACCTATCTCTAGAATCTGGGAATGGGGAGGGAGAGAAAGGGCTGGATTTTCCCATCTGATGTCGCTGGGATTTTCATCTCTTCCACTGAATCCTTGTCTGCTCCCAGTGTTCGGTTCCCCACCCTCTCAGCATCTCCCATGTGCACAGAGGCCCTCAAGTCAGGACCCCAGGGCTCAGGGTGGGAGTTCTCTGCCCCATTCCTGGGAGGACCCAGCTTCTCTCCCCTGCCCCCTATAACCCTGATGAATCCAAGTGGAAGCTGGTCCCATCTCCAGGGAGGAAAACTGATCTTGGTGCCTGACGGGGACAAAAGCAGCAGCGGAGTGGGGGTGGAGTGCAGGGACTGGCACAACCCTCATGCTGTCCTGCTGGCCCTTCCCCTCCATGCACATTTACTCCTGCCAGGGACCAGAGCATCCCCAAGATTGCTGGGTAGCAGGATGCTGAAGGCTACTGGGATCTGGGCATCACAACCAGGGGCCCCAGCAGGCCTGTACTTATGAAGCCCAAATAGGGGTAGGAAAGGGACCAGGAGCTGCAAGGAACTCGCAGGGTTGCTGTGGGGGGGGATGCGAGAATGGCACAGTAGGCCCAGCACCCAGGAAGAGCTGTGCTTCCTGGATCCAGAGACGATGGGCACACGAGAGGAAGCGGGGCTGCCCAGGGGATTTGGGAGCATTATAGGGGTCACAAGAGGTTATAGGAGATATCACCGGGGGGGGGGGGGGTAGTTCCACTTCCCCTTCCCCTCCTCAGGTTCTTAGTACTCACTCACCTTTCCTCTTGCCCAGGTGAGCACTGTGAGGTGAGTGCCCGCTCAGGCCGTTGCACCCCGGGTGTCTGCAAGAATGGGGGCACCTGTGTCAACCTACTGGTGGGCGGTTTCAAGTGTGACTGCCCATCTGGAGATTTCGAGAAGCCCTACTGCCAGGTGACCACGCGCAGCTTCCCTGCCCGCTCCTTCATCACCTTTCGTGGCCTGCGCCAGCGCTTCCACTTCACCCTGGCCCTCTCGTGAGTGGCTGGGTGCTGGGAGGAGGGAGGGGGCCTGGTGGGAGGCTGGGGTGCGCCTGTGCTGGGATACAGTGGGAGGTCAGGCAGCGATGGTGCTCGGCGCCGGTTGCTGGCAGAGCCAGGTCTGCTCTGGGGGTTGCCTGTGCACTTTGCCAGCGGACCTTCCTTGCCCACCAGGGACTGCTTGTCACTTCTCCCACCCACCTCCAGGGTGGGAAGCCCGGATGCCAGGGTTCTCGTTTGGGCCCATCTTCCACATTCAAGCCCCATGGCCCATAGTCTTGGCCAAGGTGTCAGCCCCCTGGAGGGTCCTGGGTAGGACCGGGTGCTGGCGAGGCAGCTGGGGTGCTAGCATCCAGGTGGGTGCACCATTCCCTGCCCCCATCCCCAACTGCTGCTCAGGTTTGCCACAAAGGAGCGAGATGGGCTGCTGTTGTACAATGGGCGCTTCAACGAGAAGCATGACTTTGTGGCCCTCGAGGTGATCCAGGAGCAGGTCCAGCTCACCTTCTCTGCAGGTGATCCCGGGTGCCCATGTCCCTGCCCATCTTCCAAAGGCCCACATCTCAGCCCTGACCCCAAGCCCTGCCAAAACTAGGCCCAGCCCCAGCCATGAACACCCCCCACCCATGCCATTCTCAGCCTTCCTCTGGTGTCCCAGCTCACCTGGTCTCTTCCCCAGGGGAGTCAACCACCACTGTGTCCCCATTTGTGCCCGGAGGCGTCAGTGATGGCCAGTGGCACACGGTGCAGCTGAAGTACTACAATAAGGTGGGTATGGGAGGGGGCAGAGGGGTTGGAAGGTTCTGTTCCTGGCTCAGGTGCTAACCCAGACCTGGGTGGCTATCTTCAGGGGGCTGGCCGTGGCACTTCTAGCTGACAGGAAGGAAGTGGGTGGGGACTGCCACTTCACTGGGGCATTCCCACCCCACTGGGCAGTGCTCCATGCCCTCTGTTTCATTAGGCAGGCACAGACTGAGATGGACACTGAGGAAGGTGGTTAAGCACATAAATCCTGTCTGTACACACGCTGTATGGGTGTACACAAAGGTGCGACAGGTGTGCTGGCCCGTGAACCTAGTGGGCCTCCTGCCCACCCTTTCCCTTCTCTGTTTTTGCCTGTCCTCAGCCACTGCTGGGTCAGACAGGGCTCCCGCAGGGCCCATCCGAGCAGAAGGTGGCCGTGGTGACCGTGGATGGCTGTGACACAGGGGTGGCCCTACGCTTCGGCGCTGTGCTGGGCAACTACTCCTGTGCTGCACAGGGCACCCAGGGTGGCAGCAAAAAGTGAGCAGGGGAAAGGGCCGGGGGGTGGGAGGAGGCGCGGGGCCAGGTCGGGAGGGGAGGTGGAGAGGGTGGGCTTGAGGGGGTTCCAATGTGGGAACCAAACTAGATGGGGGCCCTCCCTCACCTTGGGTCCCTTAGGCCCTGCTCCGTCTTGGGGAGGGGTCAGGATCGTGGGATTAGAGCAAGGCCTTGTGGGGGCGGTCTGGGAAGGGCGTGGGTATGAGACAAGAGCAGCTCCGGGTTGGAAGTGACTCTCCTTCCCTTGGTGCTACCCTGTAGGGTCCCTTGGCTCTTCTCCTGCCTAGGCCCTTCCTCTCCCTGGCCTGGTGACAGGGCATAAGGAAAGAGGAGCGCCAGAAGCTCCCAACCCTTCCTCATGGTCACCTCCTTCCCTTTCTGCCCCTCCAGGTCCCTGGATCTGACAGGGCCCCTGCTGCTGGGTGGGGTGCCTGACCTGCCTGAGAGCTTCCCTGTCCGAATGCGGCACTTCGTGGGCTGCATGAGGAACCTGCAGGTGGACAGCCGGCACGTGGACATGGCCGACTTCATTGCCAACAATGGCACTGTGCCTGGTATGGGGGCTAGGGGTGGGACAAGGCTGGGAGCCCAGAGACAGAGGCCGTGCCTGGTGTGGGGACACCAGAACAGGGGATCTCAAAGCCCTCTCTAGCTACTGCCACAGGTTTTCTCTTTGGCAGCCCAGCCTGGGACCACTGAGCCCCCTTCCCTCCATTCCAGGCTGCCCTGCCAAGAAGAACGTGTGTGACAGCAACACTTGCCATAATGGAGGCACCTGCGTGAACCAGTGGGACACATTCAGCTGCGAGTGCCCCCTGGGCTTTGGGGGCAAGAGCTGTGCCCAGGGTAGGAGAGGCAGCCATCAGTGGCTGAGGTCTGGGTGCTGCCAACAGTCTGGGAATGCTGGCAGGGCCGGGGCAGGCCGTGGGCAGGGCTGCACTGAGCTGGGCTGTGGGTGGAAGAGCGTGTCTGGGCAGTGCCCCGAGAGGGCAGCACAGGAGACAAAGGGCCCAGTCAGAGGCAGGCCTGGGCACAGGGCGGGGCGGGCCCAGGGCAGGTCAGTGCTCTGGAGGGCGGGGCTGATGAGGGAGTGGGCGCTAGGTAGGCAGTGCCCTGCTTCCAGTGGAGCCACTACTGGGGCATCATGGCCCCTGGGGCACTCTGCGGCTCCGCCCTTCAGAGCCTGCCTTTATCTGCCTCCCCAGAAATGGCCAATCCACAGCACTTCCTGGGTAGCAGCCTGGTGGCCTGGCATGGCCTCTCACTGCCCATCTCCCAGCCCTGGCACCTCAGCCTCATGTTCCGCACACGCCAGGCCGACGGTGTCCTGCTGCAGGCCGTCACCAGGGGGCGCAGCACCATCACCCTGCAGGTGATGCAGGGAGAGGTGGGGGCAGGCAGGCCTTGGCCTGGCCTGGCTACAGTAGCCTGCAGGGTTTGGACAGAGGTGGCTGGGGGTGTGTGTTGGGGGAGGGTTGGATAGAGAGGCGGCTGGATTAGTTTGGTAGGTCAATGCTGCCACCTATTGGGCATGAGAGAAATAGGCCCAATTTTCTCTGTGGCCCCAGTGGGGCAGCATGTTAGGCTTGGTGGTCCAGGAAGGGGGACAGTGGGCTGGAAGAAGAGTGACTAAGGCAATCTGCTGACCCTTCTTTTTGTCCTCCTGGTGCCAGCTGCGGGACGGACACGTGGTGCTGAGCGTGGAGGGCACAGGGCTCCAGGCCTCATCTCTCCGGCTGGAGCCAGGCCGGGCCAATGATGGCGACTGGCACCATGCACAGCTGGCACTGGGAGCCAGCGGGGGCCCTGGCCATGCCATCCTGTCCTTGGACTATGGGCAGCAGAAAGCAGAGGGAAACCTGGGCCCCCGGCTACATGGGCTGCACCTGAGCAACATTACGGTGGGCGGAGTGCCTGGGCCAGCCAGCAGTGTGGCCCGTGGCTTCCGGGGCTGTTTGCAGGTGAGCAACCTCCCTGGCCCTGCCATCCCCACCGCCACCTGGAGCCCCGCTCCACTGATGGCCGACACTGGCCCTGTCCCTCTAGGGCGTGCGGGTAAGCGAGACCCCTGAGGGTATTAGCAGTCTGGATCCCAGCCGTGGGGAGAGCATCAACGTGGAGCCAGGCTGTAGCCTGCCAGACCCCTGTGACTCGAACCCGTGTCCTGCCAACAGCTATTGCAGCAACGACTGGGACAGCTATTCCTGCAGCTGTGATCCAGGTATGCTAGGGACCCAGGGCTGTGGGGTAGGTTAGCTAGTGCCTGGGGTCTCACTGTGGCTCTGCTGTATGACCTGGGGCCAATCATATCACCTCTGTGAGCCTTAGTCTCCTACACTGCAAAGCTACAATCTGCTGGTCTGGTGGAAGGAAGTAGATTAAAGGTGGGTTTGAGGGAAGACAGTGCCAGAGCAGGGTGAGGATTGAGCCTTTCTGGTTCTTGTGGTCCCAGGTTACTATGGTGACAACTGTACGAACGTATGTGACCTGAACCCATGTGAGCACCAGTCTGTGTGTACCCGCAAACCCAGTGCCCCCCATGGCTATACCTGCGAGTGTCCCCCAAATTACCTTGGGCCATACTGTGAGACCAGGTAAGTGGACCAGAGCATGCAGCAGCAGGTCCCAGTGGCTGCAGCTCATCTCAGTGTGTCCCTCAGAGCCCCGAAAGCCTTGCTGACCTATGGCCAGGGTCAGAAGGGCCACACGTAGCTAATCTGTGTGGCAGAGGGAGCTCACTCCTGCCTGGGCCTCTCTCTGCAGGATTGACCAACCTTGTCCCCGTGGCTGGTGGGGACATCCCACATGTGGCCCGTGTAACTGTGATGTCAGCAAAGGCTTCGACCCAGACTGTAACAAGACCAGCGGCGAGTGCCACTGCAAGGTGACACCCCTGACCAAGCCTCTACCATGGCTGCCTGGGCCTCTGTCTACACCTCTGGGGCCCCAGAGGGAGGCAGTGGAGATGGGCCTTCGTGCAGAGAGCTGAAGGCTGTGTGCCTGTGCTCTAATGGGCAGGGCAAGTGGCTATTTGTCTTCATGTGTCTGGGGTGCAGGGGCAATGAGGACCAACATGTAACCGGTGAGCGCTGGGCCCTCTGTAGAGGTTGTTTGTAGCCTGTTCTGATTGCCCGGCATCTCACCAATGGGTTCAGTTCCAAATCATTGCCAGTTGTTAAATATTTTGAATACCACTCTTGATGGGACCAGAGATCAGGGAGCCTCTCTCTAGAGGGGCCACAGCTGAAAGGCTCCATGAGCATCCAGGGCAGAGAGCCTTAGCCAGTGACACCCTTCCTCCCTCCTCTCTCCCAGGAGAACCACTACCGGCCCCCTGGCAGCCCCACCTGCCTCCTGTGTGACTGCTACCCCACAGGCTCTTTGTCCCGAGTCTGTGACCCGGAGGACGGCCAGTGTCCGTGCAAGCCAGGTGTCATTGGGCGCCAGTGCGACCGCTGTGACAACCCTTTTGCTGAGGTCACCACCAATGGCTGTGAAGGTGGGGCTCCTGGCATGGGTGGGCAGCCCTCCCCACTGTGCGCCAGGTAGCAGCATCCCAGGGAAGCCAGGAGGGGCTGGGCAAAAGCCTGAGGAGCCTGGGGGAGGGTTGGGGGCCCCGGGCAGAGCTGCAGATGGGGAGCTGCTCCAGGGTGACTGTGTGTTCTTCCCTGCAGTGAATTATGACAGCTGCCCACGGGCGACTGAGGCTGGGATCTGGTGGCCCCGTACTCGCTTCGGGCTGCCTGCTGCTGCCCCCTGCCCCAGAGGCTCCTTTGGTAGGTGCTGGAGGCCCCAGGTGTGATATTGAGGATGTCGCCTTTGCCATCAGTGTGGTGAGGGCAGGAAGCTCCTGGCTGCAGATCCTGGGACCCTGCTTTCTGGCCTCTAAGTCCTGGAGACTCCATGTCCCACCTTTCTTGGCTCACTGTTTCCCCCTCTCCCAAGGTGGCCCAGGCACATCTACATCTCAGACTCTTAACAAAAATGCTGAAAAATGGGTAGGTGCAGTGGCTCATGCCTGTAATCCCAATACTTTGGGAGGCTGAGGTGGGAGGATCACTTGAGGCCAGAAGTTTGAGACCAGTCTGGGCAACATAGTGAAACCCTGTCTCTACAAAAAATAGAAAAATTAGCCGGGTGTGGTGGCATGCACCTGTAGTCCCAGCTACTCGGGAGGCTGAGGCAGGAGAATTACTTGAGCCCAGGAGTTTGAGGCTGCAGTGAGCTATGATCACGCCACTGCATTCCAGCCTGGGCAACAGAGCAAGACCCAGTCTCTAAAAATAGCTGAAAAACCTGCATTGTGCTCTGCACAGGTGCAGAGGGTTGGGTGCTAGAGTTTCAAAGATGAATCACACAGGGTTTGCATTCTCAGCTCACCACCTAGTACTGGAGTTATGCCACCAGCAAGTCTGGGGAGTAGGGGTGTTGGGTGCTATCCCAGGGGACCCAGCCCCACAATGGGGGCTGGTGCTGGCCCCTTGGATTGGCAATGAGCAGCATTCATAGGCAGGGAGTGGCAGAGAGCACAGGTGGGGACTCAAGGAGGCCCTATGCCCCATGCTCCCATAGCCCTGCTTAGACCGGTCTTGCAGAGATTTTTGGCTCTAGTGTTCCATACACCTGTCTTCCTCTTTTACCTGGGCTGCGAGAGGGCACAGCTCTTATTTGTCTGCTGCCTCTGGCCCAGGAGGTGCTGGCCCCCTCAGCCAGGTCTCAGGGGTGTCCCCTGTGTCCTATGTGTCTCCCTGAGTGCAGCCCTCTGGGTTTCCTTCCCTCAGGGACCGCTGTGCGCCACTGTGATGAGCACAGGGGCTGGCTGCCCCCAAACCTCTTCAACTGCACGTCAGTCACCTTCTCAGAGCTGAAGGGCTTTGTAAGTGGACCCTTCATCTCCATCTCCTCCCTCTCCCTTCTCGCCCACCCAGAGCTCACTAGTCCCCACTGCCATCTTTGAGAAAAGGGATTGTGAAATCCCAGCCTCTGTGTTCCTGGGGCCCCACCTGGAGAGGCCGTCTCTCTCCTTTGCTCTCGAGTTCTAATCCTGCCCTGCTGCGCTGACCCCTGCCCTCCACCCTTCCGTCCAGGCTGAGCGGCTGCAGCGGAACGAGTCGGGCCTGGACTCGGGGCGCTCCCAGCGGCTGGCGCTGCTGCTGCGCAACGCCACACAGCACACAGCCGGCTACTTTGGCAGTGACGTCAAGGTGGCCTACCAGCTGGCCACGCGGCTGCTGGCCCACGAGAGCGCCCAGCGGGGCTTCGGGCTGTCTGCCACGCAGGATGTGCACTTCACCGAGGTGGGGCTTGGAGGAGGCTGGGCTGGCTGTTAGGTGGGGGTCACGGTGAGTGAGCCTGCTCCTGGAGACCTGGGGGAAGAGTGGGGCGCTCCCTACCTCACCCTCGGGGAGTTCCCACCTGGCGCGAGGCCTCTGTGAGATCCCGCGAGCCATGGCCCTGCACTCGGGGATTTAGAGCACCTCTCCCAACCATTTCCGTGTCAAGGTGCCCATAGGAAATAACGATCGTATGGGACATGGTCTGACCCAGAGCAGAGGCCTGCCCACTGTGACAAGGGCTGGGAGGAGCAGTTCCTCAGGACATCTGTGTGGGTCCAGGCACAGGGGCTGGGAAGCTCTTATTTAGAGTAGGGAGGAAGGTTAGAGGCCCAGTATCCGGTGACCGGGCGGGCAGTGTGGCCCAGGGGGCTTCCCAGGGGTGGCAGTGGTGAGTGCTGAGGGACGGGCATGATGGGTGGGGAGCGCAGACTGGTCTGGGCACAGGCGGGGGCTTGGGGGCGGGGATGACAGGTGTGGGCTGCGAGCACACCCACTGTGACCACGCCCACCCCAGAATCTGCTGCGGGTGGGCAGTGCCCTCCTGGACGCAGCCAACAAGCGGCACTGGGAGCTGATCCAGCAGACAGAGGGTGGCACCGCCTGGCTGCTCCAGCACTATGAGGCCTACGCCAGCGCCCTGGCCCAGAACATGCGGCACACCTACCTAAGCCCCTTCACCATTGTCACGCCCAACATTGGTGAGGCTGGCACCCAGGTCCGGGAGGGGTTTGTGGAGAGAGCCCCCCTCAAGGGCGGCCATCTCAGGGCCTGCCTGCCTCACCATGTCCACCCTGTGACCGTCCCCCTCCCTAGTCATCTCTGTAGTGCGCTTGGACAAGGGGAACTTCGCTGGGGCCAAGCTGCCCCGCTATGAGGCGCTGCGTGGGGAGCGGCCCCCGGACCTTGAGACGACAGTCATTCTGCCTGAGTCTGTCTTCAGAGGTCAGTGGGGGCCAAGGGCCAGGTCCTGGGGATCTGTGCAGACCCCACAGAGGGCAGGCCCCAGCTGAGTGTGACAGTGTTCTGCTCCCAGAGATGCCGCCTGTGGTCAGGCCTGCGGGCCCCGGAGAGGCCCAGGAGCTGGAAGAGCTGGCACGGCGGCAGCGGCGTCACCCGGAGCTGAACCAGGGCGAGGCTGTGGCCAGCGTTATCATCTACCGCACCCTGGCTGGGCTACTGCCCCACAACTACGACCCGGACAAGCGCAGCCTGAGGTCAGTGTCTAGGGGACAAGGGATGGATGGGGACGTGTGTTGGCAGGTGTATGCTGAGGCACAGAGGGGGTCTGGGGGAGCATCTCCCAGTCTGTGCATCTGCCCGCCTCAGAGTCCCCAAACGCCCGGTCATCAACACGCCCGTGGTGAGCATCAGCGTCCATGACGATGAGGAGCTGCTGCCCCGTGCCCTGGACAAGCCGGTCACGGTGCAGTTCCGGCTGCTGGAGACGGAGGAGCGGACCAAGCCCATCTGTGTCTTCTGGAACCATTCCATCCTGTGAGCCTGCGCTGCCTTCACCCCCAAGGCTTAGGCCGAAAGCCCAGCCCCTGAGCGTCCCTGCTCACCATCCTTGTCTCCCTGACCCTGCCTTCCTCATGCAGGGTCAGCGGCACAGGCGGCTGGTCAGCCCGAGGCTGCGAAGTCGTCTTTCGCAACGAGAGCCATGTCAGCTGCCAGTGCAACCACATGACAAGCTTTGCCGTGCTCATGGACGTGTCCCGGCGGGAGGTTGGACCCACCGGGGATGGCCGCGGAGCTGTGGGTGGGAGCCCAGGGCACTGGGCTGGGCACTCAGACCCTGCCCTTCCTAATTCCTCGGCCCCCTGCCACCCACCCTGCAGAATGGGGAGATCCTGCCACTGAAGACACTGACATATGTGGCTCTAGGGGTCACCTTGGCTGCCCTGCTGCTCACCTTCTGCTTCCTTACTCTCCTGCGTGCCCTGCGCTCCAACCAACACGGCATCCGACGGAACCTGACGGCCGCCCTGGGCCTGGCTCAGTTGGTCTTCCTCCTAGGAATCAACCAGGCTGACCTGCCTGTAAGAAGCCCCTACCGCCCAGACTCCTTCCCCAACTTCCAGCGCTCTCAGGTTCCCTCAGGGTCCCTTCCCCAGCCCCCACTTGCAATCCCTGCTCCTGCAGCATTAACGCTGGTAAGGAGCCCAGCCCAGCGCCTGGCCCACGGTGTCCTCTTCTCCAGCTCCCCCTGAATCCCCCAGCATCCCAGAGGCCCCCTGGCCCAGACTTCCCAAAGTAGCTCTCGACACTCAGGCCCTGCTCCCCTGCACGAGCTGAAGCAGAGCCCAAGCTCTGGGTGTGCCCCGGGCACTGACCCAGTGTGGCCTGGGCCTGCAGTTTGCCTGCACAGTCATCGCCATCCTGCTGCACTTCCTGTACCTCTGCGCCTTCTCCTGGGCTCTGCTGGAGGCCTTGCACCTGTACCGGGCGCTCACTGAGGTGCGCGACGTCAATGCTGGCCCCATGCGTTTCTACTACATGCTGGGCTGGGGCGTGCCCGCCTTCATCACAGGTACCCCACCCCCATCCCAGGCCCTGCCGCCCCCACCCCAGGGGCTGGTCCCCTTCCTGGAGAAGACAGCATGGGCAGATGGTGGGTGGAACCCTTCTCCATGCTCCCTGCCTGGCCCACTGAGCCTCCCTGCCTACAGCCCTGTTTCCCAGGCCCCTGATCCCCCTTCCCCTGTCTCCACACTCCCAGGTCTAGCTGTGGGCTTGGATCCTGAGGGCTATGGGAACCCTGACTTTTGTTGGCTCTCCATCTATGATACACTCATCTGGAGTTTTGCTGGCCCAGTAGCTTTTGCTGTCTCGGTAAGTGCTAGGAAGTGGGTTGGGGGTGAGCAGACTGAGGGTGTCCTCAGGATCCCCTTTACAAACAGGATCCTAAAGGGATCTATGAGGCTGCAGGGCCCTATGCAGTGGGGTACAAGCTGTCTGTGCCCTGGTGATCCCCTCTCTCCCTTGCCTAGATGAGTGTCTTCCTGTACATCCTGGCGGCCCGGGCCTCCTGTGCTGCTCAGCGACAGGGCTTTGAGAAGAAAGGCCCTGTGTGAGTATGGGGTGGGGCTGCCTGGGCAGTAGGCGGGCACCAGTGTGGGAGGCCTCGTGGCCAAGACTCACAGTCTGTCCCGCTCCCCAGCTTGGGCCTGCGGCCCTCCTTCGCTGTCCTGCTGCTGCTGAGCGCCACGTGGCTGCTGGCGCTGCTGTCCGTCAACAGTGACACCCTCCTCTTCCACTACCTCTTTGCTGCCTGCAATTGCATCCAGGTACCTGCCCTGGCCCATGGAGAGGGGCAAGCATGGCTGTGGGGTGCCTGAGTATGCTCAGACTGTTGCTGCCTCTTGCCTTCCAGGGCCCCTTCATCTTCCTCTCCTATGTGGTGCTCAGCAAGGAGGTCCGGAGAGCACTCAAGTTTGCCTGCAGCCGCAAGCCCAGCCCTGACCCTGCTCTGACCACCAAGTCCACCCTGACCTCGGTGAGGGAGCTAGGAGAGAGGCGGAGGGGTATGGGGAGGCCAGAGGCCCAAGGAGCCTGTTCTCTGTACTCTTGCCCACTCTCCTCCTTCCTTGTCTCCATCCCTCCATCCCTCCTTGGAAGGAAGAGGAGTGGTGAAATGGCATGTGTGGCCTGGGGAGGAGACCATGCAGGGTGTAGGGTTTTGTGGGAGATGGGGCTGGAGAAGGTAATCAAGTAGTGAATACCCCACACCTGACACTCTCTCATGAATTTTGATACATTTCCTGTCTCCCAGGATACTCTTAGGAGACAACTCCTGGTACTGTCTTTTACCAAAAAGCTCTTATACAGCAAATGCAGGGTACTTGGGGTGTGCAGGGCTGGCACAGCTAAGGTGGAGCTATGACTACTGCCAGACCCCACTATGGGGCAGCAGAGATGTGGGGCCCTGTCTTTCAGACCTGGCCATATGGGAGGTAGAACTTAGGGCACGTTCCCTCCACCATTCCACTTCCCAGCCTGGGCTATCCCTTCCTGCTCCCCCACTGACCAACTTCTCTGTTCCCTGCCTAGTCCTACAACTGCCCCAGCCCCTACGCAGACGGGCAGCTGTACCAGCCCTATGGAGACTCAGCCGGCTCTCTGCACAGCGCCAGCCGCTCGGGCAAGAGTCAGCCCAGCTACATCCCCTTCTTGCTGAGGTGAACCCTGGGGATGGGAGGGCTGAGGAGGGGAGGAGAGGACCATGCCTGCTGGACCCAGGCCAGCCAGCTGCTGGGAGCTGAGTAGCACATACTGTGGCTGATACTGGTGGTAGCTTGAATTAGAAGCATCAAGGGACCCAAGGCAGGGACCAGGATCCCAGAGGAGAGAAGAGAATGGGATTCTGGGCAAGGAGCCAAGCTGACCCCTCCAGCATGGTCTTGTCTTCCTAGGGAGGAGTCCACACTGAACCCTGGCCAAGGGCCCCCTGGCCTGGGGGACCCAAGCAGCCTGTTCCTAGAAGGTCAAGACCAACAGCATGGTGAGGACGGAAGACCCTGGCTGCCCAGTGGGGCAGCTGGCTTTCGCTGAGGGTGGGTAGAGGTGGGTGGGCTGGCTGTGATCTCTTCCTGGCTTTCCAGATCCTGACACAGACTCCGACAGTGACCTGTCCTTGGAGGATGACCAGAGTGGCTCCTATGCCTCCACCCACTCCTCAGACAGTGAGGAGGAGGAAGAGGAAGAGGAGGAGGAGGCTGCCTTCCCTGGAGAGCAGGGCTGGGATAGCCTGCTGGGGCCTGGAGCTGAGAGACTGCCCCTGCACAGTACCCCCAAGGGTGGGCCAGCACCGGGGCTGTGGCATTTTGGGCTGCTGGGAGGGCAGAGGCCTGGAGTTCTTGAGCAGCAGGCTAGAGTGGTGACTCTCCTTGCCCTCTGCCCTCTGGGCCTCATCTACTTCCTTTCCCTGCCAGATGGGGGCCCAGGGCCTGGGAAGACCCCCTGGCCGGGAGACTTTGGGACCACAGGAAAGGAGAGTGGTGGCAGTAGGGCTCCTGAGGAGCGGCCACGGGAGAATGGAGATGCCCTGTCTCGGGAGGGGTCCTTGGGCCTCCTTCCAGGCTCTTCTGCCCAGCCTCACAAAGGTGAGTGGGGCACCCCCAGCTGCACACTGTCCCAGTTAGCAACCTCATGCCCCACATCCCACCCCATGGCTGCTGGCTTTCTAGGACAGCCCCCTGCTCCTTCCGCCTACGTGTTATAGCGCCTGCCTTCCACAGGCATCCTCAAGAAGAAGTGTCTACCCACCATCAGCGAGAAGAGCAGCCTCCTACGGCTACCCCTGGAGCAGGGCACAGCGTCTTCCCGGGGCTCCTCAGCGAGTGAGGGCAGCCGGGGTGGGCCCCCTCCCCGCCCACCGCCCCGGCAGAGTCTCCAGGAGCAGCTGAACGGGGTCATGCCCATCGCCATGAGCATCAAGGCAGGCACGGTGGATGAGGACTCGTCAGGCTCCGAGTGAGTGTGGCTGGGTGGGCGGGACAGGGTGCAGCCCTGCAGAGCTGCCCCCAGAGCTGCCCCCAGGCCCCCCCAGGCCACTCTGGTCGGCAGTCAGAGGACAAATGGGCTGCGCGGTCCGGCTCCCTTACTACAATGTGCCCGCACACCATGGTGCCCTGTGGGGTGGGCCACCCTGTCCTGGCCCTGTGCATCGCAGCCCAGCATAGGGCAGAGTGAGGGAGGATGGGGAGCTGGGGGTGCTTTTCTGTTTCCTTCTTCTGGTGAAAGCTCTCACTCTCTCCTCTGTTCCAACTAACCTCTGTCTGCCTTTTCTGCCACTTTCCTTTCCTGCCTCTCCAGATTTCTCTTCTTTAACTTCCTGCATTAACCCCGGGCCGAGCTCCTCCGCCCGCGGCCCCCTCCCTCCCCAGCCGCGCTCATGCCCGCTCCTGTCTTGTGCTTTATCCTGCCCGCTCCCCATCGCCTGCCCGCAGCAGCAGCGACGAAACGTCCATCTGAGGAGCCCGGGCCTTGCCGGGAGGGGTGCCCGCCCCACCTGAGGCCATCTAGTGCCAACTCCCTCCCCCACCATCCCCCTCACTGCACTTTGGACCCCTGGGGCCAACATCTCCAAGATAAAGTTTTTCAGAAAAGAGGAAAAAAGAATTTTAAAAAAAGATCTCCACTCTTCATGACTTCAGGGATTAATTTTTTTTATACGCTGGAAATTGACTCCCCTTTCCCTTCCCAAAGAGGATAGGACCTCCCAGGATGCTTCCCAGCCTCTCCTCAGTTTCCCATCTGCTGTGCCTCTGGGAGGAGAGGGACTCTTGGGGGGCCTGCCCCTCATTTGCCATCACCAAAAGGAAAGGACAAAGCCACACGCACCCAGGGTGTCGAACCCTGTGGGCTGCACCCGGGCAGGCCTCAGAATGGCGAGGGGTCAGAGCAAAGGGCACGCCTCAACTGCCGGTGCCTCCTCTCCCAGGAACTGAAAAGCCCTGTCCGGCGAGGGGGCAGAAGGACTCAGTGCCCCCGGACCCCCAAATGCTGCATGAACACATTTTGAGGGGAGCCCGTGCCCCCAGGGCGGCAGGGCTGCCCCAGCCCCTCTCCTTTTCCTGGGCTCTGGCCGCACCCCAGCCCAGGTGTTTGCTCAGTTTGCTGACCCAAAAGTGCTTCATTTCTCCTGCCTGCCCCGCACATGGGGCGGGCCAGTCATGTGTTCAGTTGCGCTTCTTTGCTGTTGTGTGGGTGGGGCGGGAGGGAGAGTACACGCAGTGCTGGCCCAGCTGCCCTGAGGGGCCTTGAGCATGAGTCTCACGTTTGGGTTCTGGTGTCCACTCACCCACCCCCAAAATCAGACAAATGCCACTTTGTCTGACCTGCTGTGGCCTCTGAGACATGTTCTATTTTTAACCCCTTCTTGGAATTGGCTCTCTTCTTCAAAGGACCAGGTCCTGTTCCTCTTTCTCCCTTGCTCCATCCCAGCTCCCTGTGAAGAGAGAGTTAATATATATTTATTTATTTGCTTTTTGTGTTGGGATGGGTTTGTGTCCTGTCCCAGGGGGTCTGATGTGGCCATTGCAGGTTGGGTGTGTCCCAGCAGCCCTGGCTTGGGGACCTAACGCCCTTCCCCTTGCTCCAGGCTGTCATCTCCCCACCTCTCCTCCCCGCTCCTCGGTTTTGCCAACTGCTATTCATCTGAGTCACCATTTATTCTAAGCATGTATTCCAGACTCGTCACTGACTTTCCTTCTGGAGCAGGTGGCTAGAAAAAGAGGCCGTGAACAGGGAAAAAATGTTCCTGTGTCTCATTTGTAAGGCTGGCCTCTGGCTTTTCTGCCATGGATTCTCCCCCTGCCCTTTCCCCTCAGCAATTCCTGCAAAGGGTTAAAAATTTAACTGGTTTTTACTACTGATGACTTGACTTAAAAAAATACAAAGATGCTGGATGCTAACTTGATACTAACCATCAGATTGTACAGTTCGATTGTTACTGTAAATATGGTAGAGTTTTGTTGTTGTTTTTTTCATTCCCCATACTACTGAATAAACTAGTTCTGTGTGGGTACAGTGCTGTCATCATGTGCTTCTGTGTGGTACCCTGTCCTCCCACAGGGTGGGAAGCCTGGTCTCTGGAAAACAAAAGAATAGGCAGCTCCCCACCCCCACACCCAAAGCCCCACCAGTTCATCAGGGGGACTCAGATACCAACTGGCTGATAAGCTTGTCCCTCTGCATAGAACCATGACAATGCTCCCCAAATAGCCTCATCAGCACAAAGCCACGTCCTGGCATTTCCAAAGAAGAAATAGTAAGGCCGGGCGTGGTGGCTCACACCTGTAATCCTAGCATTTTGGGAGGCTGAGGCAGGAGGATTGCTTGAGGCCGGGAGTTTGAGGTTGCCGTGAGCTATGATGATGCCACTGCACTCTAGCCCAGGTAAGACCCTGTCTTCCCAGGCAGGGAAGGCTAAGTTGAGAGGCTGGTGGGAATTTAAGGTTGCTAAGTGACTAGGTACCTCCTAACTCCACTGCTCTGGGCCATTTTTTGTTTTTCTTCCCATTGGAAAATGAAGCAACTACTCATACTCTAGCCAAGTATGTGCTCTGCAACATTACTTCCCAAGTTTTGTGTTTGCCAAAGGTCTGTTCGACAAACTAGAAAGGGAGTTAACATGGGGGCAATATAGGGTAGTGATTAAAAACACAAACCCAGGGACTGGATTTATGGACTTAATAATCTCTCTGAGCCTGTTTCTCTGCCTGCAAATTGAGGATGATGATAATAGCATCTGCCTAATTTAGCTTTTATGAGGATTAAGTGAGTTAACACATGTACAGTGCTTAGAACAGTTCATAGTGCATGTAAGAGGTCAATAAACACTGGCTTTCCTTGTTGCTACTGGGTGGGAGTAGAAGAGTGCAGACAGACAAAAATAGCCAGGCCCAAAGGGAAGGCAGCGAGCAGGTGGCTGAACAAGAAGGGCAGCTGTGGCAGGTAGGCCTCCTCCTGGCTGGCACTGCCTACTGAATGTGCTGCTAAAGCAGGTTTGGAGTGGGAGGGTGTCGGGTGGGGAGGAACTCAAGGCTGACCGAGAGGGTGAACAGAACATGCCTTGCCCTCGCCAGCCACCAGGTGGCGACCACACATGGGTCTGCTGCTTGTTTTGCCTCCAACGACCCACCTGGGGTGTGGCTCACACCCAGCCCGGGCAAAGGTTGCCACCTTCATGCCACCCCTAGGTATGTACCTAGGCTTGCTGACCTGCCAGGGCTTCTGTCAGAGCCAGAACTCACCAACAGGCCCTGCACAACCAACACCAGTGCAGGATGAAGTTGGGAAACACCTGAAGTTTTCTTGCCTTATGCCAAATTTCTCCAGAGCCAAATACTTGGTGACCACAGGAGTTGCTGCAAGAGGTTGGGTGTGTGTGTGTGTGTGGGGGGTGAGCTAAGCAGCTGTCATTGGAAATGAATGGCTAAATGAACCTTAAGATCAGCTATAGATGTGGGAAAGCAGTGGAGGCCCCTGGCTCTGGGGACAGGCACTTATGGGCATACAGGCATGGGAAGGGGCACCTGCTGGCAGTCCTACTTCTCTTTGCACAGTTACCTGCTGCCTTTCTTAAGTCATGACCTGGCCTTTGAGGAGGGAAGCTTCCTCAAAACTCACAAGGAATCAAGTTGGTGCCAGTTACAAGAGTCAAAAGCTGCAAAAAAGGGAAGACCCTAAGCTGAATCTGTTAAATGAGTCTGTCATTCATTAACAAACAATCACTAGCTTGCAAATATTTTCTAAATAAATGAACAAAATATACTGCTACATACGGGTCACAACACCAGGGCACCTCAGGGGTTTATAAATCCTGGTGCCAACCCTTGAGTCTAGTAAGGGATATAAGAGAACAGACAACTCTAATGATGTAAGGTAGAGTGTGTCGAGGTACTTCAGCATCTTCTGGATGAGGCAATCAGGGAAGTAGAACACCAGCAAAGGGCTTCCTCATCCCACAAGTATAAAAGACAAAAAGCTGGTGAGTTCCTAGGAGGGTCCATTCTCTTGCCAGAAAAGGAAATTCAAGTTTAGGATACAAATGAATTACCTAGAACCCAGCTTAACAACCTCACACACTGTGAACTAAGGTATACTTAACTTTGATCTGGACCTTCTAATAACATGTGAATCCTGGGAAAGGGAGCCTGTCCTCATCTAACGCCAACAAGGTGGGTAGTCACAGCCTGCTGAGCTGGAATCTCAAAGCAATTTACTCCAAATTTGTTAGAAATTAGAGCGGGATCTATTAATACTTTCAGATACACAGAGAATATAAAAATACATTCACTTTATTTTAGAAAAAGGAAGACTGATGGAGTAAGCTTATCACAAACTGGCCTGTTAGGGGTCACAGAATTCACAGGAAACAAGTTCTGGAGACCAAATGCCTGCTTCAGCCTCTCCAAACAGGCCTGAGTCCAGTGCAGAGGATGATTCAGGAAGAGGGCTCCTCAGAGAGCAGGGAGGTTAGCCACAGAGGCCATTCACATGTAAATGTCCAGTGAACCAATGCCTGGGAAGAAAATCAAACTCTCTGGGACTGGCAACAAAAGGAGGGGTGGATGAGGACAAGCCACTTGCTTGCATTTCTCATTTTCTGTTTGCTAATTTCCCTGCTGGAAGGTGACCTCTTTTTCCCTAATCTTCTTTCAACCCAGAGAGTTAAAGTCTTCTCCAGCTCAATCCTAATCCAGCCCAACTCCCAGGGTCTCTATTCCTGGGAGACCAACTCTGGCAGCATCTCTTCCTCCTGTCCTCAGGCCAGAATCTGCTGGAGGCAGGGCCTGCTCTGTGGAGGCAAGTCCAGGCAGTGACTGTAGTGGTTTGCTACTGAATTCTTGCTTGCTGTCCTGATCTCTTTACCTAAAGAGATAGAAGGAGGAACTACTTTAAATTGTCCTTTTCCTCAAGCCCATTTCTTACCCAGCTTAGTTCAAGCTCTTCAGGGTGGGAAGAAATGGGACCCTACTCCCCTCTTCATCCCCATCTTTCCACACAGAATTCAGGGCTGATGTGCATAACAGCTTGGAAACCCAGATGGTAGGGGACCAGTCTTACCTGGTAGGTCCTGGGACTGCAACCTTCCTGGGGGGCTGCAGACTGCTGCGAGTGGCACCCATGACAGGAAGATTCAGTCGCTGGGAAACAGGAACTAATGGGGGTTAACAAAAGTAATCAGTTAGCAGAGTGTTCTACTGACCTTCTCAAAAAGAAATACTGGATGAAGGCAGATTGAGTTTGGGATTAGTTTAGGTAGTTTCCAACTACCATGAGGTACTTGGAAACCAAGGCTCAGACTCTCTGCTCAGCCCCACACTCTCTCCCTAACTCAGTCACCCATCTTCAATAGAACTGTAATGAAGATGGCAAAGTGATCACTGTTGCCAGCTTTGGGGGAGTGAGGTCAGGCTAGGATAAGGGCAGGTTTTCTTCCTCTGTCTTCTTACCCTTATGTCCACTTTTCCTCACCTCTCTGCCCTGCAGCGCTTGGTCTTGGGAGTCCTTTCCGAGTTGACAGAGAGTCTGGAGGTAGGGCACCTTTGCTGGGTGGTACACTCCGGCTGGTAAGTGGCATTCGGCCAGCAGGCCTGGGGATGGCTGAGGGAGGTAGTTGACTGGAAGATTTAGCAGCTGCTCCCTTGGGCCGGGGCAGACGTTGAGAGTTGCCAGTAGAGTTGCCAGTAGAAGGCTGCGGGGCCAGGACAGGTCTGACAGGAGTAGGTGGGCCTGGTGAAGAGAAGTGGAGGAATTTCAGGGTCAGTCCCACACCCTCCCTACTCCCACTCCCTCCAGCTTAGATTCCCAGGTCTTCTCACTTGCTGCTGCTCTCCCACTGGGCCCAGCTTTCTTCCAGGCTGGAGGAGTTGATCGGGCAAGAGGAGAAGATGCTGGGCTTTTGGATGCAGGGAATAGATTGCAAGTGGGTGACTCCTAAAACACAAGGAGAGAGAAAAAAAAGGACTAGAGTGAAAAAAGTTATCTGTTCTGTGGCTAAAGGGGTTAAAAAATAGAGGTAGAGAGTTGTCTAGATTCCAGTAATGAAGGGCAGAAGTTAGCCAACAACATCATCATCATGTCACTATCACCAATATCATTTATTGAGAGCTTATTATAGACATTATGGAGCTTGTACACAGGCACCATGGAAAGTACCCTGCTTATGGTTCTCATTTAATTCCAACAATTCTGGAGGTAGAATTGCTATCCCCATTTTACCAATGTGGAAACCAGTCTCTGCCTGTACCATGTCATGCACTGTCTGGGGCCCACATTCAACTCAACCCTCTAAACTCACCCTCTTCATGCTGGAGGGCCTTTTCCCAGAAGTTGTCCGAAGAGCCCTGACAGACCCCTTCCTATCGCTGCTCCGGAGTCGAGGTGTCAGGCTGCTTGGGGAGGGGCTGCTCCGAGCCAAAGAGTTCACAGTGGGCAGCAAATCTCGGACAGGGCTGTCCTTCAGTACAAAGGTCTCCCGCCGAGGGCTGGGCTTCACTTGGCGGCGAGGTGCTGGGTCGTCACCTGCGCTCTCCCGCTCCTGCAGGGCACACTGCTCCAGCTGAGCAGCCAGCCGGTTGGCCTCATCGAGGATCTCCTCCAGCTTCTCTGGGCTGAGGGGACCTAAGCTGAGCCTCATACCCTGGGGGGCAGGGGCCACTGCATTTGGGTCACTTCTGTGGGAGAGGCCCCGTCGGAGTGGTTTCTCTGGAGTCACCGACACCGCTATGTCTTCTTCCTCACGACTGAGACAGAAAACAAACCAGGCACCATGCCCACACAAAAGAGAACAGGAGACTACGCAGGGGAGACTGGCAAAACCCCCACAACAGAGCCAGGGACCTGATGCCCATGCTGGCTGTGAGATTTGGCTTCTGGGTAAAGAGATACCGGTTCTATGAGGCCTAACAGGCGTTTAGCATTTACTGACATCACAAATGATGCCAGGATGGAGATGCAGCAAATCCACTTACCCTTCTTCTTAACACCCAGAAGTCTACCTCCAGCTCCTCCTTTCTTTACCTCCACAATAGTGTCACAAAGGTCAGAGTCAACCAGACACCCACCAGCCAGAGTGTACCAAACCTTGCTAAATTACCAACCCCGGCCCCAGAGGCCAATGAAGGCCAATAATTCAGCAGTAAGGGGTCAGAGACAAAAAGGTGTTGTTGGCTGAAAATAAGTGGGATAAAGAGGCTGGTACCTGTCAGATGGTGACAGCCCTCCAAAGTCCAAGGTCTCATCCACAATAAACTTTACATCTGAAGGGGAAGAATGACTGTCAGTCACGGGTCCCTGATGCGGCTCTCAATGGCTGGGCCTCATTCTTCCCTCCAGAGGTTCCTTACCTTCCTCCAAATCCTCCATGTCCAGCCAGCAGGAACAACAATCAGCTTAGACCTGGAGAGAAAGCATACCTTTCCTCAGGTATCCATCCTGCCCAAAGCTCCCAGCTAGACTCAGGGTGCACATCAGGGGCAGGGGTCATGTTGAAGGCAAAGCAAGCGCTACTGCACCTGTCCCAGTGACTGGCCCCGTTATCTCCCGGAAAGGCGCGGAGACCTCCCCTCCCCCCATTGCCCTCCTGCCCCGCTCCCTGCATCCAGGACTCTCTTCAGTGGGGGCGGTCTGCTCGCTCCATATTCCTCCCGCCACTATCCTGAGGGTGCTTCCTCTCCCCAAGCGATCTTTCCAATCCCCCGGCACCACACTCACACCACACCTCTAGCCCACCCTCAGTTTCCACTTCCCGAGCCGCCTTATCTTCCACAGAAGAGGTTTTCCTCCCACAACCTAGTCCCGGGAATCAGCCCTCAGGGGGCGGGGCTCCTTTCGAATCTCTCAGGCCCCACCCACTCCTGCCCCAAACACTTGGTGATTGGCGGACCTTCAGGGGGCGGGGCTGCGGCGGGGAGCCGGCCGGAAGTCTGTCGGTGGGGGCCAGGGGTGGGAGGGAGAAAACAGTTCCCAGAAAGACTTCATCCGGGACTGCAGAAGCGGGGCGGCGAGTACGGTCGCGCACGCACGCCCGAGCGCGTGCCCGTCAGACCGGCTTTAGCTCGTCGGCGGGGTGCCGGGTGGCGCTGGGTCCGGGAGGGGCAGGGCCTCGTGGCGGCGCGAGAAGGGACGGCCCAATGAGTGTGGGGTTCGCGCCGAGCCCACCCCGCCGAGCCGCGGAGCTGGGGTTTGCGGGCCCGGTTCCTCCGCCCGCCCCGGCCGCCCTGAAAAGTGGCTGTTCTGCCTGACGCGGCCGTCGCCCTAAAGCTATCGTTCTGCCGGAGGAAAATTCGTTTCCGTGGGCGCGCTCAATATGCAAGCGCCGCCTTGGTCGGGTTTCTCAGTTGTGATGTTTTTTCCAAGTTAAGGAAGCAGCTAAACATGTATACTTTAGATAAATTGAGGGTCTCTAAGAAGTACATCTTCCCTCGCCTTTTTGTGCAAGAACATTGGGAACCTGAGGCAGCCAAGGTGTGAAGAAAACAACGGGCAAGAAAATTGAGGGAAACTTGGGTTCAAATTCAACCGTAATTCCTCCGTTTAGAAGTCGGACAGCCTGGAGTCTGTTCGCTTATCTGTGAAAGGAGGCTCGTTGGTTCTCACAGTTCTAGGGTTAGAAAGGCAATTATGAACAAGTTTATACTGTGTGCCCTCGGGCTTTAGAAGGGGTGTTGTAGTTCACTACCTCTGAACTGAAAGCTGTGTTTGTAAAATGCATAAACCTACTTATTAGGGATGTTCTCTGCTTCGAATGCTGCCTGTGAGTAGGCTGGGCCACCAGTTAACTGAGCTTCCTAGAAAGCTAAACATTTCGAGTGAAAAGGCTGAGGAGCTTTCCTGTAAACAAAGAACCTGAGCTTTAGTTCCCAGAGTTCATGCCCATTATTTTGGCCATTTATAGGCTTGTTTACTTCCTAGTTTGGGCTGTGAGGTTGAAGTGGTTAGGTCTGCAGGAGTGAGATGTTACTGTAATAAATGCCACGGAAGCAGAGGAGCCTTGGAATTCAGGAGGGTGATAAGGGAATGTGTGGGAAGGCCCAGAACTTGCAAGTTTATGTGAGGAAGAGGAGAGGATTGCCACTGTCTGCTGGTGAAGATGGAATTTTAGTTGCTTGCAGGGTCTATTAAGGGTGGAAAAGCACAGCCAATAGCCCTCTGTCCAGGCAAGCAGTGGGGAGGAGAGAACAGAGGGGAAGGAGCTGTTGATTAACTGCACCCTTTCTTCCCCTAGTAGCCTGAGTAGGGGAACTCTACACTTCTTCACCTGTCTTTAGCTGAGTGGGGGAGGAAGTTTTAGCAAACTGGAAGTTAGTGTCTTCTAAGGAAACTCATCTCCAATTTTCTGTCACCAAAGTATGATTTTGAAAGCTGTTGCAGTACCAGAAAGAAAGAAAAAAAGCAACGGAACTACTTTTACCTCCATCAGAATGACAGCAAACCATGATTTCAGACATAAATATTCTTCATCCAGCATAAAGCACCTAATCTGGGGAATATTTGATATTTGTTTTCCTCACATTAACCTCAAAATCATGTGTATGAACAGGTGTTTAGGATTTTGGATATCTCTTGTAAAACTGGTCAAGAAAAAAAAAGGTTTTAGATAAATAATGAATTAATGAAGAAATTACACCCCCTCCTAGGCACATAGTAGGCCTGAGCTCAGAAGTATTCCATAAGTGTCAAATGCCTAAATGAGAAAATTAAGGAATCCAGTTCAGTTCTTAAATGCAGAAGGATTAACTGTAGGACTGGAGATCTTTGTCAGTGTGATTTTATTCCTGACCAGGAACAAATTTTATTCCTTGACCAGGAAAGCTGAGAATATGTGAACTTTAAAGGATGGCCCTTGAGTAATTCAGCAAATAGCAGAGGCATGGGACTGTGGGCTGAGACCTGAGGTTCGCCTGATCCTTAGGGTATCATAACTGGGCGTGTCACCCCTTCCTGACCTAGGTCCTGCTTCAGCTAGAGGGAGGCCTCTTCCCCATTGTGTATATGGCTGGCTGGCACTGGACTCTGATTTCTCCCCTCACATTCTTAAGCAGGGGTTCCATAAGTGGGTTAGGCCCTGCAAATGATTTGTGTGAGCATTTTCTTGATTTCCAAAAAGATAGTACATAACTAATAACATTTTAGGTGTATAGAAAGAGTTAATTTATAGCATACAGTGGATGCCTTGTGGCATGGAGCCTTAAATCTTGTGGAACTCCATCTGAGAAGGGCTGGAATAGATACTTTGCCTCAACTGAAAATAGACCTTTGGTCTGAACAGAAAAGCCCTTCACACTCTTCTCAGCCAGATCACATCCCTTTCTTCCTTAAAACCTCACCTAATATTTATCACCTCCTGGAAATATTTTCTTTCTTAAACTCATGATTCAAACCCAGACCAACTATGGTGGGGATCACTGGGTGAAAGAGATGAGAGGAAACAGGAAAGGTTTGTAGCCAAACAAAGCTATTCAAATCCTAGTTCTGCTGTTTACCAGCTGGATGACTTGGGACAACCAATGAGCTTCAACTTCTAAAAGAGGTAAAGCACTTAGTTCCTGATGCATTGAAAGCTGTTTCAGTAATCTATTTTTATGCCATAGACCACTTCAAAATTTAGTGGTTTGAAACAACAGCAACCATTTATTTGCTAATGATTTTACAATTTGGGCAGGGCTCTGCAGGGATAACTGTCTCTACTCCACATGGTGATGACTGGACTTGACTAGGGCTGAAGGGTCTAAGGTGGCCACAGGTGTCTAGGGCCATGGTGCTGGCTATCAGCTGGTTGTCTCCATGTGGCCTCTCATAATTCAGTAAGCTAGCCTGAGATTCCTTATATGGTAGCTGACTTACAAGGGCAAAAGCAGAAGATACTAGACTTCTTAAGGCCTAGGCCCAGAACTGGCACAGCATCAGTACCATCCCAGCCTGTAGGGCTTAGGGCTTTGTCTTTAATTAGCTAAATGCATATTTATGTGTCCTACTGTTTGCCTCTTTGTGTTGGATTTGCATCCTCTTATCCCAGCTTATCCTGGAAAGCCCATAGAGGAAGAAAGCAAGTCATCTTCAGCATCTCTTTTTAGCACCTAGTACTGCATAGAGTTGAATTCAGTTGTATTATAGATTGTCTAGAAACACAGTGTTTGAAACCTCTGTGGATGAGAATGTGGATATGGGAAGAGAAAGAGGAGTCTTAGTTTCCTGAGAGTCTGTACAGTCTAGGTAAAGGATTCCAGCTTTCTAAATGTTTCATAGAAAGGCTCAAACTAGCTGGGCATGGTAGCTCATACCGGTAATCCTAGCACTCTGGAACGCTGAAGCAGGAGGATTGCTTGAGCTTAGGAGTTTGAGACCAGCCTGAGCAAGAGTAAGACCTTGTCTTTACTAAAAATAGAAAAATTAGCCCAGGATCGTGGTACACACCAATAGTCCCAGCTACTCAGGAAGCTAAAGCAGGAAAGGATTGCTTGAGCCCAGGAGTTTGAGGCTGTGGTGAGCTATGCTGATACTACTGCCCTCTACCCAGGGCAACAGAGCAAGACTCTGTCTCAAAAAAGGAAGAACAAAAAAAAAAAAAAAAAAAAAGGAAATTGAAAGGCTCAAACAGATGGGCACTCATGGATTGAAGATCCACACATTTATTTAGATTAGTCCAAACCAGACATTGTGCTGCAGCTCCTTATGAACACAGTCTTGCCATAGTCTGGCTTCCTGGAGGCACTGAAAAGAGAGAGTATATTGTGGCCATAATAGCAAACAGCCAGAGCACATCTAGGATGCTGAGAGAGTCCTCTTCATGGCCCCATGTCCTGTGCTATGAATTCACTATTTACCCTGCTTCATTGCTGGGCACTGGGAGGAAAGAGGGGCAGCTAATGCTAACACAACACATTATGTTATGCTGAGGGATGGAGAGAGAACTGTCTCTGCAAGCCAACTGACAGAGAGAGCTCTCCTGAATTCCCTGTACTTTAATGCATACCTTAGGGTTTTCATTTGCTGTATATCAATGATAGGCTTAAGTAAATGGCTTAGGGATTGAATTCATTCTCAATTTTCATCAGCCAGGAGCTGCAAGTCAGAGGGGACATTGGAAACTACTTCTGTTTAATTCTTTCACAAGCTTCTTTTCCACCCTACTCAGCAGTTTGTACACATTTCGAATGTAAATGATTTAAAATCTAAAGGAGCTATCAAATTGTAAATGATGATCTGAGTTGCCCTTTGCCAATAATGGACTGCTTGGGACCACATTCCCAAATGTTAAATTATTATTGACATATAATGATAATGCTGATTATTTTTCTTGGAAGGGAAGGAATCTATAAACTTCAACGTAAAAAACAAAAATATTAATCCGTTTCTTACCATGCTTATGATACCGTAGTAGAAACACTTAACTCTCAGGAGCAGCCTCCTGTGTCCTTATCTACCCAGCTACAATGTGGTGGTGACTCTCATCGATTCCTCCACTCTCAGTTGTTCCCTTGATATCTTTTCATAAAGTACTGACCCAGCTCCCTCCCACAGAACCCCCTAACTATTAGGCATATGCTATTACTCTTCTTCAGAGGATCATTAGGCTTAATTCCCATCAACTTGAGGAGTACAGACATTTAGAGGATGTGACAAAAGTAGACTTCATCAATGGTAAATTCCTTCCACAGGGATGACAGTATTAGCTTTTCAAAAAGTGATTTTAAAAAAAGTGGTCACCAGTGGGTACACGGTTGAAAGATATAGGAATACACATCTGTCCCTGACTTGACAACACTAGCCATAACATGAAATAGTCCACTAAGACTCCCTGTCTCTTTTTCCTTACCTTTCTCAGAGTCCCACGTCCTCCTCTTAGCTATCCTCAAATAGGAGCTGCAAGAATTCAGATATTTTTCAATGTTAATATCTTTGAAATCTTTGGGAAACCTTCTTTCAGTGCATTGGGAAGGGATACTCTATTTCAGGTTTTTGGGAAGTTCATACATAAATGAGAATAGGACATGTAAGGACCCATCCATTCTGATTCATGCAAGAAACATTTAGAGAGTGCCCACTGTGTACATAACTGTGCCACTGGGGAGACAAAGGTGAATTAAACACTGTCCCTGCCCTCACAGTGCTTATACTTAAATAGGGAAACAGATCTATAAATAGATCATTATAAAACAATATGCTAAACACAATGATGGAGATCTGAACAAGGTGACAGGCATGAATAAATGAATAAATACATTAAAGAGGTAGAGAGGATGTGCGATATTACCTTTAAACAAACTGGAGGGGAAAGTAAAATAAAGCCCAATAAACAGCTACAGCTTTCCTAAACTGAGTCAGAAGTTTGTATAGCTTATAGAAAAATGATCTGAGTGAGGACTAGGAGGCTTGGGCTCTTTCCACCATAGTGCCAGCTTTTTGATTAACCAACACTGGAAATCTTGGGTAAACCAGTTACCTCCTTGTGCTTCAAGTTTCTCCTTTGCAAAGTGGAAAAAATGACTCTTCCTATGTTACAGAATTGTGGTGGAGAGGAATGAGACAGTGAGTAGTAAAAATGCTCCTCAAACACATTCTGATGATGACAGTGAGAGGGTCTGGTAGGGGAAGCCCTTCTCTACCTAGGCCTGCATCTCTGTCCAGACTCTGCCACTTTTGGAGGATATGATTGGCCCCCTGATGCACTAGTTCTCCTTCTGCCCCTACCTTTTACGTCCACTCGACAGTCCACAGATGCCTCCCCCAGGGGGTTAACTGCCTTGCAGGTATATATGCCTCCATCAAAGGGACCAGGCTTGCGGATTTCTAGGGAGCAGATGCCCAGGTGAGTGAGGGCTCTGTACTTGGGGTTGCCTTGGATATCCATCTTGTTCTTTAGCCAGATGATCTTGGGCTGGAAGATAAAGATGAGGGGGCAGCAAGGAGATGGAGCCTCAGAACCAGTTGCTCTTTCTGTGCTCAGTCACCGGGGCTCTGCCTATAAGGGCTGGTAGACAGTGGCTTTCTGGAAGGCTCCCTATTCCTTACACTGTGGGAAGGGGTTCCCCTTCCAGTACCTTCAGCGGTTCCCCAAGCTCCTTCTCTTAGTTGAAAAGAGCACCTGCAACCTTGCCTTCTTCACCAAGTGTTGCTAACTAGAAGTAAGGTGATAATTTCTGTTCCACACTGCTCGAGCGCCCCTTCACAGGTCATAAGCACCGTGCATCGGTGCTCTTTTTGACGCGTGCAGTGGGAAAGTTCATATCCTGTTCTCACTGTTGACTTGTGGGTTGATCCTGTCTGCGCTGGTCAGGAAGTAGTTTCTAGAGTGGGCTACTGACATTCTCCTTGAGGCATTATCTTCACGTAGTCTGTTCCAGACTTGTAACCCAAAAGATACTTGGTAAAGGTTGTTAATGGTGTTTTATGCCGTGTGTGGAGTACCATGACTACGTTGTAAATAGAGAGCTTTGCCCAGGGTTGCGACCAAGGCTGAACTGTAGGCAGCTTGCGAGTGCATGGCCCTGATCAGATGAAGTCAGGAGGGGTAAGTAAGGACAAAGCAGTGGGACCCCATCTTTCCTACCAGTGAACAACTTGAAGCTCATGCCTAATTGCCAGCAGGTCAGTAAGTGACATCTTTGTATATGAGGAACAAACACTAAAAGGCAACATCATTCTCATGAGTCAGTCTTGGACTCTAAATACCCTGACTATTCTTAAATCAAGTGCTGTTGAAAAGGCAGAGGGTGGAGATGGTAACAGGAGTTATTAGAATGCTCTGTGCCTTAGCTTAGGTTAGGACAGGACAGGAGCAGGAAACAGCTCAGACAGCCATCCCCCAGGACTTCCCACTTACCCGGGGGGAGGCGCGGACACAGCAGAAGAGCTGGGTGTCATAGCCAGTGACTGTAGTACAATCTGCCAGAGGCTGGGTAAACTTTGGGGCTTCAGAGAAGTCTCGCTGGGCAAATCCCTTGGTCTTGTAAATAGTAGCTGGGGGCACCCAGAGAGGCCATGATGTGGTGTCTGAGATCCCCATCCCTCTTCACCTCTTCATCCTTAAGTCATCCCAGCCCATGGTCCCCATGCCTCCTTACCTGCTTTCTGGATGTGGGCAAGGTCAGCAGTGATGGGGGCTGTTTCACTGAGTCCGCACTGGTTTTCGGCAAAGACGCGAAAGGCATAGGAGTTGCCGACGATGAGGTCAGAGACAATGCAGCTGGTGCGGTGATAACGCTCCAACACCGTGAACCACAGCTGTGGGGCCCAGTAAGATGCCGTTAATGAGACATCTGCTTTGTGAACTCACCCCACATGGAGCTGCCAGAGGTCTATTTCAGAAAGCCCTATTCCTCCCCCCAACCTCCTTCCCAGCAGGGCCTCACCCCAGATTTTGTGTCAGCCTTCTGCACTGTGTATCCCAGGAGTGCTGTATTGCCTGTATCTTGGGGAGGTGTCCATTCCAGGGTAGCATTGAAGCCCCAAACGTCCACCAGCTTAATGCTCTGAGGAGGGCCTGGCCTCTCTGGAAGGGCAAAGCCATGGCAGTGGGCACAGTACAACTGCATTGAAGTCACTTCAAGAGCACCCCTGGACCCTTTTTCTGTTCAGCCACCCCTCCGATGGCCACCCTGGGTCCCCAACTCAGTGTGGGCCTCACCCCAGTTCCCCAGCTCTCTGAGATGGCTCCTCTTCAGCCTGGAGAGGGAGCTCCTGAGGACCACCCATCTCCCACTGCCCCCTCATACCGATCACCAGGATGTCAACCGTAGCAGTGGCCTCCAGCCCGCCCAGCTGCACACGGAGTTGGTAGCGACCTGAGTCAGCACGCTGGGCTTCCCGGATGAAGAGGATGGAGTCTTGCTCCCCATTTCGCACGCTCACACGACTGGTGTCCAAGGCACAGCCATTGTGTGTCCAGGTGGCTTGAGGTTTGGGCTTGCCCTGAGGAATGGGGATAAGGCTTGAGCAGCCCCAAGAGGCTTCTCAACCCTCCCTGCTGCGGGAGGGGTCAGATCCACCCCAGGGCCACAGGGCCACTTGACTTGCAGCAGCATATTCCTTTCAGTTAGAAGTTGGTGGCTCTCCCAGGGGACTTTTTCCTTTCAGCCACAGCCTAAGGATCTGGGAAAGGGGGACAGCTATGAGTCTCCCACCTGTGGAGAGTTTAGGTTGTGGATAACCAGGGCAGCTAAGACCAACTGAATAACTGCCCAAACTCCCAGCAGCCCTTCAAACAGAGAGCTCCCAGAACTCCTAGACCTCTGCAGACTAAAGGGCATGGCTTAGCCTCACCTCATCTCATGTGGCACACCCAACCCTACCCAAACCCATCCTTGGGAGTGCGGAGTGGATGCCTCTTGGCCTCAGACTTCTGGTGATGTGGCCCTTTCCATTCAAGGACAGGAAGACTACCCCACTGCTAGCAGGACTCTTGGTATCTATTTCCAAATAAAAAGCCTGGCCTGGTCCCAAACATGGACCCAGCATGGGGCTGGCATTATCACCTGGAACGGGATTAGTAGGTTCACTGTGTCCCCAACCTTCCGGATGTAGGTCTGCCTCAAGGCCCGAGGTAGCCAGATCTTGGGGTGCTCTGAGTGATGGAAAGAGAGAGAACAGGCGATGGATACTCAGAGGAAGTGAATATCACATCCAGCTGCACACTACGGATGGGTGGCCCAGGCATTGTTCACCAAATCAAGCCCTTGCCTTAGAGAATGGGAAGATTGCTCCAATCATCTTACTGGGGTTTAGGGATGAATGCTTGGCTGAATGATCCTCTGGAGAGTGTTAGTCTGGGCAGAAGAGCACTGAAGTACCAGCCTGGCACTTTAGTTTGTAACTCTCAAGGACTGACTTTTCATCAGCTGAGATTTTGTTTGTGCACAGACCAGTCCAGTCTGTGTGGCTTGTCTTTCCACCCCTTTTCTACATTTGTCCTTAATATTAATAACATTCCTTTTATCAAGGCCACTTTCAATGTTGATCCTGACCTCCCAGTTTGGAGGAGACTCGGGAGAATGCTTTCCATTCTGCAGGCAGAGTCAACACCCAGCCTCCCCCAGCCCGCCCTCCAAGGCGGCACTGACATCAGCACAGAGGGAGCAGCCGTCTGAGTCCCTTCCTCTGTGTGGCCGCCCCCTCCGGCGCCTGCGTGGTGTTCTTCCAGTTTGTGGAGGATCACTTTGTACAGACAGAATCTGGGAAAGCAAGATTAGGTCTACCACTCACTTCCCCTTGATCTCCCAGGCCTGTCCCTGTGAAAAGTGGAGATTAGATAACATTTATTGGCTTCAGGATGAAGAGAGGAGATGCTGGGGAAAGTGCTGAGTGTGGGTTTGGAGAGTGACCAGGTGTAATTTCTCTCCTCAGGATGCCGCAGGCTGTCTTGGCTGCCAAAGTGCAAATGTCCCACCTGGGTTCCCATGGGGGCCTGGTCGAGACTGACACCATTTTCTGGTCTTCTCAGGGCTGCTGTCTTCTTTCTCAGGCAGAGACAGTCCCTGTCTGCTGTTGTCTTAAGTAGAATGTGACAGCACCTCAGTTCCCACCAACAGCCCAGGCCTGGCAGTTGGAGGGACTTAAGCCCTGGTGCATTCCTGTGGCAAACAGCATGCGGGCTTGATAATGGATTCCAAACTTTCTGATAACAAACATTCCCCTGTAAATACCTTCTTGAGCCTTCACTCCAACATATGTTTACTTATATATTGAACTGTTTATGTACATTATAGAACACAAAAATTTCAGTAATGAAGTTTAAAATAAAATAGCTGGGTGCGCCTGCAGTCCCTGATTCTCAGGAGGCTGAGGCAGGAGGATAGCTGGAGCCCAGGGGTCCCAGACTGCAGTGTACAATGATAGTACCTGTGAATAGCCACTGCACCCCAGCCTGGATGACATACAGAGATCTTGTCTAAAAAAATAAACAGAGGTTCTACTATATTCTTCCCACACCTCAATTTGTAGAGCGTTGTCTAGAGAACTTTTCTCCTGTAGTCCCCTCACTATGATCTCAAGATCACTTGGCCTTTGTGAGTATAAATACAAAGACATGTCGCACACTGTCCATTTTATTTCTCTACTTTCCTTTTTTGCTGTGTGGCTTGTGTGTTCACCTGGGCTGTGCCTGCTTAGACTACACTGCAGGAATATGGGAGGAGGGGCCTTGAGTGATCTGTGTGCCGTCCTCCCTGCCCTCCTCAGGGCTTGAGCGCCTCAGTAATAACACCACAGCAATGGCAGCGGAGTGACCCTGCCCGGTTTGGGAGGGGGTAGGGCGCAAAGAACAGAAGAAGTGTTTGTGTGATGTGTTCCTCTCCCGTGGCCATCTTGGCAAACAACCAAGGAGTTGAAAACAGGCGGATATGACTTAAGGGTTTTTTTTTTAAAAAGAGGGCTGTAATTGGAAAGGAGGCTCCAAACTTCATCTTGTCAGGCTTGGTTCCTACTGTTGGATGGGGAAATAACCCTTCACATTTGCTGGGGAGAGGGCTGGAGCGAAGGCGGCTCTGCTGTCCTTTGTGCAGCCTGCAGAATAGCGGCATTGTGAAGGACCTGGGTAAGCACCCAGAACAAGGAGAAGACTAGGGGAAAAGGGCTCAGAGAGAAGCCAATTTGCTGGAGATCTCCCAGCTAGCTGTGAAGTTGTGCTTGGCACCCATAACGCCTGCCTCCATATCGAGGGCTGTGTCTGAAGGACCTGTTCTCTAAGCATGGCCTGCATGTCCACTTACCTGCCTGCCACTGTCTACCTAGGACTGGGCATCATAGTCAGGGCTCTGACAGTGACCTTGCCCCAGAGGGAGGAGGCAAAGAAGGGAAGGCAGAGGGACACACGTACTCACAGACTGAAGCGGGTGTGGTGAGGAAAGGTCAGCCTTCACACTGGGAAGATGTGCCAAGTGAGGCCTCCTCTGCTTAGACCTCAGGCAGGGAATGGGCTCTGATGGGTAGACAGACGTGTGCTGGTGTTCATATTTATTTACCTAGCATTTCTTTTGTTTCTTATAAAAATACCATGGAAAGTGTTAGCATTTTTACACCTGAACTAAAGAGAAAAATCAAAGAACTAGGTCTATGTGGGACATAAACTAAGGTGGGGGAATTAAGGGAGGAGGAGACATAGAGGGGACGCCAGCTAGGACAGAGACACAGAGGAGGAAGGCTGTTGGCCAGGAGTTCTCGCCTCCCTGGAGGGCTCCCTTGCCAGTTCTTTGCTTATCAGTGGATTCCTGACAAGATGGTGAAACTTAAGTCACTAGGATGGGCGACTCTCAGAATGAGTAGATGAGGGCTCTACTCTCAGCAACTTCCAGGCTCCCCGTGGGAGGGCAGATTGGGCAAGAGGCTAACAGAGCGCCTAGGTGGCAGAACAGGTTTGACAACTCCAGATGCCTGGTCAGCAGCAAGTTCTCCAAACACCTCCCAATGCAACCCTGACGCAATCTGACTCTTTGCTAAGAATGTTAATATGCAGGCTTGTTGGAGGCATCGCTTTTCACACATCCGCAGTCAAGTAAGGCGCAAATTGTATCGACCTTGGGGAGGCATGGCTTCCCCTGTTGCCCAAGGTCTTTCTGCTAACTCAGATGCCAGGAAGGATGTGAGTGAGCCAAAGCCTACAGCCCTATGCAGAGCCTGGGTTTTCTGAGATCAGTCTGTGACTGGCTCAGTTTGGTTTTCTCCCTTCATAGCATCTTTGGAAAAAAGCATTTTGAAAAGTCTGTTGAAAGCCACTGAGTTCTGAGCTGTGTTGGTCTCAGCACTGTATTTCTCTCTCTTTTCTTTCTCAAAAAATTGTTAGAGGAGACTACTTCAAGTCCAAAGATCTTGACTCCTGCTGATTAGAAAATTCCTCCTAATATCTATCCTGACTTTATTCTGCTGAAGTTTATGCCCATTTTCTTATTCTATTCTAATGGGAAATAATTGTTCACATCCTCTCATATTTTCCTTTCACAGCATTAGAGACTGTCTTCCAGCAGTTCCCTAAGGGTTGTATAGTTCAGGCTGTTATTAGCTATGGCCTGCAGAGTGAAGAAACAAGATCAAACTCATGATCTTGGAGAGATAGAGAGGGGTGTGTGTGTGTGTGTGTGTGTGTGTGTGTGTCAGTGTGTTTATGTGCATTTGAGTGTGTGTGTGAATGTATGTGTGTGCATGCGTGTGTGTGTGTGTGTGTGTGTGTGTGTGTGAGGGAGTATGCCTATGTGCACCTGTGCTTCTGTGAGTGAGGGGTTACCAAAGGGGAGCAAATGCACAAGGCCAGCTATGATTTTGAAACTAACTAGAGATTTCCAGGTATCCAAGAAGTACGAGCATTTCTCAGAGAAACATTAGCAGATGCCTAGGACATGGCCCTGGCCTTCTCAGAAACCTGTCTGGAGAAGCGTGTGGGGATCTCAGAAATATCTTCCAAAGGACAAGAGTGTCACTTCCTAGAAGACCATGAAACTAAGGCCAGAAAAAATAAAAGAAACAGGCAATACTTCTCTGAGGAGAACACTCCATCACTCCCTCCCCATATTACAGTTTCTCTCCATGCTGGTTGGCTTTAGCTAGGGCTGTCACTCTCTCCAACACTGCTCCAGTCATAATTCCTGGTGATCCTTCCAAGCGTCCTGGCCTGCCACTCCTCCAATGACTGTCATCCTGGTTTCAGCCACTGGTTCCTGTGGTCATTCTCTAGACAAAAACTGCAACCCCTCTATGATCTGAATTGCAAGCATCCCACTCTCTCATCACTTCTACGACAGAGAAGGCCACTTGTTCACCAAAATGTAAGTTATCCCTTCCATAGTGTAGTTCTGAGAAGTGGCTGCCCAGGCAGGGACATTTCCCAGACCTCCTTGCTGTGTCACCATGAGACTAGTGCTTGACAATGAGATGTGTGTGGAAATGGTGAGAATTGGGGCCAAGGCTTTTAAGAAGTACATTTTCTACTTCCCCTTTTGCTAGCTGTATGCAGATGATCACGGGGCCCTAAGGAATGGCAGAGCTCTACAGTGGAAAGAGGCCTGGCTCCCTGAATTACTACATGGAGGAGAACTATCTGCTGAATAGGAACACTTGCTTTCCATTCTTTGTTAGTAAGAAATAAGACATCTTTTGTTCCTGAGGCCCATTTGTTTCAACTGGTGTACCCTAACATAATCTCTATCCCTTTATCTCACTTCCTCTAATGCTCCAACATCAGCAATTCTTCACCACCACCGAGATCTGCGATCCACTATCCTACTCCATCCCCTACTACCTAGCACCCCTTGCATGTTAGCACTTTCTTCCCCACCCAACTTAGACACCATGGTCATTATTGTACTCACTCTCTTGCACACTTACTCAAATCTGCTAATCCTCTTTCACTTCATTGCACCCTCCTGGCAATACCTAACCCTGGTCAAATAAACTTTCCACCCACTCAGTACCTGCATCCATACAGAATAACATGACTGAGGAAAAAATACAAAATTATGCTGACTTTAACTGGAGGGCCATTAACAGTGAAACAGCCTCTAAGTGGACCCTGGAAATTCTACTATCTTCCCTAGTCCACTCAATTTCCTATTCTCCTGGGTGACTACTGCATACTTTCCTCTTCTAAAATCCCCATCCCTTCTCCCTCATCCTCATTCTCAGTTGATGATTTTGCTAATGTCTCAAGCCCACCTATAGTCTATTCTTAATGCAGCAGCTAGAAAAAAATTTAAAACCTGCACTTGATCATGTCAGTCCTTACCCCAAACCCTTCACTGGCTGCCCATCTGTCTCAGAGTCAAACCACAGTCTTCCCAAAGCCCTGTTAACTCTCTGATCAAATTCCCCCCACTGCCTCCCTCCCTGTGCCACAGCCACAGTGGCCCCAACCCATATGGCATACTCCTGCTTCAGGGCATTTGCACTTGTTCTCTCCTTGCATAGAAAACATTACCCCCAAATATCTGCACGTTGTTCTCTCACTTCGAGTTGATGCTCAAATTTTGCCTTGTTAGTGAGACCTTCTCTGAATATCCTACTGGAAACAGGCATGCTTCCTATCCCAGCACTTTCTATCTCCTTCCCTGCATTATTTCTGGCATAGCATTTATCACCTTCTGACATATTATATTCATGTATTTTACTTATTTATTGTCTACCTCCCTCCACTACAATGTGGCCTCCATGAGGGCAGTTATTTTTGCTTATTTTGTTCATTTCTATAACTCTGGCACCTGGAACAATGCCTGCCTATGATAGGCACAACATAAATATTTGTGGGAGGAAGGAGGGGGAAAGGAAGGTTTGGCTTCCCATGTGCTGGAGGACACAGAACAGTTCAGATTGAAAGAAGATGCATGGTCAGTTGGAGCAATTATGCTGAAATCAGCAGATGAGCCCTCGCTCCTCTGTCTCAGGGTCTCACCTTCTCCATGACAGGATGCAGCCTGTTCCCCAGCCTCTCACAGTTTGGGAAGCTCTCCTCTGGCCCCTGTGAAGCTTTGTTTCTAGGACACAGTGCCTCAGTGCAGTGCTGAGGATAGACATGAATTGTTTACCAATGCTGGCCACCTAAGCCTACTTATTTAGCCATGTAGCAGGCTTCCTTAACTAAAAGCTCATTGTTGGCCAGTTGCAGTTTATTTTGATCTTGCAAATTAATTTCCCTTTCTGATGCTTGCTCTAGCTTGCATGCTCTCACATTTTCACTGTAGTGCCCCCTCAGTCCCAGAGCTCCCTATAAGGAAGAGGAGGAATTAGGAGGAAGAAAGTCTTTGGAGCTCTCAGAGGACTTAGGGATCATCTATCTAGTCCAGGCCCACAGAACCCCAAAGGATCTTTGGATGGGTTTCAGGGCCTCTGTGGACTTCCTGAATTTTTTATGTGTATTTTTCCTGGGGTGAGAGTCCACAGCTCATCAGATTTTCCTAGGGGTCCATATCCATCAGAAGGGGAAGACACTGATTTAGTTTAACTCCTTAATTTATAGACGAGAAAATGGAGGCCCAGAGAAGTGGACTGACTTGCCTCGGGTCATAGGCCAGAACTAGGATTTGAACTCATGCCTTCTTTTTCCAAGCAGCTAACAGATGCACACATACTTTGCAAAGTGCCAAATGGTGTCCTTATCGCTAGTGATTTCTGGGATACCACTGAGTGGAACCACTGGGTGCTGGTTGCCCTGAGGCCAGCAATGTATAGAGTTGCCGCACACAAGGACAGGGTTTTCAGGCTTCACTTGTGGGACAGTGGCCAGGGGCCATCAGGAGCGGGCTGCAGCTGAGGGTAGAAGTGTGAGTGAGATAAATGCCCTTCCCCAGGGCTTTGTGAAGACCTGTAGTCGGGAGTCAACATTCCTGGCTTTCATTCTCCCTCTCCCTACAACTTTTCAGGGAAGAAACTAGTTTTCTGCCTCAATCATCCCAGCTTAAAATGTCACGATAACCTCTGCTTCCCCTACTTCTTATTCAATGGGAACAAACTTGGCCAACTCTCTGCCCTTGATATTCAGTTTCCAAAAACCCAACCTCTTCCATTAGGATAGTAAGAAGCAGAGAGCTTCCCCCACACAACCCTTTTTAGAGACAGAACCCTTAGTCTTTACCCCAGACTTGGTATTATTTATTCACATCTTGGTTTGGCCTTTTCCAAGGCACTTTGGATCGTCCTAGCAATCCCTTCAACTACCCTACAAGGTAGATGTTATTAATCATCATTTTATAGAACAAAAATAGAAACAGAGTAGTTCATTGACTTATCCAAGGTCACAGAGCTGATAGAGGTGGCATTAGGGATTAAGCCTAGATCTTTGCCTCCAAGTGTATGTCTTTTCTCCTCCTACCTCTCCCCACCCCGGGAGCCCACAATTTTCTCAGTGCACATCAAGGTGTCAAGAGCCGACACTTCATGCAGGTAACTGTCTTAAACGTTTAATACAGTCTTGTGGTTGCCTCTGCTTATTAGCACGATTATCACACAGAAGGGAAGAGCCTGGCTTCCACCTTCCCCCTCCAGTTGGCTGAGCCGGGGCAGCAGGAAACGTACCTGTGCTTGGCTTCTAGGGACCCCCGAGTGTGCATCACAGAGCTGTTAGCCCAAGCCTCAGCCGGCAGTTGGGAGTGGGCAGCAGGAAAACCTGGGGCTGGAAAGGCTACCAGTCGCTTCCTGGCTTGAGGATGCCTGTTCGCTGAAAGGCTCCCAGGGATCCCCATGGAGGGGAAATCAAATGCTTCTCCTAGAAAGCCTCCACTTCCGTGGAGCTCAGACTCTGAGGAGTCAGGATTTCCCATGGGAGCTAGTGGAGTGCTGGGGTAGGTCGTGATCCCGAGGCACTGCCAAGCGAGCGGCTGAGTGTCACTGTGCAGCTCCACACGCAGCCTCCCCATTGCTGTTGCTTTTGATTCCCCCCTTCTCCTACTGCAGACGGCCACCATCTCACCCCTCATCCCTTCCTGACTGGCTAGTAGTGTATCGGGTCCTCCTGGTCCCTGTGACAGACTTTTTTTAGAAGGTAAAAATATAAACAGATCATTTTCAGTCTCTATAAAGTGTCACAAACGCCATTCATGGACTTTTCAGCTAAAAATCAAGGACCCAGCAGAGACATTTGGGTAGCAAGTAAGAATCCACCAAGGACGGGGATGGGAGCTCTAGTGAGTGATCCTTCATCCTAAGTACCAAGCACACAAAGTCATTTAGCCCTGCAAAAACTAGAGGTACACGCAGGGTGGTAAGGATGTTCTCCTAACTCCCACCACCCGGCCTCCCCACACCACCCCCACCTGCCATAGGTCACCTTCTATGGGGGGCAGGAGCTGGGGAGTGGGGCAGCCAGCCCCCTGTCCAGGTGGAGTCTGGGGTCGTTCAGCATCAGCTGGGATGGCTTCTTTCACCTTCAGCTTGGATCCTGAGGCCACCTCTGGAGCTGTGGCTGCCTCCATGCTGGGCCTACCCAGAGGCTGGGCTCCAGCTGAAGATTTTCACTGCTGGTGGTGAGGGAGGGGCTGAGCACCTGCTCTCCAGGCTGGCCTCCCAGGGTCCCAGCCACAGAGTTATGTAACTGGGCTGGCCTTTCCCCACTCAGTTACTCCCAACACAAGGGCTGAAGTAGGGGCTAGAGGAAGAGAGGGGGATGAGAGTGCAGCCCAGAATAGCCACAGGAGGAGGGCTGAGGTGGCTCTGTTATCTGGGGAGAGAGATGACACCCCTCATGGCACTAGGGAGGGAGGGGAAAGTTTGAGCACAGACCATCCGAAAGGGACCTCTGGCTTCTGTCAGGATTGGGTGACATCTCAGCTTCTGACCTCCAGCTCACTCAACAGGGTGTTTGGGTCCCAAGCATATTTGATTCACAGGCACACCTTTAACTGCTTTCTCCCTCCCCTCCCACATTCAGTGGGTTGTAAAGTCTTATCAGCTCAACCTTTACAGGGCCCAGCCCCCTCCCCCCTGGGCGTGGAGTCCAGTGCAGTGGTGGGAGAGTTTGCTCTCTGCAGTCAGCCTGCCAGCCTCCACTTTGGCTCTGGCACCAGCTAGCTGTGTGACTTGCAGCACATCAGTCTCTCTTAAGTCTGTTTCCTCATCTGTAAAATGGAGATAATAATAACCATAGGGTCATTGTGAGGATTAAAAATGGTAATCTCTGTAAAGTGCTTAGCAGTCTGTAGCCGACTAAGTGCTTGATAAATGAAAGCTATTTTTAGGTCAGGCCAGCATTTCCCCCCTTTGAAAGCTGTCAATGGCTCCCTTGCCATGAGATAAAGTACAAATAAAGGGAGAGGCAGCAGTGGTGCAGGCAGGACAGCTCAGAGGGCTGGAGCGGGGCCTCTGGCCGTCCACTCATTCATCAGCTGGTGACTCTGGGCAAATCACTCACTCTGAGCCTCAGGTCCCCTTTCTATGCAACAAGGGATGATGGTGCCATGACTGTGTTGAGGATACAATGATAAAAATATAGAAAAGTGGCCAGCCCATCATAGGTGCTAGTCACACACTAAAGGTCCTATATGATTTCCATGCTTACCAAACTGTTGCCTACACTTGTTGAACACTCATCCAAATTGTCTGGTTTCCTATTGTACTGCACTTTCTTACCTCCAGAAGCCAAAATCCTCTCTTTACTTTAAAAAAATATACTATAGATGTTTTAGGGTCACAGCAAAGTTGAGTGTAAAGTACAGAGTTCCCATATAGCCCCTCCTTTGCCTTTTTTTTTCATGGAAAAAAAAATGAGTATGGTTGAATGGGCTCCTTACACATTTTTGTCCTCAATTTGGGGGCAGTTGATAAGATCCCAGGAGCCCATGTTATTATTTTAGGGTGAATGAGTTCCAGCCTCTTTGCAACTAGTATAGGGGCTAAGGTCCAGGACAACCTGTAGATATACAGGAACCTATTTATCAGGGGCTCAGGAACCTATTTATCAGGGGCTAGGACAACCAAAAAATGTGACTGTGGAGGTTGGCTTCTGGGGCTGGTTTGGTTAGTAAAAGGCTAGACTTGTGCCAGAACTAGTTTGAAGTTCTTTCTGAACTATTTGTCTTGTCTGGCCCAGCCAAGGCTCCCATAAATACAGACAGTCTCCAAACACACCCCCTTTTTACACCGCACAACCCATATTTTGGTGAGGAATGGCTCAGGCTTTCAGTCTTAGCTGTTTGTTCAAATGAAGGTGTAAAGAATTAAATTTAAAACGCAGATCCTAGGGTCTGCCCATCAGAAAGTGTAATTCAGTAGATGTGGGGCGGGATCCAGGAATCTGCATTTTAAAAAGCAACCTAGTGATTCTGGTGCAGGAAGTCTTAGAATACTGTTAGACAGAATTTCTTAAAATAAAACAACTACACCTTAGATAATCTCCTGAGGTAGAAACTCTCGCATCAGATGGTGGCCCCACGAATAAGGACTTTGCTCTGTCGTCTTCAGACCAAGACACCAGAGTATTAAATGGAAACATCACGCCAGGCTGGCAGGGTGGGATAGCTAACAGCTCAAGGCAGGTGGGCAGGAACCTCCCCTGAAGGAAACATTTTGGAAGAGAAGAAAGCTGCAGCTCTCTGAAAGTTCTTAGATGAAACAGATGAGGAAGAACCATGAGTAAGAGCAGCAAGAGAAATATGAGAGGCAGAGGGAAAGTTATCAAACCCACTACAAGGAACACAGGATTCAGGAGAATAATTATATGCTGCTGTGTCCAGAGAACAAAGCAACTGAAACCTAAGAAGGTGTGTCGGGTGGGTCTGCTAGACTTTATGGGAATAAGAACAAGAAAACTGGTCTTATAAACACCCACAGAAGGTAGATCTGTATGAGCATAAATAACAACAAATTGAAGAACAAGAAAATTAGATAACTTATGGGGAAAACTTCACTTTTTTATAAGTTGTTTTCCCTACAAATTACCTAATACCTTCATGCTATAAATGCACCATCCTGGTTCTTTAATCGGCCTATTCTCTGGTTGTTGGAGTTTGATTTTTGAAGCTGGGAAACCGGAAAAGCTTTCACATTAACAAACTGTAGCTTAGTCATCCTAGTACGTCAGGTAACAAAGTCCAGTCTGTTTTATTTCTAACCCAAATATTGCAAATATACAGAAAATTACCAGTACAAAGTTAAACACATCCAGATTTATTTACACAATGCTAAAGAAATTTGAGTTTTATTTCCATTTTGTGGAATTTTATTAGGGGGTCTGGCTTTGTTGTATAACTGACATGGGTCATTGAAACTTGATTATCCCACCTCACATGCAATTTTCTGTCCCAAAGGAACAGAAAACTTGAGTTTTTAGAGCACATGCAGTAAAGATCTTAGTACTGCTTTACACTCTTATAGGAAGGCAGCTGTCCCACAGCTTGGGGAGGGACCACATGCTCAGAAAGGGAAGAAGAGACAAGAGAGGGTTGAACAACAGGCACATGGGGACCCTGAGCATTTCTGTGCACGAGGATAAGGAGAGTACGACCAAAACCCTCTTCCCTGGAGGTCCAAACACAGGAGGTGGGAAGAGTCATCAGGGAACATGAGGTCACCTGACCACAACTGAGGGCATGCGGAGGATGAGAACCGTGTTAAAGATTTGGGGCATATCAATAAATCATTAACATGTACACTATACAGTTTATACATGTATATATGTACACACACATATATATAAAGGTACAGATTAGTTTATGTTATTCCTTATGAACAAGTACATTTAAGAATGTACTGGTGTGAAAAAATGCATACAGCAAGTTGTTGAAGACAATTTCAAATTAATGTTCGGACTCTTACTGTTATAATGCAATGTAACCAAGAAATCAAAATGCTCCTTCTATTTCAATTATCCTTCATGAGGGCAAAGCCTGGGCTCTGCTAGGTCAGGATGGTGCTCCCAGAGCTGCCTGAGCTGGACAAACTGGTGGCAGATGAAACAGAAAATCTGGCACCTGCTAACTCTGGCTTTCCCTGTCACTCCATCACATGGCAAATCTTAAACTTTGGTTTGTTCAAAGGATATTTAAGTGCATGTTCATTTTTCCTGCTTTAGAGAAGGTGGCAGCAAAGTTAAAGATCCAAATCCCTTCCTATTTTAACAATTGCAAGTGTCCTGGCTTAATACAGGGGTGAGGGGTCTACATTGACTATGAGCAGGATGAGCTATAGGCCATTACATACAGGAGCAGGGCTCTTCAGAGCTATCCTAAAAGGAAAGAGAATCTTCTCACCTGGATGGTTTGCCTGGAAAGTAAATAAATGACTAAACCTAGGTCAGCCCTGTTACCCTGAGGTAGGTGTGAATGTCCCTGGCTCCTCTCTGTATCCTGGTATCATGACAAAGGCCACAGGAGAACCAGCTGAACCAGCTATGGTTTACAGCTGGAGATGGAGGTGGCTAGCACATTGCCATCTGTCAGGGATGAAAGGCCAGCCTGGGCTTGTAGAGGGAGACACACTGAAAAACCTACTCAGAGGCAGAGGCTGAAGTCTAAGTTTTGGTTATAGATAATCTATGGTTTCCTGAGCCCGCCCTAGAACTACCACAGTTCTCCAAAAGCTATTCTTCTAAATAGTGTTCATTTTCAATTAATAGCCTAGGTGTATCCATTACTGGTCTATGGACTCACTAAATACCCAAAGCCCCCTTCGGTCCAGAGCAGAAAGGAAGAGTGAGTTCTCTACCTGGATTTAAGAACTCAGACCACTTTGGAGTATCTGATATGTCCAACTTATCTTATAATGCCAAATTCCATTGCTGAAACCTCCAGAAATAATGTCTCTGCTACCATCAAGCCTGGGAGTTTACACAATGATATGCTATGTTTTACCTTCGAAGATATGCTCCTAACATGAGTAGAATAAATTAGAAATCTTTTCTTTCTTTTTTTTTTTAAGAAGCTATAGTGGATTTGAGCTGTCTTGCTCTCTGGCTGAGGGCATATATATATATGTGAGTGAGCAGGCTAATAAAGAAAGCTAACTAGCCAATAAAGGAAATGAGCCAGGCTTGCTAGCCATCCTCAAACCAAATGAACTAGCCAGCCAGGGGTGAAAACCAGGAGGGTGGAGCAGGAGACCCATTAGTGGAGATTCCACTCCTGCACTCTTGAACACAACTGGGGGAGGAGCCGTTTCTAAAAACATATTCAAAATTACTATTACTTGCATTTTCAGCCACGAAAAACAGGAGAATAGAATTTTCTGTTAACCAAGATGGCAAAAAGATGCTAAATACTGCTCTGAGAGGAATGCCACTGCTCCCTGTCCTAAAGAACAGCAAGTCATCTATAAGAAAGAAGCCCTGCTCTAAGTAGTCAGCACTTGCATAAAGATTTTCAAGATTCTGAAGACAACCAACCAGCACTGCTCATAACATACACAAGGATCCTGGACAATTTACTCAATTTTGGTTCCTCAGCCCCATCATAAGAAAGTTGTGAGGTTCAAATGATATAATAATGCTACTGAAAGTGCTCTGAAAATTGTCAAGTTCAACAGAAATCCCAAGTACTATTATAAGCAAAGAACCCTAATCTTATGTGGTTAGAGCAGAATATTAACTTTCCTGTATCTTGAAACTAAGAGTATTACCATATATTGGCACATCTACCCACAGTGTGTATATGCTGAGAGAAAAGGTGTATGGTGTAAATAGGTCTTTTCTGGACACCAAATTCACTTTGGGCAGGAAGTGAGGGTGGGACAAAGGCTGACACTTTCATCATTTGTGAGCTGGCATATTTTTGGAATTATTTTTAATTTTAAAACTATGTAAAATGAATGAGCTAAAAGACTAGTGTACTTTAGTGCTAACAAATATTAATTTTCTTCACAAAAACTGCCCTAACTTTATTTTCTAACTGAAGCTCCCTGACTCATTTAATCTTACTGCAGTTTCAAAATCTCTAAAAATCTCCATCCGCCCCCCTCCTCCACTTTCCATGTTGCTGTTAATCCATTCTGGGGAGGAAAGAATTTAGCCATCTGCTCACATTCTGACAAAAGTTAATTTGGCACATTTACTTTTTACTGACTTTCTCACCACAAAATGAACTAGCAGCAAAATGGCATCTACCAAAGAATGTCCCAATCATAATCATTGGGAGAAACTATGACCAGCACAGTAAGTACATTAAGACTAAAAATTTACCAAACTATATTTTTGTGTAACAAATATTCAAGCTGTATTAAAACTAATTATTGCTGGCCAGGTGAGGTGGCTCACACCTGTAATCCTAGCATTTTGGATGGCCAAGGTGGGAGGATTGCTTGAGCCCAGAAATTGAGACCACCCTGGGTAACAGTGAGACCCATCTCTACCAAAAAAACACAACAACAACCAAAAAAACCTAGCCGGGAGTGGTGGCACATGCCTATAGTCCCAGCTACTCAGGAGGCTGTGGCAGGAGGATCTCTTGAGCCCAGGAGTCTGAGGTTGCAATGAGCTATGATCATGCCACTACAGTCTAGCCCTGGCACCAGAGAAAGACCCTGTTTCAAAATGAAAACAAAAACAAAACTAATTATTGCAGCTTTCCATTACTATATGGTGACCCTAAAACCCACCCAATTACATTCTATAATTTATTTAATTTGGAAAAATATAAATGGGAAACTTCCTTAATTCAAAATATGAACTTAATGTATCAGGCAGAGCATCATCTAGACTGGAAGCGTGTTTTCAATTGGTTCAGCGAAAATTTTCACGCCAACAAATTGCTTGGCAAAGCTGGGAAACAGGGGTGAGGACAGCCTGGTAATAAAATTATGATTTTTTAAGAAAAAGTCTATAAATCTGAAAACATCTCTAATCCTGGCTCCATGTATAACAGCAACCTACGAGGAAGCAGATCAGCAGCCACTGTAAGGATTCAACAGGAACCACAGGTGAAAGGGGGATGGAAGACTGCGAGGCTCCAGGGCCACACCGTACTCTCAACAATCAACTCTGGGGAAGGGCACACTTCCAGCCCAGCCTGTACCCTGTCCTTGAGCAAGTCCACTGGCACACACACAAAGCACAGCTTGAAAGATCACAGAAGCAGCAAGGATTTCTCCTTTAATAGGTGCTAAATCTAGTCAATTCTCTGCTGCTCCCTTCTTCCTGCCCCAAGTTAAAAATATTGCCCTGTAAGTTTTCCTGATTTAGTGTGTTGGAAGCACATGGTTAAGTTAGTTGCCAAAGGGCAATTAACAAGGGTATTGACTAATTAAATAGGGTAAAAGAAAAATCACTGTGGTCTACGGTCCCTAAAAAAAAAAAAAAAAAGAGGATGCAGGATCTGTGTGAGGAGCTGATATGCAGCGTTCTTGGAGTAGGGCTGTCCCCAGATGGAGAAAAGCTGGTTAGGCTGTGCCAGCCACTGCAGCTTCTGTTTTGTTTCTGCAGCTGCTTCATGTTGCCAGCAGAGCCCAGGGACAGCACCAAGTACATTGTGAGAGCTGATGCTGGAGTTGGCAGGTGCCCTAAGGCAGGTGCCATGCAGAACAAGGGTGGGGTTAATGAACCAGTCCCTTTGAATTCCATTTCATTTCCCTTAAAAAACAAAAACAAAACTCCCCAAACCCACACTTTGCAAAAAGACAGAACTTGAAATAAAAAGTTAAAGAATTTAAATTTTCCCCTTCTTCGTGGAGCCAATTGTAAAAAGTGCTCAGGGTTCCCCACCCCCACCCTGCATTCTTTAGTGTAGGTCCTTTTGGCTTTGATGGAAGCAGCAGAAACAGAGCTGGGTCCCTCGCAATGGGAAATTTATTTCCCCAAGTCGGAGCCACAGAGAGTGTAAGAGGTACTGTGGTTCTACCATCCATGCCGGGTCCCAGCTCTTTTGAAGAGCTATTCCAGAAGGTCCTGAAAAGAAAGACATGCACCACATTATTGATGGGCTACAAAATTCCTATTTTGAAAGCAATTACCTAGTTTCTGGACTTGCCAAATCTTATAGTCATTGTTGCCTTTGCCTCAATTATGTCTTGATGATAAATAAGAGAACACAGACCTTTTTTGGTATTTTGGACTACCCCTCACAAAGAAACAGTCTCACCTCATCTGAGTCATCATGATAACCACTTTTATTAGAGTGGGAGGCTGTGTCTAAAGCATCCACACCATCCACGCCATTGGCCTCTGCATGTTGCTGCAGCACAGAATATCGATGCACCAGGAACCTGTGAACAGAGACTGCTTTAACCTTCATGTGGTGAGCAGGGGTATGTTTCTTATAGGACTGTGGACTTTCCCAGTTTCATACACTCACACAATGAGTCATAGAGACAGGAAGCACAGCCCATAGTTAGTTGACATATGAAAAATGTAAGACATAAGATCTGGGCCTGATTTTTCAAGAACATCACTTCAACTACCTAGATTTTGCCATCGGCCGATGCAACAATATGCCGTTGGCTGGCTTTCTGGTTTGAATTCAGTACTTTTGATTGAGTCCCATGTTCCTTACCTTCCTCCACAGACATACTTCTTCACAATGAGCACTCCTGCTATGACTGTGACTAGCATCAATCCCACGATGGCCAGGATAATTGGAACAGAATTTGACTTGGAATTCTTGATAAATTAAAACATAAACAAAAGCTTTTAGGCATGCATTCTAGGATGGCATTCAAAGCAGCCACTCATGCCCCTCATTTCTCTGTGAATGATCTATAGTTCCAAGGCACTTAATGATGGTACTTTTCCAACCCCCCAAGATGAACCATCTCAATGTTACCAGGAAAATATCACAGCTGGTAGAGGGTAATCTGAGCTCCCAATGCCTTGAAGCTGCAAACCAAGTGGCTTAATGTCAAAGTTTTTTTTTTTTTTTTTTTGAGACAGAGTCTCGCTTTCTTGCCTAGGCTAGTGTGAGTGCCGTGGCGTCAGCCTAGCTCACAGCAACCTCAAACTCCTGGGCTCAAGCAATCCTACTGCCTCAGCCTCCCGAGTTGCTGGGACTACAGGCACGAGCCACCATGCCCGGCTAATTTTTTTATATATATATATTAGTTGGCCAATTGATTTCTTTCTATTTTTATAGTAGAGACGGGGTCTTGCTCAGGCTGGTTTTGAACTCCTGACCTTGAGCAATCCGCCCGCCTCGGCCTCCCAGAGTGCTAGGATTACAAGCGTGAGCCACCGCGCCCGGCCTTAATGTCAAAGTTATACTAGAAGCCTTGACAACTGCCTAGATCAAGTATGGTAACTGTGACTATTTCACATTACCATTGTTCACAGGCCTTGGAGCTTAAGCGTGGAGCAGGGAGGGACACTGTGATAATGGGCTAAATGATCCACAAGTGGGCCATTGGGAAGAAGCTATGTCAATGCTATATCAGGCAGTCCATTATATGACACCAAGATTTACTTTTTTAGTTAATTGTGGGAATGTTTTTACAAATAAGCCTCATCAGATCATTGCATGTAACCTACCTGCTCCTGGGTGGGAGATAGGGAGTGTGTGTTTTCAATGTATCCAAGAGGAGGCGGAGCTGGATTCTGGGACAAGCTGTGTCCCTGTGGGCGGGAGTCCTGTGCAATCACACACACAAACACTCTGAGGACAGCCACCAGGAGTCCAGGGCAGGGGTGCAGAGGAGGAACTTGTCCCCTTACAAATACACACACCCACACACTCTTCTCCCATTGCCTTCTTAATCCCACCCCTCGTCAGTCTCGAATCCCTCAGAACAGCAGAGTGGAAGACTGCAGATTGTCCGGCGCAACCTCTCATATTACAGATTAGGAAAGAGGGGCCCACAGTTTATCGCACCAAGTCATGCTGCTGGTCCAGTGCTTCTTTATCAAGAGGCTTCCTCTTTACCATATCTCCAAATCTCAGCTAGATAGTTCAGCGCTACAGATGTGTAAGCATAACTTGCTTCTAGATCAAAACCAGTCCATGATTACCATGGTTCAGTCTTTCCTTCATCCACCCTACTCACCATCCAGTGATCTTCTCCTCTTGCACAGAACTCCAGGTAGGCCCTTTACAGACAATCTTCTTGAGTATTTTCCCTAAATGACTTTGAGCCTCAGAAATTCCCACAACTCTATGCTTCTAAGACTTTTATATAACTTTACAGAATACCATTCTCCCATCCCCAACAACAACAAAAGAGTTTTCAGTAGGATGAGCTTATCACTGGGTTATGTGACTCATCCTTTATCCCATCAGTTTCTTGTGTAAAGGGAAGCCTGATAGAAGTAGTTTGGCCCCTCATATCAGTAACAAAATTCTTGATGCTATAACTCTGATTTTTCCTGGCAGAACACAAAATCCCACTTTGACCTAAACACTAGATCTATTTTAACATACCTGCTTTTCTGAACTCAAAAAGTTGCTTGTGCATTTCTTTTTCAAGTCTTTTACTTCTCGAATTGGATTCACCCCACCTTGGCATCTGTCTCCTGGAATTTTCCGGTACCTAAAAGGCAGAGAAGATTTGTTAACAAAATACAATGATGTATTCCTGCATTCTTGCCTATTTCTTGGAAATAAGATTTGAAAAGCTGCCAAAAAGTTTCTCATCCTTACATCATTTTTCAGGCCTGGGGAGATGTCCATGGGGATGTTTTGGGAGTATTTTGTGTAGTTTCAGGACTTGAGCAGACTAAACATCTCTGTCCCTAGCTATCAGGGACATTCCTACCCTTTCTACCTCAGAGACTGGGCCAAAGAACTGTGACCCAGGAAAAGCTCATTAACAAGTGGTACAAAAATGGGAGGGGGGAAATTATTGAGGGAGGTAGGTAATGATGCTCCTCTACAGCAACACTGTCCCATATGATGGCTATTTAAATTAAAATTAATTAAAATGAAAAGTTAAGTTTCTCAGTTGCACTAATGTCTACAGCCACATGTGGCTAGTGGCTACCACATTGGACACAGCAGATTATGGAACATTTCTATCACCACACAAAGTTCTATCAGAAGGTGCTTTTCAAGAGCACTCTACATTGAGGTGGTGATGTCATGCTCTCCCTGGCCTGGCCTGGCCTAAGTTGAGCCAGATGAGGGAAGGATGGGCATTCATGACAAATGAGACTGCTTTTCTTGTTTTACCTATGGGCCTCTCGCCTCTCCTCCCCATTTGTGGGCAGTCCATGGAAGGCAGGGTGAGCTATCTGGCTGAGCTTGCTCCTTGACCTTCTGCCTCATGGCATTGGAGGGGTTGAGATCCTCTGACGCAGCAAGCACCCGTTGCTTGTGGTTATGCCTTGGCAGTGGGGAGGGGGCATCCCACCAAAAATAGAGTACTCTAAAATATTGCTCAGATCTCTGTATGGAGAGAGGCAGCTTTCACTCTGAGCAATGATGATTCACCCATCGTGATAAGGGAGAAAAAGCCATCTCACCCATTTGTTGTCAGGTGCTCTTCTTTTCCATAAAGACAAAACTCTAGGTCATGGCCCTTCAATTCTGGCTGTTCCACACACTTGGAGTCATTTTCTGGACGGTAGTAGCCAAAATCACTGCAAGAGTTAGCCAATAAAGCACCTTTCAAAGTTGCTGAAAGATAGTAAGTGACTAGCAACAAAAGTTTTATGTGGGGCAGTGGATGGTTAACATTACAATCTTTTTTTTTTTTGAGACAGAGTCTCACTCTGTTGCCTGGGCAGAGTGTCGTGGCATCAGCCTAGTTCACAGCAACCTCAAACTCCTGGGCTCACGCGATCCTTCTGCCTCAGCCTCCCGAGTAGCTGGTACTACAGGCATGCGCCACCACGCCTGGCTTATTTTTATATATATATATATACATATATATATATATATATATATTTTTTTTTAGTTGGCCAATTAATTTCTTTCTATTTTTAGTAGAGACGGGGTCTCACTCTTGCTCAGGCTGGTTTTGAATTCCTGATCTTGAGCGATCCTCCTGCCTCAGCCTCCCAGAGTGCTAGGATTACAGGCGTGAGCCACCGTTCCTGGCCAACATTACAAACTTGAATTGCTAGAAAGCTGCTCAGGAAGGCCTGCAGCAACTCTAAAAAAGGGTCCATTTAGGAAAACAGACATGGAGAGGAAAAAATGTTTATGGGTCAGGCCTAGCAGATTTAGGACAGCTGAAGGCTGTGCCCTGCTGACAGCCCAGGGACAGGGAGGGGACCAATGCAGCCTGCAGTGGAGTGGGGACCCACGCAACTGAGATGAGGAGGCCACAGAAACAGCAGCATCAGCAACAGCTCTAAATTCAGGGATACCTGGCAATTCTTTCCTTTCCCTCCAAATATCACTCTCATGCTGCCCTTGTAGTATATGTCGAACTTTTCTTTCTTCCCTACTTTTGTGCCTCTTAGCTTCTTAGACTGTCCTTGCCTCCAATGTGAACACCTTTTCCTTCCCTACACTTCATCCTATCTTTCCATAGTGCCACCCACTGTTCTCCTTTCTATTTTCTCCAAAGAAATAATGTCCTGCCCCTTCTCCAAGGCTGGCATCCTTGGACCCATTCTTCCTCCCTGTACTGGGACCCTGCTTCACTGACAGTATGTGAAGGACAATCAATCTTTCCCACTTGGCTGGTGGCTTCCCCTTAGCCTGCATATGTCTCTACCCTAGAAATTTCTTCCTTGACCCTCATTTCCCTTATTAGCCAACTTTCTCAAAAGAGTATTTTTTACTCGCCCTATTTTACTCATTTATTTTTTGCTCCATGCATTTTGGCTTTAATCCCCTCTGCCACATTGAAAATGACTGTCTGAGCCCCCCACCCCCACCAAGACTCACTAGTCATCAGACGCAGCACAGCCCTCTCTGTTCTTATCCCCCTTGACCCCCTGTTCTGTGGCATCTGACACATCATTGTGCCCCTACCCACCCTGGCATTGGCAAAGCTGCACTCACTGTTTCTCTGGCCACTACTTGCTCTTCTTTCTTGCTTTCTCTGTATATGCTTTCCCTTACTGACCACAACTACTTGTGGTTACAAATAAAACTTCCAGGTTTTACCTTTCTTGAGCTCTAATCCTCTATTTCAAATACCTGCTGGATATCACTGCCTAAATATGCTGACAGAACCTCAACAGAATAAAACATTCAAAACTCATCATGTTTTCTCCTCTGTGCCAGGCTCTCCTTATCATTTCCACACATTTTCCATGACACTACCTTCCTTCCCACCATTTCAGTGGAAAATTTAGCCTGAACATCCTCTATCTAGACCCTACTTACTTCTTTATCATGACTACTGTGACTTCCTCAAGGGCCTATCTTGGAGAACATCCTTCTTTCATCAGGCTGTTGGGTTTTTATGCTCATAACAGTTCACTAGCTTTAATGACCTGCTTTCTTCTCAGACGTGCATAATCAAACCCTACCATTTGTCAATGTTCAGCTCAAATGCCACCTCTTCAATGAGACTTCCTTTGACCCATCTCTTTTCAGCTCTAGATGGAATATTCTCTCCCTTCTCTAAATCCCCATGATACCTACCACCTTCTGTTTTGTAACAAGCTTTCCATTCTCACTTTGCAATGTCCTGTGCACAGCAGGTAGTCAATGAATATTTGGGGACTACATAAATGCTGCTTGTACTTCAAGGCTATTCTGAGAAGTAGTTAGGGGAGAGAGTAGGGAGAACAAGAGATGTAGAAAACACCACCCCTCCAACAGCAGGCAGAAATTTGAGTAAGAATTTTAGGTATTCAATCTAAAATTTCTAGGAGAGTATCCTCGCTCATAAAGGACCCACTCCCCAAGCATATGTGTTGGAGTATGAAGGCTTTGGAGCTGAGATGCCAGCTTCACATACCAGCTCTGCCACTTCCCACAGTCAAGTTAGTCATGACCTCTCTGTTAAGAGATTAAATGTAAATTGCTTAGGACAGTGCCTAGTATAGAATTAGTGCTCAATAAATGTTAGCTGCTATCATTACTACCATATTATCATCAAATAAAATATGATCTCAAGGATTTGGGGGGGCTTAATGGTGGAACCAAACCTATAAATAATAATTAAAACCTAGTAAATACTATAACAGGGACTTGTGAGATCTAGATGAGGGAAAACGGGGGAAGGCTTTAACGTGGTGCCATCTAAGCTAAGTAGGAATTCACCGGGCTTGGGGGTTAGCAGGGAGTGTGGAAAGACTTCCCAGGAAGAGGAAGCACAGATGTGATGGCGTGGAGCTCTGAAGAAGCATGGCATGCAGAGCAGGAGTGAGGTAAAGAGCCAACATATGTGGAGTCGAGGATGGCAGAGAACCCTTTAGAGTTTTACAGGTTCATCAACAACCTCTAGCCCTACCAGAATACCAAGGCAATCTGAGTGATATTTTGCCTTGTGGAAATAGATAAAGGAGGACCCTTGACCATGCCACATACAGATGTGAGCCATGCAGGAGGAACCACACTGGGTCAGACCTGCGTTTTGCTCAGATATGTATTATGCTGTCACTGCACTTTGAGAGAATATGACATAGGGGGACACAATTGCTATCTGCCTGCCTTCTTTGTCCAAATCTTTTAGGATCCACTTTACTTCCTGTATCTTTTGTAGGTAACACTATAACATTATATAAGGTTATATTATCTGTCCAGTTATTAACAACTTTGGTTCCCTTTCTCTGTGCCTCAATTTCCTTAATAAGAAGCAGCAGCTTGCCACTCTTGGAGAAAAGGATTTCAATATTTTTTAGCCCTAAAAGATGACTGTCCTTCACCTCTTCCAACAGGGAAAGGGGCGACAAAGGGATCTGAGGAATGCTGATACCAGAGGAAGTCCTCCAGGGAACAGAGACACACAGAGGGTTGCTTGGTCACAACATAGTCTCGACCATTCTGACAGACAGACGACTTGCGTAGCCGTAGGAACTGTTCTTTATAGCCCAAAATGCAGCCATCTTCATAATCTTCAGGGTCTGTAGAATGCGCCAGCCATATGGTATAGTCCTTCTCTTCACCTAAAGGATAGACAGACTGTTCAGAAAAGTACATAGCACAGAACCCACCCACGGGAGGCAGCTGTCAGGCTTTAGGAAGAACAAGGAGAGGGAAAGTGGGAATGTCTGACTCAACCTATTGCTTCATTTTGGAACAGCAAACAAAAAGTTACATTAGTCTAGAGCCTACTAGCAATTGCACTTCTTCCTGCCAAAAGAGGATTCTTTCCATCTCAATATCCATTTGAAGATTAAGAAAAACCTTATTTTGAAGTGGGACACTAAACAAAGAACCTCTCCAGGTCCTTCCAAACTGAGAGGGTGCCATCTGTGTGTCTTGCACACCTATGCTCTCAGTAAGCAACCTCGATCAGGGGTAAGCAACCAGATGTTCTCCACTCAGGGTCAGGAAGCTCTTTGTTTAGGATAAGATACTAAGCCAAGAACACAGGTTCAATTTTACCATGTGTTAGTTTACTTCAAACAGAAGGGAAAATATCCTCTTTCTAGACTTCTAACTCTAGTTGACTGGCTCTCAAATGCAGATTGTTAATGGCAACAGTTTTTGGCTTAGTATGTCATATCATTTACTCTTGGTAAAAAGACTCAAAGGCTACAACTTAAAGGCTGTGGATTAGGTTTTTATCCTTTGGGATATGAAGACCAGTGTAGAGCCTGTTAAAGAGCAGGTGCTAAACAAATCTTTTAATGTTGTTAAACTTGAGGGATAACTGTAGAACTATCTGCTGAGGGGCGAACTCATAAGCCAGCTCCTTTACAGACTATTTAATGAATTTAGATGACAATGATCCTCAGGTGTTAAATCATAATTAAATATCTTGCAGAAAAGTAAGGTCCAAACCAAGAGCTCTGCTTCCTTAGGTGTCACTGGACTAACATGGCTGAGAAAATGAACCCATAACATACTCTAATAGTCAGGACTAAAATTTAATTAAAATGTCTTGAAACTTTAAGTCTTTTATTGTACTATGCCAACATATAACTATAGGTTACCTTTTCTCCAAATTTTTTCTTTTATCCTCCATATTTCTTAGTATAACATCAGCACTTTTGGCACTGGGGTATTGGTTTGCTTGTGATGCTTTAGAAATACCACGTGATGAACATTTTGAGTCCTTTTCTGAAGCTATTTTCTGGGCCTGTAACATGTCTTCTAGTTTGAAGTTACAGAACTTTGAAGTGGTGAGTGTGGGCTTCATGCCTGCCCAATGGTCATTCTAGAGCCTTACCTGTGACTGACATTCAAGCTAAAACTCTTTGCATGAAAACTTCCTCACTTCAACATTTCGAGAAGTGACACAATCAATTAGATGCTCTTTGCAACATACTTTCTTCTAAAGTTTCCTTTTATATTTCTACTGTATTTCCCTAATCATGGTAGAAAAATCTTGAAATGTTATGAAATAATTTTAGACAGATGCATGCACTACTCTTATAAGGAGGAAAAAAGTGTAATAAAAGAGATATCTAACAATGCAAAGCTATACTGTCCTATATGGTAGCTCTAGTCACATTTGGCTGGTCTGAACTGAGATTTGCTATAATATACACTGGATTTTGAAGACTCAGAAGAAAAAAATACAAAATATCTCATTAATCATTTGTAATATTGCTTACATGTTGAAATGATAATATTTTGGATATGTTAACATAATTCTATTGCTAAAATTAATTTTATCTTTCTTCTTACTTTTATAATGTAGCTGGCAGAATAATTTAAATTATATCATGTGGCCTTCATATTTCTCTTGGGCAGTACTAGCTCCATAAAGGAAGCTGCTCTTCTGATACCATTCCATTACGTGATAACGTACATGGAACATCCTTCAATCCCCTTTCATATGTATATGAATTTGCTTATTCCAGCTAAAAGAAATTAAACTGAATTGATTTATTATTTTATTTATTTTATTTTATTTTATTTTATTTTATTTTATTTTATTATTTTATTTTATTTTATTTTATTGAGTCAGAGTCTCACTCTGTTGCCCAGGCTAGAGTGCCGTGGCATCAACCTAGCTCACAGCAACCTCAAACTCCTGGGCTCAAGCAATCCTTCTGCCTCAGCCTCTCGAGTAGCTGAGACTACAGACATACGCCACCATGCTCAGCTAATTTTTTCTATATATTTTAGTTGGACAATTAATTTGTTTCTATTTTTAGTAGACATGGGGTCTCACTCTTGCTCAGGCTGTTTTCAAACTCCTGACCTTGAGTGATCCACCTGCCTCAGCCTTCCAGAGTGCTAGGATTATAGGCATGAGCCACCTCGCCCGGCCTGAATTGATTATTTAAAAAAATGGGCTTATAAGTTTCGGTAGAAAAGGTCAAAGGAGACACTCACAGTTCCTTTCAAGGATATCTTTAAAATCAATGGTGTAGGAGACCCATTGGCTGGTCAGAAAAGATTCTGTGAAACCCCAAATGCTGATATTCATGGACCTAGCTCCAGGCTCTGAAGCTAGGCCAGTGAAATAGATGGGGTCCGCTGTGAATGTGTAGGTTTGCCAGCATTGACCTTCATCTGTGGAGAACCTGAAATCACAATCAGAGAAAGATCAGGACAAAGGATCAATGTGTACTGGGAATATCAGGAAACTACTCTTGCACTTTGAACCCAACCTTCATCTGACAATTATTTTAACTTTTAATGCCTCCAGTAAACAGGATAGGGAAAGGGGATTCATTCAGAGCAAGTATGAAAGTAAATATTTTTACAAAAATTCCTTCAAAGGAAAGAGAGGGTAGTGATCCAGGTAAGAATGGGCTTCTAAATTAATAAACTCAAATTATTTTATAAGAACTTGCACTTAAGACGCCATTTCCAATCCTGAGAGCTTGAACAATTCCATAATATTTTTGTGAAGAGAAGCAAGAATATTTCTAAAAAGTGACAAAATGTGTTAGCTACAGGTAGGAGGAAGAAAAAGCAATGCCATTTAATTTGAGTTGCTCTAAATGTAACCCCTTCTAGAACCTTCCTTACAGTTTTGTAGAATGCAAAAATTTGAATCATGGTCAGTAAGTAACATTCCCCTAATAAACTGAAGAACATTCCCACAGTTGCCCTCTGCGCAGATAGTGTGCGTGGAGCTGAGCTCATGCATACTTAATCACATTGATAGGACGGCTGCTGTGCTCAATGGCCACAATGATGCCTCCGGAGTCCAGGATGGTGTAATAGTGAGGTCCTTTCAGCATCTTCGCCCAGGAGTAACCCCCATCATCTGAGATGTACACATCTGGGACCATAACTGAGATGGCATCCCCCACGCTACCTGCAACATAATCCACCATCTCATCAGCATAAATAGGCAATGAAAGAGAGGATTTACTGCTGGGAGAATAATTTTGAATGAAGTTATTCTGACTACTTCTCATCAGGCCTCTTGTAGTAAAAAAGAAGGCCACCAAAAATTTGGAAAAGGGAGAAGTCGTGTTGCTCTCTCTGATGGGAATCTATGAAAAACCCTAAGTATTTATTGTTATAATGAAAGAAATTTTACCAAAGGAATGTAAAAGCCACCTACAGTGGTTTTCTTCTTTTTCTTTCTTTCTTTTTTTAAGAGACAGGGTCTCGCTCTCTCACTCAGGCTGGAGTGCAGTGGCACAATCATAGCTCACTTTGTAATCCATAACTTTTGGGCTTAAGTGATCCTCCTATCTCAGCCTCCCAAGTAGTTGGGACTGTAGACACATGCCACCACACCCGGCTAATTTTTAAATTGTTTTTAGATATAAGATCTTGCTGTCTTGCTTAGGCTTATATTGAACTCCTGGCCTCAAGTGATCTTTTGCTCAGCTGCCCAAAGTGCTGGGATTAGAGGTGTGAGCCAGTGTGCCCAGCTTATAGTGGTTTTTCTTACAAGGTTCAAAGCCTGCAGCTGAGACTCAGTGTGTTCAGCTGCTGTTCCTATTGGTGGGGTCAGTGGGAGAGCTCCGTACCATGAGCGATGACTATGCCTACGGCATTAGGTTCTGACAGTGGGGCCATCGGAACGTTTAATTTCTGGGAGATGCTGTAGGAAGCATGAATATGAAGGCTGCACTGTGAAAAGAAACCAAAGCTTAGATTAAAACCAAAGGTACAATTTCTTTACTTATCTCACATACCTCTTCTGATAAAGCTTTTAACTTAGCCTGGACCTCAGTAGGATAATCATTTTTTAAAAATTGTAAAATATAAATTTCATAAAATGTATCATATTAACTATTTTTAAATGTACAGTTCAGTAGTGTTAAGTATATTCACACTGTTGCACAACCAAATCTCTAAAACTTTTTCATCTTGTAAAACTGAAACTCTTTCACCCATTAAGTAAGCAATAGCTCCCCACTTCTTCCTCCCCTCAGCCTTTGGCAACCACCATTTCGCTTTGTGTTTCTATGACTCTGACTACTCTAGATATCTCACATAAGTACAATCATACAACATTTGTCTTTTTGTGTTTTGCTTATTTCATTTGGCACAATATCCTCAAGGTTCATCCATGTTGTAGCATATGTCAGAATTTCCTTCCTTTTAAAGACGGAATGAATAGTATCCCATGCGTGCACATGCATGCATTTTATTTACCCATTCATCTGACAATGGACACTTGAGTTACTTCTACCTTTTGGCTAGTGTGAATAAAGTTGCTATGAACATGGGTGTGCAAATATCTTTTTCAGACCCTGCTTTCAATTCTTTTGGGTATATACTCAGGAGGAGAATTGCTGGATCATATGGTAATCCTATTTTTAATTTTTTTAGGAACTGCTATGCTGTTTTTTATAGCAGCTGCACCATTTATATTCCCACCAACAGTGCACAAAGGTTCCAATTTCTCCACATTCTCACTAATATTTTCTTTTTTTAATGTTTGTAAGGAGATACTTCATTGTGGTTTTGATTTGCACTTTCCTAATGATTAGTGATGTTGAGCATCTTTTCATACACTTGTTAGCCACTTGCATAACTTCTTTGGAGAAATGTCTACTCAAGTCCTTTGCCTAATTTTTATTTAGGTTATTTGTTTTTTTGTTGTTCAGTTGTACACTCAGTGGTACACTCTTTTTTTTTTTTTGAGACAGGGTCTCACTCTGTCACCTGGGCTAGAGTGCAGTGGCATCACTATAACCTTAAACTCCTGGGCTCCAGTAATTCTCCTGCCCTAGCCTCCCAAATAGCTGGGACTATAGGTGTGTTCCACCACACTTGGCTCATTTTTCTAATTTTTTTTTAGAGACAGGAGTCTTGCTCTTGCTCAGGTTGGTCTTGAACTCCTGACCTAAAGCCATCCTCCCACCTCAGCCTCCCAGAGTGCTAGGATTACAAGTGTGAGCTACCATGCCTGACCAATGGGATACTCTTGATTCTGAAATGTACTAGAATATTTGGAAGCAAATTATACAATTATTTTTCTCATGTGTAGTTTCCTTCTTTTATTTTTGCATTACACCAAAGCCTCTGACCAATATTTAAAGTATGACTCCACACAAATAAACTTAATGAATACCTGATATACTTCAGACACTGTAAAAAATGTGGTAGTGCTTCAAAATAAGATCTAGTCCTGTCTGTAAGAAACCGTATCATAGGGTCCAGGCCCGCCTCCATAGACCCAGGCTCCAGGCCTGCCCCCAAGGTCCCAGGTATCAGGCTTGCCCCTGTGTGCCCAGGCACTGGGCCCACCCAAGTGGACCCCTGTGTTAAGCTGGTCCCTTAAAACACAGGTTCCAGGTACCTCACATGTGGACCCTGTCAACAGACCCACCCCAGTGGATGCCAGCACCAGGGCTGCCCTAGCAGATCCAGTCTCCAAGCCCACACCCACAGACCAAGGTACCAGGCCCACCTATCTGCAGACCATGCAAGCCAGTGCACCCAAAATCTCTGGATGGGTTTACTGGTGAAGGGCTTTCCCTGCTAAAGCTAGTTTACAAAGGACCATGTGTGTAAAGAGACACATAAGCTGAAAATAAAGAGATAGATGAAGATATTCCATGCAAATAGTAAGCAAAAGAGTGCATGGGTGGATATACTGATAATAGACAAAATAGACTTTAAGTCAAAAACTATCACAAGAGATAAAGAAGGTCATTATAGGCAGACACGGTGGCTCATGCTGGTAATCACAGCATTTTGGGAGGCAGAGGTGGGAGAATTGCTTAAGGCCAGGAGTTTGATACCAGCCTGGGCAACATAGTGAGACCCTGTCTTTAAAAAAACAAAAATAGCTGGGTGTGGTTGCATGTGCCTGTAGACCCAGCCACTCCAGAAGCTGAGTCAGTATGATTGCTTTAGCCCAGGAGTTCAAGCTGACAGTGAGCTATGATTACACCACTGCACTTCCAGACTAGATGACAGAGCAAGATCCTGTTTCTAAAAAAGAAAGAAAGATCTCAAACATCCTTTTAAGCTTCTCAAGGAATGAAAAAATAAAAACAAACTAAGGGCCGGGCACAGTGGCTCACGCCTGTAATCCTAGCACTCTGGGAGGCTGAGGAGGATCATTTAAGCTCAGGAGTTCAAGCCCAGCCTGAGCAAGAGTGAGACCTCGTCTCTACTAAAAATAGAAAGAAATTAGCTGGACAATTAAAAATATATAGAAAATATTAGCCAGGCATGGTGGCACATGCCTGTAGTCCCAGCTACTCAGGAGGCTGAGGCAGAAGCATTTCTTGAGCCCAGGAGTTTGAGGTTGCTGTGAGCTAGGCTGATGCCATGGCACTCTAGCCCAGGCAACAGAGTCAGACTCTGTCTCCAAAAAAAAAAAAAAAAAAAAAATCAGAGCAGGAATAAATGAAAGGTATTAGAAAAAGAATAGAAAAAAATCAAAACTAAAAATTTGACATTTTAAAAGATAAAAAAAGTTAACAAACTTTTAGTTAGGCTAAATAAAAGAGAAGATTCAAATAAAATCAGACATGAAAGAGGAGACATTACAACTGATACCAAAGAAATACAAAGGATTGTAAGAGATTACTATGAATAATTATACACCAACAAATTGAATAATGCAGACAAATGGATAAATTTCTAAGCACATACAACCTATTAAGACTGAAATATGAATAAATAGAAAATCTGGACAGATCAATAAAATGAGATCGACTCAGTAATCAAAAAGCCTCTAACAAAGAAAAGCTTAGGATCTGATGGGTTCACTGATGAATTCTACCAAACATTCTTTAAAGGAGAATAAACACAAATCCTTCTCAAACTCTTCCAAAACTTGAAGAGGACATAACACTTCCAAATTCATTTCATGAGGCCAGTATTATCCTCATACCAAAACCAGACAAAAACACTACAAGAAAAGAAAATTACAAGCCAATATCTCTGATAAACAAGATGCAAAAATCCTCAAAAAAATACCAGCAAACTGAATTCAACACCACATTAAAAGGACCATACATCATAATCAATGATTTATCCCTGGGATGCAAGAATGGTTCAATGTAGGCAAATCAATAGATGTGATAAACCACGTTAACAGAATGAAAGTTTAAAATCATCTCAATAGATGCAAAAGCATTTGATAAAATTCAATATCCTTTAATAATAAAAACTCAACAAATTGAGTACAGAAAGGATGTATCTCAACATAATAAAGGCCATATATGACACGCCCACAGCTAACATCATACTCAATGATGAAAAGCTGAAAGCTTTTGCTCTAAGATCAGGAAAAAGACAAGGATTCCTACTTGCACCACTTTTATTCAACACAGTGCTGGACATTCTAGCAAGAACAATTAAGCAAGAAAAAGAAATAAAAGGCAACCAAACCTTTTCCAAAAGGAAGAAGTAAGATCGTCTGTTTGCAGATGACGTGATATATAGAAATCTCCAAAGACTCCACTAAAAAAACTGTTAGAACTAATAAACTAATTCAGTAAAATTGCAGGATGTAAAATGAACATACAAAATACACCATGCATGAATAACAAACTATCCAGAAAAAATAAAGAAAATTCCATTTATAATAGCATTAAAAAATACTTAGGAGCAAATTTAACAAAAGAGGTAAAAGATTTGTGTACTAAAAACCATAAAGCATTGATGAAAGAAATTGAAGACAAAATAAATGGTAGTATATCCCATGTTCATGGGTTGGAAAAATTAATGCTGTTAAAATGTTCATACTACCCAAAGTGATCTACAATTCCAATGGTATTTTTCACAGAAATAGAAAAACAATCCTAAAATTCATATGAAACCACAAAAGACCTTGAACAACAAAAGTAATATTGAGCAAAAGGGACAAAACTCTAGAAATCTGATTTCAAAATATACTACAAAGCTATAGTAATCAAAAGAGCATGGTGCTGACATAAAAACAGACACAGACCAATGGAACAGAATAGAGAGCCTAGAAATAAATCTATGCATTTATGGTCAATTGTTCTTCATCATAAGTACCAAGAACACACAATGGGAAAAAGATAGCCACTTCAATAAATGGTGGTGGGAATATTCAAATGCAGAACAATGAATTTGAACCTTTATTTTATATCATATGCAAAAATCAACCCAAAATGGATTAGAAACTTAAATGTAAGACTTGAAACTTAAAACTATTAATACTAGAAGAATATTACTAATACAATACAATACAAAAAGAAAAGGCTTCTTGACATAGATCTGGACAATGACTTTTTGGATATGACCCCAAAGTATAGGCAACAAAAAGCAAAAATAGACAAATGGGATTGCATCAAACTAAAAAGCTTCTGCAAAGCAAAGGAAACAATCAAAAGAGTGAAGAGAGACCATTTACGGAATGGGAGAAAATATGTGTAAACCATATATCCCATAAAGGGCTAATATTCAAACAACTCAATATCAAGAAAATAAATAATCCAATTAAAAACTGGGCAAAAGACCTGAATAGCTATTTCTCAGAAGATGACAAACAAATGGCCAATGGGTATATGAAAAAATGTTCAACACCACTAATTATGAGGGAAATACAAATAAAAGCCACAATGAGATATCACCTCCCATCTGTTAGAATAGCTATTATCAAAAAGACAAAAGATAATAAGTATTGGGCGAGGACATGGAGAAAAGAAAATCCTGTATACTGTTGGTGGCAATGTAAACTGATATAGCCATTATGCAAAAACAGTATGGAGTTTCCTAAAACTATAAATGATATTTGCATTGTTTATGAATGGCTGGTCTATGGCTTCTTGTAGAATTTCTCAAGTCTCATAGCTGCCATGCTGACCCCTAACTAATTACCAGGTAATTAATTCTACTTCTGGGTTTATATCCAAAGAAAAGAAAATCAGTATCTCAAAGAGATACCTGCACTCCCATGTTCACTACAGCGCTATTTACAATAGCCAAATATGGAATCAACTTAAGTGTCCATAGATGGATTAATGGATAAAGAAAATATAGTATAATATATATATACACACACAGGAATATTACTCAGTCTTGAAAAAGAAGGAAATTCTGTCATTTGTGACAACATGGATAAACCTGGGGGACATTATGTTAAGTAAAATAAGCCAGGCACAGAAAGACAAATACTACATGATCTCACTTAAATGTGGAATATAAAAAAGTCAAACTTATAGAAAGAGAGAGTAGAATGGTGGCTGCCAAGGCTGGGGGGAAGGAGAAGATGTTGGCCAAAGCATACAAAGTTTCAGTTATGCAGGAAGTATAAATTCTGGAGAGCCTAATGTATTAATACAATATGGTGACTATAGTCAATAATACTATCTTTTATACTTGAAATTTGCTAAGAGAATTGATTCTAAATATTCTTGCCACAAAAAAAAAAAAAAAAGAAAACTGTGAGGTGATTGGTATATTAATTAGCTTGACTGTGGTAATCATCTCACAATGTATACATATATCAAGATGCATCACATTGTACACTGTAAATATATATAATTTTACTTGTCAATTATGTCTCAATAAAGCTGGGAAAAAAGTCAGAAACTATTATAGTTGAGGTCTAAAGCGGAGTGAAAATGCTTTAAAGGAGGTTCAAAATGGTTAAAATGGTAAGTATTATATTACATATATTTTACTATAACTAAAAAAAAGAGGTTCAAGCAAACTCTGAATGAAATGAAGAATGATTAGTTCTAACTGGATGAGCACTGAGGATAGTTAGAATTTCCACTAACCCTAGTAATTTAGGGTCAGAGAAGACAGTGGGTTACAACAAGGGTATGTCAGTGGTAGGGTGGGCAATGACAATGAAAAGGCAGAATACAGCCCAGCAGAAGAGAACCTTCCCTCACCATGCCAGGCACAGACTACTCCCAGGTAGAGGGGGAAAAGGCTGAATGCTCTTCCTCTTGTTTCTGACTAGCATGGCTTTGCATTGCTTACAAACAGCTGCTCTACAGCTTCTTGTAGAATTTCTAAAGTCTTATAGATGCCATGCTGACCCCTAACTAATCACCAGTTCTTCTGTCCATTCTGTTTTCATTCAGCAGTTTAATAACACATGAATTTTTGGCGTTCAGTTTTGTTCTTCTTTTTTTTTTTTTTTTTTTTTTTTGAGACAGAGTCTCACTTTGTTGCCCAGGCTAGAGTGAGTGCCGTGGCATCAGCCTAGCTCACAGCAACCTCAAACTCCTGGGCTCAAGCGATCCTACTGCCTCAGCCTCCCAAGTGGCTGGGACTACAGGCATGCGCCACCATGCCCGGCTAATTTTTTCTATATATATTAGTTGGCCAATTAATTTCTTTCTATTTATAGTAGAGACGGGGTCTTGCTCTTGCTCAGGCTGGTTTCGAACTCCTGACCTCGAGCAATCCGCCCGCCTCGGCCTCCCAGAGAGCTAGGATTACAGGCGTGAGCCACCGCGCCCGGCCCAGTTTTGTTCTTCTTTAAAAGACAAATAATCCATAGTATTTTGACCTTTCCTCATAGTTCCTATTTCCCAAATCCTAAGTTAATTTCATTACTCTTATTTCCAAACTTTCCATCCTAAGCTGTGGACCCCAATCAAGTATGAAACTTCATCATTCAAAAGCCTGGCACTGATCAGAGTAGAACAGAGAGTCTGCTTTGCTTCAGGCACACGTGAGGATGACTGGAGTAAACAAACCTCATTCTTGTTTTTGGCTGTAGCATCACATTCACTATTTTCAGGCTTCCTGAGGTGCTTCCACCTTCCTCCTTGGTCAAAAGTGATCATGGTCTGGATAGAATTATCTGAATGGGAAAAGAATGACATTAACTTGATACACTGGTAGCACCTAATTAAATTCAGTTTATCAATGTATAAGTTTCTCCTGAGACCATATACACCATTATAACCTTGGAGTTCCACAAGCTTATTTCCTTACAAAACAGCTCAGTGTTAGTGAGTAACTGAGTAGGACTTTAAATATGATTATTTGAAGAAGGCTTCCTACCTGAACAGAAATCATCTAGGACTGATACTCTTGAAAAAAGATACCTTTAACTTCTTACCAACATGAACAGGCTGATGTCCATTCTCCTTCCTTGCTTGTTTGCCTTGGAAGTAAGATTTACCATGCAAAGGTATCCTAATCTTTACTCACACAATGCCATGACACCAAGCTTCTTTTAGAAACTCTCGAGGTTTAAATAAGTGTGCATAGTTCTGGATTAATAATTCCTAATTATTGACTCTCTACTACCCCATATCTTATCTCTCTTATACTTACTTTCTTTTTGTTTTTTAGAGATGTGTCTATGTTGTCCAGGGTGGTCTCAAAATCCTGGGCTCAAGCTATCCTATCACCTCAGCCTCCTGAGAGCTGGGCTAATGATGTGTGCCCCTGAACCCAGTTTTTTTTTCTTATGTCTCTTCCTCATTCCCTATTTTCAATGATATAAACTGTTACAGGTTCAAATTCAGAGATAACATGCTTTAAGTTTTCCAAGGAAAACCAAACATGAAAGCAAATGAAGAAAAATTCATTTATTCAACAAACATTTATTGAGTGCCCACTATGTGAAAACTCTTATAGGCCTTTGGAACTATATTAATGAACAAAATAGACAAAAAAAATTTGTGAAATATACATTCTGGTAGGGTGAGAAAAGTACTAGACATAGTAAAAGTAAATCATATAGCATGTTAAAAATAAGTGCTAGCCGGGCGCGGTGGCTCACGCCTGTAATCCTAGCACTCTGGGAGGCTGAGGCGGGCGGATTGCTCGAGGTCAGGAGTTAGAAACCAGCCTGAGCAAGAGCAAGACCCCATCTCTACTATAAATAGAAAGAAATTAATTGGCCAACTAATATATATAGAAAATTAGCCGGGCATGGTGGCACACGCCTGTAGTCCCAGCTACTTGGGAGGCTGAGGCAGCAGGATTGCTTGAGCCCAGGAGTTTGAGGTTGCTGTGAGCTAGGCTGATGCCACGGCACTCACTCTAGCCTGGTCAACAAGCGAGACTCTGTCTCAAAAAAAAAAAAAAAAAAAAAAATAAGTGCTGTGGAAAAAACTTGTGCAGATAAAGGTGGAGTATATGTGAGACAGGGGAAAGGCAGGTCTCATTCAGAAAGTAATATATGAGCACAGACTCAGAGGAGGAAAACAGTCTTGCAGATATCTGGGAAACAGAGAGAACCATCAATGCAAATCTCTAATCCATGTATGTGTGTACCTGGTGTGTTAAGAACTGGCAGGTGGCTAGTGTGACTAGAGTACAGCAAATGAAAAAGAGAAGAGTTGGAGGTGAGTTAGGGAGGAAGTAGGGAGCCAGTATCACCTAGGACCTTGTAGACAATTGCAAGGACTTTACAAAATGAAAACAAACAGCCCCTGCCTCCTGCCAAAATATAAATACATAAATAAAATAAACTTTAAAAGTCCTTGTACTTGAGACTAATGTGTTTATTTGTACAATGGGGCCTTTTACTAAGAGCCTTTTACTACAAGCCATTGAGCAGAACATAAGAACAACCTTGGCTAGTATTGCTATTCTTCTATAAAAGGAAAAGGAGGAAGTGGTTCAAATTCAGGCTCGTCCCTGTAGGTCTACACCTCGCATATAATAATAAAAGACTCATTGTATAACCTAAACAACATAGACTCAAAATATTTTTCTATCTGCTGTTGCTTCTCTCTCTCCCAGTTCTATTTACTGTTCCTTATTTAAAATAGGGAGCCAGAATTTACATGAGAAAGCTTATTGGCTAGGCAAGCAACATTACTGAGGGGACAGGAAAATCAGTTTCTCCAAAAGCCTCAAACCCTAACACATTCAGCTGAAGGAGCAGGGCAGAACAACCATGCTGAGACTCACCTTCTGAGAGCACACTTGTTATATAGACCCCTCGGAGGGAGGTCACATTGGTAAAGTCTGTCTCACCGCCTGTGGTAGTGTACAGATGTCGGTCCAAAGACTTAGAATAGACAATGCCTCGATCATCTGAAGTAAAGATTGTGCCAAATCCAGTATCTGAAATAGTCAAAAACACTAAGTCTTGGGAGGGAATAGAGAGAAAAACAATAGTCTAACAATAGTTTGACCAAATCCAGTTGGCTGTCTTCATGATGGAGACTCAGACCTAAGAATTAACTAAGGTTTGGTACCAAAGATCTTCATGTCCATCTTTTTTTTTTTTTTTTTTTTTTTTGAGACAGAGTCTTGCTTTGTTGCCCAGGCTAGAGTGAGTGCTGTGGCGTCAGCCTAGCTCACAGCAACCTCAAACTCCTGGGCTCAAGCGATCCTCCTGCCTCAGCCTCCCGAGTAGCTGGCACTACAGGCATGCGCCACCATGCCCGGCTAATTTTTTCTATATATATTAGTTGGCCAATTAATTTCTTTCTATTTATAGTAGAGACGGGGTCTCACTCTTGCTCAGGCTGGCAATCCACCTGCCTCGGCCTCCCAGAGTGCTAGGATTAGGTGGAGTGAGCCACCGCGCCCGGCCTTCATGTCCATCTTTAATTCTAGTAACTGACTAAGTGCCTGGAACATGGTAGATGCAAGTTTGTGGAATGAATTAATCAGATGCTACAGAAAACTTCTTCCCATATATATTTTGGTGGCAGAATCACTATATTTAGATTTATATTTTACACATCTCTAAATCTTTGTACTCTAGAAAAATGCTTCTCAAACTATCTGCAATGAAGTATCATTTTTTTATTTCCAATGTGTCATAAATTGATGCTTTCATAAAATAAAACAAAAACTAGTCACTCGAAAAATGAAATGAAAAGACACAAAATATAAGCTTTAAATTTTATCATTAGATTCAACAGACATAAAATTACCTTGTCAAATGACTAGAAAAGTTTCTAAACTCTTGCTTTCAATGTCTGTACTTATTTGGTAATAGAGAGTTGCATATCAGTACTGGTCTACAAACTGTTCTTAAGTAGCTCTCTGTTCTATGACACTTGAACATATTTTGCATAAACTAGATTAGAGTAACAAAACAAGTGGCCTTTTCTCTGCTAAATTTGACTGGCTTAAAAAAATTTAAAAAACAAGTGGCTTTTTAACACATTGACTGCCACACTAGGAAAAAATGTTTTTCCTTGGGGCTATGGTGTTTTATTAAGAATAAAAACTTCAAAAACAAAATGATCCTTACTAATTTAATGAAAAATGTGTTATTTTTTATTGTTTTCTGCGCGTGAGTTACAAGCAACTTGAAAAATAGTCCTCGCAGCTCCCAAGGTGAAGAGACATGTGAGTCACATGTACTTCACCAGGCCCCGGGCTCAAAACTAGCATGAGTTAAATGCAATTCACATGGCAGTTAATGTGTTCAACAGAGGTCATACATTATCTCTAGGATAGAGTAATCCATAGGACACTAATACATTTCTAAGGGTAAGGGGAAAAATCAACACATAAAAAGGAAAGCTACTCAAAGTACAGCTTAAAGCTTACATCTTTATGTATTTAAGGGTTAGCCACTAAAAAGCTCTTACCTCCAGGTTCATCTACATGCATGAATACCATGTCATCATTAGCTGCCAGAATAGAATAAAATTGTTCCTGCCCCACAGAGGGGAGCTGGGCCACTCCCCATGTGTCCCCTTGATCTGTTGACACATGGATCCTTCTTGTTGTATCCTAGAACAAATGCCAATATTTTCTTTTTAATTTTATGCCAAGACACCATGTGCAGGGACAAGAACAGGAATGTTTTTAAAAATTACTGTTACCTATTTCCTCACTGGGTACAATTGCTATAAATGAAAGGACATAGTACTATTTACCAAAGCAATTTCTAACCTCCAGCAAAGTTCCAGGCAATGTACTTCTTCATTCTGAAATGGCCCTGTAGGAAGGTGTCCTCCCAATCTGTGATATTTTATCTCCTTCAATATAGCTAAGGCTCTGATGGAACCATCATTAAGTTGGCTTTGTAGCCATTCACATACACTTGCTCAGATAATTCTTAAAATGATGACTGCTGCATAAAAGTTTGGTCCCTTTGAGATAGTCCTGGCATAATCCAAAGAATTACGTAAGTAAAGGTCTAGAAAATGGAGATGAAACCCATGCTTGGGAGATCACAAGGGAAGTCAAGATGTGACATGCCTCCATTTTAAGGAAGTCTCTCAGAATAGTCATAATGAAGGGAACATGCATAGGCTGGAAAGAGGCCAAGGAGAGTCAGAAATTATCCACTATAAGGAAGTGGATCAGGGAGTCTTTCGCTGGTAAAAGGAGTATGTTAAGAAGGCAATTAAAACTTACTCTCTGATAAGTAGCTTAAAATAGCTACTAGACACAGTCACTGAGGGCATGAGAATTAATCTTAAGGTGTCCTTAGGTTAAATACTCTTTAAAGTTCAGTGATAGGTACATTTAAATTATTTAACTTATACCAAGATGCTAATTAGTTTGAATCTTATGTTATAGGTAGAAACTAGAGTTCAAAAGCACATTGAATTTTAATTTTATACATAGTAGCAGTATAGTATAGGAGGCTACATGGAGGCTACCTCTGGATTTTCACCAGGGTTCCACCACTGGGTGAACCTAGGCAAGTTACTCAATTTCCTCACCTACAAAATCGAGCTAACAGTATTAGTTCATTGGGTTGTTGGGAGGATTATTACAAAATGGCTTGAGAGAATTATCTGCGCTTACTGTTTCTACTTCCCCATCTCTAGTTCTCTCTGAAGTCACTCCAATCAGCCTTTAACCTCACTACTCCAAGGAAACTGCTTTTGTTGAGGTCACCAACAATCTCCTCTTTGCCAACTCCGGTGGATAATTCTTAGAACTCATCTAACTCAACATCTCACTTGAGTGTAACAGAGCTGATCATGTCCTGTGTCTTAAAACATTTTCTTCACTCGGCTTTCATGACATCACATGGTCCTATTTTGCCCCTTCCCCACTGATCCCTCCCTCTCAGTCTTCTTTGCTGGATTCTTCTGTTCCCAACTTTTCAGTGTTCGGGTGTTCAGGGCTTGCTCAGCCCTCCCACTGCCTCTCTATCTATGCATTCTTCCACAAGATACTATCTAGTCACATGGCTTCAAATACCATATCAATTTGGGAGATTCATACACCCAAATGCTCATTTGACATGTCCTTTTAGATATCTAATAGGTATCTCATATCCAAAACTGAATTCTTGATTTTGTTCCCACAAACTTGCTCCCCCTGCAGTCTTGGGCATCTCAGAAAATGGCAATACATCCACCCAGGTGCTCAGGACAAAGACTCTAAAGGTATCCTTGATTCTGCTCATGCTCTCACAACCCACATTTAATCCATTAGCAAGTCCTATTAGCAATATGTTTAAAGATACATCTACAGTCTCACCACTTCTCCCTGGTCCGCTGCTAACAGCCTGGCCAAGCTACCACCTCCTTCCCTTGGACTACTGTGAGAGTCCCCGGCTACTCTCACTGCTTCCATGTGTGTCCCTGGCAGGCTATTCTGTGCACATCTATTCTGTCAAAACTGAAGCCAAATCCCATCATTCCCCTGCTCACAGTCCTCTCACAGCTCCCCAACACATGAAGAGTAAAAGCCAAGGTCCTAATCGTGACCTAGAAAGGCTCTGAACAGTCTGGCTGCTGGCTCCCCTCTGGCTTCACTTCTGATGACTCTTCTCTGTGTTCCCACCACACTGTTTTCCCCTTTTCTTCAATGCACTGAGCATGCTCCAGCCTGAGGCTCTCCATACTTGCTGCATCTTCATCCTGCTCTCCCCCAGATGTCCACATCACCATGCTCTCACTTCATACGGGTCTCACTGAATTCACCCAAATCACCCTAATCCAAGATAGCACACTCTAATTCCTGCCACTTTCTACTTCCTCTGCTTTAGATTTCTTCACAGCTTTAATTATTACCTAACATATCACATTTATTTGTTAGTATCTATTTCCCTCCTTGAATATAAGCTCTGAGAGCAGGAATTATATCTGTTTTGTTCACTGCTGTGTTCACTATATGTATCTAACATACAATAGGTACTCATTTAATGTTACCTATTTTAATTTTTATTATTGAAAAATGAGCAAGTGGATTGCTTTCTTCAGATGTCTACGTCTGAGTAAAGCCCAAACACTGAGTCAACACATCCCAAAAAAGATAATCAGAATTCGTATGACGGCGAAAGCCAAAGTGGAGAATAGTCCATCAGAGTCAATCAGCCTCTGTAAAAAGAATCACCCCCCCGCAACCTTACAGTCATATTAAATATTGCAAAAAGACAAGAAACTCCGTCAATACTAAGTAGTAAAGGGCATCTATATGCAGCATATTTACAGGAATATCAGACTCCAAAGAAAAGAGGTAAATTATCTACCTTATCAGCCATCACAGAGGCAAAAAGGAAACGTCCCCCAAGACCAAATGAGTAGATTTTCACACCAATGGTTTTGAAGGTTTTTCCCAAGTCTGAAGTTCTCCATAATTCCAGAGCCCCAAGGTCAGCTTCTTAAACAAGACAAAATATTAATTAAAACTCCACTTACTTGTGAGCCTAGTTCAAAATAACTGTTTAAGAATTGTTTTTAATTTTATAGCTAAAGCATTTTTAATCCTATACATTTCAATCAAATGACAATATAAGTGTGATACAGCATTACATATAGGGCATTCATATTTGAGTTTTTATACATACGAAGTTTTATGCTGGAAAGACAGAGTTTACTTAGTTCCAATACAATTGCATAAAAATACCAGCCATAGCATCCTGCTTTACTTGGCACAATTTAAATTATCTTTTCTTTTTCTTTCCTCTTTTTTTTTTTTTTTTTTTAGAGACAGGGTCTCACTCTGCTGCCTAGGCTAGACTTGAACTCTTGGGCTCAAGCAATCCTCCTTCCTCAGCCTCCTGAGTAGCTGTGGATTATAGGCATGTACCACTACACTCAGCTCTCATTCTATTTTAAGTTGTCTTGTTTGAGTTTTGATTTTCTTATTTATTATCCAATACCCCTACTTGAATTTACATCCCATAAGAGCAGGACTTGGGTGTTTTGTTCTCTCCATCCTTAGAACAGTGTTTAGCATATAGCAGCTGCTCAAATATTGTTGAATGAATAAATGAAAGATTTTGCCTTTTGCTTTGAAATTGTTCCACAGATTGGGAGGCCCATGGCTTCTGTGAATACAAACATAACCCATGCTCTTTAGTAGAAACCACTATGCATTTTAATTTGCTATTGTTTATAGCCTAATATTTGTTTATATAAATACACTGCTAAAATTAAGAATACTGCCTCTATGTATAGCCTACCTTTTATTTGATCTGAGTACAGTATAGTAATTTGGTTGTCCTTTCAAGATTTAAAACATTATTATCAACTTTTTAGCTATTAAAATTTCAGGAAAATGAAAGAATCTTTTATATTTCTACTTCACTTCACACAACACAGAACATTCTACCACACATGGCCACCAGGACACTCTTTTCTGGAACTAAAATGTACTTACTGCAGGAGCCATTCACATAGGTGGTAAAAAAGATGGTGTTTTCTGATCCCCTACGATGAGGCAAAAACAGGGAAAAGAAACAGTTTAACACTGCTAACAGACTGTGTCAATCTTTGTCACAAAGTTCCTGGAAAGTCTAACAGTTAGCTTCATCCACAGGCACTGGCCAGCACAGCCTTCTCAGGTGCTGTGGTTGGTCTTTCCATGACCTGGCCAGTCAAGCTCCCCATAGCTTGGCCCCATGCATTTTCCACAGCCCACTACTTCTTTATGTGAACTCTTCCAGCGGTCACACTGGACTATTTACACTCTCCAAATTGGCGTCTCATATTTGCCCATACTCTTTACTTCCTTAAATGCTTTTCTCTCACCTAACCAAATGTTATGGTCATGATCTTCTGGCTCCAGCTTAAAATCTAGCTCTTCCACAAAACTTTTCCTGTCACTCCAGCTGGAAGACTTCTTTGATGCAAAATTCTAGAGCAGTGGTTCTCAACCACAGGCAATTCTGCCTCTCAGGGGACATGTGACAATGTCTAGAGACAATTTTGGCTGTCACAACTGGGACAAGGGGGGCAAGAGTTGTTACTAGCATCAAGTGGGTATAGGCCAGGGATGCTGCCAAACAATGCACAGGACTGCCTCCCACAAAAAAGAATTACCTGGCTCCAAATGTCATTAGAGCTGACATTAAGAAACCCTATTATAGAGCACTATGCCATTCTACACAACCACTTAGCACTCATTTGTCTCCTATTTTTAATTTTAATTACATAGTATATGCCTTATCACCCCTACTATACTAATTGGCTTCTCAGGGCAGGTACTAAGTTTTATGTTTGTTGTTTCCCCTCAGAATCTAGTTCAATGCTTTATATGAGCTAAATAATTTAGTTCTTTCATCTCAAATAGACAACTAGGTCAGAGGCTGAATTATTTAAAACGTAACTTGGAAAGGGAGTTTGCAGGGAACTAGATTCAGATTCTGATGGTCATTAAAGATTACCACCAGCAAAAGCTGCTGGGTTTGAGCATGTTCTTTCAGGACTCAAAGTTATAAATTCCTAGAAATTAAAGATCTAAAGGTGAATAAACAGTTATCAGCAGCCTAGTCATCCTTATTGAGACACCAAGCAAAGAAACATGTTACTAAAGTAAAAAACCTTAAATAGGATCCAAAATAAAATATCATTTTAAAGTAACTTTTTAGTTTTAAAGATAAGGTTTTTTTTTGTTTTTTTTTTTTTGAGACAGAGTCTCACTTTGTTGCCCAGGCTAGAGTGAGTGCCGTGGCGTCAGCCTGGCTCACAGCAACCTCAATCTCCGGGGCTCAGCGATCCTACTGCCTCAGCCTCCCGAGTAGCTGGGACTACAGGCATGCGCCACTATGCCCGGCTAATTTTTTGTATATATATTTTTAGTTGGTCAATTAATTTATTTCTATTTTTGGTAGAGACGGGGTCTCGCTCAGGCTGGTTTCGAACTCCTGACCTTGAGCAATCCGCCCGCCTTGGCCTCCCAAAGTGCTAGGATTACAGGCACTTTGGGATTAAAGATAAGTTTTATGATCAAAATTACTACAGTCTTACTTAAACACATCTTACATATTTTGGGTCCAGCAGGAGTGAAATAATTCAACTTAGTTACCTTAAAAATTACTTCCTTCCTTATAAGACCATGTAAGGTAAAAACACAATTTATTAAAATACATAAAATGAAAGCAAACATGGCATGTGTACCATTGGTGCTGTAAAAACCTCATTACATGAGCATTTCTGGAAAAGGTCCATTTTATTTAAGCAACATACTTAAAATTTTAATTAATGTTGGTAGACACATTTGTAATCTATATTATACACTTTCCTGATTCCCTAAGTAGAATACATTAAACTCTTTCTCGGGATTATGGGTCTTCATCATGACCATCAATCATATCAAACTACAATACAGTGTTCCCATTAGAAGTTACTGAAGTATGTGTACTTTCTTGATCTAGCACGAAATGATTTCATACTGTTATACAGTCTCTAAGTTTTTGTCTGTTGTTCTGCCTCCTTCCAGCTCTCAGGCTATAATTCTAATACTGTCATGTGCTTATTGCTAGCAGCTACATATCCCAACTCTGGAAACAATCTGCTATAAACTGGGAAACCAGATTAACAAATTTGTTGAAATTAGTCAAATGGAAAGAATAAAGAAGCTCTAAACAAGGGTCTGAGCCTAACCAAATTGTGGAGGCATCAGCTTAGCCATCCCTCACATTTCCCAAATACATCTTTCACAGAAGGAAAAAACTAAAGCTCAGAGAGGTTAAGCCACTGACTAGCAACAGAATGAGGTTTGAACAAAGGTGACATGACTCCCAAGGAAGAGCTCCCTCCACTGCATCATCTTTAAGCAGGCACCTGGTGGGGAAAGGACGTCCCACTGAGAGAAGTGTATGAGTTTTGGTGCAGAGACAATGTGACTTTGGGAGTCTGGAAGCTCTTTAAGCTTTCTTCCTGATTCCTTGCTATGTTCTACCTAACTGACATGACTCTCTGGACAAGGGAGTGTAAATCTGGGCACAGAGAAGTATTTAAATCCCCAAATTAAAGCTGTATTTTATTATATTCCAACTGATGTCACCATTCATGGAAAATAAACCTTTTTCAGGCAGCAGCTACTCAGTCACATGCCTTATTTTATACTTTATATTCTAAAATTTAGTGAGACTAAGTCTTCTTTTCCAGTAGAATTAGAAGATCCTCCAGGTTAAGGTCTGTGTCATACCCCTCTCTGGTATCCCTTATGGCACCCTGAAGAGTACTTGGCACATAGTAAGTGCTCAATATTTCTTTATGTGATTTTTGGCAGCACTACCAGGAAAGGTTTAGGGCTCTGCACAGATGGAGTCTTGTTACTCACCATTTGGCCAAACATACTGCTTTGTGGATTTCTTCCCATTTTCCCCCAAAATTCTTGGACACCCACAGGCCATTCTGAAAGATTATAAATGACTTATCAAAATTCCAGCTTTATCCTGTGCAGCTGCTTGTATGACCTTTAATAATTCATATCCAATCATTCAGGACAGTAAAAACACATACTGAAGTTCCATCAGAACTGCCTGGGCTCTATAGACACATACACGGTTTATCTGGGGCCCTTCAGGGTCTTAAAAGTTCAGAATAACAAATGCATATGAAGTGCCTACTATGTGCCAGGCACTGTACCAGACGTTGCACTAGGGATACAAAGACGAATAAGACACACTCTCTGCACTCAAGGAGCTCACAGTTTAACAAGGGACATAGATAAGAAGAAAGTTCAACACAATGTAGTGTTATGGAAACATGATCTAGTGTAGAAATGGGGAGAAGAGGGCCAGTGCATCAGAGATAGTTTCCTGAAGAAGATGGCTGTGCTGAATCTTAAATGATGAGCAGTGTGACCAAAATAAGGCAAGCAGGGAGACGAGGTGTTATTGCACAAAGATAAACTAGTACTAGCAAAGGCAAGAAGGTGATAAAACACTGCAGAGTGTACAGGGAGCTAAAAGCCACTGGACATTAATGGGGTGCAAATTCCAAGGTGAGCAAATGAGAAGTGAATGCTAGGGAAAAAGGCAAGGGCCAGCTCATGGAGAGCTTTCCTTCTATGCCATGCTGAGGAGTCTGGGTTTTATTATTTATTATATATGAGGGACTCTCAGGAGGAAGGTACTCTAAGCAGGAGAATGACAGAGTCAGTTTCACTTTTTTAGGTGGAATACTTGGATGAGAATGGAAAGATGGATTACAGAGGGCGCTGGGAAAGATGGATTACAGAGGGCGCTGAGGTTCTGAACCTTGTCCATGAGGAATAGGCTCTCCAAGAACCTGGAAGCCAGAATAGAACTGGATGACTTGTCCTGTAGGGCAGGATGGGAGGAGGGGTTGTGTATGCATATATAAGTCAGTCACTCTTGGTTTCTGGCTGGGGTATAGGATGCATTGTGGTATCTATCTTTATACTAGTTAGTATAAAGATTAAGGGAAGAAAAGCATGCCTGAGAGAAGAGCAGGGAAGTATTCAGTTTTAGACTGATTTGTGGTGCCTGTAGGACATTGAGATAGAGACATCCAGGGAGCAGCAAGACAGGAATCTGACATCCTAGAGGAAAGCCAGAGCTAGAGATAAAGATTGGAGAATCTTACACATTGTAAGTGGTAGTTAGATGGTAAGAATGGAAGGAGCTTGCTCAGAGTCAAATGAATAGTAGGCATTTAAGGGTAGGTTGAAAGGAGTTTAACAAAGAGACCAAGAAGGAATGGCCAGAAAAATAGAAAAACCAAAGGGAATGATGTCACAGAAGCAAAGCAAGTAGAGTTCCCCAAAGGAAGGATTGGCCAATACTTTGAAATGTATCGGAGACTTAAAAAGGTAAAGACTGACAATGTCAATTATACTGGCAACACATGCTTACTGAGTTCAGTTTCAGTGGAAATGGGACAGAGATGTCCTGGTATAGCTGAAATTAAATGCAGATGATCTAGGCAGAGTTTATATTCAGTGCTCCCCTACCCTCACCCACCATTCTCCTTTAACTCTTCCTCTTCTGGTAATATTCACCTCCCAGCATTTCTAATTTTCCTGATTCTACTTATACAGGCAAGAAAAGGTCTGATATCACTTATTTGAACTTTAGTACAAATTGGTCCATCTTCTCCATCCCAATTATTTGTACTTCAAAGTTACCCTTAATTGGAAGAAATTTCAGGCATCAAAGCCGATTGTACCTGTCTCTTCCTGAGAATAGCCCTGTTTTAATAACCTTGAGATACTTGGTAATGGAGATGAAGTGGTCAAATAGGACATCTGTGGTTCTGTCCTTTCCTATGGAGGCTCTTTGCTTCCTTACAGGTCCTTCAGCTTAAGCTGCTGGTGGCCAATTTCCAGGAATTGCTGTTCTGAGATCTGAAGCCTACCCTCTACCAAGCTAGTTTCTGTTTTCTGGCCCCCATTGGCTAAGGATAAATCTGACCCTCCTGGAGCCCCCAGACTCATCTCTGCTCAGAGACCTCCTCACAGAAGGCCCAGACTCAGACTCCTCTTCCAGGGCCCTTCACCCTCCTTATGCCTTTGCTCAGCCTGACTGGTCCACAGCTGATGATCTTGTTTCTGTCGCCAGTCAGTCAGCACAAATGGCTCTCAAACTTCAGTGTGATGTTTAGCTGGGGAGCTTGTTAAAAATATTAGCCATTCTGCAACCAAAAGTCATCAATATATTCTATCTGGATTGGGGCCTAGGGATGAGATGTGCATCTTAAACCAGTTCCTCCAGTGTTTCTGTCTGATCCTGCTGCTCAGAAGCCCACACTCTTAAGAAATAAGATGAGAGAGAGCCATATAAACATAAAGTATAATTATGACTAGGATAGTCTAGCAACTCAGCCATTTTGGGCCCTTAACATCCACAATAAAGGAGACTGGTCCTCCAGTAAAGGCAAAGAAGAATGTGCTCCTCAGGGAACTCTCAGCAGAGAGGTAGGAGGGTTAGGGAGAGACACTGATTGCTGAGCAAAGTACAGGAATGTGGTGGGGGGGGGGTGCAGGGATTTGAAACTTTGGATATTTAATACATGAGCGTCAAAGACAGAAATCAATATGCTTTATAAACTGAGAAACTAACAAAGAAAAAAATTATAAAGATGTGGTTTGGTCATAGGGAATGAACAATAATAATATTAGGAGTTTGACAATTTATGTTTGTCCCTTGCAGCACAAGAATTAATATATTAAACTGTTTTCTAGTTTATTACTCCAAAAGCACACATTATTCACTTAAATTATGACAACTAGACATCACACTTACCTGGAATATATAACACATGGAAATCATGCTCTTTACTAAATAGGAAAAAAAAAAGCAAGAATACATACTCCATGGTATAAGAAGACACTAGAAAGAAGTCCAATATAAAAGAATTACCTGCAGGGTCCTTCTAAGACAGTATATATCTGAGACTATAAAATTCAAATATAAGCCAAGTTCCTCAACTGGACTTACTTCAGTGCTGAGGGCTAAAAGATAATCAGAATTCTGAGGGCTATACATCATCTGCGTGAGAAGATGAAAAGGGAGATCTGTCTGAACAAAGTTCTTTGCAAAATCTGATGATCTGAAGATTCTTCCTCCACTGCTTCCTCCAGACACCTCTGCTGTTAATATCACCTGATCAGGAAGAGGAAATATCAGATTCAGGATATGATATTATAAACACACAGGAAGTTCTGGTAGCATTTTCACCAGACATTGGCTAAGAAAATTTTAGTTCCAAAAGTAAGAAGAGTTATAAAAACAGATTAATTGCTCCACTGCACAAATCTTATTCTATCAGAAAATAACATCCTGAATTGAGCTAGTACATCATACCTGTGTGCCTGAGCCTGGTCAGTTTTGAGATTAATCAGTTTTCCAAAAGACTAAAATGCTGTTTTAGGGGCACTGTTAATGCTAAACAATTGTCATATAATTATGAAGGGTTTGTGTGCATCTTGGACAGGGGCCAAAAAAAAAAAAAAGAAATCTGTGTGCTGAATTCCATTCTGATATGATCAGCATTAAATTATGTTTACTTTTTAAATATAATAATACTAAACTAAAATACATTATTGTGTACTACTGGATCATTCTGATACTAACATCTGACAGCCTTGCATGAGGTTATCAAGCACAAGTTTTATATATGCAAGAATGAGTCTCACCTTTCCTGAGTTCTCAGGACCAATAGCCATGCCAAATTCAGTTCGAATGAAGGTATTATTGATGAGATTTGTAATATCCTTAAAGCTCTTTCCATAATCCTCACTAAGAAGAAGAAAAAAGAGAGCAAATTTACAGTACAGGGGTCATAGATATTGTTGGGTTCTTAATCAGCTTTCCTTCACCCTTTCCACCAATCTTACCTATATACTCATCCCTCCTCTGGATAGTCACATTCCTAACTCCAGAGGGGGCCTGATTAGTCTGAGGAAAATGGTACTTCCCACCCACACCCCAAACCCCACCAATGATGGGTTTAGTAATGAGGAAGTGACCCACATGGAGCCAGTGAGACAAAAGGAAGAAATTTGGCATCTTCTAGGAAACTTATCTCCTCATACTTAAGAGAGCCACTTGATGAAATGGTCTATCTTCTTTTAGGCCAGTGGTTCTAAACCAGAGTATTTTTGTCCCACAGGGAACACTTGGTGATGTCTGGAAACATTTTTTTTTTTCTTTTTAAGAGACAGGGTCTTGCCCAAGCTAGAGTGCAGTGGCATGACCATAGCTCACTGATGCCTCAAACTCCTGGGTTTAAGCAATCTTCTTGCCTTAGCTTTCTGAGTCTGAGTAGCTGGGACCACAGGCGTGAGCCACTATACCTGACGTGGAGACATTTTTAATCATCACAAGTCAGGGTTGAGATGCTATTGGCATCGAGTGAGTAGTGCCCAGTGATGTTGCCAAACATCCTACAATGAACGGGACTGTCCCACAACAAAGAATTATCTGCCCCCCCCAAAATGTCAATTGTACCAAGGTTGAGTAACCCTGATGATGTAGAACATGAACGTAAAGCAAAAAATTGCTATCATCATTTTGTCACAATGAGAGCACAACTGAAGTAATTCCAGAATTCCTAAGAAGCAGAGCCTATGACGTTGAACTGAACTGACCTTGAATTCTGTCCTTCCTCTGTATTTAGTTATATCAATAATTCCCTTATTACTCAAGCAAGTTTAAGTTGGGATCTCTGCAAAATGCAGCCAAAAGCCTCCTAACTAATCTTTTAATCCATAGTACTTATGATAAAGCTGTGAATTACTTAGTAGGGGTCTTGAAGTACTTTAGCCTAGAAGTTGCCATCCCTAGGCACAAATCTCTAAGGCATGCAATACACACAATCTACTAGGAAAAACAAACTTAATCTTAACTCTTGGGTTCTCAAAGCTTTCCCCAAAAGTTCATTCTAACAATACCTTTTAGAGATTTTTGAATCCATGTATAGATTTTGGAAAATAAGATCAAAGAAACAGTAGCTAACTCCAAGAGTTATGTATAGCTCTCTCTGTACAGCTATATGTATAGCTCTCTGAAAACACAATACAGAATCTAAATCTTAATATTCATTAAATTTAAGTAACCATTACTGAAGACCACCATGCACTGCAAGTGATTGCCCATAGATAAATGTAATCTGCAATTGTAGATGCATGCAATCATGCATGCATCTGCAATGCATGTAGAATATAATCATGTGCCTCACAATGATGTTTCCATCACCAACAGATGGTATATACAACGGTGGTCCCATAATATTAGGATACCATATTTTTACTATGCTTTTTCTTTGTTTAGACACACAAATACTTACCACTGTGTTACAATTGCCTATTGTATTCAGTACAGTAACATGCTGTATAGGTTTGTAGCCTAGGAGCAATAGGCTATACCAGGTAGCCTAGGTATATAGTAGGCTATACCATCTAGGTTTGTGTAAGTGCACTCTGTGATGTTCACACAATGACAAAATTGCCAAACAATGCATTTGTCAGAACATAACCCTGTTGTTAAGTTACACATGACTGTATATGACTTAAAAGGATGGTACAAGTTTTGGTAGCAGCCTCAACAAATAAAGAATCACAGAACCACAGAACATGAGAGATGCAAGGGACTAAGGAGAACAACTTGGCCAACTCCCTTATTTCACAGATGAGCAGTTGCAGGGGGAGGAATTCATTAAAAGTCAACTAATTAATTAAGGGCAAAATTGAAACTACAGTGCAATTCTCTTAACTCTCAGCCCCAAACTAGAGATAACTTTTAATTATTTGTAAGGAGTTTTTCCCTTATAGAAAAACTTATTCTATCTTGCTGGGGCTTGTGACCTGGCAGTAGAGATCACCTAAGAGGAAGTAGGAGACAGGAGGGAAGTATCCATTCATGTACATGTCTTTGATAATACGCTAAAGCAAACTACATGTCTTTAAGTTGTTCAAATGACTCTTCCCTTCCCTTAGCACACACGCAGAAAACCCCTAGACAAATAAAACAGAGATTAGGCACCATGCAACAGACTCCTATATTACCCTCTCTTTGGCTTTGAAGTAGAAGGTCAGTGTTTATCTTCCTGACAGCTGCCCAAGATATGTGCATAAAAAATTCCTAACTCTAGGCCGGGGCGCTGTGGCTCACGCCTGTAATCCTAGCTCTTGGGAGGCCGAGGCGGGCGGATTGCTCAAGGTCAGGAGTTCAAAACCAGCCTGAGCAAGAGCGAGACCCCGTCTCTACTATAAATAGAAAGAAATTAATTGGCCAACTGATATATATATAAAAAAAAAAAAAAATTAGCCGGCATGGTGGCGCATGCCTGTAGTCCCAGCTACTCGGGAGGCTGAGGCAGAAGGATCACTCGAGCCCAGGAGTTTGAGGTTGCTGTGAGCTAGGCTGACGCCACGGCACTCACTCTAGCCTGGGCAACAAAAGCGAGACTCTGTCTCAAAAAAAAAAAAAAAAAAAAAAAATTCCTAACTCTACAGTGTGCATATCAACAATAGCCCAGAAAACCTTCCAAAGGGGTTGCAGCAGCTTGATTATCACTAGTTTACAAATCTCCCCTCCTTCATGACATCCTCAGGGAACCTCTACAAACCTGTTGGCAAGCCTGCTTGCTTTTTAAGAACTTGGCACAACAAACCATCGCTGAGCTTCAGAAAAAGAAACCAGCATGAATGAAACAAAAAATCACCTGCTACAACACTCTGGTACTTGAGCCAATTAAACGAATGTAGAAAATAAAATGAACTAGTATCAACTTGCTGGGATTTAAGTAGGGATCTGTCAAGGCCACTTAGGGCCCAGAGATATATTTTAACATAATACTTTATTTAAACACGCCTTTATTTTCTATCAGCATATAACATACATCATGAAGAGGAAACCAATGAAACATCTTGAAAATTAAATCTACTTTTCAAATTCCACATGACAACAGAGTTATGAATAAGAGTTAGAGGATAAGTAAACAATTAAAACCATCTACTTTAGAAACAAGTCTTTTTAATAACAATTCTACACATAAACCCTAATATCCATTCTTTCTAGTTATCAAAAATAAATGATCACTTTTGCATGTATTCATGGTATAAACATGCACAAGAATATGCACATGTTTATAACTCAGGAAAATAATGCTAAAATACAAAAATGTGTTTGGAATAGAGCTTGTCTTAGTCCATTTGGGCTTCTATAACAGAATATCGTAAACTGGGTAGCTTATAAACAACTGTAATTTATTTCTTATAGTTCTGGAGGCTAGGAAGTCCAAAATCAAGGTGCCAGCAGATTTGATGTCTGATAAGGGTCTGCTTTCTGGTTTACAGACTGCATTTTATCACTGTAACCTCACATGGCAGAAGGGACAGGGTGTCTCTTTTATAACAGCACTAATCCCATTTATTGGGGTTCTGCCCTCATGACCTGATCACCTACCAATGGCCCTACAACCTAATGCCATCGCATTGGGGTTTAGGATTTCAACTTATGAATTTGGGGGGACATTCAGTCTATAATAGTCTTCTTCTGGTTACTCCCCACCCCAACCTTATGTCCTTCTCACATACAAAATACATTAGTTACATCCCAACAGCCTCAAAAGTCTTAACTTGTTCCAGCCTCAACTCTAAAGTCTAAAATCCAAAGTATCATCTAAGTATCACCTAAATCAGATATAGATGAGACTCAAGGTATGATTCATCCTGAAGCAAATTGTTTTCCAGCTGTGTACTTGTGAAAGCAAACAAGTTATGTGCTTTATAATAAAATACAACAGTGGGACAGGCACAGTACAGATGTTTCCATTCCAAAAAGAGAAATGGAAAAGAAGAAAAGAAATGGAAAAGATCCCAAGTAAGTGCAAACTACAAGGCAAACTCCATGAAATATTAAGGGTTCAGGATAATTCTCTTTGGATACATACTCTGTCCTCCAGGCCCACTGGGTGGGGGTCTTGCCCTGCAGCTTTGCCAGGCAGGAGTTGGATCTCCAATGTTATGGGTGACCCTGTACCTACTATGTTACGTGGAGGCTATCTAGCCCATTGAAAGCAACGTGATAGTCCCCCCTTTTGAAACTGAGGAGGCAGCCTTGCTGATCCTTGAATTGCATTCAGGACCATTCTTCCCATGTCTTGAAAGATAACACATGGTTGCAGTTGAACAGTTCTATGGTCCTACCCTGTCCAATCCAAGAAGTCTAACAGCCTTCCCTCATTCCTTCCCTTCAGTTCAAACTGGCAGTTTTCTTGCTGGGGTGGCTGATTAAGCCCACAGTTTATATCCATACTAATCTCTTTACCAGATTGGTCACTTGGCCACATTCTTAGAATTTAAATTTTTCCAATATGGATAGATTGAGAATTTTAAGAATCTTTAAGTTCTGTTTCCATTTTGCTTAACAATTCTGTAGTGAAGTCATTTCTGTCTTCTCACATTTTACTATCAGCAGCCAGGAGAAGCCAAGCTACATGTTCAACACTTTGCTTAGAAATTGCATCAGCTAAATATCTAATTTCACTGCGTACAAGTTCTATCTTCCACAAAACCCTAGAACATGAACACAATTCAGCCAAGTTCTCTGCCACTTTACAACAAGAATTGCCTTTTCTCCATTGTCCAATAACACATTTCTCATTTCTGTCTAAAACCTCATCATAGTGGCCTTTGTAGTCCATATTTTTATCAACATTCTGCCATGGATTACATGGTATTCTCTAAGCTTTCTCTACAGTTCTCCTTTTTTCTAAGCTCTCACCTGAATCACCTTTAAAATTGCCTTAACAGCAACCTAGGCTTTTTCTAGCACATACTTCAAAACTCTTTCTGCCCCTCCCCATTCTCTGTTACTTTTGTTCATTTTGCCATGATTAAGTCACTATAAATTATAACATAAAAGCAACAAGGATGATGGCAAACTCTTAGAAATATTGTTTTATAGTTTTCCCTAATTGGGAAAGCTTCTACAGTTGATCTTTATTATTCATGAATTCTGTATTTGCAAATTTGCTTACTTGCTTAAATTCATTTGTAACCCCCAAATCAATACTCATGGCCCTTTCACAGTCATTTGCAGACATTTGCAGAGCAAGAAAAAATTTGAGTCACCCAGTACACACATTTCCAGCCAAGGTCAAACAAGTGATACTATGCCTTCTTGTTTCAACTCTTTTTTTTTTTTTTTTTTTTTTTGAGACAGAGTCTCGCTTTGTTGCCCAGGCTAGAGTGAGCGCCATGGCGTCAGCCTAGCTCACAGCAACCTCAAACTCCTGGGCTCCAGCGATCCTTCTGCCTCAGCCTCCCGAGTAGCTGGAACTACAGGCATGCGCCACCATGCCCAGCTAATTTTTTACATATATATATATCAGTTGGCCAATTAATTTCTTTCTATTTATAGTAGAGACGGGGTCTCGCTCTTGCTCAGGCTGGTTTTGAACTCCTGACCTTGAGCAATCCGCCCGCCTCGGCCTCCCAAGAGCTAGGATTACAGGCGTGAGCCACCTCGCCCGGCCTTGTTTCAACTCTTATACTGTAAACATATATCTGTTTTGAGGTCTATTTAGTGCCATGTTTTTACATTTTTGTGTTTTTTTGATGATTTTTTTTTTTTTTAACAGAGTCTCACTCTGTTGCCCCGGCTAGAGTGCCGTGGTGTCAGCCTAGTTCACAGCAACCTCAAACTCCTGGGCTCAGATGATCCTCCTGCCTCAGCCTCCCGAGTAGGTGGAACTACAGGCATGCACCACCATGCCCAGCTAATTTTTTCTATATATTTTTAGTTGGCAAATTAATTTGTTTCTATTTTTAGTAGAGATGGGGTTTCATTTTTTTTTTCATTTTTTCATTTTTTTTTTTTTTGAGACAGAGTCTCGTTTTGTTGTCCAGGCTAGAGTGAGTGCCATGGCGTCAGCCTAGCTCACAGCAACCTCAAACTCCTGGGCTCGAGCGATCCTTCTGCCTCAGCCTCCCGAGTAGCTGGGACTACAGGCATGCGCCACCATGCCCGGCTAATTTTTTATATATATATCAGTTGGCCAATTAATTTCTTTCTATTTATAGTAGAGACGGGGTCTCGCTCTTGCTCAGGCTGGTTTTGAACTCCTGACCTTGAGCAATCCGCCCACCTCGGCCTCCCAGAGAGCTAGGATTACAGGCGTGAGCCACCGCGCCCGGCCGAGATGGGGTTTCAAACTACTGGTTTCAAACTACTGACCTTGAGCAATCCGCCCACCTGGGCCTCCTTGTTGATGATTTTTTGTTTAAAATTGCCTCCAGGCTGGGCGTGGTGGCTCACGCCTGTAATCCTAGCACTCTGGGAGGCCAAGGCGGGCTGATTGCTCGACTTTTGACGTCAGGAGTTCAAAACCAGCCCGAGCAAGAATGAGCTCGGGCAAGAATGAGATCCGTCTCTATTATAAATAGAAAGAAATTAATTAATTTCTTTGATTAATAGAAAGAAACTAATATATATATATATAAAAAAAACTAGCCGGGCATAGTGGCACATGCCTGCAGTCCCAGCTACTTGGGAGGCTGAGGCAGGAGGATTGCTTGAGCCCAGGAGTTTGAGGTTGCTGTGAGCTAGGCTGATGCCATGGCACTCACTCTAGCCTGGGTAATAAAGCGAGACTCTGTCTCAAAAAAAAAAAAATTGCCTCCAAGTTTAGTGTTGACATGTTGTTTGGTGTCCCTAAGCACAAGAAGACTTTGGTGTGCCACATGGAGGAATAACATAGGTGTTAGACAAGCTTCTTTTGCGCAAGAACTGTAATGCTGTTGGCCATGAGTTCAATGTTAATAAATGAACAATATTAAACAACGGGTCCTTAAATAGAAACACACATAAAATAAAATTTTATATGCTGATCATTTGATGAAAATGAATGCTGTGACCAAAGGTTTGCAGAAGTCTAACCCTATATTTCCCCTAGGAGCAAGGGTTCAGTATTCACTAATTTAGTGTTCATGGCAATTTTGTAAAACATAACTATTGTGAATAATGAGAACTGTATTGAGATTTCCAGTTAAAAGATCAGTAGGGAGAATGTGGCTTATTAAAATGTGCCAAAAGAATCATATACCAGAAACAACTCTTAGGTAAAATTGGCAGAATTTGAATTCATAATAAACTTAATTCCTAATACTTTTTCACCCCACTGTCTGATACTTTGTGTATTTTTATTTTAATATTTTACTGTGCTTTATCATTATTGGGAAAGGATGCATGTTTTCTGTAGCAATTTTGAAAACACAAGTGGGAAAATAAAAGAAAGTAAGATATTGTAAATAAAATCACAGAACTTCTCATTTGAAGGAACATGAGTTTGTATCTGGGGTCCTTATTTTGCTTTGATTGATGAGCTAACTCTAAGTGTGTAAAAGTGTAGTAGTACTAAAGGTAAAATTTCTGCTGGGTGTAATGGCTCATGCCTGTAACCCCAGCACTTTGGGAGGCCGAGGTGGTAGGATCTCTTAAAGCCAAGAGTTCAAGACCAGACTGGGAAACATAGTAAGACCCTGTATCTATAAAAATTTTTTTAAAAAATCAGTTGAGCATGGTTGTGTGTACCTATAGTCCCAGCTACTCAGAATGCTGAGGCAGGAGGAGCATTTGAGCCCAGGAGTTTGAGGTTGCTGTGAGCTATGATTGTGCCTCTATACTCTAGCCTGGGCAACAGATTGAAAGCCTATCTCTAAACACAAACAAACAAACAGTAAAATGCCATCACCATACATTTTAATAAATTTTTCTTTTTAAAAAGGTGAGAATTTATCTATTTGACAGAACTGAGTAGTTACTGTCTGCTCTAAGTATTCACTACAGATACAAGAAAAAAGTGTCCTTGTATGTTCTGTCTGATTATGGCCGCCAAGATTGAATAGGGGAAAACATGGAGAATTGCGACTTAGGAATAACCTTGTATGTATCGAAGAACCTGTTTTACTCCAAAGAAGAACCTAAAATGTGAGTTTACATGAGAAGTGTTGGGAAATATCCCTGACCCCCCTCTCACCTGTTTTATCACACTTGTAAAAGCTTAAAAGTTAAAAAAAAAAAAAAGCAGGAAAATATATTTTGTAAATGGAATTTATGCTAACCTTGTAACTGAAATATGTAGTTACTATTAATATCCTGCAGTGAAAACTGAATTGAGATATCATTTAAAAAGTTGTCACATAAGATGTCTTGAAGAAGCTGGTTTACTAGACTTAGCAGCACTTTGCCTATTGTGTACCTATAAGTTATCCTTTCTTTAAAAAAAGGGATGAATCCTGAAAAGTAACATCCTGAAAAACTTACATTGACTATGGAATAAATTGTAATGTAAAATCTCTTAGAGATTTCCCTATTCATTTTCTAAATTTGAGCAACTCTTAATAGGAAGGAAAATCAGAAATAAAATAGCCCAGTAGTTTTGTGGTAACGAGGTGTAAAACAATGCTTATATTTGCTTCACAAAGTAGGTCTTACCACGAAAAGTTAGACTGAAGAGGTCATAAAACAAAATGATGCAAAATATCTTTTAGTTGCCAAATGTCAAATTATCATCTTAATTACAGCTAGTTTATTTCTTTTTTTTTTTTTTTTTTTTTTTTTTTTTTGAGACAGAGTCTCGCTTTGTTGTCCAGGCTAGAGTGAGTGCCGTGGCGTCAGCCTAGCTCACAGCAACCTCAAACTCCTGGGCTCAAGTGATCCTTCTGCCTCAGCCTCCCGAGGAGTAGCTGGGACTACAGGCATGCGCCACCATGCCCGGCTAATTTTTTTTTTTTATATATATATATCAGTTGGCCAATTAATTTCTTTCTATTTATAGTAGAGACGGGGTCTCGCTCTTGCTCAGGCTGGTTTTGAACTCCTGACCTTGAGCAATCCGCCCGCCTCGGCCTCCCAAGAGCTAGGATTACAGGCGTGAGCCACAGCGCCCGGCCTAGTTTATTTCTTTAACTCAATATTTTCAACTGAGAGAAAGATGTACGTTCCAATCTATTACAAATATTCCTTAATAGAGAATCAAAATTTATACTATTCAAACACGGTTCCCTTAAATTGAAGAAAGATATATATTTTTATTATCTCCCAAATCCTTCAACAAGTCTGTTTCGCATCCTAGAGACAGAAGTAGATTCCCTCTAACTCTCTACAGGCAACGGAAACAACTTCTATTCTTGGGTGCCTTCATGCCATGCTACACAGAGCAGGTGGCATGTGATTAGCTGTCTTTTATTTGAATCCCAAATGAACCTGTAACCATATAAAATTTAGTGCACAAAGATGATCCAATAAATACTAATGCTGTGAAAAACAGAAGAGTCTTTAGAGTGGATTCTATGGGCTTTTATCTTATTTGTAATTGGGCAACCACAGCATATTCAGGACCCATTTTGATCAAACTGCTCCCTCCCTTTTCCATTTCTGAGGCAACAGGTGCCTCTTGGTTGGCGTGTTCAACAACATGAGTCACTTCAGGCCAGCCCAGCCCAGTTGGAGAGGCAACAAGGCATATTTACAGTTTCCACCTAGACTTTGGAAGAGGGCATAGAGCTAGTTTCCACTTCACAGCAAGAAAGAGATAATGTTCAGAGTGTGGTTAAAAAACAAAACAAAACTGCTGTGCAACATGAAGAAAAAGTACCTTGGTAACATTATACTATATCAGAAACAAATAGGCTTTCTCTCTAGTAAAGTATATATCAGGAAAGAGGGGTTTCTCACATAACTAGACAGATATAGCCTGAAAAAGGGCTGAGTCAGATGGTGGTGGTATTTAAATAGTGACATAGCAGTACTGGTTCTTGTTTCAGTTTTGGTCATCTTAAAGCACACACAATATTGAAAAGCAAAAGGATTGGGGAAAAAAGTCATGAAAACATATTTTCATTCTCCATGGGCCTGACTCAGAAACCTGTTAGGTTCAATTCTAGTGACATGATTAAAGAACAATGTAGAGAATAAAAAGCAAATTCGGAAGGCAAGCAAAAAAGTGGTTGAAGCATTAGGTATAGAAGATAATTCAACCTGGAGAAGGAAGAGTTTATTCTTTTCTTTCTTTTTTTTTTTTTTTAGTGAGCAATGGAAGACAAAAAGAGTTTAATAAATACTTTTTTTTTTTTTTTTTTTTTTTTGAGACAGAGTCTCACTTTGTTGCCCAGGCTAGAGTGAGTGCCGTGGCTTCAGCCTAGCTCACAGCAACCTCAAACTCCTGGGCTCAAGCGATCCTTCTGTCTCAGCCTCCCAAGTAGCTGGGACTACAGGCATGCGCCACCATGCCCGGCTAATTTTTTTTCTATATATATTAGTTGGCCAATTAGTTTCTTTCTATTTATAGTAGAGACGGGGTCTCGCTCTTGCTCAGGCTGGTTTCGAACTCCTGACCTCGAGCAATCCGCCCGCCTCGGCCTCCCAGAGAGCTAGGATTACAGGCGTGAGCCACCGCGCCCGGCCTAGAGTTTAATAAATAGCCTTCAAAACATGTGGACAGCAATCAGAGAGGAGGTTTTCATTTGCTACTAAAAAATGAACTTTTCACTTCTGAAATGTACCTTAAAAAAAAAAAAAAAAATGAACTGTGCTGGGCATGGTGGCTCACACCTGTAGCCCTAGCACTTTGGGAGGCTGAGGCAGGAGGATTGCTTGAGGCCAGGAGTTCAAGCTCAGCCTGAGCAAGAGAGAGACCCTGTCTCTATAAAAAAACAGAAAAATTCTCTGGGTGTGGTAGTACATGCCTGTAGTCCTAGCTAATTGGAAGGCTGAGGCAGAAGGATCACTTAAGCCCACAAGTTTGAGGTTACAATGAGCTATGATCACGCCATTGCACTCTAGCCAGGGCGACAGAGCAAGACCCTGTTTTAAATAAAATAAAATAAAATAAAATAAAATAAAATAAAATAGGACCGGAAATGAGCATCTCCTATGACAGAAACACATATGATATTTATCAAAGCAACATTAGTTACAATGAAAAAAATTAGCTACAACCTAACTCCCCAATGGAGCAATAATTAATTATGTCAATCTAAAAAAAAAAAAAAAAATCGAGGAGTGGGCCAGGTATGGTGGCTCATGCCTGTAGTCCCAGCTACTCGGGAGGCTGAGGCAGAAGGATTGCTTGAGCCCAGGAGTTTGAGGTTGCTGTGAGCTACGCTGACGCCACGGCACTCACTCTAGCCTGGTCCACAAGCGAGACTCTGTCTCAAAAAAAATAAATAAATAAATAAATAAAATAAAATAAAATAAAATAAAATAAAATAAAATAAAATAAAATAAGTGAGGGGTTACTAGCAGAGGGGATGGTATGAGCACTGACCAATCAGCATGGATGTAGGTCATAATGCCAGGTGTTAGTAACACTTGCCTTGCGTGTTGGCAAGGGCTGAGGGGGTATTCATTTGTAAAAGCTGTGGAAGCATTTAGGGGCAGGCAGTCACTTTTTATCAACTAGCAAGGAAGGCTTTCGATTCATTCTCTCTCTCTCTCTTTCTTGCTCGCTCTCTCTCTCTCTCTCTCTCTCTCTCTCTCTCTCTTTCTTTCTTTCTTTCTTTCTTTCTTTGATACAGGGTCTCACTCACCCTGTTGCCTGGGCTAGGGTGCAGTGGCATTGTCACAGCTCATTGCAACCTCAAACTCCTGGGCTCAAGCAACCCTCCCTGCCTCAGCCTGGAATAGCTGAGACTACAGGTACATGCCATGATGCCTGGCTAATTTTTTTTTTTTTTTTGTAGAGACAGTGAGGTCTTGCTATTGCCCAAGCTTCAATTCTTTTTAACAATTGGTGCAGCAGCACCAGTACATGCTGGCTACATGCCATCCCTGGCCGTTGGCATGGTGGCAGCTAACAGCACCAGGCTCTTATTCCATGCCAGGCACTGCAGAGCATACCTCATAACAGCTCTGAGGTGGGCACTGTTATCATCTTTCTTTTACAGTTGGTAAAAAAGACTTAAGAGGTTCAGTGACTTTCCCAAGTTCATTCTGCTTGTAATGAGCGTGCTGAGATTCAACCCCTGGTCTACTTGCCAATAAAACTATGCAGCTTTTCGCTGTTCCATGTTGCTTCCCAAGACTATGCAGCTATATAACATTAAAGGGGAAGATCAAGACAATAAACTGTAAACATTAAGATTACACTTGGCTACGTAGTGATTGTTTTCTTTTTTTACTTTTTCTTTTTTTTTGAGACAGAGTCTTGCTTTGTTGCCCAGGCTAGAGTGAGTGCTGTGGAGTCAGCCTAGCTCACAGCAACCTCAAACTCCTGGGCTCAAGCAATCCTGCTGCCTCAGCCTCCTGAGTAGCTGGGACTACAGGCACCCACCACCATGCCTGGCTAATTTTTTCTATATATATTAGTCGGCCAATTAATTTCTTTCTATTTACAGTAGAGATGGGGTCTTGCTCTTGCTCAGGCTGGTTTCGAACTCCTGACCTCGAGCAATCCGCCCGTCTCGGCCTCCCAGAGTGCTAGGATTACGGGCGTGAGCCACCTCGCCCGGCCTGTTTTCTTTCCTTTAAAACTTCAAATGTTTTATATTATTATGCTGCTTGAAAGTTAAATTGGTAAGGAAAACTGTATCATGAGGAGAGATTTCATAATAGCAAGGATTCTTAAACAATGGAAACAGTTACTGAGATAAAGTTATAAGTTTTTTAATGCATTTTCCCCTCCCCATACAGGATACTTTTCATCTGTCTGAAATGGTTCAACTATTGTTCTAATTGAATAAACAAAGTCACGTATTACAGTTCTTTCTATCACCAAGACTCTATAATACATCATCAACCTTATATGAGACAAATAAAAAAAATTATCACTCAAAAAATTATAGGAAAGCCAATGCATTCATTCATTCATTCAGTTACTATCTATTGCCTGCCTACTAATGTGTCAGCCATTTGGCTAGATGCTGGAGAACCCTAAGTTACTCAAGAACTTTGCTTTTATGGAGCTTATCCAGCAATTTCAAGATGGTAATTCCTTCTTGGCCTAAAGGTATATGCTACCTATTTTTAAGCCAACATCACTGTGGTGAAGAGCAGAAAGCTCTGGCTCTAGGCCCAGGCAGAAGCAGTCAAGTATCATACCTACTGGGGATAACGAGAGGTTGGGCTAGTTAACCTCAGAGCTTCGACACAGGTTTACTCCCACTTGGGCCAAGATCGACAACAGTCATATAAAGAACCCTGAGAAAGTCCCATGACTCTTGGAAGATACCCTGACCCTCAGGTCATTTCTATATCATCTGCTGGGATGTCATTATTTCTTTAGGTCCATTGGGTAAAATGTCATAGACACAAACAATTGAGAAGATAATCAGCAATTCTTGGGAGTTAGCTATCTTGACTTTCACTGCTAAGGAAAGGAAACTACTATTTAACCAAGCTGTACCTTTGAGAAGACAACTCTATAATTTTGTGAAATGTCACAGTATGGATTATGGTTCCAGAACATGTGCTACTACCATCACTATCAGTGTGAACACTAGAGGCATTTTAAAAGGTATGACCTGAGAATGTCCTTCTTATCTAGAAATAATCTATTTACTCCTCAAAATGTTATGTGAATAATATTTGCTGGGAAGGTATCATGAGGATTTTCATTTCAGGAACACAAAAAACTACTTTGTGCTCATAATAAATATAAAGATATTTTAAACTCCATACTACCTTCCCATAAATAAATATTCATTTAAAGTAACACAAACACATACCCCTATACACTCTTCCTTTATCTTCCTTTAATATTCTGCCCCTTAGCCAGGTCAAACTAACCTCCTTGGATGTAGATCACTTGTCATATTTCTTCAGGTTGCTAGGTAGATATTAAAAGTGTGCTGAGTGTGGCAGTGTGGTGAAAATTTAAAATGGCTAGATCTTTTCAATCAACTTAGACCCCATCAAGTCTAGAAAGAGGGGTCCCTACCTCCTCAATGTGTGGCTTAGTCAAATAACCCTCACATATGTTATTGCTCTCACCTTCGATATAGCTTGGACTGTCCAAAAGTCATAATTACCAATGGTACATGGAAGGTAGTCAACACTAGAATGACCTGGAGAGAGACAAAAGCATTCCATAAATGAGAAAGATATTCCAATTACATGCTGATATGTGATAGGATTATGTCAACACCTGAAATATTTTTGAAAGTCCTACTTTGTAGCAGCCCTTATTGTAATATATCCCAAAACCAAGAAGGATCAAGTTACTGGGGCTTACTTACAATGATTCAAGAAGTCCTCAGCTCATTTTGTTGTAATGATCCCTATCACCTACACTTGAAGTTTCAAGGCAGAGCTACTCAAATACACATTATAATAAAGGAAGGATTTAACTATTTGGTATTCATATTATCTAAGATATTCTCAGGCAAGAACCATCTCTTTTTTCTGCTTACAGAGGCTAGACTAGTGTGGGTGTATAGAGGTCACTATGTTACATTTATTTATCTGTCCTTTTTTTCCCCCTGCTGTTAGTTTTCTATAAAATTCATGTTTAAATAATTATTTTTCTACAGAAAAATATGTATGAGGAAATGATTCTGGATAGATGAGTACAATAGTCTAGGAAATCTAAAAAAGCCATATAATTAATCTTGGAGATACCAACTATCTCAGATAAAATGGTAAATAATAGAAATTAGGATATAACTCAAACTCTAGGAAGACTCTAAGACACACATAAAGAAATTCTACTGGAAGTTTAAAAATTAATTAAAATAAGAAATTTAAGATTTACTTTTCAGCACCAAATTTTATTTCTTTAGGTTTCTGATATAGCTATCATGTGCCTCAATGTTATGACACATCCATTACTGGAATATCAGGAGGCATGAAACATTGCCCTGGTCTTGTTCAGGCAGAATAACAATAAGCTCTGATTTAAGACCTGGGGCCAATGCATCTTCAGCTTGCTCTCCTAGTGGGAGACCATCTACATACTAGGAGGGACAAGGAGCAGAATGACTCTCCTTCTGCTCCCCCAATCCTGGCAGTACTTCCTTTGTGGTAGGGTCAAGGACAACAGATGGAGCTGAACAACCATGAGCCCATGGGCACCACAGTCCTTCAGCACAACTGTGGAAAAGGACATAGGAACAATACAGTTTGAAGGAAAAATGACAAGATGTTTAAGACACATTTTCTGCTTCTATACAGGGCTTTTCGGAGGTATTTAATATTATGGGGTTCCCTTCTCAGCACATAGCACTCTCTTTCCTATTTCTTCTTGTTGATCATCTTGATGCTAAGCTGCCACCAGGGACTAAAAAGGTATCAATCTTTCCTACTAGGAAAGAATTGGTCTCAACATGTTCCCAGTTCTAAAGCAAAACCAAACCAACTACAACTTGCTGAAAGTCTGTCCTACAAACATGCTTCTGCAGTTGAGGTTGAAGATGGTTTCAGAAAGTAATGATACTAGGTGCTTTAAACTCCCAAAATCGACATCATCTTCTTGCTAGGATGAAATAACAGACTCAAAATATTACTTACCCCAGTGCTATCTCCAACCCAGGACAAGGATACTGAGCCTCTGAGATCATCAAACACATGCTATAAGGAAAAATAAAATTGATTTAGAAATGATATCCACTCTCCTTCAATCTTTCACTTCCTTAAGTAATTCAGAACTTCATTTCTGTTCAGAGTAATTAAGTTCATAATTATAAGGGGATGTGGATTCCCAGAACAAAATTTGTGAGAGGAGGGATTTAACCACTTAACCTGAATCACAAATAACTTAGAAATATATTCTCTCTCACACAAAGTAAGCCAAGCAGATGAGTTTTCTTCATTGCACCAGATGGGGAGATGGAATAATCTAATTGCTTTCTCCAAAAGAACTAAATATAAAGACATAGCAATGTATTTTTAGAATGCTTTAAAACAAGAGATCATAGCCCACATTGACAGACATAATTGTAACCCAATCAGCATAATTTAAATTTTTCTGGGAAGCCTTCACAGTATAGCTGAATAGTTAGTAGCTGGATTCCTTTTGCTTCTAGGCTAATTCACTCAAAAAGATAAGGGGGAGGAGCAAGAAGCAAATGCCCTTGTTTCACCTTTTTATTTAATAATAATAGCAATAGTAATAATAATAGCAATAATAATAATAGAACAATCCTACTACAGTTACAGTGGGGGCAGGGAGACAAAAAAGGGAAAGCTCATATATTATATCCAAAGTATGGTAAGCATGTTAAAATATAGTTATAATAATCATTATAGGCACTTTCAGGTTTTGTTTTGCAAATACCTCATTTTTCTACTCATAAAATAATATATATTCATTATAGAAAATGTAGACAACTATAAAGAGATATAATTTTAAAAAATGTCATTTATAAACCTACCACACAGAGATATTCAAGGTTAACATTATATGTACAACTTTCTAGTCTCTATCATTTTTAGCTGATAAAAAAATAAAAATTCCAAAGAATTTTACCTGTACTTGGTAAAAATTTCTAACCATACAGGAATTACATACTATATACAGCATAAATAACAAAGATCCTTCCCTTTTTCAGGCCACATGCTCACCACCCCAAGCCCCATTCTTCATAGGGTTTAAAAGTTTAGTATATATTTCTACTAAATATTGATGATTATTATTTTTTCTTAAGACTTATATTTTTAAATTTTAAACATGCCCTGCCTTCCCAAATATGAGCAGTTCCTTACAAGCAGAGGATATAACTTCATACCTCTCAGTGCTCCCTGTGCCTACCACAAGACTACTTTGCACACTTAATAAGCATTTGTTGAAAATGATTATATATCCTTCCCAACCCACAAACTCAATCTTGAAATAGAGCATGTCTATAAATGGTGGGATGCCAGCTATTTGGTCACTCAAGCCACCAACCCCAACAGAGAAGTCTAAAGAAACAGAAATTAAAACATGAACTATTTTGCTTATCTTCTAATTTTCTCTTGTGGCCTTCCTGAATGGGCCTCTAAATTTTACCTACGCTATTTCCCCCTGCACTATAAGTACCTTTTTTTTTTTTTTTTTTTTTCTGAGACAGAGTCTCACTTTGTTGCCCAGGCTAGAGTGAGTGCCGTGGAGTCAGCCTAGCTCACAGCAACCTCAAACTCCTGGGCTCAAGCAATCCTGCTGTCTCAGCCTTCTGAGTAGCTGGAACTACAGGCATGCACCACCATGCCTGGCTAGTTTTTTTTCTATATATATTAGTCGGCCAATTAATTTCTTTCTATTTATAGTAGAGATGGGGTCTTGCTCTTGCTCTTGCTCAGGCTGGTTTCGAACTCCTGACCTCGAGCAATCCGCCCACCTCGGCCTCCCAGAGTGCTAGGATTACAGGCGTGAGCCACCGCGCCTGGCCTATATACATACCTTTAAAGTAAAAAAATCTCTTTTACAATCTCTATAACCGATACAACCAGTGTTTTGCATGGGGCTTGCTCAGTAAATTCCGGTTCACTCTCAAATGCTCAGCACAGCTTCTCATAGCCTCTGCAGGACAGAAAGGCTATTAAGACATGCAGGCTTGCCAAGCATCTGAGAAAAAAAAATAGGGCTCCTAGAGACACCTGGAACCAGAAGCTTAAAAACTGACATAGAAATGTGTCTTATAGTATAGTTCACACTTAGCAAGACTGTATGTTCTCTTGAGTGAGGATACAGTGTCTGAAATTACATCAATGAGTTCCTTGAGAAGCAGGAATATCTAGAGCTACCACAAGCACTGGACAGACCACATGGGCTAAAAGTAATCTAAACATAGGTTATCTTTCCAAGAAAGATTCTGATCATGACAACTAATGAGGATAAAAGAAAAATTCCATCAACTATGGCATTAGAATTCATGGTTGTTTTGATCAGACTATGAGATAGTCTTGAGCCAATCAGGACCTACAACTTTTACTTTTCAGGTGATTCTCTATAAACTTGACCCAGTCAGTGCAGACTAGCATGACCCACATTTTCCTATTGCTCAATCACAGAACGAGGAGGATTAATGGATAAGACTAGAGAAAACAATATCTGGACCTCACAGAGGACCAGGAATAATTCCTGTTCCCAACAACCATAGTAGAAAACCTCATATTTCAAGGGAATTGGGTAGCATACTCAGATTCACCTAAACGAGCTAGCAACTCAGCTTCACCTAAACAACTGAAATGATAATTGACCATGTTCATTATCCAAAGTTTCTTTGGAAATGTAGGCCAGATTTAACTATAATTCTGATTAACCTTCCCTCCCAAGCCCCCCAATAACCAATTATCATTTGCTTTTGAAAATGTACAAATTCATTGCACAACTCATCCACCTATAGCAAATGTAACTGATTTTTAGAACAATTCTACCTCTAACATTTTTATACTGGTAAAAGTTAAAAAAAAAAAAAGAAAAGAAAAGAAATCAAGTCTAATAGTAGACTAATGCCTAGTTGGAAAAAAAAGGTCACATGGAAAGGAGATAAATCCAGGAGAGGTGGGCGACCAAGAGTACAGATTCAATCCTGCCCCTTCAATGGGGGAAGGAATATGGGTGACAACCTGGTCATAATTATGAGACAGAATTCACAGGAGTCAGCACAAAGCCTTCAATTCTAACACCTAGTCATTTATCATATTTAACACAATGCACATGTTATTCTACATTGTGGTGGCATCTTAAGTCTTTCAAGATATGTATTATAGTACTTTGAACTATAGTGACAAGAACCTTGTCTGCCCTCCTCACTAGACTTAAAGTCTATCTGGGGAAGGGATCAAGCCTATACATTTTAGCAACTAATATATAGCATAGCATATGGCAAGCATGCAATAAACATTGAATCAATTTTCTTTAAGAACTACTTCTGAAGCTCTAAAAAGGAGGATGATGAAGTGAAAAGCTAAGGCCAGACCTACTTAATCTCCCCATGACAGAGACAAGTATGAAATGTAAAAGTTCTATTCTGAGAGGATTTCTGCTCTGGGGCAAGATGGAGTGACAGTGATCAGATTTACCCTCCCATGTGAAATAACTAATAAAAAACCCCACAGAATATATGAAACAATAGTCTTCAAGGTCTCTGACATCAGGCAGTGAAGGACAATGACCCCTGAAAGATAGGAAATGAACAAAGAAGGCCCTACAACTGCCCTAGTTTACTGCCTGGAGAGAATTTTAAGGCCATAGGTCAGGGAAGGGGAGCACAGGCAGAGCCCAGAGGTCTCCCTTCATCCCTAAGAGATGAAGCTGATAGTGTGGGGAGGCCAAAGAGGCCAAAGTTGGCTAGAGAGGAAAGAGTTGCACAGAGAGAGAACTCTGGAGCTCTGCAGAGGGGACTCCCCAACCACCCACCAAGTCTTCTGGAGGAACACTGATTAGCACACAAACTACGTACGACCAGGGAAAGAATTACCTGAAAGGACTGGAGAGAACAATATCTGGACCTCACACAGACCAGGAATAATTCCTGTTCCAACCACCAGAGTAGAACACATCATATTTCAAGGAAATTGGGTAGCATACTCCGAAAAGTTTACCTCTGTAGTGAAGAAAAATTAACCCTAGACTAAATGCTATTCTGGATCCTGCCTAAAAGAGCTTTATAAGCAAGACTGAAAAGGATCAAACTGTTTCCAAGAGACCTGTGCCCCACAACAAAGTTCAAAAATATTTATAAGAATACAAAAAGATCTAGCACCAAACAAGATAAAATTCACAATATCCAACATTCAATCAAAAACCACCAGACATGCAAAGAAAACAGGACCCATAAAAAAGAGAAAAATCAATCAAATTGACTCAGAGATAATACAGATAATAGAATTAGTAGACAAGGGCATTAAAACAGTTATAACTGTACTCTATAAGTTAGAGAATAGGTTGAGCATATTAAATAAAGACATAAAAGATATTTTTAAAAGACTCAAAAGACTTGTAGAAATGAGAATTACAATGTCTCAGAAGAAATAACTGCATAGGAGAAACAGGAAATCAGACATTGCAGAAGAGATTAACGAACTTGAAGACATGCCAATAGAAACTATACGAAGTGAAACACAGAGAAAAAAAGACAGAAAAAGTGAATAGAGCATCACTGAGCTGTAGAACAACTTCAAATTACCTAATATATTAATGTATGCAATTGAGGTCTCTGGAGGAGGTTGGGGAGAGCAGGGACAGAAAAAAAGAAATGAAGAAATAGTCACCAAAAATTTGGCAAATTTGATGAAAAGTATAAATTCAGGCTGGGCGTGGTGGCTCATGCCTGTAATCCTAACACTCTGGGAGGCCAAGGTGGGAGGATCCTTGAGGTCAGAAGTTTGAGACCAGCCTGAAAAAGAGCGAGACTGCGTCTCTACTAAAAAGAGAAAAAATTAGCCAGGCATGGTGGCACATGACTGTAGTCCCAGGTACTCAGGAGGGTGAAGCAGGGAGATCCCTTGAGCCCAGGAGTTTGAGGTTGCTGTGAGCTAGGCTGATGCCATGGCACTCTAGCCTGGGCAACAGAGCAAGACTCTATTTAAAAAAAAAAAAAAAAAGAAAAAAAATATATAAACTCAGAGATCCAAGCAGCTCACAAACCCGAAGCTCAAGAAACATGATAAAAATGACAGCAAGGAATATCATACCCAAATTATCTAAAATCAGTGATAGAGAAAAATCTTCAAAGCATCTAGAAAAATGACATTACATATGGAGAAACAAAGAATGATAGACTTTTCCTCAGAAATAATGTAAGCCAAGAAGATAGTGAAGCAACATCTTTAAAGTACTGGGAAAAGACTGCCAACTAGAATTCTATAATCAATGAAAACATCTTTTAAAACTGCTGGTTTCAAAAAACAAAAGTTCTGTTCTTTTGCATTTGTCCATTGCTGTTTAGCATTTTTGATAGCCACAAGGAAGGACTAAACCAATGCAAAAGATGTGAAAGACAGCTGACGTCCCATCTTTCCACATAAAACCAACCATTCTGGCCCCCAACTATCACAGCTCAAAGTGATCTCCTCTTCCTAGGTATTATATTATTTTCACAGCACTTATGGACATTCCTTCTACATATATATTTGTCTGCCTCTCAAATTATGCTATGAATTCTCAATGGCTGACACTATAATTTGGTATTACCCATCAGGACTAACACAAGGACTTATACATATTAGGCACTCCACAAATATCTCTATAAAAGTTTATTCAGAAACTCCTACTACTAACATTACTGATCTGTATGTAACTTTCCTTCTACCTTGGTTACTACTGTTACAGTAAATAATGGCTGAATAGGGTTTATTCCTGTTCCCTTACAGCCATCCAAAACACTGTTAAATACCAGTATGTGTGTTCTTTGGTGTTCACACATGTAATGGTGATTTTACTTCTATCCTTTCCACCATAGTTACCATTAACTCCATATAGTTAAAAACTGCTAAAGATGCCCTGACACCCAAGTGTTTAAAGGCATTGACTATACAAAAAAGAAATTCAAAATTTGAGTATGAAGAAATGAATTTCTGAATACTAAGATTTAAGCAGAGCTTATGGAAGTGGAGCAGATATAAGCAATAGCAAGATGATGGTAGAAGGTAATTGTACAGGTAGAATAAACAGTAAGATATATGCAGGAGTCTTGAAAAATTTCAAAGGGTAACGCAAATAAAATCTCAATATCACCAACTACTAAAGTGCTGAGTATACAGCAGATGCTACGAAGTACTTATTAAATAAGAACTTCAAGGTCTTATAAACAAAATTAAGGTTGAAACAGAAGGAAAATAAAAATAGAGAAAAGGAATTACACTTGAGAAGACACTTTAGGAACAGTACTTCTGCTTGAAAGACCCAAAGAAAGCTGAGATGAGGCCACAGGATCACTTATTCAAACAGGAACGGTTTCCAATGATACACAGAGCTGAACATAATCAACCAGTAAGTTATGGTTCAATTGTTCTAATCAAGGCAATGGAAAAAGAATAAAAGAAATATGAGCAGAGGATAAACCTCAGTGGCTAGAAAGAACTGAAAGGCAGAATCATTCCTTTAGGAAGGTAAAACTAAAATCCCGGACACAATATGACCAATGAATATTCTATAATATTAAAATACTGAACCATATAAAAACATTTAGGAGTAGGGAGTCCAGCCAACAGAAGGTAGAGTGAATATCTATCTCAAGCACTATTATAACAAAATGTTATGTGTTAGTTGTATAAATGACAAACCAACCAAAGAGTGTGGAGAGAGCTGAAGTATGTTTTACTTTTGGTAAATAATAGCTGCGCTACTCTAATGTAGTATGCCTAAGAGTTAAATTATTTAGCACAAAGAGAACATCATCTGGTCTAAGAAGTCAGCAAATGTATCATCTAGAAATAGGTCAAAATGAAGGAAAACTATATAAATATGCTGTTTCTCTGATTAACAGTCCAAAAGCCAGTATCCGGAGGAGCCACAGAACAAATGCAGTAATTCAGACTACCTAATCATATCCTAGGGTAGGAAGCTCAGAAACCAAGAAGTTTAAGACCAGTTGGGTAAAATATCAGCTTGAGACTACCAGGAACAGATGATCATGAAACTATATTGCTGCTTCTAGAGAAATTTATTAATCCTATGGCACATTTACTGGTACAGGAATAGATAAGGCAGATCAGTGGAACAAAACAGAGTCCAGGAATGGATAAGGTTTCTTTTAGAGTATGATAAAGCCAGCACTTCAAGTTAGTAGTAAAAGAACATTGGAAAAACTGGCTATTTGGAAAAAAGTAAAAAGCTGAATTCCTCTCTTCTTGCTACTCCCAAATAAATTCCATATAGGGCAAAAATTTACATGTAAAAAGTTAAATTATAAAAATACTAGCAATATAAGTGAATATTTTAATAATCTTAGAAGACCTTTACAAAAAATCAGAACTCATAAGGATTTACTTTGACTATATTAAAAAATTTAAATAACAAAACACCAGAGAGAAAGTGGAATGAAACTGGGAAAAATTATTTGTAATATAACAAAGGGTTAATATAGAAAGGGATTTCAAATCAATAAGAAATAGGGAAAGAACTGAAAACAGGCAAAGGACATGAACACACAATTCATAGACAGACATAGAAATGATCAATAAACATATGAAAAACTATTCAACCTCTAAAAGAAAAGCAATTTGATGTTATTTTCACCTTTCAGACTGGCGAAGGTTAAAAACGTATTCAGTAAGGACATGGAGGTCAGAGCACCTTCCTGCACTGTGAGTGGGAATAACAACCGTGAGTGGGAATATATAAACTGCTGTAATTTTTCTAGAGAGCTATTTGGTGATGCAAATTAGAAATGAGAATGGGTGGGGCACAGTGGCTCATGCCTGTAATCCCAGCACTTTGGGAGAGTGAGGCAGGAGGACTGCTTGAGACCAGGAGTTCAAGACTAATCTGGGCAACACAGCGAGACCTTGTGTCTACAAAAAGGAAAAAAAAAAAAAAAGAACAGAGAATGTCCATGCCATGTGACCAAGCAATCCCACTCTTAGGAATTTATCATAAGTGGATAATTACATACCTTTACAAAAGATGTCATATACCTGGATGTTTATGGCAGCTGACACTATTGAGTATTCTCTATGTGTCGTCTTCTGTATTAGGTACTTACACACATTATTATTTAATCCACACAACAACCCCATGAGATATTACTATATGCATACTATATGCATACATTATAGATAAAGAGTTGAAGATGTGTTAAATAAATAATCTTATGCTATAAAAAAACATGTCACTCAGGCCTGGCGCAGTGGCTCACTCCTGTAATCCTAGCACTCTGGGAAGCCAAGGCAGGCGGATCGCCCAACGTCAGAAGTTCAAAACGAGCCTGAGCAAGAGTGGGACCCCATCTCTATTATAAATAGAGAGAAATTAATTGGCCAACTAAAAATATATGTAGAAAAAATAAAAATTTTTAAATTATCAAAAAAAAATGCCACTTGGACAAAGTGTGGTGAAACTACAAAAAAAAAATACCAGGTGCTATTAAAAAATGTGTCAGGTATTTACTGACATCGAAAGATATTTATAATATATTGAGTAAAAATCTGGTTACAAAATGCATATAAAATCACGTGTGTATATTTATGGTTAAAAAGACATCTGGAAAGATATCCTTCACACTATTAACAGCAAGTGTCTCTAAGTGGTAGAATTTGTGAGGATGTATTCTTCTTTATGGATTTTCTAGAGTGCATGAATTACTCCCATCCCACCTCCAATTAGCAGGAATCATTTTTAAAAATAAAACTATATCAGTAAGCTATTGTTACTAAAAAATAATACATGAAAAAAGCATATATGAAAAGGGTGGTATAAAAATTACACATAGATCATTAGATCATGTCAGTTTATTCTTATTTATATAACACTGGCTAACAGATGTACCAGAAGGGTACAGGATAGGTCAGAAAGCTCCTGCTATACTGAGGCACAGTCACATAGGTGGTCTCGATTTAAGACTTCCTATTGCCATAACCTAACATCATTACCCATTGATAACTAAACTACCTTTTCAGAGTCACATTCAGAACCTTTTGTCCATTACCTGTTGAACAGAGTGATTTCTGGTGTCCCAGATGGTACCAACAGCCATCTACTGCACCCAGTAGGGGAGCTCTGGGCAGCAGGGAGTCACTGGCTGGCACTTACAGTTGCCATGTGACTGTCAAATAGGTTTTCAGGAACTCATGTTAGAAAGTAGGGACAGCTTGCACTACCTTCTCTGAAATACACTCACCTAGAGAGTTGTTGATGTAAAACTCATCCATCCATTTATCGTCTTACCATCTTAAAGCAGAAGGCCCCCATACTTCAGAGGCTATGAATGAATACAATGTCTATTCTGTGGTCGTGTGGATAAGCCCTAGTTCTGTTCAGAAATGGAGAAAGGCACAAAACAAAAGATTCTTCATGGAAATAACTTTATTTTCATATCTAATTAAACTAGAAGCCTAATTAAATTACTGTTACTATAAGCTTGGAGAACTTAAAGTTGGTCCCAAGAGTCACTACAGCTTGGAAAAAAATTTAGTCACAAGAAACTCCCGCCTAGCTTTAGTTACGCACCTGATCAAAAGTAAAATACTAAAAGAACTAACACTGGCACAACTGAGTATGGGTCAGTTTTCCCATGGAAAGGCCCAGTTTAAAAGCCACTTGCAGATGGCCCAGGAGTTTGAGGTTGCAGTGAGTTACGATGCTGCTGCTGTACTCTAGCCTGGGCAAAAGAGCTAGACAATGTCTCAAAAAAACAAAAGCCTAGCCTAGTAACTGGTTGGGAAAGTAGGCACAAATAATTCTCTCTCTTGGGAATCTATTTCCTCAGGAGTAAAACAAAGTTAAGCTCCTTCACTCAGGAATAAGAGTCAAATGGTATAGCATTACAAAGGCAAGGCATTGGTGATTCACAAAATACTGGGAATCTAGGATTAGGCTTCCAAACTGCAACTAGGGGACACAGTGACAGGACACAGTGATGTGCAAGAGAGGTCTGGAACACAACATGAGTGATGCTTTCACAGGCAGGAAGAAAATCTTAGCAGAATACAGTGCTATTAAATAAGGCACTGCTAGGAACATAAAATATGGGCCAAAAATAAGATCACAAATGTTCCAGCTCTCATAGAGACTATTCTTAGAAATGAAAAAAAGCTAACCATAAAACAATGTACAAGTTTTCAAATCTATTCAATTATTCAGAGTTTTCTGAAGGGCAGGATGATACAGAGGAGAGCACTGGGCTGATAATCAGTGAATTTTACTTCTAGCTCTGCCAAAAGCTGTATGAAATTGGGCAGCACAATCTCAATCACCACCAAGGTGAGGGGGCTAGAACAACAATCTTTCTAGTTCCCCTAAGCTATAAAATTCTATGACTCATCAATAATTTAACCACTCAGTTTGCTCTCCCACTACTATCTATTTAAAAAAAAAAAAAAAAGACCAGGCACAGTGGCTCATTTTGTAATCCCAGCACTTTGGGAGGCCATGGTGGGAGGATCACTTGATCCCAGGAGTTCAAAGTTACAGTAAGCTATGATTGTGCCACTGTACTTCACCCTGGGTGACAAAGCAGGCTGTCTCTAAAATAATCAATTAATTAAAAAATTAGCTCCCTGCTCCACAACATGCCAGTGTTAAAAGAAGAGGATGAACAGTCTAAGCAAGAGTGAGATACCACCTCTACAAAAAACTAAAAAATTAGCGAGGTGTGGTGATGCACACCTGTAGTCCCAGCTATTGAGAAGACTGAGGCAGGAAGATCGCTTGAGCCCAGGAGTTTGAGGTTGCAGTGAGCTATGATCATGCCACTGCACTCTAGTCAAGGCAACAGAGCAAAACCCTGTCTCAAAAAAAAAAAAAAAAAAAGGAAAGAAAGAAAGAAAGAAAGAGAAAATAAAAGGAGAGGGGCAATAGCAGCTTCCATTATCTAGACACCTCAGCAATCTGGACACTCATTGAAAGGAAGCAAGGGAGACCTCTGATGCCACTATCTATGTATTAAACATCTATACATTCAACCTCTAAGAGAAATTTGCAAACTGTCACTCTAATTTGATTTACTAAACTTGTTAGAATTGCCTAATATTAGAAATCTGCTTCCCTAGCATACAGAGGAAACAAATCAAATGTGAGGGTGGTATATTTAGAGACAGACAGGGACAGCAGCAAGAAGGAACAGGATTACAAAGAGAATATAATTTCTGCAGGGGGAAAAAAGTAAGCTTAAACAAGCAGACAACAGTGCTAAACTTATAAATTTGGGCCATTCAAAATGGGAGAAAATAGTCCCACATATCTCAATAGCCCAGTGGGCATTAAATGCCACATTAAAATAATGTGAGTCATAGTCTTAGTCCATTTTCATTGCTATAACAGAACACCTGAGACTGGGTAATTTATGAAGAAATGAAGTTTATTTAGCTCACATTTCTGGAGGCTGAGATGTCCAAGATCATGATGCTGGCATCTGGTAAGGGTCGTCTCATGGTGGAAAGTGGAAGCAAGCATACAAGACAGAGAGAGAAAACAGAGCCAAACTCCCACATTTTATAATTAATCCACTCCTGAGATACTCACTCCTGCAATAAAGGCCTTAATCCACTGAGGGCATTGCCCTCATGATCTAATCATGAGGTCCCATCGCTCAAAGGTCTCATGTCTTAATAATGCTGTACTGGAGATTAGGGTTCCAACACATGAGCTTTGGGGGGCACATTCAAGCCATAACAGTCTTGGAATAGCATAATTTAATCTCTTCTTAGTGATCTAGAGTCATATTCTTGACTAAGAAGGCAGAGAAACAGAAACATTTCCATTAAAAAAGCAAGCAAACAAACAAAACCTTTGGCATTTAAAGGGATAGGTTCAGTTTTTGAAAAATTCACTTCCTTGCAACAATTCATTTCTAACTATACTCAGTAAATGAGCTACATTTCAAAACATTTTAACATTTAATTTTTATATCTTACTCCATTTCAAAGAAAAGAAAGTGATTAAGAGATATGCTCCAGTGCCAACTAAGCTGGGAGAACCATAAAGGCTCACTGCTCACCCATTGGGTGTGGGGACTAACACCCTCAATCCCTCTGCTATGACCATACTGGGCTTCTTTCAGATCTTTGAGTATGCTAAACTTTTAGATCCAGGCCTTAACATGTTGCTCTCTCTGCCTAGGATACTCCTCCTGGCAAAATTCTATTCATCTTCAAGTATCAGTTTAAATAATTTCTCAGAAAGTCCTTCCTATTGCCCCAGACTAAAAAGACCTCTGTCAATTACTCTCCTGTGGTTACTTTTTTCCTTCTTGGTACTTGTCATGTTTATAATTATATATTGGTTAGTGGCCATTTTCTCTATTGGTCCATAAAGCTCCATAAAAGCAGAGGTCTTGTCTGTTGTGTTCCACACCAGTTCATAGGACCCGGTACAGTGTTTAACACATACATATAGGTGCTTGAGAAATAATTGTTGTATTAAAAGAAAAATAAGAGTATTTAACCTTTACTGAGTGCTTATTATATTAGCATTATATCTACTAAGGTAACCACTGCTACTTTATAAATGAAGCAGGCTCAGAGAGGTTAAGTAATTTGCCCAAAGTCACACAGCTAAAAACTGGCAGAGGAAGGTTTCAAACTCATGTCTGTCTGACTCCAGACTACATATTTAATGACTATTCTTTCTCCAGGACCATGTGAGGCAAGTGATGAAGAACTCATAGGACAGGCTAAGCCCTACCTTTAAGAAGTTTATAACTAGGAAATACAACTTTTATAAATGAAACTGAATACAAGACAGAACACTCTGAAGTGCTTACATGGCATAGTTAAACTATAGGAAAGAAAAAGAAAAGCAGGGTTAAAAGGGCATTTGGACAGGAGTAATGCCATAAGAACAAAAAAGGAAAAGCAACACAGCACATGAGGAGCTTAAAGAACAGGTGAGAAGGTCACTTTAACTAGAACAGAGGGTTAATGTAGGCCAGGAAGTGGTGAAATAGGTTAAAGAAATATGCATATAATAAAAAATAATTACATTGACATTCTGGTCTGTTATCCTTTCAATCACAGTTCCTGAGAAGTACTTATCATATCTTATTAATATTTCTTAAAACTTCACAGAGGACAGTAGAATACAGTGGCTGCTCGTCAATGAAATATGAATGAAGCTATTTGAGAGCTATCAACCTAAACCACAGTTACTAACGCTAACAAACTAAAGCTTAATGAAGGAGAAAGAAAATAGTTATTAAATTATAAGTAGTCTTATTTTTATAATTGTAAGCTATTTAAAACTATTTAACCATATATAGTTAAACTATTATAACCAGATGGCCAGGTATCTGATTATTGTTTTCTGATTAATCTGATTATTATTTTCTCCTCTATCTCTCATAGCTTTAAGAAAGATACTTTGGGGCCAGGCACAGTGGCTCATGCCTGTAATCCTAGCACTCTGGGAGGCCAAGGCGGGTGGATCATTTGAGCTCAGGAGTTTGAGACCAGCCTGAGAAAAAGTGACCCCATTTCTACTAAAAATAGAAATTATATGGACAACTAAAAATATATATAGAAAAAAATTAGCCGGGCATGGTGGCACATGCCTGTAGTCCCAGCTACTCAGGAGGCTGAGGCAAGAGGATTGCTTGAGCCCAGGAGTTTGAGGTTGCTGTGAGCTAGGCTGACGCCACAGCACTCTACTCTGGGCAACAGAGTGAGACTCTGTCTCAAAAAAAAAAAGACACTTTGGATAGATGATTTCTCCTTGACCCCAATCCCCCTTTTCCTACACTGAATCCAACCACATAAGTAGTATTTCTTTGTTTCCTTTTTCTCATAGAGAGGATCTTGTTATATTGCCCAGGCTGGAGTACAGCAGCACTTCGCAGGCACAATCACAGTGCACTACAGCCTTAAACTTCTGGGCTCAAGTGATTCCCCTACCTCATCCTCCTGAGTAGCTGGGACTATAGGAGACTAATATTTCTTAATCCAGATTTGGTTCCTGTAAGTACCCATCATAATTCTCTAGGAATATAACTGCTATGAAGAAAAAATTTTAAGCACATACACAAATATTTAAGCACCTAACTAGTCATACATCAGAAGCTTTGTGGAGACAATCTTTATATAAGAAATTCTCAGTAAAAGATTTTCATCTTACACTAAATCCCATACTGTCTCTTTATTTTCACAATGACCCTAAGAGATAGACATTAGAGATCCCATTTTATAGATGAAAAAACTAAGATTCAGAGAGATTTGTTTGTCCACGGTCACCGCTAAAGTTTGAATCCAGGTCTGAGACCTGAGATCATGTTCCTCCCTAAACCACTGCCTCAAAGAACTATCAATCATATTAATAAGTTAAAAATTTAACAAAGGTTAAAAAAAGAAGAAAGCCACCACATATGCTTCTTATTATATATTTCTGCCAATCTTGACTCACTCTCATTCTTGTCACCCCCACCCAAGCCTGTCATCCCACGCTGCCAAGTGATAAAACCAAATGCATTTATGCCTCATCTGTCTCCTTTAATGCACACGTTCCTTGGGAGCTGGTTTGAGAACTGTGTTTATCAGGATCATTTGGCTGACAATGGGGCCCTGTAGAGGCCATGACAGATCAACAGGCTTATTAAGAAATCATATTCACACAGTACTTTAAAGTTTTCAAAACATTTTCACATACATTTTCTCTTCAAAACTTTGTGTAATGTCCCATTTTATATGGTAGAGAACTGAGGCTTAGAAAAGCTAATTGAGCTCTATTGAAGGTGCAATGACCTTAAAGAATAGAGTAGAATTTGTAACTATATGACTTATAAATGGAGTCTATAACCCTGTCTTATCCCTAAAGTAAACGTAATGATTTAAAACAATAAAACTATAAAACATTTCCAAATGCAGCACCATATTGAGACATCCGTGTTCTACTCTTGGCTCTTGGTCCCTAAGCAAGTCATTTAGCCTCATCAGCAAAAGTTAGGGCTCTGAAAAAATAATCAGCCCAATAATCTATGATTCAAATTGTTAAGCACATTATCCAGTGTTCAACTTTATCCTTGTTCATAAATGTTCAGAAAAGAGAAATCTGTTCACGGGCATCACTGTCTTAGTTTCTCATACCTTGGCTTACATTTTCCTTCAATAAGGTCCAGAAGTTTGGGAGTGTTTTCTGGAACCTTTAGCACTTCAAGTATAAAGGATGGTCTACCCGCCATTCTGCTCTGCTGTTGAACATATGCTTCCAAGACCACAGCAATGGCCAGCCTCTGAAAAGGTAACTCTTCTTGTATCCCCATTCCTACCCCTGGTTTCTCCAGCTCTAGTCTTATGTCTAACTACTTTATGTGTAACACTACCTGTTAAAATTCTTCCACAAGTTAAGTCCTGATGCCAAATTTCCCACCTACACCTCCTCTCTCTTTCCATCCCCCTAAAGAGCTATCTTTTTCTCACTTCCCTCTATGTTTTCCTGGAAACCTAAGTCATACTCTCCACCAATAATCTCCCCCTAAAATAAAGTTTCCATTGACCATCCTCTGAGCATGTCTTGGATTTTCCTACCCCCTTCATGCCTTTACAGATCTCCCAAAAATTACCCCCATCTTGATTCTCTCTTCATCCAGAAGGCCTTCCCAGAACACTGTACTGCAGTGTCATGCCTTCCTCCAAACTTCCAGCAAGCTGTCTCTGAACACCTAAATCCTTAAGATGGCACCAGTGCTTAGCTTTGTTTATGCATAGTCCTGGACTCCTCTCAGTATATAGCAGGTAGCTCATTAAGTGTCTAAATGAATGACATCTATCTAATACTTTACACATTTAACAAAGCACTTTGTTATTTGACCCTCCAAAGAATCCTAAGAGCTGCTTCTCTAGTTTAAAAAAACAACTGTAAAGGTCAGAGAAGTGATTATCCATAGTCACACAACTATGAAGCAGCAGTGCCAGGACTCAAATGTGGGTATATCTCTTCTGAATTTTGTATACAATGTACCTATGTTTTGAGTGCCTTATGACAAATAGCAAGTACCAGATAAACATTTGATTTGAACTACCTTGTCTGGGAAGTATTAAGGTTAACAAAAATATTCCTTCGCAGTTCAGTTTCTCTTGGTCCTTCAGGGCAATCTTACTGTTGAATCAGACTTGCAAACTGGCTCAAGTACAATATTAGAAAATAGTTTTTTAGAACAAACAGGAAGAACAAAACTCTAAGGAATAGCAAATATAAGAGGGATAGTATTCATATGCCTTAGAAGGAATATACATTTTCTTCTGATGAAAATAAATCAAGCCAATTAATCACATGTAAGCTTCTACTTGTGAGTATACATATCTTAAGCTGACCATCTATTTTCAAACACACAGCCAGCCAGGATGAAAAAAAGTCCCAATTTTGGCAGAGTACTGTAGGAAAGGGGGAAAAATTTACTGCTACCTATCCATTGGGTTTGCTTTTGGACTATCCAAGTTAGTGGCTTTTATTACCATTAGATTTTCAGCCAATAAGGACTAATAAAGTATTGCCCCCAAAATAAAAGAGACAAATGTCTTTTATAATTACATGAAAAAATACTCTGGCTATCTTTAAGAACACTTACATTTCACTGATGCAAGCTCTGGGGCTGGTAACAAATCACCCCCAGATGTGAAGTTCACGCTGTTCATGTTTGACCAGGAAGCCAAACAGCCACAATTTGCTTCTAAATTTGGAATCAACCAATAAACATTTGTGATCACAACCTCTGGCCTCTTTTTCTTCCATATGAATCACAGAATTTTTTTAGAAATTTTAACTTAGTCCAAAACTTCTCATGTTGTACACAAGGAATTGAGGGCCAGAAACTGGAAAGCAGAACAAAAAATAAATTGCATTCACAGAAAACTTTCTCAGCAGAACACCACAGGTTTCAAATGAAAGAATTTTGTTTTTACTGTGGTTTCCTAAGACTAGGATTGGGGGTAGTGAAAGAAAAATAGCCTCAATCTTTAAATGAACCCATGTGTCCAGCATTCACCTAACAAACTTTATAGGTATGAAGAATCTGTCATGAAGATTCGTTCAAACTATCTCAAAGCCACATATTTCTGGCCCAACTCTGACAGCAGTCACCATTAAAACAACAACGAAAAAGCCACCTAGGACAGACTGAAACTGATAAGCTTGTTCTTCAAGCCCCATTACTCCTCAAACCTACCTACACACAGATCAATGAGACCACAAAGTGGGAAGAACAAGTTTTTACCAAGTTTCTAAAAAGAGAGTAAAAGAGCAACAGAAACACTGATTACAAAGGGAAGAAAGGGAACTGAAAACTTACAAATGCAATATCTAATTCATGATATTTTTAGAGTCATTGCCACACAGTCTTTTCCCTAGAAAAGCTGTATTTTTATTATTTATTTTTTTATGTTTGAATCTTTATTTTTCCAGCATATTATAGGGGTACAAATGTTAAGGTTACCTATATTGCCCTTGCCTCCCTCCCCCCTTGAGTCAGAGCTTCAAGCGTGTCCATCCCCCAATTGGTGCGCATCACACTCATTGTGTATGTAAACACCCATCCCCTCCCCCTCCCACCTTCCCGACACCTGATAAATGTTATTCCTATATGTCCACTTAGGTGTTAATCAGTTAATACCAATTTAATTACATGCCAAATTTGATAGTTTTGTCTGCCCTAATATAAGCTCCTAATTATATAAAACATCTGAGCCTCATCTCTCCAGCCTCAAAACACAGTTCACTTTCTGCAAAGAAAGAAATTGAGGGGGAGGGGTCGATAGGAGGGAGAAGAAAGGTTACTCTCTTGCTATAGCCATTACAACTTGGTGCTAAGCATTGTCTGGCATGTGATATCACACAATGGTCACAGGCCAACAAGGACAAGTTGTTGAGCATAATCTCTGCAGTCACCCACTGTAAATCCAATGACCATTGACAGAGTTGATTATAAATTGACAGAATGAAGAAGAAACTGTTAATAGTCTCTCTCTATGAACCTGACATGAAACATCACATCAAAACAGCAAGATAGAGAGCCATTATATAGTTATTATTACAAAAAGAAAATAGCCATTAGAAATTGACCAGAACATAAGCCTTCTTCCAATTATTTCCACAAGCAAACATGAGACTCAGATTTCTAATTAAAAATCACTTTGCACAGAGCCAAATATTTGAGTCAGCAGAGAACTTAATTCATTGTTACATTGCATTCCCATTGAGCCATCTGTCATACCTGGTTAGCTTTCTACCATCACCCCAACCAAACCTCCCATGAAGACTAACCTTCCCCCAGATAAATTATAATTCATCAGATCTGCTGATACTTGTTACTGAAATCCTCAATTCATACGTCATGTTAACGTCCCGCTAGGGATTAAAGTTCTGCCCAGTACATGCACGGCAGGAGAGAGGACTCTTCATGAGAATTTTGCTCACTCTGCTCAACCAGGACCAAGGAGGTTCTACAGAATTCCTATTGCTTGATCCAAAAATGAATGGAAGAAACAGAACTCAAGAGAAGATTAAATAAACTAGAGAGTGAGGGTGGGGGTGTCGGGGAAGGTAGTTTAAAGAGAGGCTAAGTATTGGAATAAATAAGGCAGTCAAGAAGCTCCGGGATAGTTAAAGGCACTGACCTTCGGATTTCCGGGTGTTATAAAGGTCTGGTGATCCACAACAACAGGCTGTGAGCAGCAGCTCCCTGAAGCCTTTAACAGGCACATTCAGTCCTGTCAGCCTGGATTCAACCCTGCCAGCACCAGCAAACAAACACACACATTCTTCCCAGAGCTGACACCCCATACAACACAGCCTCTCTACAGGGCCTGTTTATTTAAGAAACCAGATGCTTTGATGTTGGGGTAGAAGTTGGGAGGTTATGTGTAAAGAAGTAGTTAGAGACAGGAGAGAGGGAGGAGAGAAAATGAGCAACAGTTCCTGGCTTAACTAATTACAAGTTTAAAAAGTTTTATGGAAATTGTCAAATGGTCTGTACACAGGAATGAGAAGGAAATTATGTCAGCTACCATCAACACTCTGGCCAAGGCATTTCATCTGTTTCTTTAAGAGTTTCATGCCTACCCTCAAAGGGGTGCTTCCAGGAGAGATGTTTTTAAGCAACCCAACTTAGCAACCAATGTTAATAAAAATCTTCTAGGCCTGCTCAATTTCTCTCATGTACAAAGGTTATAAACGTCACGAATACTCCAAGCGCTTGAAGGAAAGAATCAGTTAAAAGTGTGGCATGAAAATAGTTTTGGGTTAAAGGCAAATGGAAGACTCTTTATTGAGTCTAAGAAAGGAGCCTTTATAAATGACCCCCTAATAATAACTAATTACTTATTGCATGCTAATTATGTGCCAGATATTGTTCTAATGAGTTATTACATAATACATTTCACACTCACACGCACACACTCATTCACTCATTTAATTCTCACAACCACTCTAGGAATTAAGTACTCTCATTATCTCCATTTTACAGATTAGAAACTGAGACATAGAGGAGTTAAGAACTTACCCATGATCACGCAGTTCATAAGTGACACAGCCAGGATTCAAATGTAAATAGGCTGGCCTCAAAGCCTGCCACACAGTGCTATACTGCCATGGTATGTAAAACCCTCATAAAAAATTGGGGAGCATAATTTTTGGTAAGGCGTAAGTACTTATCTTTCTCTTTTGTTTTTTATTTTTAGTAATAGCTAATATTTTTTATTTCTACTTTCTCTCTCATGAGTCTATTATAGATTATTTATACCATAACTAGAAAGGAATATGTTTTCCTTCTCTGCCTCAAATCCCAAAATAGAGCACTTAATCATTATGACTTCTAGTGAAAAAATATACTACGCACATTAAACCCAATATATTTGAAATAGATTTTAAATCAATAGATTGAAAAGAAAGGATATGAAAGGAAACCTGCTAGAGAGAAACAAAGAAGCTTAGGCAAATAAAATAACCTGTTGGAATTCATGAGCAAAGAAGTAGCCTGAGTTACAGGTCATTAGGGCATAGATCTCCTAAAACCATTGTAAAAGCACTATCATGCTTTAGCTTCATTTTGCTCTCTGAAAACTAAATGCTGATATAGTCTCATAAGCGATAGAAACAGGTCTAGGAGTTTGCTAAAACCTCCTGAGGCTTTTCATTCTCCAATCTGAGTAACCTTTTCTTTGTATCTTGGCACTTCCAGCACCTAGCACAGACCTGGGCATTTAGAGGACATTCATGTACATTGATTATATGAATTAATATGGCTTGAAATGAACAGCATCACGTTATAAGAAATAAGAGGAAAACCATGAACTTTTGATTTTTCTTGGGAATCGGATTCTGTCATATTATATGGGAAAACCTGCTCTAAATGGCACTTTTCCTCCCCAGCTGTACAAAGTATACAATATCTCTGTTAAAAAGTTGTTGTGTCATGCTGATACTTTTATGTTACACTGTTTTAAAAGGGTCCAAAAATACTAGATCTCTTCAATATAGCTCAGGATGATTTATTATGACTTCTAAAAACAAAGAATTGAAAAGCAAAATAGAATACTATCTAACAATTCTTGGTTAAGGAGGCAGAACTTTTAAGAGCCACTCTACTCAATCACTTCTAAGGTGAAGGACATTAACAAAGCCTCCATTTTTTTAAAAAAAACAAACAGATATACAAGTTACAAAAAGGATGGAATCTCTGAAAAAGAGACCATGGATGATTAACAAATGCAAAAATAGCTATTTTAAATAAAGTCACTGAAAAAAGACTTGGAAAAAAAAGGTTAAAAATCACTGGAAACAGTAGCTAAATGAAATAGAAGGAAATTTCTTTACATAACCACTTCAAAGAATGAGTTGTTTCAGATCTGCTCTTAAGTAGATTTGGCCTAAGAACCACCTGAGTCAGTTTTCTCAACCTCTTGCGTTGGAATCAATATATTACAATTGACATATCAATTCAAACTAACCAGGAAGACTCTGGCTAAAGGAATAAATTTAGGAGTAGCAGCAGACCTAAACACAGGTCAATCAGCAAGAGAAGAATCTGAAATATGGAGTAAGAAGCTGTGTCCAGCTGGCTCAAGGAAGGAAGTGGTCCAGTATAAATTAAGCATCAGTGTTGTAAAGCCTTTCTCAACCTCCTACTGTGCAAAGGAAGTCTACACAATTTCTTTTTCTCATCAAATAGGAAGCCTTCCCAGTACACAGTCTACCCTATCCGTAGCCAACCTGACCCACCCTTCAGCACTAGCTTGGCTATCTTTATACAACTGCTGCTTGGACGGCATTAAGCGCAGTTATCACTGAATACTTGTGCCTTGTATCCCCAGGTCTGAGAATTATGTCACAGGCAAAAAAATAAAAATAAAAAAATGTGGTCCAGAAAACAAGATAATCCAAAGGGAGATGGAGGCTCGGCTGATGTTGGAATGTGGTTACACAAGGACAAATGTAGGTACAGAGCATTAGCCACATATCTCTGCTCTCATGTGTAATTAATTCTCTTTGAAAGAGGAAAAGACATAAGGGAGAAAATACATTGACTATAAACATTATGCAAATGTGGGTGGGAACAATTAAATTGTTAATTTTAGAAAAACATGAGGTAGATGCCCAAGTCATACTAAAGGAAACAGTCAGGACTTTCTTAACAGTTGGCTCTGCCAATCCAGTATTGTGCAAAGGTTGAGCTGCTCGTTCCCACGGACAGAGGTGCCACAATTCTGAAAGTCTTTTGACCAAGTGATTGGCTCAAGGCAGACTATGTACAATGTGTTTCTTAACTATTGGACATATAGACACCCTGGGCAGAGTTCGAGACCACCATAGAGGGTCACATTTGAAGTAAGAGAGATCATACAAATACTGCCTTTTCATTTCCAAGCTCGTTCCTTTAACTATTAAAATACACACCAACCTAACAACTGCTTTGGGATTCCGAAGACCCACCTCACCACCCTGAAAGTACTGACCCAGAGAGGACACACCTTCGCTTCTGCGCAGCCAAACTTCTGCAAGCACTTAAGAGGTAATTATTCCTCCAGCTTTCTGGTGCCTAATAGCGTTACCGGATCCTGATTATTTATACAGACAGAAAACAATGACGCTCAAGAGATTTTTTGACAACTTAAAGAAAGAAAAAAAAAAGAAGAAGAAGAAGAAAAGAAAAAGAATGTCGTGGAAGTCTGCGATTGCCCCCACTGTGACGAAACACAGACCTGCGGGCCGCCCGGGCCGACTCCGCCCGCAGCCGCCGCAGTTTCGGGGCCGCGGCCCGGGCCAAGGGGGCGGCCGCGCGGGCGGGCGGGGGTCCGGGGTCGGGGAAGCACCTCGCTGTCGGGCCTTAAGTAACTTAGCCCGATCGCACAGCTCGTCGTCAGCGACACGGCCGGGATTCGAACGCACGCAGGCTGGCCTCGGAGCCTGCCCCGGTGCCTCACCGCCTTCCCACGGCGTGTCAAACCCTCTCCACGAAACCAGGGGGCATAATTTTTGGTGAGGCCAACAGTTCTGGCCCGGCGCCCGCTCACCTGGTGCGTGTTGTTGACCAGCTTGGCGACGAAGTCGTGGCCTCCGCCGCACTCCTCGTCCTCGCCGGGCGCGCTGCGACGCCAACGGCCGCCGCGGGGGATCGGGCCCCCGGCCGCGGCGGCGCGCAGCCCCCAGCTCACGCCGATGGGGCCGGACCAGCGCGGCAGCGGCGCAGCGGGCGGCGGCGGCGCGTCCAGCCGGTCCTGACCGAGGGTCGCCGGCGGCAGCAGCTGCAGGAGAAACAGGAGGCCGAGGCCGTGGAGCCAGCGCGAGAAGCCGTCCGCAGCTCCCTGGGGCCGCTCCATCGCCGCCGAATGCCGACGCCGCTGACACCTGCCGCCCGAGCACCCGCCCACCCCCGCCGGCGCCGCGCCACACCCCCGAGCCCCAGCCGGCGCTCCTTGGAGACGCACAGCCTCTCCGCCCCCATAGGCTGGCCGCCTGTCCTTCTCTCCCGGCCCACTCCTCATTGGCTCGCGTCGCCTCCGGCTTCGGGGTCCTGGATTCGGATGCCAAGACGCGGGGCTGATTGGCTGGAACGTGGCGGAGCCCGCTGAGGTCATCGCCCCTCGTCGGGCGTCTGTGGGGCCGGGCTTCCAGAGTTCGCGCAGCAGCTTTCCCACCTTCCCGCGAAGCCCCCGCTCCGCGGCCTCGGGACCCCTCGCTGCTCCTCTGGCACGCTCAAGTTGGGGCTGGGTTACTCCCCGCATGTCCCCCACAGACACCCCTAAAATTCTTTCAAGCGAGGCAGCGCCCGGAAAATCTCCTCAGGGAACCCCCGAGCTAGCTCCGCTGGAAAAGGGGGCTTCGTCTCGAACCCGTGCTTCAGGCTTTCAACCCCCGCTCTCTGGAGCGCCCATTGTCTGCTGAGGCGGCCGCCCTGCTGCCGAGAGGGTGAATGCGGACCAAAGTGGGCCAGATCCTACGGAGGCAGACACACACCAGGACATCCGTGACTCAGGCAAGCCTGAAGACAAGTCTTTCCACCACGTTTGGCCTCTCTTGCCTTCCTCCTCTGCAGGGAGGTAGGCCGAAGGCAGAATGACTTACTGGTTTTCCAGTGTAGCTTGGCACTGGGCGCAGGTAAAAGGGAGCAAGAGAATTGCCCAATACTTTATTATCTCACGAGATGCACATTTATCTTTATCGAAGTGCCTTAACCCTGCAGCGAGTGCTTCGCACAAGTTTGGTCCCAGTATGTCATGACCTCTAAATTAGCATCCCGCCTCAGTGAAACAGAACCCCTCCGCTCCCCTGCTGCCCTGTTTTACAGCAGAAACTGGGCACACAACTTGTAGAACGTGCAGCGCAGGTAAAACCAGTTCTGAATCCTTAACCCTCACTGACTCCATCCCTTTAGAATGCTAGTTGTTCAGTAGAAAAGGTAGCAAGTAGAAGGATACAAAATGTGCAAAACGTTACAACTCAAATTAAGCAACTGAAAATTACTTTTAGCTATAAACTGGCGGTAAATCCAAATGAGAGCATATTCGTTGTAGAGCAAAATGGTGCAGTGCATCCAACCCAATATTTACATCAAAATACTTCTGGTCATGTTAACTTGCAAACAAACAGATTTACAAATTTGCATTTCTTCCAAAACAACCATAGTAAAATGTGAAAAGTGAGAGATGTTTTTGAATGCCACCTGAGCAGGGTGGTAAAATCACCAGAATAGTCCTCAAAGTTCTCAGCCACTGGGCTGACAAGATAAAGCTGATGAAAACTGGTGATTTTCTCCTTTCCATAACTACTATGTGTCAGATTATCTTAAAAAATAGATTATATTTTAATCTATGCCAAGTATGCAGTAGATCACAAGACAGTCAGTTCCAGTAGCATGTGATTAGTTAGGGGGAGAAGAGGGGCTATAAAGGAATATTTCTTTGTTTGGGTGACACAAAGATGAATGGTCTATTGTCTTACTGTCTGAAAAGAAAAAAGCCAACTCAACAGTGCCATCTCCTGGAGAAATTACCAAATACACTTTTTAACTATTAAATCTGTTGCCATTATCTGTGCCTTCTTTTTAAGGTGTTGCTTTTAATCATATGCTTAAGAGTACCTATGTATTTCCTTCCTCAAACTATCAGCTGCTGGGGACATGATTTAGTATTTCACGTTTGTCTAACGGCAGGGGCACTTAATACAAAAGTTGCACTGTCAGTTCTTAGTGAAAGATCTACTTTATTTGCAGGACTCAAATATGTAAATTTATTACTAAAAACCATACATAAAACACACATCATGAAACCATTGCTTTTCTTAGTAAGATCATTTCTTTGACACAAGAAGAAAGCTTGTTTTAATATTCTACCAAAAATCAAAATTCTGTGTGTGTACTCTCTCCCTCCTCTGACAAAAAAAAATGTTTTATATCCTTGAAGAATGTACATAATTATATAGGATGTAAAATTTACTTTTACCAGTTAGTGTGAGGTACAAATACACTGCCCAGCCAGAAGGAGGGAAAAGTGTAAGCTGAAGCTAAGACAGAGAGGCTAACAAGAGCTATTCCTTAGAATTTGGATTGGTTTTTCCCCTATGTAATGCAAGTGATTCATAGACACAACTCACCTCGTTTTTAAAGTAGCACGTGCTTTGTCCATTGCTGCATTAACCTACAGAGTTAAAAGGTAATATTGTTTGTCTGGTTCTCCCCACTGGATCTAAGTTTCATAGAAGCACAGATCATATCTAGCATTTTCACAGCTCTATCCCCAATGCCTAATACATTACTTGGCATATAGTTAGGTAGATGCACAATAAATTTGTTAAATGAATAAATAGAAGTTGAGATAGGATTGTCACTGGTATTTTCTATTTGGATTTAATAAAACAGTAATCAAAGGCCAGGTGTGGTGGCTCATGCCTGTAATCTTAGCACACTGGGAGGCCGAGGTGGGCAGAGTGCTCGAGGTCAAGAGTTCGAAAACAGCCTGAGCAAGAGCGAGACCCCGTCTCTACTATAAATAGAAAGAAATTAATTGGCCAACTAATATAAATAGAAAAAATTAGCTGGGCATGGTGGTGCATGCCTGTAGTCCCAGCAACTCAGGAGGCTGAGGCAGGATCGCTTGAGCCCAGGAGTTTGAGGTTACTGTGAGCTAGGCTGACTCCATGGCACTCACTGTAGCTTGGGCAACAAAGTGAGACTGTCTCAAAAAACCCCCAACAAAACAGTAATCATGAGAGAAACAAATCTCCTGATCAACATGTTATATTTAATAGCAGGGTTAAAAATCACTAGGGAAGTTCTCGGGAGCATTGGTAACAACATACTCTAGTTCTCTGCTTTTCTTATATGTATTCCTTCTAGGGCAAAATTCCTTTCTTACAAATGTTTTCAGTCATTGCAGTTTCCAAAATGTATATAATAAGCACAGTTGATTTCTGCTAAATGACAGTATAAATTTAATATGAATTCAGCCTACTCAAAGTCATAATTTACTTTAACATCATAGAGTACAACTTCTTACACATATTAATAAAGACAATACAGAGCCCAGCAAGCAATTCTGGGGTCCTCATTAGTGAATTACAATTAACCCTTTGCACTCGGATGTCGAGTGTGACTCGACACAGTTAGCAAAAATTATAGATTAAAATTACTCTTTGAATGTATCAATAATTTGAAATATAAAAAAATCCAAATAAATACGTTTGTATGAAAAGAAACTTCAGTTTTTTATTCTACTGCCGGGCTTTGTAAAATCTGGGGTATTTAAAAAATTAAATCCCAAGTAGAATAAAGGAATTGAGAAAAAAGCAAGTGAGTGCAAAGAGTTAATCATGTTGGAGATAGTGCAAGTATATTTCAGATCTCCAGATTTCCATATTACTCAAGAGCTGGTGATTTGAAACAAAAAAATCTAAACTATTCAAGTCCCAATAACTTACTGTGTCCATGGGCACTCACCTTAGAGTCTTCATCTGTTAGATTCTTCATCTGTTAAGTAGTGATGATGATACCTACTTCCCATGGTCATTTTTGAGGCTCAGGTAGAATGATTAAACAATCTCAACCAATCATTTGATGGCAGCTCTCATGGGGGACATTCATAATATGTTCCAAAGTCTACTATAAACCTAATTCTGAATTTTATATTTCTTTCTTACTGATATGGCTAAGCCTTGTTATTAATTGCCACTGAGGCCAAGATCATGAATTTAATTCCTTTATAGTCCTTAACTTCATAAAAAGGGAAATCTCTTTCCAAATTGTCTATGAAGACTGAAGAACTGGCACAACATTGTAGATGGTGTACTCCAACCCATCAGTGTTTTGGGGAGCACCTCAAAACATGTTCTTTTGATTATCAATAGGTAGCATCTCTTTCATATAAGGAAAGCAACAAAAATACATATTTATTCAAGAGAAAGTATAGGATTGAAATGGATTTACAGTGGTGTTAACATCTATAACCACTGGGAGGAGCTGAGCTACTTTGAGTTCATTTACCAACACCAAAGGATTCATGGATATAGTTGACTTTGTTGTGGAAAGTCACTAAAACAGTTTTAGAATAGACACTTTAATCGGATAGAGCTATTAATACCATATCCTTTTGACCTGCTAACATATGCATTTCAAACAAAAGACTACACTATAAGAGAACAGACATCTAGGCCGGGCGCGGTGGCTCACGCCTGTAATCCTAGCACTCTGGGAGGCTGAGGCAGGCGGATTGCTCGAGGTCAGGAGTTCGAAACCAGCCTGAGCAAGAGCGAGACCCCGTCTCTACTATAAATAGAAAGAAATTAATTGGCCAACTAATATATCTAAAATTAGCCGGGCATGGTGGTGCATGCCTGTAGTCCCAGCTACTCGGGGGGCTGAGGCAGAAGGATTACTTGAGCCCAGGAGTTTGAGGTTGCTGTGAGCTAGGCTGACGCCACGGCACTCACTAAGCCTGGGCAACAAGTGAGACCCTGTCTCAAAAAAAAAAAAAAAAAGAGAACAGACATCTATTAACAAATATTTTAAAATTTTCTTTATTTCAGAACTGCCTTTATATGTACAGACATCATAAAAAATGCACATACAATTTTCCAAGAAACGGGGACTGGAAGTAAAATTTACAGGCAATTAAGAGAACTGAAATCGTCCCAGAGAAGTTCTGAGGATCACACTTCCTTAAATGTCCTTGATAACCTCTTCAAGTTCTTCCTTTGTGAACATGTGGAAATTCTGGCCAGGCTGTACTGTGGCTAGCTGGAAAGAAAGCAGAGAAGGGTTAATAAGCTGGGCTCAATTACCCTGCTGATGGCCCTAGCACAGTCAGGAGAGGCTATGCTGGTGATGCAGCTGTTCCTTAGAAACTAAGGGATCTGCTGTCCCAAGGATACCCTTTCCAGGCAGTAGGCTCCTAAAATAGCTCTCTGGCTCTAAAATAAAAATGCTTATTGATCAAATTTTCTATTTGAAGTTTACTCACCACTAATAGTTAACCAAATGCATGGCATCATTGTTACTTTTTTTTTTTTTTCGGCATATTATGGGGGTACAGATTTTAAGGTTTCAATAAATGCCCATTTCCCCCCCTCCCCCCACAAGTCTGAGTCTCCAGCATGACCATCCCCCAGATGGTGCACATCTCACTCATTATATATGTATATACCCGCCCCCCTCCCACTGCCCAATACCCTATTACTGCAGTACCTATGTGACCACTTAGGTGCTACTCAGTTAATACCAATTTGCTGGTGAGTATATGTGGTGCTTGTTTTTCCATTCTTGGGAAACTTCACTTAATAGTATGGGTTCCAGCTCTAACCAGGAAAATGTAAAATGTGCTATATCACCATTGTTTCTTAGAGCTGAATAGTACCCCATGGAATACATATACCACATTTTATTAATCCATTCTTGGATTGATGGGCATTTGGGCTGTTTCCACAGCCTTGCAATTATGAATTGTGCTGCTATAAACATTCAAGTGCAGGTGTCTTTTTTGTAGGGTGTCATTGGATCTTTTGGGTAGATGCCCAGCAATGGGATTGCTGGATCAAATGGTAGATTCACTTGTATCGCTTTAAGGTATCTCCATATTGCTTTCCACAGAGGTTGAACTAATTTGCAGTCCCACCAGCAATGTAGGAGTATAGAATTTTTAAATTTCCATCTTGATTTCTTCATTTATGAAGTAATCATTTAGTAGGAGGTTGTTAATTTCCAAGTTTTTGTGTAGAAATGTGAGTTTCTGTTAGGGTTGATTTCTACTTTTATTCCCCTGTGATCTGAGAAGGTACATGGTATGATTTCTATTTTTTTTAATTTCTTGAGATTTACTTTGTGTCCTAGGATATGGTCAATCTTAAAGAATGTCCTGTGAGCTGATAAGAAGAACGTATATTCAGTGGATTTGGGGTAGAATGTCCTGTAGATGTCAGTCAGACCCAGTTGTTCCAAGGTTTTGTTTAAGTCCATTATTTCTTTATTAATTTTCTGTTTGGAGGATCTGTCTTGTGCTGTCAGTGGGGTGTTGAAATCTCTGGTGATTATGGAGTTGCTATTAATCCATTTGCTTAGATCCAGTAAGGTTTGCTTTATGAAACTGGGTGCACCTAAGTTGGGTGCATATATATTTAAAATTGTTATCTCTTCTTGTTGAAGTGTGCCCTTCACCATTATATAATGACCCTCTTTGTCTTTCACTACATTTGTTGGTTTAAAAACTAAATCGTCTGAAATTAGAACTGCCACGCCAGCCCATTGTTACTTCTTGAAGTTACTTTTTAACAAGGATCACATAAGCAGCATCAAATAAGGAGTCAGTACTTTTTCTGTTAAAGAGTTCTTTGGAAATATATTTAAAAGGCACATTTACATACTTAAAAGTTGAACTTGGGTGTGTGACCTCAGGTTACTCGACCACTGTGTCTTATTCCCTCATCTGTGAAATGAGGATAATAATACCTAACTCATAGAGTAGTTGTAAGGATTAAATGTTAATATATGTAAAGTGCTTAGAAGAATACTTAGAACATAATGCACCAAATAATTGCTAACTATCACTGTTAGGTACTTTCTCTAAAATTGTCCATGTAGCAACTTTAAAAAGTTTGTTTTGTCTTTTTAAAAGGACTGGACATGAAAAGATTCCATTAATATTGGCATAGGAAATCAGCTATGATTTAAGATATCGGTAATAACCAGCAGTCCAGATTATAATCTTTTATGTGATAAAAAGTAGGGTCTGAAGATGGTTAATTTCAAATTTAACTAAAACTACTAGGTTTTCCATCATCTCTGCTGATCACATAGTTCCACATTTGGGGGCAATATAAAGGAATAGGTGCCACTTCACATTTGCCTCAAAAGCTTTGTGCTTAATTTAAATGTCATTTCTTCATTCATATATACATATATATATGTATATATATATATATAAGAAATATATAATATATATTTATCATTATTTTGTAGAGAGAGGGTCTCACATCTCACTCTGTCACCCAGGCTAAAGTGCAATGGTACAATCAAAGCTCACTGAAGCCTTGAACTCCTGAACTCAAAGTCATCTCCCACCTCCACCTCTCAAGTAGCTGGGACCATAGGGGGGAACCACCACACCCAGCTAATTTTTTTATTTTTTGTAGAGACAGGGTCTCACCATGTTGTTCAGGCTGGTCTCAAACTCTTGGCCTCAAATAATCTTCCTGCTTCAGCCTCCCAAAGTGCTATGATTACAGGAGTGAGCCACCATGCCCAGCCTTTTAATTTTAAAATTAAACACAGTAGGGCATTTTAAAAGTAATATTCATTACTGACATTTAATATAATTTGAAAGTTGCCAGACAGAATTAACATAATCCAGTTATATGGTGTTTATTATTTTCTGCCTCATCTATAAGTAAAATTCAGAAAAAGATTGCTGCACATGTTAAGACATCTGATGATGTTGTCTGAAAAGAGACTAAATAAAAACGTGCTCCTCTCAAAGCCTGCAGTCTCCTCTAGATTCTCCCAAGAGACAGATCCAATTACATGAAATGTCAGAAGACTCCCAAATATATTTGCAAAATATATGTATACAATTAACTTATGTCCATGTAGGCCATGAGTTCTATTCCAAGGATATTTAAAAATATAAATGTGATGAATGCTTCTCTTAAGGTCTAATATCTTGGCCAGGCGCAGTGGCTCACGCCTGTAATCCTAGCACTCTGGGAGGCCGAGGTGGGTGGATTGCTCAAGGTCAGGAGTTCGAAACCAGCCTGAGCAAGAGCGAGACCCCGTCTCTACTATAAATAGAAAGAAATTAATTGGCCAACTAATATATAGAGAAAAAATTAGCCGGGCATGGTGGTGCACGCCTGTAGTCCCACCTACTCGGGAGGCGGAGGCAGAAGGATTGTTTGAACCCAGGAGTTTGAGGTTGCTATGAGCTAGGTTGACGCCACAGCACTCACTCTAGCCTAGGCAACAAAGTGAGACTCTGTCTCAAAAAAAAAAAAAGGTCGAATATCTTTACTTGAAGATCAATGATAAGAGGACAGATAGATAAAACGTCAGGATTTGAACAAAGTACTGCATTCAGGAAGTTACTCATCACCAGATGAGTAAAAATAATCCCTTACATTTGCATAATGATAAATGTATTTACATAATGAATATGAAATATACTTTTCTATTTCTTATCTCACTTTACTTTCAAAAACCCTCTGTGAGGCAGGTAGAACAGACATTTTCTGTCATGTTCCATCAGTAATAATTACTAAGCACCTATGTACTAGTTACAGCTGTATTACAGATTAAGGACCCAAAGATGAGGAGAGTGTGTCTTATTTACTGAGGGCTCTAGATGCCAAATGCTTTCAGTGTCAGCTAACTGTTATAATAGAGCTAAGCATATGTAAAATAATGATCTGGGGGATTCCAGGAAGGCTTCAAGGAGAAGCAACCTTTGAGTCGTACATTAAAGCATGGCAAGAATGGGTCAGACAGTCAAGGGGGGGACAGGCAGACTGAATGTGCAACTGCATAGAAACATGAAACAACATGATGTATTTGTAAAACTGAAAGAAAATTTTGTATGGCTAAAGCAGAGGTGGTACATGGGATATGAGATAAAATGGAGAGGGGGGGGGGTCAGAGCTCAGAGAGAGAGAGTATATTAAAGTGGTTAAAAGTACAAGACCTAAAATCAGACCTGGATTCAAATCCTGACTTCACCATGTACCAGTTCTGTTATTTTGGGCAAGGTCCTACCCTCTCAAAGCTGCAATTTGCTCCTCTGTAAATGGAAACAGGAATATCTATCCTATCCTAGAGTTATGTGAGGATTAAAAGAAATTACTGCATGCAAAATGCCTAACAGATGAAACATATCACTTAAGAAATAGTGAATTACCATGCCATGAAAAGAAGTTTGGAATTTATCTCATAGACAGTAGGAGTCAGAAAAGATGTTTTAAGTGGAGAACAGTTAAGATTAGGTATGCATTAGAAAATCCACTCAAATAGCATAATAAGGAAAAAATGGACTGAAGTGGAGGAGGGCAAGGCTGGAAGCAGGAAGAATAGGAGACCTCTGAAGACAAACAAGATAGGAGAAAAATGAGGATCTGAACAAAAGGCTCTGGAAGTAGAGATGGAGAAGCGGCACTGACCTGAGAGTTATTTAAAAGGGGGCAAAGGTACAATTTAGTAAAGGAAAAGGGAAGTCAAAGTCTTCCAGGCTTCTGATATGAATGACAAGTACACCAGGGGTGACATCAAGCAGAATTAGAAATATCAGAAGAGGAAATGGTTTTCAGGAATGATGATTTTAATTTTAGAATTATCAAATTCTAGGAGAATGCTTCAGAAAGGTCAAATAATAATTCCAAACAGTGACCATGAAATCTGACAAACAGGAGTTATCTTAGCAAGGAGCTGTCTCATGAAAATAAAAACAGCAGAAATAAATGATAGTGATTGAGAAATAAATGATAGGTGAAGCAGTGAAGATACTGAATACAGATTCTGCTTGGAATAGACTTAGCAATAAAGGTTAAAAAATAGGATGGATAAATAGCACTCAGCAATAAAATGTAACATAAATGATATATACAACATGGATGAATCTCAAAATCATTATGCTGGGTGAAAGCCAGACACAAGAGTACACATGGTGGAACTCCATTTATATGAAATTCTAGAACACAAATCTATAGTGACAAAAGATCAGTGGTGGGGGAAGTGACTACAAGGGGGTGTGGGGGAACTTTTTCAGATGATGGAAATGTTCTATATCTTGATTGTGGTAGCAATACAGTGGTTACACATTTGTCAAAATTCACCAACCTGTATACTTTAAATAGGTGCATTTTACTGTATGTAAATTATACCTCAACAAAAAAGATGGGTAGAACACTAGGTAGAGAATGTTAATAAAGATGGCTTTGCTTTTTTTTTTAAAGAAAGATGTAAGGCCGGGCGCGGTGGCTCATGCCTGTAATCCTAACACTCTGGGAGACCAAGGCAGGTGGATTGTTTGAGCTCAGCAGTTCAAGACCAGCTTGAGCAAGAGCGAGACCCCATCTCTACTAAAAAAAATAGAAAGAAATTAGCTGGACAACTACAAATATATAAAAAAAATTAGCTGGGCATGGTGGTGCATGCCTGTAGTCCCGGCTACTCGGGAGGCTGAGGCAGAAGGATTGCTTGAGCCCAGGAGTTTGAGGTTGCTGTGAGCTAGGCTGATGCCACGACACTCTAGCCTAGGCAACAGAGTGAGACTCTGTCTCAAAAAAAAAAAAAAGATGTAACTTGTATATTTTCCTTTTCTTAGGGGAAGTGGCTCGTAGCAAGTCTGGAGAATGGAGAATGGAAGGGTAAAAGATGGAACAAGGACTTAAAGGAGATGGAGAAGGAAGTACTTAGAGCAGTGGCTCCCAAATGCCTGTCCTTCTTAGACTGACCATCAGAATTACCCAAGTAGCTTTCACATATAGATTTCTGGGCCCTATTTGCAAAGACTCTTATTGACAGACGGGTTTAAAAGCCATGTGATAGAGCACTGGTAGAGCAGTTAGTCTTAGACACCCCTTTTAAGAGACACGATCCTGCTCTGTCACCAGGCTAGAGTGCAGTGGCACGATCATAGTTCACTGCAGTCTCAAACTCCTGCACTTAAGGGATCCTCCAGTCTCAGCCTCCTGAGTAGATGACATTACAGGCATGAACCACCGCACTCAGCACCCCTTTTTTAACATGAAGAAAACTGTAGTCGCAGGGGTTAATGTGGTTAATGTTAGCGCCTGGATGAGACATACCTGATGGTCTTTTCAAAGTAATACCGTAGTGGCACTAAAACTGAATGAACTGAAAAATAACTGCATTTTCAGTTGAATCAAACAGGTTGTAGAGCCTTCATTGTCAAATCAACAGAGCCACAGTGAATTCCTCTGAGGTGGCAAAGAGATAGTAGAAATGCCAAGAAACTGTCTCATGCCAAGAATGCCAAGAAACAGTACCAAAGAAAATAAAGTACTAGAAAGGTACTGAAAAAATCCCTCCTAAAGGTCAAGATGGGAGTATTATTGCATGTGTTTTACCTCATCTTCACAGAGATTGGCAAGAAGAGGAAGTATTTTCAAATCTGTATTAAGAAGGTAAAAAATACCATATTTATGAAGTAACTTTTTCCACTGAGGAACCATGTTAAACGCCCCTCTCTCCATTAGTGCTCAAGGAGCAAGCCAACCACCTCCCACTATCCTTATTTCAACTCCTCTTCTCAGATCCTCCTACCACTCCTAAGGCCAGCCTCCTATTTTAGTATCTAGTTTTGCCCCTTTCACAGCAGCCTATGAAACCTGGCTCTACTAATAAGCCATTCACCAACAACACTCTCCATTATGTCCTTAACTAGTCAATCCCCTATCAGGGATTAATCCAAACGTCCATTTTCTCATGAGCATAACTGACAAATATCCTGGTGAGTGCTGATTGGTGTATAATTTATAATTATAGCCTCAGCTGGCCTTTCAAACTTTTTAATTGAAATATATACATATATACTGCATCTCCAAGGGTAATCTCTATCCTGACTTTTTAGAACAATTCTCTTTGTTATTCTAGCCTCAGCTAGTATTTTAATGTGGCCCAGCAATCCTTTTACTCATCCCTGTCTTCTCTTTTCCCTATCCATAATGACCTTCCCAAATATTTCCCATTCTCCTTAATTTCACTGTTTCATTCACTCACCCTCAGCAGATGACCTAACAATTACCAGAGAAACATAAGACATCTCTCCCAATTTATCTCCTAACCTACCTATCTTTACCCATCATTACTTCCTTTTCTCCTGTCTCTTAGCATTCTAAATAAGGGCATTCAGAATCTGGTCCATGCCTCTCCAGTCTCACCTGTTGCCACCTCCCCTATCTTAGGTACATCCCACACCCTAGCAGTCAGACAAAATCCTCAAAGTTTCCTTTTATGCATAGTTATTTTCACATCTTTGAGCCTTTGCACATACTGGTCCCTCTTCCTGAAATACCTTTCTGCTCCCTTCTCCAGACATCACCTCTTCCAGGAAGCTTTCCTAATGTCCTAGTCAAAATTTTGTGCTCTCATGGCAATTTGTTCTTACTGCTATTATTAATATAAAGCATATCCTAAGCTCTTGTATGTGTTATGTCCCCTGCATTATACAGTATACTACTTGAATACAGATTGGATTTTTCGGTGTCTATATCCCTATATCAAGCTATCTGCCATGTAATGGTTACTCAATGCTGAGTGAATTTTACTTTTTAAAACCAACTCCTTCATTTGTACCACAGCTTTCCTCTTCTAGAACTTTTCCATCACTATCCTAACCTGTCCTTTTCTTTTCTTTTAATGTTTTTCTATCCACTTGTATTTTCAAGACTTTCCCCATCCTTAAGAAGACACAAATCCTTTTCTTTAATGCTATCTTTTGGCTAATCAAACCTCTTGAGAAAACATATTCTTGTTTTCTACACTTGATCACCTCCCTTTCACTCTTAACTCATTGAATTCTGGCTTCTGCCATCACGACTTTACTAAAGCTGTTTATTATTCAAAAATTACCAATAATTTCTTAAAAATGAACATACAAAAATGTGATTTTCTTGATCTATTCAATCCTCAGCAATGGGAGTTATGATATCTGAATAAAAAACAATGAAACAGAAAAATACCTCTATGTTAGTTGCATTCAGCTTCTCCTCCATTACTTGTTTAAGGATGATGAGTGAAGACTTGATGGCTTCTTTTAGAGTCATAGACTTGAAACAAAGATGAGTGAGAAGATAAGCCATTAATTATACATAATCCCTCCTTCCAACAGAGATTTCAACCCTTTATCTCAATGAAAAAATGATTTAGTAAATATTAATATATCAAACATCTTAATTAGTACAGTGTATTACAAGTATCTCCAAGACTCAAGTAAATGGTAAATAAGTAGAGTACACTTCCTCAGAGGGGGAAAAAAAGCCTTATTTTGAGCCACACACAACAAAGTCACCAACTTTTTTTTACTAAAAGATCTTTAAAGAAGAGGAAAGGGCTACACTTCTCTAGTGTATATTTGAATTCCTCTTTTAATTTAGAAGATAAGATGATACTGGTGATACCCCATTAATAATAATGCCAAATGATCTATAAAGGCAGCCCAATTGTTTAGAAAGTCATTCTTTTTTTTTTTTTTCTTAAGAAACGGGGTCTTGCTATGTTACCCAGGCTGGTCTTGAACTCCTGTGCTCAAGTGATCTTCTTGCCTCAGCTTGCCATAGCACTAGGATTATAGGTGTGAGCCACTGTGCCCGGCCAAAAATTCACTCTTTTTTTTTTAAACCCATTTCTATCACCTATTACAATTTCCTCCACATGTAAAATCAATACTATCAGGAGTTAATGTGAGCAGGCATCTCTATATGAACCATTCAAATGATAAATATAGCAGCCTTCAATCATGCCAATGAATTACCCAAAACCAAATCTTCCCATCCCACAAAGAAAGTACCAAATGCCTACTTGGTTCAAGAGCTAAACTACAAAGTATAAACTGCTAAGTAAAGCTATGAGGATAGAGGATAAATGTATTGTGGTACATCAATACCATGGTATACTACTCAGCAATAAAAGTGAACTATTGGTACAACATGAATGGATCTCAAAAACAATATGTTAAAAACAAAAAAAAATACAAATTGTATAATTCCATTTATAAAAAAGCAAAAGAGGGGGGAAGGGGCGGGTATATACATACATAATGAGTGAGATGTGTACCATCTGGGGGATGGTCATGCTGGAAACTCAGACTTGTGGGGGGAGGGGAGGAAATGGGCATTTATTGAAACCTTAAAATCTGTACCCTCACAATATGCTGAAATAAAGAAAAAAAGCAAAAGAACAGACAAAACTAATGTATAGTGGTAAAAATGGTGGCAAAGGAGCGGGAGAGGTTGACTGGAATGTGGATGAGCATTTTTTGGAGGGTGATGGAAAGGTTCTGTATCTTGTTGTGGTTCAAAGGGTACATATAATTGCCAAAACTCACAGAATTGAACTCTTTAAGGTCTGTACATTTTATTATATGTAAATTATACCTTGATTTTTAAAATAATAATAAAAGTTGTGAAAATGCTTAATTACCTTGTGGTAAACTTCCTGCAGGGAGCTCTGGGCACCTTCTGAAGCAGAGCCAATTGCTCGAGCATCACACTGTACAAAGGTCCCAGAAGGGTCCATATGAAATCTGTAAAAACCCCCCAAAAGAAGAGGATTAAAATGTTTAAGAGTGGTAGCACTTTAAGTAACAAACATCTCACTAAAGAAAACTATAAATGCTTGGCCCCACAATCAGGAAACACCACTAAAATACTGAGGCACAGATCCAAAAGATATTCTATCTGGAGAAACCAGACATTTTAAAAAGTGTTTAAGAAAATTAGTAATTTCCTCAGGGATTAAGAAGAAAAGCATAGTGTACATAAATACAGCACTTGTGTATGCCTATCTTAGTAATATTTTGAGGATAAGGATCAGATCAACAATAGAGAGCAAAGCTCTAAAACATACTGTACCTATAGTAGCAAACTTATTTCTAATTCTTTCTAGAATTAGCACTGATTCCAATAGAAGAGTTCTTTATGGAATCCCCAAATTTGTTTGTATAAACAGCATAGAATCACTGAATTTTAGAGTTAGAAGCCTTTCTTTTTTTACAACTCTACAATAATCTTCTCAATTGATTTAAACTACCAATCCTTACCCCAAATTAAAATAACCCCACCACCAACAACAACAAAAGCAGGGAAAAACCCTGCAAAGTGGTACTTACAGCTGGGGTCCTTTCTCATCAACTCCTCCAAATAACAGTGCTACTCCAAATGGACGAGACTAGAACCAAAAAGAAGTATTAAGATAAGTGGCTGTGAAGTAAGGGAGGTAAGAGGCGCTAGGTAAGTTATGTTCAGAGGACAAATGTCCTGAGTTCCATAGGATGGTAAGAAAACTTGACACAAGCATCACACTCACCATGGCACCTGGATCTGCATCTTCTTCTCCAAACTGCAGAGCCAGATTGGACACAGCCTGGGTCACACTCTCCACTGTCATTGTTTCATTATAGGTGAACCAATGGTTCTAAAAGAAGAGCAAGAATGATACACCTTCTGATAAGAAGGCCTTAAAGCAGCCCACCATCTCATACACACATCCCTTTGAAATGTGGTTGGAAAATGAAAGCTCAAGTATGTTTTTCTTAATTAACACTAGACATTAGTACTTGGGACTGCATGAGAGGAACAGAAATAGCTCTAGAAATAAACATCAAAAAGACTCTAAGCAATGACAGACTAGAGGATTATGCCCTTGAAAAACAGAGTTAACCCCTCAAAGCACCAAGTTTATTCTTTTCACAAAGTAAATGCTGATAGTCAAGTACCACCTTCCTTCAAAGTCTCTATCTTACTCTTTTGGTGTTTAAGTTAAATAACTTATTCTTTCTTAAGTACTGACAGCAAACTTGCAAATAAGTGCAAAAAATTTTACCATGAGATATTTTTTTCTTATTAGTTTCTTACTACTTTCCAGGCAGCAGGTACTGAGTTAAAAAAAAAAAAAAGAAAGAAAGAAAGAAAACAGCATTCCTGACCAGTATTTGTCACCTGGTACAAACCACTACTCACCAGATAAGAGCCGTTACTTGCAAGCCTGGCAGCAAAGGCAGTTGAGGGGAGAATGTCCTTTAACTATGTCCACCTCCTGCCATGGTGCTCCCACAGAAAGTCAGTTAGGAAACAGAATGCAGTGTAATGCATACTTTATATAAGGCAAGTCCAAAAGAAGCAAGAGACTGTCAGCACTATTGACCAGAGCGTCCTTAAAGCTGCAATGGTTGGATGGCTAAACTCTAAGCCCCAGAACGTTATAACTGGGAATTCTACCCAAAATCACTCCCAAGAGCCACATCTCATATTGACAAAGGTACCTACAATATAGCCCAAGAAGTTATATCAAGACTAAATAAGGAACTCAAGCATCATGGTAAAAAGGAGATGATGCCAATTTTACCTGTGTCTCCACTCTGGCTTTATCAATTAAAGTCTTAGCATCAGCAATTAGCCCACTCATGGCACAACCTGCAATGTAAAAGCAACAGTGACCTAGTGGCCAGATCGTTGTAGAACTCTTTCATCCACTCAGGAAATCCTGAAATTCTGGAATGGAACCTTGGCAGCCATTCAGCAATCCCATAGCATTATACCCAATAGGTTAGATGAGAAATGATCTATGCTGAATCCAAGTATAATGATGTTACAAACAAAAAACCATCCATAATGACACAGAAGTCCAGATAATAAGACAGAAGACAGAGAAACACAGCTAACCAAACATGAAATTTCACATATTACATCCCTCAACATGCCTTTAGCACTCTTTGTAGACCATGATACATTTTTGAATTAAACACTAATGTCCCAACCTAAGAAACAGGAAAAAAAAAATTATCTCACTATGGGCTACAGTGGAAGATCTAGAAAAAAAGCAAAAGACTTTTTACCTTCTTGTCTTAAACACAAACCAACTAGTTATATTAAAGAGGAAGTTTCCAAGATTATGGCTATAACTGTTATTTTATATGCCATGATGCAAATCTAAATCTCCAGCCTAGGTTTCTCTCCCAAATTTCAGACTTATATAAAGCCAAATGACCCCCTTGATATATCGACGTGGATATACCACACACTCAACTCATCTTATTTCCCTTCTAGACTTCCATCTTCTTCTTAAGCCCTCACAACCAATCAGGTCCTAACTTCTCTCAATCTCTATCTGATTAACTTGTCTGGCATTAATCCTTCTTCTCTATTCTCTGGCTATTGCCTTAGTTTTCTGGACTATTACAAAAGTTTCTTAACCTCACCACTGCTGTTTGAACTATTACAAAAGTTTCTTAACTGGTCTCCCTGCCTCCAGTTTCAGCCCCATTCAGTCTACCTTTGGCACTGTCATCAGAATGGTCTTTTCTAAAATTCTTGTGTGATCATATTACCTCATTGTTTAAATCCTTTCCCATCAGTGGCTCAAGTTCAAGCTGTTTAACATGGTATTAATAAAAAAAGGACTTCCACTCTCTGACCCCCGACTCATCTCTTGCCACAGTTCACCTCCTAGTCATATTAAACTGCATGTGCCACGGTATTTTATATTTTACACCATAGTTTCAGTCATCTCTATTCCCTCTGACTAGGATGCTCTTCTTGGGATACCCAGACACTTGTTTGCCTGGTAAACACTTCTCTAAGAATTAAACTTAGCTCAAGTATCACCTTCAGGGAATCCTTTTCTGAAAGCCCATCACTGACCCAAGGCAAAACTAATTATTTCCTCCTTTGAACCCCTACTGAGCACATACACCAGGAGTCTTTCTTAATACCTATATCACTTAATTGTGTTTACTCATTTACATGTTTACCATCACAATTAGACTGTATGCTCCTAGAAAACAAGGACTATGTCCTATTCCTCTCTGTATCCCTGGTGTCTAGTGTAATGTCTGGCACATGGTAGGTTCTTAATTTGTTGAATGAAGGGACATTGACCCACCTCCAAAAGACAGGTGACTTGACATAAAGCAGATACAATATTCTAATCTTAAAAGAGTAAACCTCAGTTTCTACTTCTACAAAAGAGATAATATCAAGCTCCCAGAGTCGCCATGGCATTTGGTTCTAATGCCTTCAAGCCATTAATTATTTTACCAATGTTTCACTAATTAGGTTAAGAAAATTTGGATAACCATGCTTTAAATAAATAGAACTACTCACCCTGTAATGCTACAATGATGTCAGAAGCCAAGGCAGGGGAATTATAATAAAGACCAAAAAAGCGGGGGTGGGGGGTGGGGGAGGATGAGGGGCCAAGGAATAAAAATCCAAAAACAGAGGAAAAAGACTGATTTGTTATAAGTCTCTGACGCTTAGTCACTGTGAAGATCCTCGAGACTTCCTCTTTTCTCAATAGATACCCTACCTTCCTACACATGATCCTTTGCTCCTGGTGGCCCCCTACCAGGCCTAACATTAAAACCCAGCCATCATAGTGAGCTGGCCTATGATTCAACCTTTATATATTTCAATAATTATCACATTTGCCAAGTCTAAATCTGAGGGAGAAAGGAACTTCTGGGAGTAGGTTAAACATAAATGAGTTCTGCAACTGTCCTGATCCTAAAGTTATACGTCTGGCCTACTGCCTGGAAAACAATAGCTAACGAGGGGATAGGTGTTTATCTCATGAACCTCCCTTAGAATATCACAGAGGACTTATTAACCCAACTCAGACCCTACTGAACAGCTTTCTTCTACTCCTTACCTATGTGAGCATCAATCTCTACAATTTTCTCAATGCTGCTGGGCTCCATGAGTGGGGAGGTAATTCTCTTCTCCACAGCTAGGCACACTCCCTCTGATGTCTGGATCCCAATGGCCGTAGAACCAAGCTAAAGAGAAACATGTTATGACTACCATGTACAGGTCAAGAACATACTCACCAGATATCTCAGAGTGTATCCTCATAAGATAAAAGCTTTGATTGGCCATATCTAACATGCAGAGAGAACAAGGAACACCCTAATAACATACTGTTCCTGTCAACAGCAATAACATTGATTTATAGAATTTTATACTTCTATAAGAGCAAGTTCAATAAAGTCTTGAAAACATGTGAAAAATCCACTCTCCGAGGCCAATATTTGGGGAAAGGGAAGATTCTAAAAATAGTGGGCAAGAAAGGAAGAAAATGTTTTCTTTTGGACCTGGTCTCTTTTTACCTCTGCTATCTATCTTGGTCTGTCCCAAAAAGTGGTATTTCCCAAACAAGGAAACAAGGGAAGAAAGGGGGGGGGAAGGGAGGGAGGAAGGAAGGAAGTGAAGGGAGGGAAAAGAAGAGGAAGGGAGGGAGAGGAAAGAAAAAGAAACACCTCCCCATGACCACCCACAATATAAAAATATTAATTTAATCATTCAAGATCACTAGAAGTCAACAATATAAATTCATCTCTTCATCTCCATTCCAACATCCCAGTCATCTATCTCTCTATGCCTCAGTTTCCTGCAAAACAAGGACAATATAACAACACCTACATTGAGAAGGATAAACACATTAATACATAAAATGTTTAAAATGGTGTCTACCACATAATACATGAACAAATGTTATTCTTGTTAATGTCCACATTACTTCAATAGCCTCTCCTCATCTTTGGTATCTCTCTCCCAGTGCATCTTTCATGTTATAGCCCAATTTAGCTAATAAAATGCTATTATAATTAATTTCTTCTCTGAAGAACTAATATCTCCCTATATTGCCTATAACAAAATCCAAACAAACTTCCAGAGCCTTCATAACCTGATGCCACTTGTCCCTTCCAACTTTATTACTCGTTATTCTCTAACAAAATTCCTCAGGTATAGCCCAACCTATTTCCTCAAGCCCCTAGCTTTGCACCCCTGCTTGTGCTGTCTTCCCTGGAATATCTCTTTCCTCTGCCTATCCAAATTCCACTCCTTATCCATGAAGCCTTCCATGACTGTGCTCTCTCCTCTGAATTCTCATTATGTTTAGTTATTTCTACAAAGCAATGACTGCCAAGAGTCAGCACTGCAAAGAATTTCATGAATCTTTTGCTTAACATGTCTAGAGACTGAATGATCATATCTCACATGTTATTTTTCAAATGTATAAAGTTGTAACTTTATTTAGAAGTGTTATTAAATGTATACCAGCTTGTTATCATGTATTTTCTTAATCAACAGATACATGCATAACTATAGGAGATGAACTGTTGAAAAAGTTTATGTAAAAAATAAGTCCTAATACTTCTAATTAAAATGCAGACTGAATACATACATTAGCTCCACTCCTTCCTCAGGTCTGTTAACACAAAATTAAAGGGCTTTAAAAAAAACCAGGCATAATTCTACTAAAACAAAGAGACTAGGAGAAGATATAGCAACAAAATTTTAAATCAAGAAAGAAGATGGGTTAATGATAATTTACTTAAGCAGACCTGAGAAATTCAAATCCTAAACCAGCACTAAAGAAGGTCAAGAAACCTGGGCCAGGCATGGTGGTTCATGCCTGTAATCCCAGCACACTGGGAGGCCAAAGTGGGAAGACAGCTTGAGGTCAGGAGTTTGGGACTACCCTGGACAACACAATGAGACCCTGTTTCTACAAAAAATAAATAGATAGATAGATAGATAGATAGATAGATAGATAGATAGATAGATAGATAGATAATTAGCTAGGTGCAGTGGTGCGTGAATGTAGTACCAGCTACTTGGGAAGCTGAGGTGGGAAGATTGCTTGAGTCCAGGAATTCAAGACTGTGCCACTGCACTGCAGCATGGGTGATAGAGTAAGACCATATTTCTTAAGAACAAACAAACAAAAAAGACAACCTGATTTGTATAACAGGACTCTGCAAAAAGAAATGGTAGCAAGGATCTTTGGAAATGGAAATGAAGGAGAAGCTAAAAACTGCAAGGTATTTCAACATCTGCTTAAAAAACAGATTCCTTTCCAGCAGAATAGAGCATGTGGAAAAGAAAAAAAAAAAACCAACATATTCCCTGATCCCTTCCCCTATGCTGTAAAGCAAGATGACTGCCCTCACCCTGACTTCTGCATAAGATTCTGGGTTTAATCTCTGGATAAGATAAAAAATAGGGTCTTTGGATTGGGGGACAGCAAGCATAGTCTAAGGCAAGCATACTATACTGAAAACTAGAGAATTAAGTAAAAATTTACAAACCTAATATTAAAAACCCCAGCCTTCTTTCTCCACTCAGCTCTCAGAAGTCAGCAACTACAAACACCCTCTTGACATGAAATGAGAAGCAGTTTTCTCTAGAGTAGTGGTTTCAAACTTCTTGACCAAAATTCACACTAAGAAACACATTTGATATCATGACCAAAATGTACAGATATAAATACATACCAAATACAAAGTTTCATGAAAAAAATACTTACCAATACTATGGGAAAGGTATTATGATATCTACTGCTCTATTCCATTTAAAAAAGAAATGTTCCTCATGACCACTAACTTGATTTCAATATCCACTAACAGGTCTAGACTTGTAGATTGAAAAACATAGCTCTAAAGAATCTGACCAGATCAAAAGGGAAAAAATTTAAAGAAAAGTTGGAAAAAAATTCTTGAAGAAAAATAAAATATTTTATCCATAAAGCAGGAACAGAATGCTATGTAAAAGGAAAAAACAAGATCTTGAAAATTAAAGTTTCTATAAACTATTGGGAATGGGTTCATAACTAAACTGAGGAAATAAATAAAAAAAGACAAGGAAGGCCGGGCGCAGTGGCTCACGCCTATAATCCTAGCACTCTGGGAGGCCGAGGCGGGTGGATTGCTCGAGGTCAGGAGTTTGAAACCAGCCTGAGCTAGAGTGAGACCCCCGTCTCTACTATAAATAGAAAGAAATTAATTGGCCAACTAATATATATAGAAAAAATTAGCTGGGCATGGTGGCACATGCTTGTAGTCCCAGCTACTTGGGAGGCTGAGGCAGGAGGATTGCTTGAGCCCAGGAGTTTGAGGTTGCTGTGAGCTAGGCTGACACCATGGCACTCACTCTAGCCTGGGCAACAAAGTGAGATTCTGTCTCAAAAAAAAAAAAAGACGACGACGACAAGGGATCAAACACAAGAGGGAGTTAAAGGGAATACCTAGAATGATACTGACAGAAAATTTTAAGTCTATAGCTGTGCAGCAGGCCCAGATAACAACCGGTCCAGACTGGAGTAGGTCAATAAGCTCCAAGATTTCTTTAAGAATCCTTAACAGGATACTTAATGTGCCTGAATGTTTTGAGAGGATACACATAACTTTGAGAGACTTTGGAATGAATTGTTGTTATATAATTTAAAAAACAACATTGTGCAGAAACAAAAAAATAAGCACAGAACACAAAATGGCTAAGCTGTGAATAGCGTTTAGTCATACTAATATAATTGTTGACTAATGATCGAACAAAATTATGATAATATCACATGAACTGCCATGTGAGTTATATTTAACTCAATAGTTTTAAGCCCGAGGCTTCATGAAGCATATGTAACTCACATTCTTTATCTTGGTGTGTGGTGTGTGGTGCACAAGCAACTTACCCTGCCATGCTGTAGCATACGTGTTATGTGATGGGTAGCCCCCTGGGCACCCCTGCAGCTGGTTTGTGAAAATCTTATTTGTTGATGTTCTTTCTTATTGTTACAATTAACATTAACAATTCAATTCTAAAAACATGGACTAAATGAATAGAAGTCAATAACAAACTTTTCACTAAATTGGAAAGGATTGTTTTGTTTTCAAAGTTTTTATCAATTTTTGTAATGAAACACCGTGGCCCCAAGGAAAAAGTTTTTTCTACTGTGGCAGTCAATGTGATATTATATATTGAGAGGAATGCCCTACCCTCACCCCACTAGGCAACTGTGTGTGGCGGGGGTTAGAGACATGGATCAGAAATCTTCATCCTCCATAATGAAAAGTCTATGGATAATGCCTAACAAAAAAGTCTGTGTTCTAGAGAAATAGAGGTGCATGCTTAGAATATTATCAGCTAAAAGAATTTAAACTGTTACCTCTGAAAAGCTGAAAATATTAATAGATGGGACAGTTCCAGGAAATGCTGGTTTTTTTACAAAGTTTATAGAACTATTCTGTCTTTTTTTTTTTTTTTTTTTTTTTTGAGACAGAGTCTCACTTTCTTCTCCAGGCTAGCGTGAGTGGAGTGGCATCAGCATAGCTCACAGCAACCTCAAACTCCTGGGCTCAAACAATCCTACTGCCTCAGGCTCCCGAGTAGCTGGGACTACAGGCATGTGCCACCATGCCCGGCTAATTTTTTTATATATATATCAGTTGGCCAATTAATTTCTATTTATGGTAGAGACGGGGTCTCGCTCTTGCTCAGGCTGGTTTTGAACTCCTGACCTTGAGCAGAGTGCTAGGATTACAGGTATGAGCCACCACGCCTAGCCTGTCTTTTTTTTTTTTTTTTTTTTTGGTAAGAGACAGGGTCTCTGTCACCCAGGCTGGAGTGCGATGGCACAATCATAGCTCACTTTAGCCTTAAACTCCTGGGTTCAAGTAATCCTTCTGCTTCAGCTACCCAAGTAGCTGGAACTACAGGCATGTGCTACTATGCCTGGCTAATTTTTTATTTTTATTTTAATTTTTCTAGAGATGGAATCTCACTATGTTGCCCAGGCTGGTATTGAGCTCCTAACCTCAAGTAATCCTCCTTCCTTGGCCTCCCAAAGTGCTGAGATTACAGATGTATTTTACTTTTTAACTCTAAAACTACATCCATATATACCTTAAAAATTCAATAGTCAGAAACCACTGTCAGAAAATTTACTGAGCACTTAGTTGTTCTCTAATTGTTTTATATATAGTATACTGATCTTGAATCCCCAAATGAACAGGGTGGGACAGAATTCATATTTACTTTTTAATTTTATCTAGAAGAGTGGTTCTCAATGGAGGATGGTTTTGTCCCCTATGGGACACTGACAAAGTATGAAGATAATTTTAGTTGTCACAACTTAAAAAGTGAGTGCTACTGGCATCTAATGGGTAATGGCCAGGAATACTGCTAAATATCCTACAATGCAGAGGAAGCCCCCCACAACAGAGAATTATTTAATCCAAAATGTCAATAGTCCCTGGGAACTATAATTACTATGTGGAGGAAGTGCTCTCATAGCACAAGAATAAATTCTCAGCCTATTCAATATGGCCTCTAACTTAAATAACTTCCTATGTTTCTAATCCAAAAAAAGGGTCAATATTTTGAGACAGGCTGTTTAATAAAATATATCAAAATTCAAGATAATGTTCTTTTTATACTTATATTTCCCTCCAGATATTTCAATATTATAATTCTGCCTAATTTTTTCCCTCCACCCCACTTGGTGGAGATTGGGTAGAAAGAGAAAAGAGAGTGAACTTTTTGAACTAGCTATCCATATATTTCTTTTTTTTTCTGAGACAGAGTCTCACTCTGTTGCCCGAGCTAGAGTGTCGTGGCGTCAGCCTAGCTCACAGCAACCTCAAACTCCTGGGCTCAAGCAATCCTCCTGCCTCAGCCTCCCAAGTAGCTGGGACTACAGGCATGCGCCACCATGCCCAGCTAATTTTTTCTATATATTTTTAGTTGGCCAATTAATTTCTTTCTATTTTTTAGTAGAGACAGGGTCTCACTCTAGCTCAGGCTGGTTTCAAACTCCTGACCTTGAGCAATCCACTCGCCTCGGCCTCCCAGAGTGCTAGGATTACAGGCATGAGCCACCACGCCTAGCCCATATATTTCTTGAATAAAACTCATTAGCATAGTAACCAAGATCTAGATGCTCAATATAACAATTTTGATATTATCACAGACTTCTATTCCCTCTTCCAAGAAACCTACTCCAAAAGCGCTTTCTTCTACCTCTGCTGGCAGTGTCGAACCCATGCCATTCATATGGTACCTCCAAGTGATAATTTCTACCGTCAGCCATTTTTAGTCACTGTCCAGTTCCTTTCATACTACTAAGACTTATAATTATCAAATTGCTTTCTCATTGCCCACTCATAAATTGCCAAGGCAACAAGCAAGTTGTTTCAACTCTGAAGTACCCGAATTTTCACATAAGTGATATCTATTAAGGGCTACACCACTATCTCTAACCTAGCCCAACCTAAGACTACAGAAGTAAGATACCACACCTCAATTACCAGTAGACAATCTGGAAATTACGAGCAATAAGGAGCTTAAAAGCAGGATCCAAAAAACTGAGCATTACTCTTAGCTTGCATGCCTGGACAGAACTCTTGTTTAGCTAAAGTTCAAAATAAATGCTACAGCTTGAAATTCTGATAGTCTAGCATTTGACAGTAACGTATGTTTTCAATACAGGGCAAAGACTGTCAGATATAAAAATAGGCACTTATAGCTGGCCGATCATTTTCTGTCCCACTATCACAATGCTTCCACTTTCACTTCTGTCTTCAACTAATCAGAATCTCTTTTCCCCTTTTGCAGATTCTTATACACCCATTTTCCTTAAGGCACTCTTTCTCCAAGAGGTAACTTAAGAGAGAAACACAACAGATCTCTTCAATTATGTAAGGAACTATATTATGGAAGAGGTTTAAACATTATATGTGGTTCAAGAGCAAAATCTGGGCCAACTGAAGGAAACTTCAGGAAGCTAGGCTTTTGACTCAATACAAGGATAAATTTCCAAAACCACCATGAACTGTTTCACATAGAATGGGCTATCTTGTGAGAAAATATTATCACGAGAACAACATAAATGCAGATTATTGAAAAAGAGTCTGTTTGGGGATAAAGAGGTGATTTAAATAGAGTAAAGAACTGACCTAGATGATCACTGATTCTCAACTCTTGTCTGACATTAGAATAACTGGGGCCTGACACCTGGGCCTTACCCCAGACAACCTAAATCAGAATATCTAGGGTGGGACTTAGACATCTTTTTTGTTTCTTTCTTTTAAGCATTCCCCAGTAATTTCTTTCAACACTAGATTTAAAGATTTTTAGATATCCATGTTTCCTTCATCTTTGTTTTTCTGTCAGGTTCTTCTTAAACATCTATCAACCAAAAAACTATTCGGATAACCCATAACCCAACAAATATAGTTCCCACATGATAACTAACTTTAGGTATAGATAGCTTACTTTCTAGTTTTTGGAATACTGGTTTGAACTACTTGATTTTATGTTACCAGATTAGAGGATACATCTTTTTTTCATTCCCTAAAATTCACAACTTTACCAACAAGAATACAGAGGTGGTCAGTTACAGGATTTTCTCAAGAATATAAAATAATAGAAAATGATGCAAGTGCTAACTTTAGACTTCTATAATCCACTTTATAACCAAGAGGAGTATAAAAACAAACATGTCCCACCCCTACTGAGAAAAAGCTACTTACATAATTATGAAGTAGGAACTGTCTTATGGAAGAGGTTTAAACATTAAAGAAACTACTATGAAGTAGTTACCTGCTCAAGAAGTTTTAAAATAGATGTCAGCTATATGATTGAAATTGTTATAAAAATGATTAATAACTGTAGCTATGTTGACTGACAGGAAAAAAATGGTTAATAGTGGTCGAGTAAAGGGATATGAGAACATTTTCTAGAGGAATAGTTAAAACACATTTACTCCAAATGTTCTGCCAGCAAAGTGTAAGGTTGCCATGAAACTTCAAAAACTATGCTACTTGCTACTATACCTTGATCGCCTCAATGGCATATTCCACTTGAAATAATCTTCCTTCAGGAGAAAAGGTATTCACGCCCCTATAATTTAAAAACAAAATTATTTTTAGAAAAACTAGTCATGTAGACACTGAATTCAAGTTCCTTGACAACTAGGTCAGATGGCTAGAGCATATATATGTTGTCAGTATTCTCTACTTCACCCACTCTGTAGTTATTTGTGTGTGTGTGTGTGTGTGTGTGTGTGTGTGTGTGTGTGTGCGCGCGCGCATATTAACCATTTCTCAAGGGAATGAAACTTACATGTAGAACACTTCTGCCCCACTCCCAGAGTCTTTTCAAACTCAACAAAGGAGAGCAGGTGTCTTTTTTGCTTCAATCCTGAATCAACCTGGATTAATACTGAATCAACTTAGCAAGTCCTTTAGTAAGTTCATGCTCCCAAACTACCAAGTAATTCTCAAGAAAAGGTTCATTTTTCCTTATCCTCTTCCTGTTATGTGCATTTGATGATAATATCTTAATTTTCAGTGAAAGTCAGTGACAGGGACATTTCTCTAGTTATTTGTATGATTTAGTATATTATCTTAATAATAGATTGAGAGTTCCTAAAACCGAACCTGGTTCATTCACTCAATAGATATTTATATCAATTACAAGCCAGACTGCTTTTATACCTAAAACACTTCCCCACCTTTCCTTGCTCCAGTGTGTTGGAAATCCCTATAGAGAAGCGGCACTAATCATGGCCTTAGCTATAAAAGCTTTGAGAGCATACAAATGAACACTTTAAAATATCTGAACAAATAAATGAAAATAGTTATAATCCTTGGTTTATGGAGTCTGGACTTTATAACAGGTAATATGATATACAGTACAGTGTTTTCAAATTTGTTTTATCAAAAACTTTTTTTCATAAGAAATTTTTATATATAACCCCAAAATATAAATAATAATAAAAGCTGACATTTATTGAGCATTTACTATACGCCTGGACTTTAAATGACGTACCTCAATCCTCAAAATGATCCTAAGAAACAGTATTCTAGAGCAAATACTATTTTGCAGATGAAGTTGAGACACAGAGAGGTTAAGTGAGAGGCATAAGTGACAGAGCTGGAATTAGAATTTAGACAATCTGACTATAGAGACCCAACTCTCAACTATTCCACTATATCACCTCTAGGAATTATCTTGGCTAAATCAGAGATGTAGGGAAAATCCTACCATCCCAGCGCCCAGATTTGCTCCTGGGGAATATCCGTCAGGCCATTTAAAATGAAGTTTAGGGCTCTAAGGAACAGTTTAAAAAAATCACTGAAACAAAAGTTTAAAGTCAGAAGACCTGGGATTGAGTTCTAGCCCTACCACTGATAGCTTTAATTCCCTCAACTGAAAAAATATAATACTTGTCCTGCCTCTGTCACAAGACAATTGAGTACTGAATTGCACAGAGTATGAAAGAACTGGCCAGGCATGGTGGCTCACACCTGTAATTCCAGTACTTTGGGAATCTGAGGCAAGAAGATCGCTAAGGCCAAGAATTCACGACCAGTCTGGGCAACAAAGTGAGAATATCCCGTCTCTATTATTAAAAAAGAGAAAGAACTCTGTAAACTGTAAAACACTATGTGATTATAGTACTTTTTCACCCTAGTTTATTATTTATTTATTTATATTTATGTATTTATTTATTTTTGAGACAGAGTCGCACTCTGTTGCCCAGGCTAGAGTGCCGTGGCATCAGCCTAGCTCACAGCAACCTTAAACTCCTGGGCTCAGGCAATCCTCCTGCCTCAGCCTCCCAAGCAGCTGGGACTACAGGCATGCACCACCATGCCCGGCTAATTTTTTCTATATATTTTTAGTTGTCCAACTAATTTCTTTGTATTTTTTTAGTAGAAACAGGGTCTCACTCTTGCTCAGGCTGGTCTCGAACTCCTGACCTCAAATGATCCACCCACCTCAGACTCCCAGAGTGCTAGGATTACAGGTGTGAGCTACCATGCCTGGCCACACCCTAGTCTAGAAACTTCATCCAATGAGGTATTACTGTGTCCTCCCCAATAAGGGGGCTCTATGCGCTTCTCAAACTTTACCATCTCCCTGGGTTATTTCATTTATGACAAGCATGAACTACTTCCAAATCTCTATTACCATATGAACTCTTTCCTAATTAATCTAACTGCCTGCTGAACATTTCCACTTGCATATCCCATTAGTACCAAAACTCAACACTTTCCAATCTGAAATATTATCTCTTTAAATCCAGCCACCCTGCAAAATCAGCTTCATCTGCCATTCCTACTTTCAGTTTTATTTTAAAACACCTCCCATCTGCCAGTTACCCAAGCTAGATAGTTATGAGAAAGCAACTCATTCCTCATCTTCTCCCATATCCAACCATATGCCAAGGCATATCAGTTAATATCAATTCCTCCTCTACTACAGTAGATATGTTACAACATATCACTCTTCCTTCTATTCTCAATGCCCTCATTATCTTTCACATAACTATTACAATAGCCTCCTAACCAGTATTGACTAGCTTTCTTCTAATCCAGGCAAGTAATCTCTATAAAACACAATTATAATTACAAAACTTCTTAAAATGGAAATTAAAGGCATGCAACTACCTACAGAATAAGACCCAAACTCCTTTACTTTGTATTAAAAACCATCCAATATCTAGCCCCTCCCATATGTCCTCTATTCCTGTACATATATCATATGTGCCAGACTGGACTTTTCCCAAACGTGCATTGTGCTTTTCCACTGCCCCAACTTTGGTCATCCTATATTCTCTGACTCAAAATACTGATTGTCACTGTCTTTATTAAAATCCTACTCTTTCTCAAGATTCAGTTTAAATATCAGCTCCTCTGTGAAGTTTTCCATGATCCTCTAATATTGAATGCAATCTCTCATCAAAATTTCCTTAGCATTGATTTGAATTGCTCTAATGACATCAATACATTTCTGATTCATACCACAGCTACTTCTGTAAACAGTTCTTTAAAGACAGTCTCCTACATGAAAGCAAGGAACTTGATTGTGTCCAACGCTGCATGACAACCATGTAGAATACTGCCTTGTACACAGCAAGCACTCCAATACATTAGCTAAGCGAGTAAGAGCTGTGGGAGGCGGAGGCAGGAGGATCACTTGAGCTCAGGAGTTTGAGACCAGCCTGGGCAACACAGCAAGATCCTGTCTCTACAAAAAGATTTTTTTAAAAAAATTAGCTGGGCATTGTAGCACACGCCTGTATTCCCAGCTACTTGGGAGGCTGAGGCAGGCAGATCACTTGAGCCCAAGAGTTTGAGGCTGCTGTGAGCTATGATGATGCCACTGTACTGTAGCTTGCGTAAAAGAGAGCGAGACCCTATCTCAAAAGAAAAGAAAAAAGAAAGGGCTATATTTTAGGCATTGGGAAAATACAAAAATGAGTAACAAAGCAATCAATACATACACTAAGTAAATGATCACAAAATTTAATAAAGCCTTTCTGATAAGGATAATAATTTCCATCGTACACACCCAATTCAGAGTATCTCCCCAAGATGATTCTGTTCAATGCTTTGGAAGCTAAATATTGACTAACAAAGTCATGTTCTAGGATAGTAGGAAAAGATGTCAGTTTTAAGACTTCACATACATCTTCTATGAGTCAGTAAAAAGATGAAAAAGTAGTAATTCCAAATGATAAAACTTTGACAGGGTCAACATATACTTGACAAGAAATGCAGCTTCTCAAGCCACCTAGTACAAAGAAAACGTCTGTCTTTCCTGGCTTTAAAAAACAAATAAAAATAGCTATGTGAAAACTTAAATGATAAAAACAGAAACTGAAAGTAAAAATGTCCGCAGCATAAATATGCACAATTTAGTAATGTTAGCATTTCCAAGTTCTGAAAGTTTAATTTGCTTTAAGCTTTTTTAAAAAGTCGGAAAAACCTAGGTTAAGTGGAATCAGCATGATGAGAAATCGCTTGAAAACCGTTCTAAATTCCCGTTCCTATAAAATCAGACTCCAGACCATATATCTGGGCATAGCTTAGAATGCCTTAGCGCATTTGAAGAAACTATACATCACAGTATGCCCTACTATAGTCTCCAGTTGCATTGTCTTCCAGGCACCACGTTTAACTTCTTTTAAAAGGCAGTCACACTAGGCACCAAAAAAATGAACTGGGGAAAGGTTGACCTCTGGCCTTCTGCAGATTCAAGGTAGGAGTCCCAGCCCCTCAAGCCTTCCTCCCTAGGCACAAACTGGAGCTTCTCGCTTCCGCACCGAGTTAGGACCCAGCGGTGACTCAGCGGTAGGACAAAGTGCGGCCGATGTGCCCAAGTCTAGTTTGGGGAATCACGGCGGGCGCCTAGGGAGAGCAAGAGATCCCCAGGCCCGGCCAGAATTGGGTTCCTGGGGCGCCCCATGACACGGCAGAACCCTGGCCGCGGCGCGGGCCTGCCCACCCAGAATCCCGAACCGCCTTCCCCCCGCCGCACAGACCTGTCGTACTCAGACCGGGTGAGAAACATGGCGAGGGCAGGCGGAGGCGGCAGCGGCTACGCGGGGATTCTGAGGACCAACGCGACCCCACCAGCACCCAAGTCACCCACACCGCCACAGAACCGAGGGCCCTGCTCCCAACTGCGCGTGCGCCCCCGACCTCTTTAGCCCGCCCCCTGTGCCTGCCTCCTATTGGGTGGTTGTAGTTCCCGCCAAGGTAATTGGACCAACGCTCTTCCTCTCAGTGACTCGGTTGGTCCGAAGAGGAGGCGGGACAAAGGCGGGCATCCTTCCGTTTTAAATTGCAAGTGGTTGCTAAGGGTGATGGGAACTCAGGGCATGAGGGCATGAGATGTGAGTTCGTCTTTTAGTGTAGGTGTGAGCCCGCCCCAAGCATGGCATCTGGGAGAGCTTGCACAGAGAGTTGAGGTGTCTGAACCCTGATTTGATGAATCCCTCGCCGGCTCCCGTAATCCCAGCCAGAGCACGTTGGTCCCATTTCCTCCACGCTCTCCACTTGCCAGCACTTAGCGGAATTCCCCTTCTTCGGTCGCTGGTGCGGTGTTCTTCCCTTTGCTCTATCGAGGGCTCCGGAGCTTGGGCAGCGGTGGGTGCGCTACAGTAGGTCTGGGCCGACGCTGTGGGCAAGTCCCTCCTCTTCGGCCAACCTGGCTCGTTTGTTTAGAAAAGTTTGTAGGTTTTGGTATGTACAAGTCTTCAAGTTTCTGCATGGTTAAGGTAATTTTACCAGCTCTTTCTTGGATCTCTCCCTCCAGTACAGGTTCATCAGACCTGATGACTCAGAGCTCAGGATCCCAGATTCACATTGTTCACTGCTTTTTCTCTTACTTGTGAAGAAGAAGTGCCTACTTCCCTGTGTATGATTTTTTACTTCAGTCATTTTATAAGAATATTTTCAAGTAACAAAGGTTTTTAACTCAAGGATACTGGAAGGTTTAACTAGCTTCGATTCTTGCAAACCTCAAGAAATAGTAATTGACCAGTTCTGGCCAAATGACTGAGCATGGCAAAAGTACTAATGCAAGCCCATTGCTGCATACTTTGGGACTCCTCTAAATGGGCAAGTTTGCCTTGAGAACTACACATCAGCCTAGCTGAAACTTTCTTAGAACTGTGCTGCAGTCTAAGAAACTGCCTACTCAATCCCTTCTTTTTCCTGTCCTTCATAGGTATCAGACATGTAGCATGGTCTGCAGGCTCTCCCACTTTCTCCCTTCCCTTTTATCCTTCACAGATGTTTCTTCTAATAAATCTCTTACACGTTGTTATGGGCTGAATTGTGTCCTCCCCAAAATTCAGATATAGAAGTCTTAACCCCTAATACCTCAGAATGTGACTAAAGAAGTCCTTAAATTCAAATGAGGCCTTTAGGGTGGGTCCTAATACAATATGGTGTCTTTAAAGAGGAGGAAATTTGAACACACAGAGACACCAGGGGCAGGTGCACACAGAAAAAAGGCCGTGTGAACCATCGAGAAAGTGGCTATCTGCAAACCAAGGAGAGAGGCCTCAGAAGAAACAAAACTTGTCAACACCTTAATCTTGGAATTCTAGCCTCCAGAATTAAATTTCTCAAATAAATTCCTAGAAATAAATATCTGTTGCTTAAGCCACCCTGTCTGTGGTATTTTTTTATGGCAGCTAATACACATATCGAATCCCACCTTGGCATTTGCTTCTCAAAGAACCTAAACTAACACAATTGGTGCTAGGAGAGATCCAAGGAAACATAAGATGGGGTTTCAGGACCAACTCATTACCTGGTGGGCAAAGAGGATGTCATCCTGAGTGTAGGAGCATGGGTATTTCCTAGCATAAGGTGGCGACCCAATTGCTAAAGATTTCATCAGTGGTGACCTGGGAGAGTATCCCAATGGAGGGTAAAGCCCTTGCAGGTACAATTTCAGGCATTTGATATAATGTGGGGTAACAACGCCTATGAGAACATTGGAGTTGTCTGGTGACTACTAAGTTGTATTGATAATCTAAAAAGGAAAAATGAGAAAGCAAGGGTCACCCTTGGTTAATGGCCAAATATAAAAGACAGAGGGCCTCTTTAGTAGCTTACAAAGAAGCTTTTATCTCCTGCAATGGAAGAGCTGACACAGTTGAGCCACAAACTCAGGACATGATAGGGTCGCAGAGCTACAGAGACATTTAAATGTGCAACCAAAGCAGGTTGGGGCTCTGGTTGGGAAAGCCTGAGGCTGAGACAAGGGATGGGACATTTGGATGGACATAGTTAAGGATATTTGTTCTGCAGACCCCTGTATACTTTCAAAACTGCAGAGGTGGTCTGCCTTTCTGTACTTAGAGCAGTACTTTCCCCATACTGGAAGATGCTACAGAGCCACTCCCAACACAGAAACAGGAGTTGCCCCTACTTTCTCTCCTGGCTGCCAGGCTGCCAGCTAGAGTTATATACTAGCATAACCCAGCTGGAAACATGCTGAGTCTGATAAAGGAGGAGAGTGTGTGTATTATTTAGCATATGCAGACAGAAGCACAGGGAGTACTCTGGGATCGAATTTTGAGGTTGCTTGATCAAAGGGGCTGGAATATAAAATTGGATAATCAAGATTCATTGACATGGGGGCACTTCTTGAGACACAGGATTTAACACCCTAGTGAAGACTTTGAGGAATGGAACAAACTTACTGCTGGGAGACTCTTAGAAACTTGGAGGAAGTGATGGCCACTGCTGAGCAAAACAGAAATGTCTGAGTTGCCCTGACATATGGTAGAGGAATGAATAAAAAGACTGGTGATGCACTGTGAAAGGTCTACAAAAAAAATAAAAATAAATAAAAAAGACTGGCGGAAGTGGATGTGCTGGAATGAATATATTATATGAGGTCAGAAGACCCATCAGAGGATTATGAGTGAGGACTACACATCATTTACCAAGGCCATCAAAAATACCCTGTTAAAGGCCAGGCATGGTGACTCATGCCTGTAATCCCAGCACTTTGGGAGGCCGAGGCGGGAGGATTGCTTGAACCCAGGAGTTCAAGACCAGCCTTTGCAACATAGTGAGATGTCATCACTAAAAAAAAAAAAAAAAAATTAAACAGGCATGTTGGTACATACCTAATCTTAGCTACTCGGGAGACTGAGGTGGGAAGATCGCTTGAGCCCAGGAGTTGGAGGATGCAGTGAGCTATGATCATGTCACTGTACTCCAGCCTGGGCAATAGAGCAAGACTCTGACAGATAGATAGATAGATAGATAGATAGATAGATAGATAGATAGATAGATAGATAGATATAGTTCTGGTAAGAAGGGCAACACTCACAACAGCATCACGAAGGAGGTCTCTGCAGTCCTGGGCTGCAACTGGAGAAGCAGTCACAGAGCTGCAGCTCATTAATAACTATGGGAATGATATCATAGCACGCCACCCCCCAAGTAATAGAGGCTAGATGGTGGTGCTTAGTTGTCAGAATCCAAAAAGCCCAATTACCATAAATAGCAGCAACAGCTAGCAAGAGAAGCAAAGTAGAAACGTCTGAATTGTCCTGGCATATGGTAGAGGCCATGCCCCACTTTAGCCATATATCTCAGTAGTCTCTCTCATAGTGGAGGTATCAGAAGAGTGAAAAGATGCAGTTTGTAGCTTGTGATGTTAAGTTGTGTATCAACATAATCACCACAGGTACCCAGATATTTGATCAAATGTTATTCTGGCTGTGTCTGTGAGGGTGTTTCTAGATAAGATTAACATTTGAATTGGTAGGCCAGTAAAGCAGATTGTCCTCTGTAATGTGGGCAAGCTTCATCCAATCAATTGAACAAAAAGGCTGATCAAGAGGGAACTCTTCCTACCTGACTACTTGAGCTGGGACACTGGTATTTTCTGGCCTTCGGACTTGGACTGAAACATCAGCTCTTCTTGGGTCTCAAGCCTGTCAGCTTTCAGACTTGAATTTACACAATTTCTCCTATTTCTCAGACCTTTACATTTGAACTGTAACCATGCATTGGCTTTCCTGGATCTCTAGCTTGCTAACTGCACATCTTGGGACTTGTCAACCTCCATAATCACGTGAACCAATTCCTTATACTTTCTCTTTCTCTCTCAGTCTCTGCTATAGCATAGTTTGGATGTTTGTTCCCTCCAAATCTCCTGTTGAAATTTGATCTCCTATGTTGGAGGTGGGGCCTAATATTAGGTGTTCAGGTTATGGGGGTGAATCTTTCATGAATAGATTAATGCCCTCCTTGGAGGTGGCAGGCGACTGAGTTCTCGCTCTATTAGTTTCTGCAAAAGTTCCATCAAGAGCTGGTTGTTAAAAAGAACCTGGTACCTCCCCTTTCCTTCTTGCCTTGTCTCTTGACATGTGATCTCTTCACACACCAGCTTCCCTTCCCTTTCCAGGATGAGTGGAAGCAGCGTGAGGCCCTCACCAGATGCAGATGCTGGTACCATGTTTCTTGTACAACCTGTAGAACTACGAGCCAAATATATATAATATTAAATACACACACACACACACACACCCTATTCTGTTTCTCTGGAGAACCCTGACTAATACAGATTGTGATACCAAAAGTTGGGTGCTCTGTAACAAATACCTAAAACTATGGAAGCAGCCTTGGAACTTGAACGTGATAATGAGTAGAAGCTGGAAGAATTTTAAAGTGTATGATAGAAATATGGACATAAAGGGAAATCCTGGTGAGGTCTCAGATAGAAATAAGGAACATGTTATTGGAAACTGGAGGAAAGGTTATCCTTATAAAGTGGCAAAGAACTTGTCTGAACTGTATTCTATTGTTTTGTGGAAAGTAGATGAATTGAAGGAAGAATCATTAGGAAAAAGGAACCAGAACTTGAAGATTTGGAAGATTCTCAGCCCATGCATATTGCAAAAAAATGAGAAAGCATGTTCTAAAGAGAACACCAAAGATGTGGCCAGACTATCACTTAATAAAGAATTTATGGGATTATCTGAGCAAAAGCATTGCCAGTTTGAACTGAAGGAGTAGGAGATAGGATGAAATGAAGGAAAGCTGTTGGACTTCTTAAATTTGACAGCATGGGATGATAGAGCTGTTCGGCTGTGAATGTGTACTATTTTTCAAGAAGAGGAGAAAGCTGACCTCTAAGACAATTCAGAAATCATCAGGGCCACTGCCTTGGTTTCAACAGGCCAGATGGCCTCTGCCTGAAGCCTTGAGGGCAGGACCCTGGCCAGGCAGAGCCTTGGGGGAGACACTGCTACCCCAGTGGGCCTGAAGGGAAGAGCATTGAACTAAAGAAGATCATTCTCAACCCTTAAGATCTAATGGAATTTGCCTTGCTAAGTTTTGGACTTGCTTGGGACCTCTTACCCTTTCCTTCTTCCCTATTTCTTCCTTTTGGAATGCTACTGTCTCTCCTACAATGTTCCAACATTGTATTTTGGAAGCACATAACTTGTCTAGTTTCACAGGCTCACTGCTGGAGAAGAACTTTGTCTCAGGATGAATCCTATCTTGAATCTCACCCATATCTGATGTAGATGATATTTAGATGAGATTTTGGACTTTAGATTTTAGAGTTGATGCTAGAATAAGTTAAGACTTCTGGGGCTTTTAGGATGGGATGAATGTATTTTGCATACATAAATTTTGGGGTACAGGGGCAGAAATTGTGGACTGAATGTGTTCCCCTCAAAATTCATATGTTGAAGCCCTAACCCCCAATATGATGCTATTTAGAGATTAGCCCTTTGGGAGGTAATTAGGGTCAGATGAGGACATGAGGGTGTGGCCCTCATGATGGGATTAATGACCTTATAAGAAGAGACACCAGAGAGCTTACTCTTCCTACCATATGAGGACTCAGTGGGAAAGCAGCTGTCTACAAGCCAGGAAAGCAGACCTTACCAGAACTCAACCATGCTGGCACCCGGATCTCAGACTTCTACCTCCAGAACTGTAAGAAAATAAGATTATGTTGCTTATGCTACCCAGTCTATGGCATTTTGTATGGCAGCCCAAGCTGTCTAAGACAGAGGTCATGGCAAGCCCCAATGGGAAAGTCATAGTGCAGTCCCTGGGATTCTGGAGCAAGGCCATGCCATCATCTACAGCAGAGAATTATATACATTTTAAGAAGCAGCTCCTAATGTGATACTAGACCTTTATGGAGACAGAACACCTAACCATAGAGTAATACACATGTCCAGAACTGACTATTATGAATTGGGTTCTATTGGTTAGATGGACCAAAGCATCTGTTATAAGTTGGAAATGGTACATCTGGGATCAAGTCCATGCAAGATCAGAGGGCACTTATAAGCTGAACAACCAGGTAGCTCAGACCACCATGTCACCCACAACAGCTGAACTGATACCATGACCAGCTAAAGGAGGAGGGATAGAGCATGACTTGTCTTTATGGATGGCTCAACTTGCAGGTACAAGCCAAAATTAGATAATGGCTGCACTATAAGCACATTTTTTAATTGCTTTGAAAGACAGCAGAGAGGAAAAAAATCTTCCCAATGAGTGGAGTTACAAGCATTGTCCATGGTCATCTACTCTGTGCATAAGAAGAAGCAGACTAAGAATATAGAGATTTTTTGGCAAGAGCCAATGGCGTGGCCCTCTGGCAGGGGGCCTGGAAGGACTGGAAGATCAAAGACAAAGAGGTCTGAGTTAGAGTCATGTGAATAAATATACAGGAGTAGACTTGAAGCATGAAGATTGTTGTATCATCTCTTGCATCCACCAGGGAAGAGGCATTAAACAGTCAAATAGATAAAATGAGTCAGCCAGTTGATATTATATAATCCTAATTACTTCCCAAAGGCCCCACTTCCAGATGCTATCAATGTATGAATTTGGAGATTAAGTTTGCAATACATGAAATTTGGGGGACATATTCAAACCATAGCAGACACCAATGAGAAAAATACATGGTTCTCCTAATCAAGGAGTGGATGTCCCCACTTCCTTTTGTTATCAATGACTCACTTGAGGATTTTGTGTTTCCCATACCCACAAGTCTGTGATCCGTAGGGCTGGAGGTCCTGGTCCCCAAAGGGGTTGCACTCCTGTTAGAATACACAGAAGGTCTCATTGAACTACAAGCTATGGCTACTGATGGGGCATTTTGGACTCCTTATGTCCAGAGACCAGCAGGCAAAAAGAAGAATCACCACCATGACAGGAGTAAATGGCCCTGATCAGTAAGAGGAGGAAGTGCTGCTTTTTACAGAGCCAATGTGATACACTTGGGTGTCTTCCAATACTTTCTTGCCCCATCATATTATAACTGAATGAACACATGCAGTAAATCTGGCCTGAGAAGGGTATGTGGTTACCAGGAGCTGAGACCCCTCAGGAATAAAAATTTGGATTATACTACCACATAAGCCATCAAGACTTGCTGAGGTGATAATTACTGATGAGGGTAATGAGTAGATTAGTGGAAGAGAGAGAGGATCAGTATCATTTGTGGTCTCCAGGACAACTGCTGTAGTTTGTCCCACTAATCTTCCTCTTCAAGTTTCCCTTCAGGAACAGAGGCCCATGGAAACCATGGAAGAGCTTCTCCCCTACCGTGTGTGAAAAAGTGATCTGTGGGGCACAAAAAGTAGACTGTGGGGATTATGAAACTGAGTCTCTCAGATTCCCTGCTGTGGGAAGCATAGTTAACTGATGATCCCAGCTACCAACCTGAATCTACCAATGTGCCAGCAGCTGAGGCCATGCTTCCCATGAGCTACTCCTAGCCAATGACCGAGCATGGTAGGGTACTAATGCAGGCTCATTCTTGCGAGACTCCGGACTCCTCTAATGAGTCACTTTGGTTAAAGAACTAGCCACAGGATTCAAATCTCAGAGGGAAATTTAGAGAAAAAAATAGCAAATTTCATGCAAAGGAAATAAAGATAAAATCAGAAATCACTGAAATAGAATGCAGATATCTAAGAGAGAAAATCAACAAGGCCAAGACTTAATAATCTTCTAAAAGATTAACAAAACTGTATCAACTCTTAGCAAGACCAATCAAGAAAATGTGATACTCTGTTTTCTCTTCAGATCATATAAATCTTTTGCCTTTTACTAAAGAAAATGTGAAAGAAAATATATTACCAGTATCAACAATCAAAAGGGGACATCACTATAGGTCCTATAGACATTAGCAATATAAGAAGATATTATAAACAACTTTATACCAATAGATTTGACAGTTCAGATGAAATGGAAAACCAAAACTTGCCAAAACTGAAACCAGAATAAATAAAAATTTTTATGTCCTAAGGGAGTTGAATTCATAGTTTAAAACTTCCTACAAAGAAAACTCCAGATGGCTTCACTGGTGAATTCTTTCCAACATATATACTGCTTTTAGAAAGGCATAAAAGGCATATTCACACTTTCTAATGCTTATGTATTATACACACTATTTATGGTTTAACTTCCCCCAATTCCATGCAACATTCATTGAGCACCTACTGTGTTTCAGGGTATGATGTTAAATGTTGTAGATACAAAGATGAATAATGGAGTTTTTGGGGGAGGGACTTGAAGGTTGAAGGAAGAAGCAGACATATAATGGAAATGCAGTGAAATAAGTGCTAACAGAGGTATGTATAAAGAAAGCATCACAAGAGATGGGGATGAATCCAGGGAACGGAAGACTTCCCAGGCATGAGAAGTGAAACAACATGGCATGTGGTATAGCATAAAAATGAATGGAAAATAGAAAAGATTCTTCCTTGGTCTTCTACCCTTATTCTCTTAATTTTTTTTTTACTCTTTAGGGTTCTGTCCTTGGTTTCTGTTTTTCACTCTCCCCCCAAAATTTCATCCACTCTTACATTTTTCCCTATTATATGTAAGTTAATCTTTCCAAAATCTGTGTCTCCAGCCTCCACCTCTGTACTGAGCTCCAGGCCTAAATATCCAAACATCCACAGAATTCACCTACTCAAGGACTTTGCCTCCACACTTATCCCATCTCTCTACTGCACCACCAATTTTCTCTACCTTCTTGATAAAAACCCTTCCTGATGCCCTGTGTCTTCCCAGCTACTACCTCATTTCTCTGCTCCCCTTTACATAGTAAAACTTCTTTCTTTCTTTCTGCTTCAATGAGGCTGCTCTTATCAAGGTCACCGATAACCTTCATGTTGCCCAATTCAGCTCTCAACTTACTTGACCTAAACAGCAGCATTTGACCAGTTGATCATTTTCTCTTTCCTGAAAAACTACCCTTCCCTCTCACCCTCTACTGATTTTCTTCTCACCTCACCGGCCTCCCCTTTTCAATCTCTTTTTTGGATTTGCTTTCTTTTCTCAACATTTAAGTATTAGAGTATTCTAGTGTGCTATCCTTGGACTTCTCATTTTTTGCTGACATTCATTTCTTAGAAAATCCTAACCAATTCTATCATTTAAAATGTCATCTATATGCCAATGATTCCAAAAACTGTATATCTCCAACCTCAACCCCTCCCTTGAACTCCAAATTCATATCACGACTAGCTACTTAGATGTCTAACAGTATTCCAAACTAAACATGTCCAAATTAAACTTTAGATTCCCTGCTGCCCAAACTTTATCCTTCAGTCTTCTCCACTTCAGTAAATGGTTCTATCATTCACCCTGTTGCTCAAGCCAGAAATGTCAGGATCATCATTGACTCTTCTCCTTTTCTAATACTCTCATTCAATCCATCAGCCCATTGGCACATTTCATCAGCCTATCTGCAGCATATATTCTAAATCTGATTAGTTCATTCTCACCACTTTGATCACTACTACTCTCATCCAAAGCACCATCATTTCTCACCTAGGTTCCTTCCTCCTAACTGGCTACCCTGTTTCCACTATCTCCCCACAATAATCTATTCTGAGTGATCCTTTCACAGTGTAAGCTAGGATATCCCACTCCACTGTTCAACACTCTTCACATGACATTTAAAATAAAATACAAATACAGTTTTTTTTTATGATCTGCGAGGCCCTCATGATCTGGGCTCTTGCTGTATTCTGACCTTATCTCCTTCCATTCTCCCCTTGCATCTATTTGTGCTCCAGCCATACTAGCTTCATTGTTTTTTCTCAAATGTATGCCAAGCATATTGCCACCTCTGGACATTTGCACTTGCTATTCACTTTGCTTGAATTTTCTTTGCACAGATATTCACATGGCTCATTTCCTCACAACATTTATGTCTCTGTTCAAATGTCACCTCCTCAGAGGGACCATCCTATCTAAAATAACTTCTTAATTTGCTGTGCTTTTACTCTGCTCTACTTTTTTCCCTAGCTTGTAACAGTAGAGAAATTATATCATGTACATATCTGTTTATTGGATATTATCTGCCTCTCCTACTAGAATGTAAGTTATATAAAAGTAAGGCATTTATTTGTTTTGTTCAGTCACCAAGTCCTATCTATACTATCTCTTAAAAATATCTTCAGTCCATCTTTTCTCCATGCCTACTACCTCTTTGCATATTGGATAAAGTCGGCTCTTTAACACAGCATTCAAAGTATTTCCAGCCCCTTCTCCCACCACCTCCTCACTTTTACTCTCTAGAAGTACCAAAATGCTTGCAGCTCATGTGCTTCTTGCCTCTGTCCTTGGGACATGCTGCTTCTTTTCTACTTAAATGCCCTTTTCTGATTCTCAAAGATAGATAAATATTACCTCCTTTGTCCATACTTCTGTTGCTTTTGCCATACTGTGCTTGAATTTTTTTCTTACATATATGTGTGAACTCCATATCAATCTGTGAGCTCCTTAAGGGGAGAAGGTGGTGTCTTACCTAGGGCACAGCTCCTGTCACATAGTAAGGGGCAGATGGAGAGGGGAGTAGGGCATGGGGAATGTTCAAAGTAGAAGGAACTGTATGTATGAACACTCTGAGGCATGGAGGAACTTGGAAAGAGAAAAGGTCAGTGTGACTGGAGCCAGTGAATAAGGGGGAGAGTAATAGGAGAGCAAACTGGAAAGACTGTGGGAACTAGATCATGCAAGGCCTGTTGACCTTGCTAAGGATCTTGAACATTATCCTAAGAGAAATGGGAAACCCCTGACAGGTTTTAAGTAGGAAATGACAAGATAAAATTTGCATTAGAAATATAGTGATGGATGCTATGTAAAGAATGGATTGAAAGGATACAAGAATAAATACAGAGACCAGATGGAGACTCTTATACTAGTCCAGGCAAAAGATGATGTTGGGTTGGGCAAGGGTAGTAGAATTGGGGATGGTGAGAAATAAATATATTCAAGATATATCTTGGAGGTAGAATGGCTAGGACTTAGTAATAGAACAAGTGAGGAGGCAAAGGAAATAGATTTGCACAACTAAATGGCTGGTGGAATAATTTACTGAAACATAGTGGATTTGTTGGAGTAAGGGTCAAAAGAGCAACAGCTAAATGTTGAGGTATTAAGTTTGAGATGCCTGAGCGAGATATGTAGTGGGATATGTAGAATTGCAGTTGAATATAGAGGTGTGGATTTCAGAAGAGAGGTTTGAACTGGAAAAATAATAAAGTAAAAGTAATTGGGAGTCGTGAGCATATAGAATATATGTAGAGCCGTAGGAGTTGATGAGAGAGCCTAGGGAGAGATTGCAGCATGAAAAGAGAAGAGGGCATGACTGACATGGAGTTGAAAAGAAAGCCACTGGATTGGAGGAAATGAGACATGAAACTGAGAGGCTACAGGGACCTTGAAATTGCCCAGGAGAATAGCAGAAGTTGAGGGGAGAGGAAGGCTGTGAGCCACATGCTTCCATATTTTCAGAAAATGAGGGAAAATGGCCAACAGTTTGGGAGATAATTGCACTAGGAAGTGAGAAAAGATGAATGGACAGATGACATGAACCTCAAAAAGTCAGAGATTTTACAAGAAGTAGAAGTAGCATTGAGGAGGAACAACCTAAATTTTTACCTTAACTACAGTCTCTGTTTCAGATAATAAGGATTGTCAAGAATATCTTTGGGCTTTGCAGGTTAAATAGATTCAAAGAAATTCTGTTCCACAGTAAGCCACTCCCCTGGGGCTTAATCAAGGCAAGGAATCTGGCAGAGTGAGACCAAAGCAGTGGGAATGCAGCACAGAAAAGAGTGAGAAATAAGAGGCTATACTAAGAGTTCAAGTGAGAGGTAATGAGCTATTGAACTAATGCAAAAGCAGAGGGGACAAAAGGAAGGAGAGCTTGAGGATACACCTCTGCCCTATCTGGAGACTAAGTTCAATTTCATGGCTAATGAGTCAGTTAATCATCCCTACATAATGAAATCCCCAAAACTCTGAACATTGAGGTTCAGAGGAGCTTCCTGGTTGGTGAACACATCCGTGTGCTGGAAAAGTGATGCATCCCGATACCACAGGGAGAGGGAATGAATGCTTTGCATTCAAGACCCTCCCAGATCTCACCTAATGCGTCTTTTCATTTGGTTGCCCTGATTTGTATACTTTATAATAAAACTGTAATCATAAGTATAGCACTTACTGAGTTCTGAAATCATTCTTATGAATTATTGAACCTGAGGGAACCCTTGAATTTTTAGCCAGTTGGACAGAAGTTTGGGATCCCCAAACTGTGGCTTGCATCTGTAGTAAAATCAGTCTTTCTGTGGACTGTGCTTTTAAACTTGTCAAATTTAACACTAACTCCTCCAGGTGGTTAGCATCAGAACTGTATTGCAATTGGGATTCAGGTCAGAATAACAGATAACAGAGGATCCTAGTCAAACTGACTTTAAAAACCAAAGGGAATTTATTGGTATACATTACTGAAAAGTCCAAAAGTATATGGCTTCCACTGACTTGATCTAGCACTCAAATAACATTACCAGGATCTGTTTTTTCTTTCTTGCTCTGTCACCCAGGCTGGAGTACAGTCACACAATCACAGGTCACTGCAAAACCTCGAACTCCTGTGCTCAAGCAATGCTCCCGCTTCAGCCTCCCAAAGTGCTGGGATTACAGACATGAGCCACTGCGCCCGGCCAGGACTTAGTTTTTCTATACCAATTTTTCTGTGCTGCAACCTTGAAATGGGCTTCATTTTCAGCAAATTCTCCTTCCCTGGTTCAGGATGGCTGCTAGTAGTTCCTGAAGCTATGTGTTTGTAGACTTACATTCAATTGAGAAAGAGAATGAGAGACAGACAGACAGAAAAACTGAGCAAGAAGACATACACTCTTTTTTTTTTTTTTTTTTTTGAGACAGAGTCTTGCTTTGTTGCCCAGGCTAGAGTGAGTGCCGTGGCATCAGCCTAGCTCAAGCAACCTCAAACTCCTAGGCTTAAGTAATCCTCCTGCCTCAGCCTCCCGAGTAGCTGGGACTACAGGCATGCGCCACCATGCCCGGCTAATTTTTTCTACATATATAGTAGTTGGCCAATTAATTTCTTTCTATTTATAGTAGAGACGGGGTCTCACTCTTGCTCAGGCTGGTTTCGAACTCCTGACCTCGAGCAATCCGCCCGCCTGGGCCTCCCAGAGTGCTAGGATTACAGGCGTGAGCCACTGCACCCAGCCAACATACTCTTGATTACTCAAATAAATGTACAAGCATTGAGTATAGTTGGCCCAATTTTGGTCACGGGACCATACTTGACCAAATTACCATGACCAGAAGTTTTGCCATAAGCCATTTAGAGCCTACTCCTAAAATTACAGGTAGGGTCAATCTTGCCAAAACTTTTGCCAAAAATCACTTGCCTTAAGCAAAATCTGGGTACTATGGTTGGGAAAATGGGGAAATTAATATTGTAGAAGCAATCAGTAGTCTCCACTGCAGTTTTCAATTGATTTTTTTTTTTTTTTTGAGACAAAGTCTCATTCTGTCCCCTGGGCTAGAGTGCTGTGGCGTCAGCCTACCTCACAGCAACCTTAAACTCCTGGGCTCAAGTGATTCTCCAACCTCAGCTTCCCGAGTAGCTGGGACTACAGGCACGTGCACCACATCTGGCTAATTTTTCTATTTTTAGTAGAGACAGGGTCTCGCTCTTGCTCAGACTAGTCTCAAACTCCTAACCTCAAGCGATCCTCCCACCTTGGCCTCCCAGAGTGCTAGGATTACAGGCATGAGCCACTGCGCCCAGTCACAATTGATATTTATTGAATTGACTCCTCATTTAAAAAATTAACTGCATTCTGGAGAGCAATCCCAAATCCCTTTAGTTATTAATTCTACACATGGAGTTTTCTATCTGATATCCAGGTGGCTTAAGCGTCCTGTGAGATTCTCTTTGCAACCTAGTGATTTTCTTGTGCAATTCAGAAAAAGAGAAATACTGCTTATCAGATTATGGTAACAACGTACCTTCTCTAGAGATCATTTATGTCCAATTTAATTATTCAGAAAATAAGACCCTAAGAAATGCCAACTCAAAGAGCTGACAGAGGATGATGATTCTGCAAAAGAAAAACTCTAGGCTTTCAGCCCTGCAAGCTGGAACTACCAAGACAGATGTCACAAAGTCTGTGCACCAAAGTTCACCAGCTTTATCAACAGGAAACATTCTCAGATCTTCATTTAGAGCAAGTTTGCCATGATTATAGATTTAGTTATAATCATTATAATTTAGTTATAATACATAACTATTTATATATAATATATTTATATATAACTATATTTATATAGTTATATATAGTTATAAATAACTATATAATTATAATCATATAATTTAGTTATAATCTAATAGATTTAGTTATCTGGTATAGCGAACTTTATATTGCTGACTATTCTTTCTTTTTTAGGTAATAGTACTCTGATTTTCCTTTGGGTAAACTAGCTTGTTCTCACTTTCAGTTTTGTGGATTTTGTAGGGCTGATACTACCCACAAGGTACATGACCAAGATCTGGCCACTCTTTTGGCCACAGTAATTGATTCTGAAATGGGCATGTGGCCCAATGTAGGGCATTGAGAGCTCTACCCAGAACTGTGCCTGCAATTCTTGAGGGGTTGCTAGGTTATTGAGATGTAATCCCAGACCGAAATGGGTGCCATGCAGGAGGATCCTGCTGTAAAATGAAGCCAACATAGAGGAAAACAGAGCAGAAAGATAGCAATAGAAATAGAGATAAAGATAAAGACAGAGAGAGAAACAGAGAGAGACAGAGAACCACAGAGAAAGAGAGAGAGAGAGAGAACCTAGTTTGAATGTTATAATTTGAGCCCCTGGAACCAGCCATGACTAAAACTCAGGCTTTTCAGTCACATTAAACCTGGCTGAGTTGGGTATATATATTGAAAGAGTCTTAACTAATTCATCTGGTTTTCTGGTTCAAGCAGATTAAAAGCAACAATAGAAAAGGGTTTTTGCTTGGAGGCAAGTAAATTAGCATCAGTTTCACCGATTAAAAAATTTTTATAGGCCTGCGGGGTGGCTCAGGCCTGTAATCCTAGCACTCTGGGAGGCCCAGGCAGGCGGATTGCTTGAGGTCAGGAGTTCAAAACCAGCCTGAGCAAGAGCTAGAGCCCATCTCTACTATAAATAGAAAGAAATTAATTGGCCAACTAATATATATAGAACAAATTAGCCGGTCATGGTGGCACATGCCTGTAGTCCCAGCTACTCGGGAGGCTGAGGCAGAAGGATTGCTTGAGCCCAGGAGTTTGAGGTTGCTGTGAGCTATGCATGATGCCATGGCACTCACTCTAGCTGGGCAACAAAGCAAGATTCTGTATCAAAAAAAAAAAAAAATTTATAAGTTCTGAACACTCACTGAAATACAGTGTTTGGGTGTTTAGTGCTGACAGCAAAAGAAGGCAAAAGAAAATGACAAAATCTCTCTCTCTCTCTCTGTCTCTAATTGAAAAAAAGAAAAACAAAACAATTTTGGACCCTAATCATGACATCATATTTTATAATTCATTATATTGCAGTACAAGATAATGTTCGAGGACCCTAATGACCCTATTGTTATAACTGCCCTCAACATTGTCTCACTCTTAAACCCATCTTTGATTCCTCCCTTAGTGAGTAGTTATAATACTAGAGCAAAATTATATTATTAATGTTTCTGTTTTAATTTCCTACAAAACCAAAATGCTGGATTTTATTTATTTATTTTGGATTTTATGTTTTACATGTTCAGAATTTATAAGGTTTTTCCTTAATGAAACTAAATATTATTTAATGCATTTAAAAACAAATATTATAAACACATTACCAAGTGTCCTTCTGGCCACTACGGGCTCTGCTGCTTTCTGTAACGTCACTGTTCCCCATACAAGTCCCCCAACCACCAACACACTTAAACACACATCATCTCTGACATAACTGGTTTGGAAGAGCTTCAGGATCTTCCTGCTCAGTTTAACTCCTCATGGAGTTTTCAGGACTACTACCTCTGGCTGAAAATGGTTTTTCTACTCCCAGTCCAAGAGAGATGGCCCTAACTAAGGACTGACTCTTCCCCATATCCTGTGGAGAGATTTCCTACTTTGAATGCTGTTCCTGCCTAGTTCTTACCCAGCCTTTTTGCTAAGCGAGTATAGCAGAGGATGAAGGAGTTTGGAAGAGGTAGGGAGTTGCTGGGACTGGGTAGTGAAAATGGGGTGGGAGGGATGGTGGTGAGGGTATCAGCGATGGGGAGAGGATTTGGGCAGAAGGGAAGAGGGTTTCAAGAGAGAGCCAAGAAGACTAAATGAAGCTGCTGATCAATGTGTAAAATAACAATATTACATCTACAAAAATACCTCAATTTCAAGGCTGAAAAAGAGCACAGTATTCCCATCTCTAGAGGACCCATTTCCTGGTCCTTCAATTGCTTCCGATGTTTCTTCTCACCTGAAAAAATAAAACACAGTGTACAGTGTGACCTTTTAATCAAAACACAGCATCACAGGTGGAGACCGAAATCTGTTGCTGTTTGTTGCTGCTGTTGTTTAACAGCTGATATAGGTATTCTGGTGATGCTACTGGGCTGCTTAGTTACACAGACTCAGGAATGGTGGTGACTCCAAACAACCACAGGTCACCACAGGAGTGGCTGAGATAGACACCTTTGCTTTCCGATGGTTCACTGTGCACAAACTTTGTTTCAGGTGCAAAATTATTAAAAATATTGTATACGATTTTTAAAAAGACAAAAATAGCACTGGAATACTGGAATATAGAAAATAATGCAATCGCGACTCCCTCTTCCCTGATCTTCAATCAAAGTAGCCTCTAAATCTTGTTAATCCAATTTCAGAGACATGCCATCCCGTCTAGAGATTCTGCTTTCTGAAATATTCTTGGTGCTAACATTGGAAGGCTTTGGTTCTGTTTTAAGAAGGAAAGCCATTTGCTTACATCTTTTCAGATGCTGCTGAAGCACAGCTCTAATTAGGTAGTCCTTAGGATTTATTGAGTATTTGCTATGTTTCAGGTCTCAGGCTCTACATAAACATTATCATATTTAACCTTCACAGCAGCCATTTGTAATAAATACTATCACTAACTCGGTTCTCTAGATTGGAGCAGGGCGGGGAAGCTTAGAAAATTCAGTATCTTGAAAAGTAAACACAGCTACTAAATGGCAGAACCAGGTTAGGAACCCAGGTCTGTTTGACTCTGGAGCTTGGGTCCTTAACCACTATCCTATTTTATCTTATCTGCTCAAAACCTAAGAGTGGGTGTCAGTAAAGTCCAAGAGACTATCATCACTTTACCTTCAAATGCCATTCCAGTTTTATTTTCTACTACTCCACCTTTATACATCTGATTTTCAGAGCATATGGAAGTATTTGCTGATCATCAATACACTCCCATATTTCACACTTCCATGCCTCTATTTATGTAAGAATACTTCCTCTGTTTCACTGGTTCCAGAAAAATGGAAATCTTTAAATCATTGTTTCATACAGTAATTGTCATGATTTTCATTAAAATAAGAGCCACTGATTTTTACTCTCATATAGATATTTTTTCCTAAACTATTTTCCTCTGAAGCATGTATGAAGATTAAGAGGTTGTTGAAATGTATTAGGCCTTTACAAATTATTCGTAAGTCCAAATCCTACAGAATTAGGATTCCAGATAATAGAAGTCATTCTACCAAAAGTCCAAGAAGTCTTTAGTGTCTCCCAAGATTATCTAAAATTAAAAAAAGAAAACCTAATAGGACAGAAATTTGGCAAGCAGGCAATCTCCTTTTGTAGTTGGAAGTGTCTCTTCTCCTAACAGGCAGAATTTTCAAAAAGTGAAATATCTGCTATGGAATAATTTAATGGGTTAAGAAAACACTGAGGCCGGGCGCGGTGGCTCGTGCTTGTAATCTAGTACTCTGAGAGGCCGAGGCGGGAGGATTGCTTGAGCTCAGGAGTTTGAGACCAGCCTGAGCAAGAGCGAGACCCTGTCTCTACTAAAAATAGAAAAAAATAGCCAGGCATGGTGGTGTGTCCCTGTAGTCCCAACTACCTGGGAGGCTGAGGCAGAAGGATCACTTGAACCCAGGAGTTTGAGGTTGCTGTGAGCTAGGCTGACGCCAGGGTACTCTCGCCTGGGCAAGAGAGTGAGACTCTGTCTCAAAAAAAGAAAACACTGAGAAAGGGATATTACCTTGAATATACAGTTGGCTTGGCTACAATATGGCTTCAGCCTTTTAATAAAGCAGTAGCTCTTCAGAAGATATTTAAAAGGAACATTTTCCAACTCACTTTAGGGGCTATCATTATCTTGATGTCAAACAAAGACAGTATAAAAGAAAGAAAACTATAGACTAATAGCCCTCATGAATATAGCTGCAAAAATCCTCAACAGATATTGGAAAATCAAATTCAGCAATATATTAAAAAATATGTGATATGAATATATAAAATACATGATAGGATATATATAAAAAATATATGAAGACTAACACACCATGACAAAAATGCAAAGCTGGCTCAATATTTAAAAATCAGCCAGGTGCCTCAGTGCATACCTGTAGTCCCAGTTCAAATCCAGCCTGGGCAACCTAGTAAGATCCGATCTCTTAAAAAAACAAAACAATCAATAGACCCACAAAAATATAATCGACTGGTCCTTGACAAAGGAGCAAAGGCAATTCAATGGAGAAAGGATAGGCTTTTGAACAAATGGTGTTGGACCAATTGGACATTCACAAGCAAAAAAATAAGTCTAAACATAGCCTTAACACCCTTCACAAAAATTATCTCAAAGTGGATCACAGACATAAATGTGAAATGTAAAATTATAAAACTCCTAGAAGACAACAGGAGAAAATTTAGATGACCTTGGATTTGATGATGACTTTTTACTTTAAAAAAAAAATTTTTTTTTTTCAACACAGGCTTATCCAGGCTGGAGTGCAATGACGTGATCCTACGCTCACTGCAGCCTTAAACTCCTGGCCTCAAGCAATCCTCCCACCTCGGTCTCCCAAAATGCTGGGATTACAGACATGAGCTACCATGCCCAGCTTGATGATGACTTTTTAGATACCACATCAAAGGCATGACCTGGGAAAGAAAAAATTGATGTTGGACTTTATTAAAATTAAAAACTTTTGCTATGCAAAAAAAAAAAAAAACAAAACAAAACTTGCCAAGAGAATGAGAAGACACACCACAGACCAAGAGAAAATACTTGCAAAAGACTTATCTGATAAAGGTATGTTATCCAAACCGTAAGAGGAACACTTAAAATTCAACAATAAGATCCCACACTGTCTAGTGGTTAGGAAAGAAAAAAAATTAAATAAAATTTTAAAAGTTAGCCAGTGTGGTGGTGTGCACCTGTGGTCCCAGCCACTTGGGAGGCTGAGGTGGGAGGATCATTTGAGCCTGGGAGTTTGAGGCTGCAGTGAGTTATGATGATGTCATTGCATTCCAGCCTGGGCTACAGAGAGAGATCCCAGTCTCTAACAAAAAGAAAAAAAAAAACTGCTCTAAAATTAAAGCCTATTAATTTAATATATATATATATATAATTTAAAATTCTTTCTAAAAATCACTCAATGCAATCTACCATACTAATAGTCGAAAGAACAAAGGACCTATGATCATTATCAATTGATACAGAAAAAGCATCTGACAAAATGCAACATTCATTCATGATTTTTAAAAAACTCTGAGCAAACAAAGAACAGAGAGGAACTTCCTCAACCTGACAAAGGGCATCTACAAAAAACCTACAGCTAACATTATACCAAATGGTGAAAGGCTGAATACTTTCTCCCTAAGATAAAAAACAAGCAAGGATGCCCACTCTCACCACTCCTATTCAACATTGCACTTGAAGTTCTAGCCAGTGCAATAAGGTAAGGAAAATAAATAAAAGGTATACAGCTTGCAAAAGAAGAAATAAAACAGATTCTGCTTGCAAATGACATAATTCTCTACATAGACAATTCCAAGAATTCTACAAAAAATTTTATAGATGCCCTTTCCTCTCTTTTCCTTGTTTGCTGAGAGTTTTTTAAAAATCATGAATGAATGTTGAATTTTGTCAAATGCTTTTTCTGTATCAATTGATAATGATTATGGGTCCTTTCTTCTTTGGGCTGTTAGTATGGTAGATTGCATAGAACTAAAATGTGAGCTTATAAAGGGCACAGGATATGTGGTTAACAGAAAAACAACTTCATTTCTGTATACTAGCAATTACCAATTGGAAACTTAAATTTAAAATAATATTTATCATGGCTCCCCCCAAATTAAATATTTAATGTTTAAATCTACCAAAATATGCATATGATCTGTATGCTTAAAACTGCAAAATGTTAATGAAAGAAATCAAGGAATACCTAAATAAATGGAAAGGCATACCGTATTCATGGATTAGAAGACTGAACCTAGTAGTGATGCCAATTTTGCTTAAATTTATCTATAGATTTAATTCAACGCCAATCAAAATTCCAGCAGAATTAAACATTTTTTATTGATACATAAGAGTTGTACATATTTTTTTTTTTTTTTTGAGACAGAGTCTCGCTTATTGCCCAGGCTAGAGTGAGTGCTGTGGCGTCAGCCTAGCTCACAGCAACCTCAAACTCCTGGGCTCAAGCAATCCTGCTGCCTCAGCCTCCCGAGTAGCTGGGACTACAGGCATGCACCACCATGCCCGGCTAATTTTATATATATATTAGTTGGCCAATTAATTTCTTTCTATTTATAGTAGAGACGGGGTCTCACTCTTGCTCAGGCTGGTTTTGAACTCCTGACCTCGAGCAATCCGCCCGCCTCAGCCTCCCAGAGTGCTAGGATTACAGGCGTGAGCCACCGCGCCCGGCAAGAGTTGTACATATTTTTGAGGTACTTGTGATATTTTGATACATTAATATAACGTGTAATTATCCATTACTTTAAACATTTATCTTTTCTTCATGCTGGAAAAATTTGAATTATTCTCTTCCAGCTATTTTTTACTATAATTACACTACTGATTTATAGAACACTAGCTCTTATTTCTTCTATCTAACTGTACTTTTTAAACCATTAATCAACCTCTCTTCATCCCCCCTACCTTTCCCAGCCCCTGGTAACCACAAATCTACTCTTTATCTTCATAGATCCACTTTTTTAGCTCCCCCATATGAGTGAGAACAGCTAGCAGAATTTTTTTGATCTAGACAATTTGATTCTAAAATTTATTTTGAAAGAGTAGCCAAAATAACTTTGGAGAAGAACAAAGTTGGAGTATTAATATTACTCTATTTTAAGATTTATTATAAAAATTACAGTATCCAACACAGTGTGGTATTGGCAAAGGTACAGACAGCTAGATTAATGGAACTGAATAGAGTACAGAAGTAGGTTTATACAAATATAGCCAATTGATTTTTACAAAAGTGCAAAAGTAATTTTATGACAAAAGATAGCCTTTGAAATATAGTGTTGGAACAACTGGATATCCACATATAAAAAAAAATGTAAATCCTTGTTCTAAATCTCATATGTTATTTTAAAAAAACCCTCAATGTACCTAAATGTAAAGCAGAAAACTATAAACATTTAGAAGAAAACATAAAGAGTTTTTTAGACATACCACCAAATACATGACCCATAAAAAAATTTGATAAACTAGATTTCACCAAAATGTAAAACTTTTGCTTTGCAATGACAGTATTAGGAAATGAATAGATAAACCACAGAATGGGAAAAAATGTTTGCAAATCACATATCCAACAAAGGACTTGCATCCAGAATATATAAATAATTCTCAAATTCAGTAGCAAGAAATAACCCAATTTTAAAAGGGGCAAAAGAATTTTTTTTTAAGACAGGGTCACCCTCTGTCACACAGGCTGGAGTGAAGTAGTGCAGTCATAGCTCACTGCAGCCTCAAACTTTTGGGGCTCAAGTGATTCTCCTACCTCATTTCCCAGGTAGCTAGGACTATGGCATGTGCTACCACCTCCGGCTAATTTTTTTTTAGTTTTAGTAGAGATAGAGTCTCACTACATAGACCAGGCTGGTCTCAAACTCCTGACCTCAAGCGATGCTCCCACCCCAGCCTCCCAAAGTGCTGAGATTATAGGATTGGGCCACCATGCCTTTCCAGGGGTAGCAGATTTGAACAGATATTTGACCAAAGAAGATATATAAAAGCAAGTAAACACATTAAAAGATGTTTAAAATTATTATTAGCTACTGGGGAAATGCAAATTAAAGCCACAATGAAATACCACTACATACCTTTTAGAATGGCTAAAAACAAAAACTACACTAAACTAATATTAATAATATCAAGTTCTGGAGAAGAGGCAAAGCAACTGGACTACATTGTTGGCGGAAAATAATGCAATGCAAAATGGTACAGCCACTCTGGAAAACAGTTTGGCTGTTTTGCATAAAGTTAAACATATGTTTACACATGATCTAGAAATCCCATTTCTGGGTATTTACTCTAGAAATAAAAACATGTTCATGCAAAAACCTGTACAAGAATGTTTATAGTAGCTGTACTCATAATAGTAAAAAAAAAAAATGGAAACAACCCAAATGTGCTTTTGCAGGTGAATGTCTAAACAAACTGTGGTGGATCATATTTCATGAGATGAAATACCATTCATGGAATACTACTCAATGTTATGCTGAGTTAGAGAAGCCAGACACAAAAGAGTACATACTACTATATAATTCCATTTATTTGAAATTCTAGAGAAAGTAAAACTAATTTATAATGACAGAAAGCAGACCAGTGGTCACCTGCAGATTGACTGGAAAAGGGCATCTTTGGAATGATAGAAATGTTCTATATCTTGATTGCCGTGGTGGTTACATGGTTGTATACATTTGTCAAACTCAAAGTTGAACAGGTACACATTTTATGACCTCGGTGGCTTACTTTTAGGTATAGAGCAATGTTTATCAAACTGCTGGTGGAGTCCTACTCTTAGTGAATCATCAAATCAATTCAGAGTGCCTGCCCAGAGAGGTATTTATCCTGAAACTAAGGAAGCTTAAGCTTCAGGCCCCCTGACTTGCAAAGCTTCTTCCAAGGCCTGGTTACTAGTTTTGTATTCAGAATTTCGTCTTCTTTTTCTAAAGGGAGCCCTCAAATTGTATTAACTTTAGGTCCCACAAAACCAGGATCTGCCTCTGGGTGACCAGAATATTTTTTTAAAGGAATGGAATAGAAAATATGACAGTGTTTTGCAAAACTTTTGTTTCAGTTTATATAATGGGTTAGGTTGTAAAATTTTATTTCTTACCAGAGTTTGTGGTTTAAAAATACACATGCACACACAAAAAATTGGAAATTCTGGGCTGTGTAGAAATCTATGCACATGTGCACAAAGAGATGTGTACAAATCCAATGCAGCACTGTTTGTAAGAGTGGATATTTGGAAACAACCTAAATGCCTGTCAATATAAGTAAATATACCATAGTATATGTATGTATGTAGTAGAATTCTATATAGCTAAAAGGAGTGAACTAAATGCCACAAGCGCCAGGCTAGATAACTCTTATAAACACATTAAATTAAACAGCAGTTTAAGAAGGTAACCTAAAGCATGAGAGTATTTAGATAAAGTTTAAAACAATTTGGAAAACAATACTATGTCTGGTAAGTTTCTATGCATTGTTTCTAGATATAGTCATATCTAGAGAAAAAGTATTAAAAGGTGCATGAGACTGAAAAAAAAACCAATATAGGACAGGATAGTGGTGATTTCTGGGGAGAAGAAAGGAGGGAGGGAATGACATGAGGGAAATATATGGGGCTTGGAATTTATATGTTTTTTTTCTTTCTTTCTTAAAGAATGGATTTGAGGCAAACAAGGAAAAGAATGGATGTGAGTCAAAAAGGTTAAAGAATAACAAGACTGATTGGTGGGTATGTGAATTTTTGCTATGCTATTCTGATTCTTTTCTGATTGTGTTGTATTCTGTATGCATATTATACAGACTTTGGTAATATGTATTATTTCATATTTGTATAGTGTGGACCTTTACAAATATCACCTACTTGGTCTTCACGATGGCCTTAGGAAGTAAGTGGGACAAAAATTTGTATCCCTATTCCGTAGAATAGGGACCTAAGACGTCAGAACAATTTATTAAGAGCTGGATTGGGGACTCAGCTGTTCCTTGTTCAGCCTAGATTTGCGTGGAAATCCACTGGAGACGTTTCCTTCAAGGCCAGGTGGCCTGATCCAGCCGGAGCGACCTCCTACACCCACTTCCCCCCACCCCCAACTTTGGGTAGGCACTTACTCAGTGGGGGAATGAATTGTATAGATAATAGCCAAATGTTTGTTTAAAAAGTATTCATTCTTGGTGCTAGGTGGGGACCTCCTAGAGTGACTAAGATGAGATGGATACATAGTTACAAGCCAATTCTCAGGAAGTGGGGACCTGTTCTCTACTCCTGGCCGTGGCGCACTGGCTCACTCAGTGTCCTTGCACAAATCACTTAACCTCTCACTACTTACTGACATTTACGTTCCGTAAACCGAATGTATAGTATGCACGACTGCGCACTCCTACGAAACACTTGGAAAATTAGAGAACGATTTAAAGTCACCAAAATGCAACAATGTCAACTTTCCAATACAAACTACATTCTTTGCGCCCCCCCCCATTCCTCAAAGACTTAATTTCACTCATTTAAATGGTGACGACCATTTTAAAGGACATGAAGTTGACCCTTTTGAAAAATCAGTAGCTTTTACATCACTAACATACCAATGTCTTTCGCTGTTAAAAAAAAAAAGAAAAGTTAAAACAATACCTACCTAGACAGACTAAAAAGTGGGCAGTTTATATTCTCTTGCCCTTCCGCCTGTACTGGCCTGCGAAGACCTTGGAAGCAAGCGTGTGTTCACCGTAAGGGTTAGAGCCTTGTTTTAGCCCTGGTAACGCCTTGGGGACATCTTTTTGAGTAGTATGGTATGGAAGAGGAGGAGAAACGGCGCCGCCGAGCAGCTCCGAATCCCGGAAAACCCAGGGAAAGGTAGCGGAGGAGCCCGCGCGTCCCAGCGCTCCCGACTCTCGCGGCGGGGTCGGCGCTGCCGGGGCGTTTAGGCGGAGACCCTGAGCCCCCGCGGCCGAGCGGAGCGCAGGAGCCACAGGTCCCTTTAAGGCGCCCGGCGAGCGGAGCGCGGCGAGCGCAGGGGGCGGGAGAAGGGCTGGCGAGCGCGCCACGTGACTGGGCTGCCAAGTTCGCTCGCGAGTTTGACAGGAGTTTGAATCGGACTCGGGGGCTTCCTGCTGCGGGCCGGGCACCGCGGCGGCCGCGGCCTGGGCGAGCGCGAGCTGCAGCAGCGCCCCGACACCGCACAGCCAGCCCGGGTCCCGGCGCGCCGACGGCCGCTCGCGCCCCGGCACCGCTCGCCTCCCCCGCCGCGAGCCGGCAGCCCCCCGCTCGCCCGCGGCTTCTGCCGCCTCCCGGCCAGCGAGCCGAGCCCCGGCGCCGCGCCCCAGCCCCGCCGCGCCAGCATGTCCTCGACCGAGAGCCCCAGCCAAACCGCCGACAAGTCGCCGCGTCAGCAGGTATTCCCCGCGGGCCCGCGGGGTCTCTCACCGCCCCCTCTAGGGGTCGGGCCTGACCCTCCTCCCGCGACCTGGCCCGGGTGCGAGCGGGAGAAAGGGGGCCGGCGCTTTCCCGTGGTTCCCACCGCCCTGACCCCTGGCCGGCTGTCTCCGCAGGTGGACCGCCTGCTCGTGGGGCTGCGCTGGCGGCGGCTGGAGGAGCCGCTGGGCTTCATCAAAGTTCTCCAGTGGGTGAGTCGCTGCCCCAGCCCCGGGCTATTTCTGGATCCTGGGCTGTGACGCCGACCCGAAGTAATGTGGCCAGAGTGGGGGCTGGGGAGGTGCAGCGACCGGGCCACAGCGGAAGGGTGGGGGGCGGCGACAGGTGGGCGGGGGAGGGGCGGGCTAGGGCTGCTTCTCTGGGCTTGGTGGCAGAAGGGTGAGGAGCGAGGCATGTGGAGTCCCGGATTCAGTCCTTCTATGTGCAAGGAGCCTTTGCCCAGGGTGCTCACATTTCACCAGGGCGAGAGGACCCGGGTGTAACCTTTCCAGAACTCTGATCCTGCACATACCACTGCTTGGTGGCAGGAGGGGGGAGGACGACCAAGAGGACTAGGTCCGCTGTACACCAAGAAGAAAGCTGTGGAGGGCAAAGGAGGGAAGAAGGCAGGCGATGGAAACCCCATCCTGCCTCCAAACCCACCAGCACTTGGATAATCCTGGAGGTGGTAGACTGAGGGGATAGGCTCCCAATTCACAGTTCCTTGTTGAGGTCACTGGAGTAATCTGGGTTCCTGTAAACGAGTGAGGGAATGGACGAATGAATGAACATAGCTTATGGCTCTAGAATTACAGAAAAGAAAAAAATTAATATAAAAACCACAGCATGGCTAAGAGGTGGCATGTAGAATAAGATAAGGCACTGATCTAGGAAGCTGGGGAACTGGGTTCCGAACCTGGACCTGCCTTTTCCAGCTGTGTTACCTTGGACAATTCACTTGTCTGGACTTCGGTTATTTAGTCAGATGTTGATCATCCCTAGGGCCTCCTTGTGCCTTGAATGGGTTGCCATGCTACAATATAGCCCTAGGTTAGACTTACGCTGTGACCTTGAAAAAAATCACTTGCCTAGGTCCTCAGTTTCCCCTGTTATGGTCTAGTGGAAATACCATCTCAGCTTCACTGATATTTCAAGACATTGAAGTGATCTCTGTTCTTCAGTACCCAAGGCCTCCTGGGTGTAAATTAGGAATGTGGACAGTTGTAGTCACTTTCTCAAGTCATAAAGACTTGTTGGGGGCATTTAGTGTACTACTGCAGAAGAGATTTTTAAATTAGACAATCCACATACCAGTGGATAACTCAGTTAATGTCCTCTCAGCACATAGTTCAGCTAGGGAATGTTACCATTAATACTGAGAAGGATTGAGTTCTAAAGGGCTTTGAACTCACTGGAGACAAGAATGAGCATTGTGTCACCAATTTCTAAATCATAGTTTGGATGAGAATCAAATGGAATTCAGGGGCAGTAGTGCATTTGGGATTGTAAGTCCAGTCTGGGAGCTCCCAAGTGCAAACTCTGGGACCTGATGCGGAATTTCCACTTTCACTGCTGCCTCAAGGGCAGTTGGACTAACTCCTGACTGAACTCTTTCACTGCTGGCGACTTCCCTGTTCTGACCGACCACTCAAGTACCAGAGGGGGCCATATAAGAATGATATTAAGGCTCTGAGTGACTGGCATCCAAAACAAGGAGAGCCATTATGAGCCATCCAGAGGAGCAGAACCTGAAATGTAAGAGACCAATTTTACCATTCTAGACAAATGGTTCTAATGGAATTTGAGACAAGCTGTCTAGGGATGAGGGAAACAATGAGGTTCTTAGACGATAGACTCATCTTCCCTGGGGAGATTCTGAAAAGCTTCCTTCTTTGATGGTGCTATCCTTTCCTCCACTCCCCTCACCCCCACCACCACCACCAACATTTCTGTTAAAGCTGCACAAAGCAATGCCTAGTGAATTGATCTGGTCTCCTTCCAGGGTCAGCACTGATGCCCTAAGAATTAAGACCTATTCGACACTTATGATCTTCAACTTCTTAGAAATGGGGTTATGTAAAACAGAGACCCCTTTCTCTCAGAGGGGATCCTTGGGGCCTGTGCTAGACTCTGAACTTGACCTTCATTCACAGGGTGGCATCATAAGGAGATATGATTTGCTTTTACTGCCTTCCCGGGTAGCCTGAATTCAGGACATGACTTTCTTTCACTTGCTTTGAAGCTCTGCAGATGAGGTAACATAAAAGTACACAGGGACCAGCACCAGGAATGACAGTGGAAATGTCATTTGCGTTTTCCCCTCATTTCTGCTTGCTCCTGACTGGAGAAGGAAAAAAAGAAAAAAGAAATCTTGCAGTTACTGTAATGGTTATTGAAAACTTTTGTTGTCATTATTACCAAAAAGCAAAGGTTTTACTGGAATCCTTGTGAAAAGAAAGTAATGTTATTCTTTTATTAGTCAGGAGCTTAGCTTAGAGTGTCTTTTTAAAATTGAGAAATTAACTAATCTCACCTCAATTTCAGTACTGGAATCTCACTAAGTCTATAATAAGCTAGCAAAATAACCTGAGCATATACCAATTATTGGAGAAGTAGTTTTTCAAACAAGAAAAAGGCAAACTTTGAGGTCAGAAGGGCTTTGATTGAAATTCAGTCCCGTCTGCTTTCCAGCCCTGGAATCTTGGGTAAATGATGAACTCTTTATGGGCCTCAGTTTCCTTATCTGTAAATGAGGGCAAGACCTATTTTATAGGTTCTCTGGGAGGGGTCTACAAGGTATATATCTGTAAAGCTGGAACACTCTGGGAGACCACAGTGAGCCTGGCACTCCAGGAGGTATTCAGTAAGTGTTGGTTCCCTTCCTTTCTGTTCCTGAACCTCCCTTTTCCCCTAACTTTCCCCCTTTATGCAGATTGTCCAGCAAGACTTGTCCTTTGGTGGGATTATTCAAATGTCACTGCCAAATCCTCAGTTTGATGGTAAGGTACAAAAGAATCTCTGAGAGACTTAGCCACCATTTGCTTATAAATAAGTCATATTACCTTTAGCTGGGTGTGCCTCTGATCAACAATTCACCTTTAGGGCACCAGAGTCACTTATTTGGGTCTGAGGTCTTTGTAATGAAAATAAATTATTTAAATGCGTGTAGGGAATTTGAACACCATCAGAGTCCATAAAACCAAAGAGATAATTGTGGGGGTAGGATCTGAGGAGAGAACTTGTCTTTCTTATGCTTTGCACTAACTGGTGATGTTAATGTTAGGACTGACACAGAATTATCACCAGCAAGCAAAGCAGCACCAAAGTGGAGCCTCATCCTTAAACTGGGAAGATTATTCTGACATCTTTGCAAAAGAGATGCAGAGGCAAGAGGAGAAAGAGATAGAGGGCAGAGTGTGACCCTTGATTGCTGTTTCAAGCAATGCAAGTCCAAGAGGAAGAAGGCTGGGTGGCAACAGAACTCTAGAACTCCTTTTGTCTCAGGGCCTCTATCTTGCCTTGGCTGCTGTTCTTTATGACTAGTTTGCTCATCTCAGAGCCTTGTACTTGGTAACAGGGGTGGTCTCAGTTCTTTCCCTCTCTTCCCTGTGGCTCAATCACCTGGTAGAGTTAGGGAAGAAAGCAAATTGTGAAGAAAAGTGGAGAGTTAGGGGCCATAGAGTTGGGGAGGAGAGGGTATCTTTCTCTGCTCCTGTACCTGAGGGAACAGAGCGACTCCCCTCCTTGTGGTCCTCAGTGCAGATGGTAGAGATCTCTTCTTTAGCCTTTTTTTTTTTGAGACAGAGTCTCACTTTGTTGCCCAGGCTAGAGTGAGTGCCGTGGCATCAGGCTAGCTCACAGCAACCAGACTCCTGGGCTCAAGCAATCCTGCTGCCTCAGCCTCCCAGGTAGCTGGGACTACAGGCACGCGCCACCATGTCTGGCTGATTTTTTCTATATATATATTAGTTGGCCAATTAATTTCTTTCTATTTATAGTAGAGATGGGGTCTCACTCTCGCTCAGGCTGGTTTCGAACTCCTGATCTTGAGCAATCCACCCCCCTTGGCCTCCTAGAGCGCTAGGATTATAGGCGTGAGCCACCGCGTCCGGCCTCTTCTTTAGCCTTAATAACTCTGTGATACAGGACTTTGTTTTGTCATTTGTTTGTGTTAACATGACACTCCTTTCTTGATATGAATTCTTGAGAGCAAGAGCCAAGTATTATTCATCTTCATATCTCCAACACCTGGCACAAGGTAGATGCTCAATAAATGATGGCCAGGCATGGTGGCTCACACCTGTAATCCTAGCACTTTGGGAGGCTGAGATGAGAGGATTGCTTGAGCCCAGAAGTTTAGGCTGGAATGAGCTATGATCATGCCACTGCACTCCAGCCTGGGTGACAGAGTGAGAACTTGTCTCTAAAAAAAAAAAATAATGTTGAATGAATGAATGAAGAGGAAAGAGCACTGGACAGGGAATCAGGAGATGTGAATTCTAAGCCTGGCTCTTACATTAGCTAAATGTGACTTTGGAAAAGTCACATCATCTTTTGAGGCTTCAGTTTCCATCTCTGTGAAGTGAGACTGGGCTTGATAATCTCTGAGATCTCTTTTGTTCTGGTGCTCTATGAATCTGTGCGATTCCACTCAGGTTTCCCCATTTTGCACTTTCATAGCAAACTGTTATCTGGCACCAGCTGGCTGTATAGCATTTAGGTTTGAACATATATGCTGGTAAATAAAAAATTATCATATATGTAAGATATTTAGAAATTCCTGACTTTAAAATAATCAGAATAGAAGAGAAAAGTTAATACTTAAGTTATTATGGGCATATTTTGTCTTCTGAGGAACCAGAAAGCAGAGTTCGGGATTGTCGGAACTCAGGACCAACGTTTAGACGAGCAGAACTTTTGGTGATGATAGAAAAGTTCTATAATCTGCGCTATCTACTATAGTATCGGCTAGCCACATGCGGCTATCAAGCACTTGGAATGTAGCTAGCATGACTCAACTGAAATTTTAATTTGATTTAATTTCAATAGCCATGCTTGGCTAGTGGCTACTATTTTGGATAATGCAGCTCTAGAGTATGAGCTCCATGAGCACAGATTTTTTTTTTTCTCTTTTGTCCACTGTTAAATGATTGTACTTGTAACAGTGCCTGGGACATAGTAGATGCTCTATAAATGTCCTCTTTTTGTAGATGTTCAGGAGTGCCTGTCAATAGGGTGCTGGTGAAAAGAAGACAGCATAACTGACTGTTCACCGCCCTCAAGTTATGAGTACTTACTTTCTTAGGGGACCTACAAGGAGCCATTCACTGACTAACTGCCAGTGGGTAAAAATACATCCAACTGTGCTGCCCTTCCTAGAATGTGACACCCTAATTGTGTCCAGTTCTGGGCACCAGAATCTGAGAGGAATAAAGAACTTGAAGACCAATCAGAGAGCCACAGAGCTGACAAAAGATTAGAGAATTCCTGGAGGAAAAGCTAGAGAAGTTCCACTGTTAGGCCAGTGAGGCAATTTTGAGTTCGTAAAGGGTAATGAGGGAGAGGCTTTGAGTGACTTCTCTCCAGCTCCGTCAAGAGGTGAGCAGACAGGGCTCTGACAGACTCCATAATTTAATTCGAGTGAGAATGTCATGTAGGCATTGGAGGCATTATGCTGTCTTCTGTCCTGGATGTCTTTAAAACTGGAGACAATTCTCATTGGTCTGGAATAAAACTCCTGGAAACAGAGAGGTGCCCGTTATGACCTTTAGAGAGAGGTCAGTTGATCTAGCGTGGAGATCTGCCAGGCCAGGCGATGCAAGGCAGGGCAGTGGCACTGGACACCTCCCAGGGGCAGAGCACAGCTGATGGCAAGCCGGGCCAAGAGCATACTGATAGCATTGCATTACTCACAGAGAGTGAGAGAATTCCAGAGCTGGAAAAGGCCTCCAGGTGATCTACTCCAAACCCCTCATTTTACAGATGAGGAAACTGAGACTTAGAGGGCAGAGGGACTTATGAGAGCTCACTTGGCTAATTAGCGACAGGGCCAGGACACGAACCAAGAGTTGCAGATTCCTAATCCAAGTCCCTTTTCACTCCATAAAACTAACAAGCATTAGCAAAATAAAGTGCATGCAACTCCATTCAGACTCTGGATGCAGGACTGGGGTGTAGATTAGCTGTCTTCTAGGTGCTTGATGTCCAAGACACTGAGTCACAGAGAAACATACAGAAAATAAATAAGAGAATCAGCTCGCTGCTTAGTAAGAATGATTACATTGTGTATAAGCCAAAGATAAATGCACAGGAAACTGGGCTTGAGCAGATGATGTGGGAGGATAAGAGTTTCCAATTTCTCAGGTCCTTTTCTGGGAAACTTTCATGTTTCCCAGAAAGAAATTTGAAAATCACAGGATGAGGAAATTTTATTTCACTCAAGACAAGAGGTGTCATAAAATGTGATGAAAGGTGGAGAAGAAAGCAATTCAAGCAATCTGAAATGCCTCTGGTCCTTAACACTGAGAAATGGCAGTATCAACAGATGACAAAGGGAAACACCAGTGGGGAAAGAGTGGAGATTGATAAGGGAAGTGGAAGGTACTTTTCTCTGGGCTCCAGCCAGCACTGAGAGCATAGGCCTAGCCAGCGCTATTGCTGGAAGGAAATGTGCCTTTGGGGGAAGAGGAATTAGGCTGGCAGTACTATGGGACAGCAGCATGGCCCCTTCTTGATGGAAGTTGTCCCCTCCAGCTATACCTCCACAGAGGCAGGAAACCACTGGAAGTTAGTAACAAGGAATGAGATCAGATGAGTAGATCAAAGGAGAAATGAAAAGCATTCCAGACGTGCCTGATCTAGATTGGTGCAGGGGAATCTATTTCTGAGGGTTCCTCTCCTTTGGGGAGGAAATTCAAGTCTAGCTTTGAGCTAGAAGTTTTCAAAAGCCTGGAATAGCCGAGGTTTGGTGTTAGTCATCATCTTAAGGAGGCTACCTGTGGTCCCCAAGGAGGCCCTGTTTATTTTCTGTTTCTTCATCTCCCTCCCTCTCAGACACCACTCAAAGTCAACCTTATTCATTTGGCTATTTAGTTCAGCATGCTGTGCAATGAACACAGCACCCTGAAGCTGGAAGGCAAATGGAAACCATGGGTCTCTGCCCAGGAGGAGCTTCATTAAAGGGAATCCTCATTCCCTCTGACTCCCACCCTCAACATCTGCACCTGCTGAAAGTCAGGGGGTGGTTCATTACCTTGGCCAGTTGAGGCCTTCTGACTCTGAAAGAGGCTTTACTCTCTCTCAGCTCTTTGCTATTTTCGCCTTCGGGTCCTGCGGCTCCTACAGCGGGGAGACAGGAGCCCTGGTTCGCTGCAACAACGAAGCCAAGGATGTGAGCTCCATCATTGTTTCGTTCGGCTATCCCTTCAGGTGAGCCTGAATTGGTCCTGACCCCGCACAGCCTCTCTCTCTGGATGGGCAGGACCTGCTTGGTCTCTTCCTCCTCCAGAAACCTAAAGACCACTTGTGTGCCACTCCAGATTCATATAGAATTATAAGACTTGGGTCCTTTCTGCCGTTTAGCAATTTCAGACACACTGACCAGAGAAAATCATAAGAGAAGCACAGATCGTTGTTAGGATAGTGTGCCAGTCCATAGACGAGCAATAGCAGGTCACACTGGCTCAGACAGAAAGAATCCATGCAGTTTGGTATGGAGGCGTACAAGGGTCTGGGCAAGTTGGGCAGGTCTCTCTGACCCTCAGCAGCCTCCTCTTTGCCTTGAAGGTAAGGAAGTAAACAGTCGAAGTGAGATGCTCACCTGGTACCACCAGAATACAAGGAGGCACATCTTGACCAGGAGGTAGAAAAGAATACTCTCTTCTGGGTATTTGGGAGCTTAGGGAGTAGGGAGCTTAAATGTTCAGAGAAGAATGGATCAGGGCTTAGCTTTTCAGAAATTTCTAGTATCAGCACCTAAGTTAGATTAACTGTCTCTTGTACATAATAGGCTGTGGTTTTCTCTTTATTTTGTCTAATATAGTCTCATTGGAGAGCCTAAATAAGGCAAGAGGATGGGTGGTTCCCACCTTAACTTGCCACTGCAGGCCTGTGCTTTCCAGGGGCAGAATGAAGCTGATCTGCCTGGTGGTCTGGCTACCCACAATAGAAGAACTACATATATTGTGTGGTGCCCTAAAGGGCCTAGGAGATACTTGGAAATACATGTCTAGGCAGGGTAGATGAGTGTGGAGTGGTGGCTGAGGGTTTGACTGGAACTCTGGGAAGTACCTGTCTTGACTGCAAGGTTCCCTCCAAAAATATTCATTCCTACATGACCCACCCCTTTCTTCGCTCTGTAAGAGTCTCGGGGTGAGAGCTAGCACAGGACTACTCCTGGGGCAGGGAGAAAGAAGACTGCTTGAGCTCAGGATGTCCTCCCCTGCCACCTCTAGGTTGCACCGGATCCAGTATGAGATGCCCCTGTGTGATGATGACTCCACCTCCAAGACCATGCATCTCATGGGGGACTTCTCTGCCCCTGCTGAGTTCTTTGTGACCCTTGGCATCTTTTCCTTCTTCTATACCATGGCTGCCCTGGTCCTCTACCTGCGCTTCCACAACCTCTACACGGAGAACAAGCGCTTCCCACTGGTGGTGAGTGAGCATGGCCAGGAGGAGTCACGCAGAGAAACTGAGGAGATGTTTATTGGGGGCTGAGGTCAGAGCTGGAGGGGAGGGCGTACAGGTGGCTTTCCTGGGTCCCTGACACAGGGAGATGTGGAACCTCTGCTTCTGTCAACCTCCTGTCACTTGCTCCTGTGAGCAGGAGGCACGATAGTAGCATAAAGAAACAGGCTCTGTGGCCGGGCGCTGTGGCTCACACCTGTAATTCTAGCTCTTGGGAGGCCGAGGCGGGCGGATTGCTCAAGGTCAGGAGTTCAAAACCAGCCTGAGCAAGAGCGAGACCCCATCTCTACTATAAATAGAAAGAAATTAATTGGCCAACTGATATATATATAAAAAAAAAAATTAGCCGGGCATAGTGGCGCATGCCTGTAGTCCCAGCTACTCGGGAGGCTGAGGCAGAAGGATCACTGGAGCCCAGGAGTTTGAGGTTGCTGTGAGCTAGGCTGACGCCATGGCACTCACTCTAGCCTGGACAACAAAGCGAGACTCTGTCTCAAAAAAAAAAAAAAAAAGAAAGAAACAGGCTCTGGCTTGAGGGCGGTGGCTCACACCTGTAATCCTAGCACTCTGGGAGGCTGAGGCAGGTGGATTGCTCAAGGTCAGGAGTTCGAAACCAGCCTGAGCAAGAGCGAGACCCCCGTCTCTACTATAAATAGAAAGAAATTAATTGGCCAACTAACATATATAGAAAAAAATTAGCCAGGCATGGTGGTGCATGCCTATAGTCCCAGCTACTTGGGAGGCTGAGGCAGAAGGATTGCCTTAGCCCAGGAGTTTGAGGTTGCTGTGGGCTAGGCTGACGCCACGGCACTCTAGCCTGGGCAAAAGAGTGAGACTCTGTCTCTAAATAAATAAATAAATAAATAAGCAGACTCTGGAGTTAGACTGCCTGGTTTCAAATCCTAGCACTATCCTTACTAGCTGTGTGATCTTGGACAAGATATTCAGCCTCTCTAAATCAGTTTCTTGAACTATAAAATGGGGATAAAATAATACCTGCCTTATAGTGATTTTTGGTGATAAAATGAGAATGCATGTAAAGTATCTGGTACATCTTGGCTGAATCTTCTTACCTGTCTTTTAAAAAAAATGTATCAGGTACATAGCCTCAATAAGTCATAGCTATTATTAATATTTTTCTTCTTTAGTCTCTTCCTATTCCAGGCATGCAAGGCAGAAGGGGTGCCTTAGGGGACCCCATTTGCCTTCTGTAGTCTGCCCACTGCTGCCACTTGTAGCTGAGCAATGGTAAAGCTGGGAGTTTGGGCCCCACTCTTGGGGTGAATGGGTTTTGGGGGGAGGCTGACCAGCAGATGCCATGGTACATTTGGTACATTGTTACCTGAGGGCACAGGCAGCCTGAATGGCAGGACTGCTTTGGTGGCAGTGAACAGATTCCTCAGGACAGTCTGGGTCCCCTGATTCCCCTGATGACCTGGGCTCTAGGTGTTGGGTAGGATGTGAAGAGGTGGCTGTCCTGAGACCCCTGCGTTCTACATCAGGGCAAGAGGAAAAGAGGGAAAGAAATGGGGATTCATAGGGCCTTTCTGAGTGTACTTCCCATCCCTTTGCTCCTCCCAGGACTTCTGTGTGACTGTCTCCTTCACATTCTTCTGGCTGGTAGCTGCAGCTGCCTGGGGCAAGGGCCTGACTGATGTCAAGGGGGCCACACGGCCATCCAGCCTGACGGCAGCAATGTCCGTGTGCCACGGAGAGGATGCAGTGTGCAGTGCTGGGGCCACGCCCTCCATGGGACTGGCCAACATCTCCGTGGTGAGACTGCAGCCACTGAAGGGGTCTGGGGTGGGGGCAGTACTATCCCAGCTGCCCAGGCCTGTCCTGGCCAGCAGGTGCTGAGAGGAACAGAGAGAGTGTCCCCAGAGCTGGTATCCCCTGCACCTGCAGCTGGTTCCCACCCTGCACATGATGCTGGCTGCTGGCCCCTGGCTGACCCTGAGAAGACATCTGAGATGAGGGGGACCTGAGAGCCATTTAGCCTCCTGTTCCTTCCTCCTTCTGCACTCTGCCTCCCATTTCCCTTCTTGTCTCCCCACCTCTAGGCATGCTCTCTGTGCTGTCTCCCGCTCATCCTGCCTGTTTTACACGGTGTGTGTGTGCACATGTGAGCACATGAAGTGGGGCACAGGGCTGTGGCTGAGCTCCAAGCTGGGAGCAGACCCAGAGTGAGGGACAAGGGGCTCACTGCTGCTTAGTCCTCCAGACTGGAAAGGAGCTTTGGGACACTGGTAGGCCCAACAACTGGTATGCATATGTTTGGCCATCCCAATTGTTAGAACCTTGAAATACATCCATATCAGTTGGTAAATAGCTGAGACCTTGAGCTTCTCGAATGCTGCCTGTCATCCCAGCCACCTCAGCTCTGCTCTGAAAATGACTTGGACCTCCACAAGGCCCACACCTAAAATGTTTAATGGCTGGCATGCTGGGAAGCCTTCCGAAACTTGCTACAATCCTGCTGATGGATTTTTCCTTCCAACATTTTATTGTAAAAATTTTCACATGTACAGCAAAGTTGAAAGAATTTTACAGTGAACACCCACATACTCACCACCTAGACTGTGCCATTAACATTTTACTAGACTTGCTTTATCACATATCTATTCACCTCTCCATCAATCCATCTTTGTTTTTTGTCATTTTTTATTTATATATTTTTAAATTTCAAAATATTATGAGGGTACAAATGTTTTAGTTGCATAAATTGCCTTAGTACCATTCAATTCAAAGTTATAAGTGTGCCCATCACCCAAATAGTGTGCATTGTACCCGTCCCTTCTTCCCCTCCACCTGCTGGATTTCTGACAAATGTTATTTCCATATGTGCACATAAGTGTTGCTCAATTGGTCCAATTTAATGGTGAGTGCATGTGGTGTTTGCTTTTCCATTCTTGTGATACTTTGCTTAGAAGAATGGTCTCCAGTTCCATCCCAGTTAATACAAGAGGTATTAGTTTACCTATGTTTTATGGCTGAGTATTCATCTTGTTTTTAATGCATTACTAAGTTAATTGGAGACATCAGAATGGTCTCCAGTTCCATCCCAGTTAATACAAGAGGTATTAGTTTACCTATTTTTTATGGCTGAGTATTCATCTTGTTTTTAATGCATTACTAAGTTAATTGGAGACATCAGCACACTTTTCCCTAACTACTCTCTGCTGTTAGGTTTTAAAATAATTTGGATAAATATTTGAATATAGCCCTGGCTGGGTCCCTGGTCATAGGGAAGGAGCACCTTGGACAGCTCCTGCCACACCCACCTGGCAGAAAGTGCTCCTAACAGGGCCCCACCTGTGCTGTGGGAAGCGCCTTCGGCTGACCCTTGGCTCCTTGCTATGATTTGCATGGTGCTTCGCTCTAGGCCAGATTCTGCTAGTGACCAAGCTATATCTTGGGTGCATGGTGTGGACAGAGTTAGATACTTTCACCAGGGATCCCCATAATGGATGATGGCCTTGAACCCTGCTTCTATATCCAGTTATTTGTCTTTTGGTCTTTCTAGCCCTCTGTGCTTCTTCCCTATCCCCTCACTACTACCACAGGAACTTCCCCCTGCCCCATCCCACAGTGCCCCCTTACTATTCTCACAAACTCCCCCGATGTCTTTGCAGCTCTTCGGCTTTATCAACTTCTTCCTGTGGGCTGGGAACTGTTGGTTTGTGTTCAAGGAGACCCCATGGCATGGACAGGGCCAGGACCAGGGCCAGGGGCCCAGCCAGGAGAGCGCAGCTGAGCAGGGAGCAGTGGAAAAGCAGTAAGCAGCCCCCACCTGGCTACTCCCGAACTGGACAGCACCTCTTCAACCACCTCCGGCTTCCAGGACCTCCCTCTTCCTCCTTGTCCAATTCCCCTCCCCCGTCATTCTGGGCTTTGAGCTTTGAGACACTGATGGGCAGGCGTCAGCTGTTGGAAACCTGGGCAGCCCTCCCAGTGGCTTCCTATCCCTCTTTTTGCTGGAGTCATGGATAGCAGGAACTCAGTGCTTCTTGTCCACTGCCTGGACCCAGGCATCTGACTTGGGGTCTCACTTGTGCCCTAACAGCCTTTGAGAACCAGCCTGCACTGCAGGTGAGGGTTGGGAGCAGGAAACTGGAGATCTGAGCCTGGTTCCTAGCAGCTACCTTTATATCAACCTGTCCAGCTTCAATAATAGTGGGGGGAAGGGAAATCAATGGGTAGCCTTCCCCCTGGTCCCTTGTGTGGAAGTCCCAGCAGTGGCTTGGTGACCCTTCCCCAGTGGCTGTCATCTAGTCCCTGTGTTTGAGCTCCAGTCAGCCCAGGGCTCAGTGTGCTTCCCACTATCTTTTCTGGCCTCTGCTTGCCCACAGGGTCCATCATATGTTAATGACGGTGCCAAACTGGCCTAAACAGTTCTTTAGAGGGTCCTGATGAGGCTTGGAGTCATCCAGGAGCAGATAAATTGCAACTTAGTTGCAACTTCAAGAAACCAAAGCCTGCAAACTTGCAGCAGAATCAGTTTCTTGTATCCCTTCAGTCCTCCTACCCCCAAGGCTGGGGTACTTCCCACCAACACTCTAAACTCTACTTATGCTAGAAACCTCCTACTTTCCTCCCTGTCCTTGGGCTTGGTCTCACACTTGGGACACAAGATGTGAGGTCTAGGACCCACTCACCTACCCCCAACCTCTCTGTCCATCTCCCTTCCCCAGCCTTGTGCGTCTGAGGCATTCAAGATCTTTTTTGCAGTCTGTCCAGGCCTTCATTTTATTCCTGTGGGCCAGATAGGGGCTTTTAAAGGGCCCAAAGAACCTTCATGAGGCTAAGCTGCCCCAGAGCCCCAGGACATAGGTGGGGCCCATTTCTTCCTTACTCCCTGCTCAATTTTCTTTTCCTGCTCCCTCTCTAATCCTTCTTTCATATTTGCCCTTCTCGTCTTTACAAAAGGATGTGCCCCCTCTCTCTTTGCCCTACCATTCCTTAGAGTCCTCATTTCTCCCTCTATCCGCCCCACCCTAGTCCAGGGCTGGCCGATGCTATTGGTGCTTCTTCACTTTGGGACCCAGTTCCATATTTGTCTTTGGTGTGTCTCCTCTTCCTGATACCTCCTTCAGTCCCTCTCTGGACCCCAAGGCCTAAGAGCCAGTGCTCCCTGGGTAAGGACCATTCACCTCCTACCCAGCTTGAAACACCTCAATTAGCCCTGGCCATGGGGCTGCCTAGGGAAGGATGAAGAGGTACGAATCCAGCCATTTTCCAATTTAGTGCCAACTGGTCCGCTTAGCATCCCAGTGGTGACTGTGCCCTGTGCCAGTCTTTCCTCAGGACTGAGTCAACCCCTTCAACCTCCTCACCTCCCTGAACACCACCCATAGTATAATAACATGTGCATTCCTGGGGTACCCAGGGGTCAGAACCTTTGACTCCAGGCTAATCATTTCCTCTTTGGGTCAGTTTCCCCACTTGACAGAGGAAGTATGAGATTTATATCCCCAAATGCTCCAGAGTCCTTCAGTGAAAGAATTAAGTTTTTCATTTTGTTTTTTAGATTTTGGGGAAGGGATTTGAGGTGAGAAGAAAGAAGATGGGGTGAGAGTATTTCTAAGTCTGAAACTCTCTCTCTCTCTGTCCTGAGCTGTCCCCGTGATTACTCAAGGACAAGGGGGGGACAGTATTGCCTATGGCTTCAGAGACACAGAGAACAAAGGGGTGACCTTTATTTGTCTTCAGGCCAGCCCCTGTTGGGGTCTGTGAGCAGCTTCTACTGGAACTTTGTTTGGATTCTATGTCTATATTTATAATTTATTTGAAATGTGCTAAATAAATTGTTCTCATTTGGAGGCTGAAGTTAGCAACTGGCCCCGAAGCTAGGGAAAGGGGTGTATATACACTCTTGCCAAGGACTCCCAGCCCAGAACTTTCCCTACAGCAGAGAAGTCTCTTTCTCCTTCTCCTCAAGAGGCTGTTTTATTCTTGGCCAGAAGAGCCTTGATGTAGGCTATGGCCTCTCTCTCCATGGCCACCCTAAGAAGAAAGGCCACTTCACCTTATTACCTCTAGAGGGCTGGGCTGGGCCAAGTGCAGAGGGCTGGGCTGTCCTCATGGGACTCATGTCTCCTTCAACCAGGGCTGGCATCACCGTTTTGCCTAGTGGGGCCTGAGGTAGAAGAAGGTGTCTGGTTTCCTAGCTACTGCAGGAGGCCAACAGCAGGGCACTTGCCCTTTGCCTCCGTAGACCTGCCAGGGTGCCCACCTAGGACCTTTCCTGGACACGAGTTCCCTCTAATATCATGGTCATGAGTCTCCTATTTCTGGGATTGCAGATCAGGGGTGGGGGGAGAATGTTGCATGTTGTTTTCTGGTGCTTGTTATTACACATTTGAATAAACAGTGCTGTGAGTATTTGCCATGAAAGAGCCAAGAGTGTATAGCCCTTCTGGGAATTTTTTTTCTGTTCCCCTCCCTTGCTTTAACTTCTTGGACAAATATCAGCATTTCCACCAAGACATCAGTCCATTCCTCTCCACTCTGTACTCCAAGCAATAGAGTCTCCTGGCTGAGTAGTTGTTTCTGGCAGGTCCCAGTCTGGTGACATCTCCTCTTTTGGTGGCACCCAATTAATCCAGAGTAACTGGGACTCATTAGCAAATCTGGAGCAAACTCAAAAGGTGAGAGGTAGTGGCTTCCACAATGCTGTTTCCATTTGCTCTCCTACCATCTGTGACCCAAAGAAGCTTCCTGTCAGGAGTTAAGGGCCATATGCTTCACTCTCTTAACTATAAGGTTCTTGCTGAACATACTTGCACCTCTATTCCACCTCAGACAGCCTCACACTACATTTACTTTCCCTAGCAAAATACACGTGGGCACAATTATACATTCAGTTTCACCAGATTCCTGGACCTCCCAGGGATCATCTATAATTCTCAGGTTAAGAGTTTCTACCCTCAGAGATTATCCTTGAAGTACTTAAACCTTCCCTGGATGAAAAGAAGAGAGTCTAAGGTCTTAAAGTCATAGACCTTGACTTATTTGCTTCCAAACTAGGTTTCCCCTTAGCTAAAGGGATGAGTATGGAGTTAAATGAGAGGTGTTGAGGAGAAAAAAAGGATTAGTATTTCTTTTCTAATGTGATTGGGGGAAAGAAGGCAGGCTTTTGTCTCTTGATTGTGTGACGGTAGGAAGAAATGGTATCAGCTGAGAAGAAGAAAGAGGTAGCTGATTAAGGTACTTTCCAGACCTTAGCAAGGAAAATGACAGATTTGATAAGCAGTCTCCCTATGCCGAGGATTCGGTAGCAGCCCTTCCAGCAGAGAAAATATTCATTAGAAAAAGAAGCCAAAGTGATGGATGGAGTCAGAGTCCAGCAGGGTTTGGGAAGAGGCAGTACAGGCTATTGATCGCAGTTCTCAGGAGGAGAGAGACGAGCAGCAAACATGCAGCAAACACCAGCAGCCTCGGGCCACCCCAGTTCCGGGGCTGGCTCTGGCTCGGAGATAGCCTTCTGTCATCCTGACAGGTGATCCCGCTCAGCTTAGCCAAGTCCTCCCAAACCCAGACAACGCCACTGCAACCCTCTGCTCTGCATCAGGGCAGTGTGGGTTTCCCACAGAGGAGGCAAGACACGGGAGCCGAGGCCCTCCCCCACTCCAACCCCTGTGTCCTTCAGCACATCCTACAGACTCCCTCCCCTTGCCCTTCTGATTCACAGCGCCCACCTCCCTGCACCTACCCTATTCGATCTACAGGGGAGCGGAGTCGCTTCGTGGCCGCCAGCCCGGGAAGGGGCGCCAGCCAGCTGGCGGACGCACGGCTTAGAGGGGCGTCTGGGCAGAGAGAGGTTTGGGGCTGGAGTGCGTGGGCAGTGAGCTTGGGAGAGTGGACTGGTAGCACAGATAATGTGTGCACAAGGGTTAAAAGAGGAGATCCTGGGGCTTTGGTCTTCTCTTTTGCCCCTGCAATTGTGCATTTCGGAAGGGCTCTCGCTGCATGCTCCGTAGGCAATAGCGCCCTCTCGAAGACTACATTTCCCAGAAGGCAATGCGTGAGAGAGGGGGAGGGGAGAGGCAACCTGTGTTGCGCTTGCGCAAGGAGTGAGTTGGAAAGGTAGGGGGGAGAGGGGAGGCGTGCCCCCGGCGGGGCGGGAGGGAGGGGGCCGCGCGGCGGCGGCGCCGGGGCGGGCGCGCGTCCGTGGCGGTGATGGCGGTGCGTGAACGCGCGGCGGCAGCAATGGCCGCTCTGGAGCGGCGGGTGCCGAGTCTCGATGACTTCGCGGGACAGAGCTGGAGCTCGTGGGTGGAGCGGGCCGACCTGCCCGCAGCCGACGGTGAGTGAAGCCACCCTAGAGTCCAGGGACCCCATCACTATCTCCCCTCCCCCCTTCCGGGCCCCCGCCAGCTGAGGGGAGCCGCCGACAGGAGCCGCCGTCCGGCTCCCCGGCCCCCCAAACAAAGGACCCGCCGGGTCCTAGTGCCCGCCCGCTCCGTCACCTTCGCGCCTCCGGGTCCTAGCGCCGGCTCACCGCTCGCAGCCCACCGTGCCCACCTCTGCTTCTGCCAGTGCCCAATATCTGCCCCCACATATACTTGCCTTTATCTGTCTCCTTGCCTGCTGGTCTCCATCTCCCTCCCCTCCTGCACCTGCCTCCGGCTTTCCTCATCTGCAACAGTTCTCTCCACGTGTTTCCCACGCACCCCACTTCTGTGCCCCCCTCCTCACCCCCCTTGTTCCTTCGTCTTTTGCCCCACACCTCCTGCTCTTTTTTGGCGTTTGCCTGCCGGCTGCAGTGCTTTTAGACCTCCGCCCCCTCCGCATTAGTTCGTCTGTCCATCCATCTAACCTCCTTCTGTCCCTCCATCCTCCCGTCCATCCATCCATGCCTTCAACCTTCCGTCCTTTCCCGAGCCTCTTGCCCTGCCTCTTGGCTCTCTCCTCTGACTCCCACCTCCTCTAGGCCCCTGAGTGCCTTTAGTAAGCGGGCCTACAGCCCCTTCTTATGATCTTTGTCTCCTGGTCCCAGGGGACACCTGGCCTCGTGGCCTTTAGGGGTGACAGCAGGCATCACGCCCCTGAAGAAGTTTTCAAGTGAGAAGAGGTGAAGGAGGAGACCGCATGGAGGGGTCTCTAATGACACTTGTTCTCCTCTGAGACATCTGACTCCCAGCTCGGTTCTCACCATCATTCTCTACATTGCATTTAACGGACTTGGAAGAGTGGGAGCTGCCCCTTGTCTCTTGCATGCCTAACCCACCACCCCTCATATCTGGTTATTATATAAGACTACCAACAATCTTCTCATCCTAGAAAGGGGCCTATCTGTTAGTGGGCATCAGAGAGTAGACCTAAGTGGGAGCCCAGGCCACCCTGGGACTGCCCCGTGCTGGGTGGGCAAGGATGGGGCCATTGTCAGGGTCTGGGTGCTTTGAGAACCGGAAATGGAGTCAGACGGGTTTGGTGACTCAGAATTGATTTTTTTTTTCCAAGGGACAGGGAGGGGGCGTACAGGAGGGAGGGGGGAGGAGTAAGGTAGGGGGATGGGGAAAGAGCTGTTTTGCATAGCTAAGATGTTTTTGTCATTAACCCAGAAACTGAGGTACAAGGGCAACCCCTGTCCAAAGCCCCACTAAGAAGGGGATGGACTTGCATGGCTGACCAAGGAGATTTTGAAGATGCCAAAAGGCCAAAAGACAGCAGTTTCTCTGCTTTGTGACTGTCCTATCAGTATAGGACCTGAGAAGCTGGGTGTAACTTTGATAATGGCGTGGTAACCCAGGTGGAGCAAAATTGAGTTCATGGGATGGACACCTGGGAGAGTGTTTGGGATGCCACAGAGTAGCAGAAAGGACCCATCTGAGAAATTTTAAGAGGGGGGTCTCAGGGATCTATAGAAAAATTTGTTAAGGACTGTTTCCCCTTTAAATGGGGAAGTAGGCCCAGAAATGAGATGATATTTACCCACAATCACCCAACTAGTCAGCAGTGGAATCCTGAACAGCTCCTTGAAGTGAAGGATCCATAAGAAAGGTGGCTTGATTCTTCTTATTGGGGCCAGCTCATTCCAAAGGTGGCAAGTTGAGGGAAGAATGGGCACTTGAGAATGACCCACTGAAAGGTTCTCCAAGTGGTCCTCAGCACTAGGAGCTTGTGGGCTTCGTACTGCCAGGCCGCATGCCTTGCTTGGGTAGGAGATGGGGCTTCTGGGAAGGGGGTGGTTCTTCTGAGCTGTGTTTCTCCTCTAGGGGCTGAGCTGGAGGAGAGTAGCAAAAACACAAAGAAGTTGGATGCCATGACCCTCATTAAAGAAGGTGGGAGTCAACACACATTAGGGCTGGGACCCAGGGCAGACAGGAGACCCTCCCCTCTTCCATCACATGCTAGAAGGAGGTGGCTACTTGAAGCAGCAGGTCTGGGGATCCTCATTTTGATAGGTCTGAGTCAGCCTGTTGTGCTGGCTCCTGTGACCTGTTGTTGGAGATCCTAATCATAGGTGATTGCCTACTCACCTGAAAGTATATATACTTTGGGACTGCTTAGATTGAACTCTGGGAGTTAGGAGCATCCAGTGTATAAAGCCTGTCACGTCAGTTGGGAGGTGAAGTGCCTTCTGAGTGGTGGGATGGGAGTGCTCTCTAATCTTAACAGAGAAACTCTGGGATCCTGGCCCCAGTGATAAGGGCTTCTGTCATTGCAGACATGTCCATCTTCGGGCACTGCCCTGCCCATGACGACTTCTATTTGGTTGTGTGTAACCACTGCAGCCAAGTGGTGAAGCCTCAAGCTTTCCAGAAGCACTGCGGTGAGGGGAACCCTAGGGAGGAGATAGAGGGGACAGGGGAAGGTGGAATATGGAACTCTGAAGACAGGGTCAGTTGGGAGGTCATGTGGGGTAATGGATGGTGGTGTTGGACATAGGAAGGTCCTGGGGGTGGCTTCAGAGCATTGTGGGGGGTCAGGGTTGTTGTTTGAACAAAATTTTAGCATCCAGTGGAGTTAAGGGAGGAGTTAAGGAGGAAGCTGGGTCTAGAATTTTGAGTCTTAAAGGCTCAAATTCAAATGGAAAAGAGGCAAATTTACAATCTTAACTATGGAAACTCAGATTCTCTAATGTGAGTCTGTGGGCAGGGTTAGGAGGTTGGGGAAGGAGGCAGTTGATACCACTCACCTCAATTACTCTTTCCATCGCCTGGTGACAGAAAGAAGACATGGGCCCCTCAGCAAGCTTTATGCCCGGGCCCCACCCCCACCTCCAGCCCCTGCCAGCTCTCAGAAATGCCATGTAGTGAATGGGCAAGGCCCAGCTTGTAGGGCCCAAGGTTCCACCAAAACCTCCTCCAGGGAGAAGGGCCAGGGGTCCCGGAACCGTGGCCACCAGCCTCCTGAGAAGACCCAGAAGGACAACCTCTGGTAAGGAGAGGCTAGAGACTCCCAAGACTGGCCTTGACCCCAATCCAGGGAGGGGTTGACACCAATGGAGGCAGCCCTGGGTTCAGGGATAGTGTTCACAGCAGGAGGCAGCCACCCGATCTACAGCTCCCTTCCACGTATTCCAGGGAATGTGGGGTCCCCTTTTCCCATATTCTACACTCCTGCTGGAGCCCACCCAAGTTCCAAGGCTGGGAAAGAGATGGCTCTGGGCTAGCGTCCAGGCCCCAGGCCCAGCCTCCCTGTCCCCCAGCCAACACCCTCTCTCCATGTGTAGCCTTTTCGTGCCTGTGGTGAATCTGGAGAAGATGTCCAGTCTCCCGAAGCCTGATGGACACGGAATCAGAGTGGCCCCGCCCTCTGCTTTTCTCAGCCAACCAGGCAGCCTCACCAAGGACTCCCTTGGAAAAACCCCCATGGCTCCCCCTTCTAAAGAACCTCCTGGCAGAGACAGCATCGAGATAATCCCCAATGAGGGGTCTAGTCACCGGACCGAAGGCAGTGCTCCTGAAAAGGACCCTGGTGGGACCAGGCTGCCCCCCAAAACCCACCGGAAGATGGCTCGTGAGTAGTTGTGGTCTTGGGGCTCAGGAAGATAGAGTGTGGACTCCTTTGGGGTGCTTTGTCCTCAGGTCCAATGGGGAGGTCAGGAATAGGTGGGCCTGGCCATGATAGGTGGCAGGGTGCAGGAACCCCTGTCACCTCTTGACCTGCTTGCTCCCTGGGAAGCTTCTCTGCAGCTCAGGTGTCCTGATTGAGGCTAAGGGAGCCCATGCCCAAGAGGTGAAGTTCTTCCTCCCCTTAGGTAGTTGACCTTTACCTCTTTTCTCACCTAGATCCAGGGCACCAGACACATCTCACAGCTGGTTTCTCTGGCATCTCAGAAGCCTGCGGCTGCTTTTGTTTCTTGATATATGTTGCCCCACTTTGGGCTTGAAGTTGCTAACATCAGTGTCTGGGATACGAATGGGGATAGGGATGGTTCTCATGTCCAGCAGAGGTTGTTGGTGCCCAGAGGAGTTTCTCTGGAATATGGAGCCCAGACCTGAGGCCTGGAGGCACTTCTCCCTTAGTCCCAGTTCTTCCCAGTCCCTTGGCAGGAAGAAGCTAGATCCTTCCATTGGCCTCCTGGAAATGGCCTTGAGGTTTATTGAAACTGCTTTCCCCACAGGAAAGGAGTGCGACCTCAACAGGCAGTGTGGAGTAATAAATCCAGAGACCAAAAAGATCTGTACCCGTCTGCTGACCTGCAAGGTAACCCCCACTCCCACTGCACAATGAGGGTGGACAGCACAGGACTTGCCCTCTCCTGCCCTGGGCAAGGAGAGGAATTTAGATGATACTGAAGATTCAGCTTGAGGGATGAGGGTTAGGCTCACACCAGGGAAGGAGAGAGGAGGCTGCCCCTAGCGGGCACAAAGTGGGAGCAGTAGGCAAGAGATGGCTTCCAGATCCCCCCACCCCAAAGGAGGGTTTTGGCACCATGGGGGAGTGAAACAAAGACACACAAACACACCCGCAAGCATATTCACATCCCCTCTCCTCTTGCCCAGGCCAGAGCATACTGCTGCCCCTCACCCCTGCTCAGCTCACTTCCCTCCCCAACCCTCCACCCTGATGTATTCTAGATCCACTCAGTACACCAGCGCCGGGAGGTCCAGGGCCGGGCCAAGGACTTTGACGTGCTAGTGGCAGAGCTGAAGGCCAACTCCCGCAAAGGAGAGTCTCCCAAGGAGAAGAGCCCAGGGCGCAAGGAGCAAGCTCTCGAGCGCCCCTCCCAGGAGCTCCCCTCCTCAGTCCAGGTTGTAGCAGCGGTGGCTGCTCCCAGCAGCACCTTCTCTGCTCGTGTCAAGCAGACCTACCCATACTGTGCACTGCCCAGGTACGTCCAAGATCCAGCCCCACTTTACCTGGGGATGCTTGGCCCTAAGCCATCAGGGACCCCTGGAGACAGGCTCAGAGAGTATCCTGGAAGATGTGCATACTCAGCCCTGAGCGTGGGGGGATATCTAGGGCTCGGCAGTGGTGTGGAAGCAGGTGACTCCTCTACTCCTAACCAAGCATACCACAGTACCCCTGCCTCTCTGTAGTGTGCCAGATCCAATCCCTGGGATACGAACATTTTCCTAGCTGCCTCCAACAAGCCAAACTTATAATTGGGGAGCTGCAAGGGTCACGGTCCTGGGTGAGGTAGTCCTACTGTGTATTCATTCAATGGCCCCTTCGTGTGCAGAGGCTACACTGGACCCCAGGGAGAGCCTGCCTTGCCGAAGGAGACACACATGCATCTCTGCCTGTCACACAAGGGGCAGACATGAAACACAGGCTCAGCTCACAGACAGGCTCACAGGAATATGTGATGTAAGAAGGGGGTTGAGAGAGTTGACTGGGCTGACCAGAGCTGGGTACAGTTAAACTCGGAAGATTTTCTGGAGGAAGCGAATCTGGAGCAGATTTTCCCCCTGAGGAGGAAGGGTCTGGGAAATGAAGGGGCTGGGAAGAGAATCCTTTGGGAGCTATGGTCCCTGGTCTCTCTGTCTCTTACTCTGTGAGCTCTATCATTTCCTCCTATCCTTTCTTCTGTCTTCTTCCTCCGATTGCCTGGCAGGGTGTCTGCCCTGGTGCCCTTCCTTTTGAGCTTGGTGGGTTCAGGGACACCCCTGCCCTGGCCTCACACCAGTCACATTGCCCTCACGTCCCCTTTGGCCCTTCCAGGTCCCGGGCCTCCTCTGAAAGTGAGTTGGATGATGAAGGCCCCTGTGTTGGTGATGGGGACCCAGGCCTGTTCCCTTTCCCCCTGCCCCGGGGTGGGGCCCAGGCCTCCAGTGAGGAGAGTGAGGAGGAGGGGACATCTGACGACCTCCACCTCTCCCCTGACTGCCATTATGCAACCCGGCCCCCACGGCCACAGGCGGTAAGGACCTGGGGCAGGGGGCAGGGGTGCGGGGTGGCCCCGCCTTCCTGGCCCACATTATGGGGAGGAGGTCAGATCCTGTGTACAGATGCCCTCCTGCACCTCAGGCCCTGCAAACTATATACCTTCCTTCTGCTTCCAGTTCTGCACCTTTGGGAGCCGGCTGGTGAGCCCAGGATGCTACGTGTTTAGCCGCCGGCTGGACCGGTTCTGTTCGGCACTCAGCTCCATGCTGGAACGGCACCTCAGCTCACACATGTGGAAGTGAGTCTCTCGGGCCCAGAACTCCCTTTCCCAGGCCCCAGGCATACATGGGTTTCAGAAGCCCTGATCCTTCACACGTCTCCGTAGGTCTGCCTTGGCTGTTTTCCAGGAAGACCCCAAATGGGGAGTGGCATGAAGAGGAGGTGGGAAAACTTAGCAGCCAGGAAATAAGTTAAGGCAGGGCACGAATGGGTGGTCTGAGGATGAATCTAGATGCTTATCCATCACTTCAGTACCTTTTGGGTAATGAGGGTTAACAGATGCCCAAACCAAGATTTAAAATGAGATTCTTAATGGGTTTTCCTATTAGTTCGTATATACTAGTAGTTCATTCCTTTCTATGCCTGTACCTTCTTCTTAACCCTCAGTTCCATCATCTTCCAGCAGATGGCAGCAGCTCTAGCGCTCTGCTGGCCATTTCTAGGTGGGGCAGAGAGATTAATGTGTGTTGGGGGAGGGCCTCTTGTTTGCTTCACAGTCACAGTGGAGCTCTCTTTTCGCTACAGGAAGATCCCACCAGCGGCTGAACCTCCATCCCATCTTGTCAGTTCCCCCTTATCTGCTCCCTTGAGCCCATCCTCTATGGGCAGCTGCCCCCGCCTTCCAGGTCTGCCCCACAGACCTGCCTGCCCAGCCTCCACGCCCCCCACCAAGGACAGCCTTGTCCCCAGCTACCCTGCAGGCTCCCCCAGTGTGGCAGCTGCCTGCAGCCAGGCAGAGTGCATGGGCGGGAGCCAGGCTATCACCTCACCACTACCTGCCAACACGCCATCCCCGTCCTTCAGCAAGCTGCCTCCTTCCAAGGCCAGCAAGTCATCCAAAGCCAAGGACGGGGCAGAGGTGGAAGCCCCTTCTCGAAAGCGGAAGTTATCCCCTGGCCCCACCACTTTCAAACGGACCTGCATCCTGGAGCCCACTGGAAAAGGCAAACCCTCTGGCTGCCGGGGTCTCTCTGCCAAGACTAAAACAGCCCTGAGCGTGGGGCTTAATGGGACAGTGGGGCCACGAGTGAAGCGGGCAGGGCCCCTGGACTGTCGGGGTTCCCCTCATCAGCTCCCCACACCGGTCAAGGCTTCTCAGCTGGAGAACCGGGGAGTGGCAGGACACCCAGCCAAGGCCCTGCCGACCAACTGCCTCTCTGAGGAGGAGGTAGCCAAGAAGCGGAAAAACCTGGCCACTTACTGCCGACCAGTGAAGTCCAAGCACTGTCAGGCCGGTGCCCCGGCTGATATGGCCTGCTCTGTTCGCCGCAAGAAGCCGGGCCCAGCCCTGGCCTTTGAGGAGAAGTGCTCTACACTGAAGGTACCAGCCCAGCTCCCTGAAGATGGATGGGGGTGGGTTACACAGTGGGTACCCAACACAGAGAAGGTGCTAAGTTGATGTTTGCACAGAGAAGGGGAAAAAGGGGAAGTTGAGAGAGTTCCTGGACTATCCCCTTTTAGATCAGCTCCTAACAAGGTAACCTGTTTTTGCCTGGTGGACCTTCCCCCATCCCCAGCCCTCTCCCTGGGACTAAGGAGATACCACACTTCTCTACCCCTGCTTTTGCTTTAATCAAAGGGCCTCTTCTTTCTGAATTGGCTGTGGCCCTCACTCCAGGTACTGGAGCTACCTGTGTCCCTTGAAGGAAAGGGAGTTTGGGTTCCTGAGCCGCGGCCTAACATGCTGAGCAGCAAGGTGGGTGGGTTGGTCTTACTCATTGGTTCTTCCTCTGGGAATCAGGGCATTAAAGGGCAGGTATGCATCTCGAGGTCCACATGTGCATGCATGCCCACTTTGCACCTGTGCTCACTTCTAGATTTTCAGGTGACAGGCAAGTTCTCTAGGGTTTCTAGTGAAGCCTGCAGCCGAGTTTATTTGCCTCTTCTGGTGGGATCCCTGGAGTAGCATGCCATGGGCTAGCCATATGATCTCAGCCAGGAGGCACTTACTGGAGGTGGGATGGAGGGATGCTGTCCCGGTTTGGGCACGGGCCTAAACCGTATATGCTCTCCAGCTTCACTACCCAGGTGGCCCCTGTTGGGCTGGCCTTCATCTTCCCACTTGCTTGGTTTTACTCACCAGGCTAGCAGAAGGAAATCAGTCAAGCTTTAGCCAGTATAGTCCACAGAGTTCACTGAGTAGGACAACTGGTAGGTCCTCACCCTGACCCTGTTTCTTGCCTCTTGTTTTCCTGCAGTCAAAAGCCCATTAATGAGAAAGTGCCTGCCCACTGCAACGGAGCCGCCAGCACCTCCTCCCCTCCAGATCCGGGCCCCAGGCTGCTGCCGCTTTTTATAACTTTATATTATTTTTTTTAAGAAAAAAAATTCTTTAAAATACCTCAAGACTGTCTCCCTGTTCTGTTGCTGCTAAGAAAATATAAAAACAGAAACATAGAAAAGGAAGAAAAAAGTAAAAAGATGAGTGTCCTTACACTGCCCAGCCCTGCCCTGGGAGGCTGAAATGATAGGCAGCCAGGCCCCAGCTTCCACAGCTTGCCTGCAGAAGTCTTAGGCTTAATTTTTTGTTTTTTGGTCCTTTTAAATAGTGTGGCAATGTCTGGCATTTGTATCAGTGGGGGAGTCTTCTCTCCAGATAGGATGATGAGGTGTGTGGCTCTGAATGAGCAAGGCTTTCCAGAATTTTGACCCCAGAGACTATTCCAGTCCCATTGGGAAGGGAAACTTGAGAGGGGGAGGACAGCCGCTGCTCTGGCTCTGCTCTGGGACCCTTGCCCTGAGGGTCTGTGGGAGTTGGCTTGTGGCCCTTTTCTGGTCTTCCAGTGATCCTAGGCTTCCATCCCTCTCTGAATTACTACTGCCTCAGTTTCTTTAACTGTTCCTGCGTCTTTCTCCTTCTTACCAGCAGGCTCATTTTCTCAACCATGTAGGGAGCTTGAGCTGGGTAGGTAACTGCCCTCAGATGTCCCTGATTTCTACTGGACAGCCTGTGGGTTTGTTCTTAAGGGAGAGGTAGAGCCTTTCCCAGGTAGGCCGCCTTAGGCTGAACCACACCTTTTTTGGAGGCAGGAAGGGAAAAGGCATGATCACTTGCAGAACTTGTGGTGTGGGATGCCCCGGTCCCTCAGGCTCACCTGGCTCCTCAGGGCTGAGCAGCTGTTGAGGAGGCGGCAGGCCTGGGAGTGTCCTAGTTCTTCCATTTATCTCACTGGGGACAACTGCTGTGCAGATACAAGATGGGACTAGCATCTCCCTCCTTTGGTCCTCAAACCTGAATTCACCAGGTATAGGGCACTATTTTTTGGCCTTGTCCTCTCCTTTTATTCTCCTTGTTTTTAGGCAGGGAGGACTCTTGTTCCCTTACAAGACAGAAGAGGAGATGACAGGAGAGTGAGCAGCCGGGGAATCCAGCACTACTGGAAAGCTGCTCAAAACACTGGTTTCACACCCTTGGTTCAGCGTACCCACTGTGTGATTTGGGGTTTCACCAAAATCGGTTGCCACAAATGTAATTTCCGCAGGCTGCTTGGGATTTAGGCCCTGTAAACACACAGATACAAATGAAGGTGGGCTGGGAGGTGTCCAGCCCCTTTCTGCCCATGGGCTCTGGTGGGAGCGGGCCTCTCCCGGACGCACGCGCTTCACCCCCGGCCCCCTGAGGGCGCTGTGGGCGACTCCGCCGCACTGCCGGCGGCGTCCCGGGGGAGGAGCCTCTCCTGCAGCCGCCGCCGCCTCTGCAATCGCAAACCCGGAAGACGGGCTCTGCCAGCGGGAGTGTGCGGGCCGGCCCGGCACGGCCATGCAGCCTCTGGAGGTAGGTCTGGTTCCCGCCCCAGCAAGAGAGCCGAGACTGACCCGCTGGCTGCGGAGAGGCAGTGGGATCTTGGCGCACCTGGTAGCTTTGGGCTTCACCATCTTTCTGACTGTGCTGTCCCGGCCAGGAACCAGTGAGTGTGCGGGCGGGGCGGGGCGGGGCGGTGCAAGGGGGCGGAGCCGAGCTGCTGGACGGGCAGCGCTTGGGAGCGCTGGGAGACTTGAGTGGGGTTCGGGAGCTGTGGAGGGGCAAGCCTGTGGAAGGGTTGGGCGGGGCCCCGGGGAATCCTGGAAGGGTGGGGCTTTGGGTGTGGGGGGGAAGGGCAGACGATTGAACAGACCGAACCGACTACAGGAGAAGCTGGGGCCCTGATGCAGCATACAAGTGAAGGAGGAAGGCAATGTCTATTCTAGGACCGGGCTGACAGCTGAGAGGTGCCGAACCGGGAACCCAGGCCAAACTGGCGCATGCTTATGGGGAGGCCCCTTGCCTGCTCCACTTTGCCCTGAGTTCCTGATTTCCGGTTAGGGTGAGGGTGGTACACTTTTCTCCTGTGGCCAGATTCTTAGGGCTCCAGCTAGCTACAGGGGCAGGAACAATGGTGCTCAGCCGTCAGCCTCTTCTCTTTGATTCTTAGGTCTTTTCTCCTGGCACCCTGTATTCATGGCCTTGGCGGTGAGTTTGGGTTTGTGTCTGCAACTGATTTGTTTGGATACATCTAGCTTCACCCCTAGGGAAATATCCAGCCTCTAAAAGGGTCAGCTTTCCTAAGGTACAGAGAGGTGGGGGAAACAGCTAGGACCCCATCTTTCCCTGCAATTTATGGGACTTGGAAACGTGTAGGGCTGGGCCTTACGTGAAAACAAAAAAGTCAGGTAGTTGAAAAGGGTGGAGGGGATGGAAGATATTTCTTTCTCACCTGGGGCTTGAAAGGAGGAAGTGGAAGGGGTGTTTCTCCTTCCTTGCTCCCAAAGTTCAGGAGTAAGTTTAACATTTGCTGTTTCACTGGTCATGAAATGGGAGTCATTGTCTGCAGAGGTTAGGGTTGGGGAATGTCAGCTTGAATGATGGGACCTGCACACAAGTGCTGATTCCCAATTGTTCCCAGAAATGCTGACCAAGAGGTCTTGGAGGAAGTTCTTTAGCCCCTACCCTTTGTCCTGGTTGGGATGTATGAGAGCACCTCCTTTTTCTCAGGCCCCCAAGCCAGACCTGAGGCTTACTGGCCCTCTTCTTATGTTCACAGTTCTGCCTCTGCATGGCTGAGGCCATCCTACTCTTCTCACCGGAACACTCCCCATTCTTCTTCTGTTCCCGAAAGGCTCGGATCCGGCTCCACTGGGCAGGGCAGACTCTAGCCATCCTCTCTGCAGCCTTGGGCCTGGGCTTTATCATCTCCAGCAGGACCCGCAGTGAGCTACCCCATCTGGTGTCCTGGCACAGCTGGGTAGGGGCCCTGACACTGCTGGCCACTGGTGGCCAGGCACTGTGTGGGCTCTGCCTTCTCTGTCCCCGAGCAGCCAGGGTCTCAAAGGTGGCTCGCCTCAAGCTCTACCATCTGACTTGTGGCCTGGTAGTCTACCTGATGGCTACAGTGACAGTGCTGCTGAGCATGTACTCAGTGTGGTTCCAGGCCCAGATCAAAGGTGCAGCCTGGTACCTGTGCCTGGGACTGCCCCTCTATCCAGCCCTGGTGATCATGCACCAGATCTCCAGCTCCTACTTGCCAAGGAAGAAAATGGAAATGTGAATTCCTCCGACTCTGAATCCAGATGGAACACTTGACTTGGACTTCAGTGGTTCCTTTGGTGACCTACAAGGGACCCACTTCAGAAGTGGTCAGGTTTTTGCACTTCTTTGTTGGGCCAGGAGCTGCAGAAACCCAAGCTGCTATTGTTGAGGGATAACTCAGTGGACCAAAAAGGGGAAGTGTACTGGGTGCAAGTGGAAGGTGATGGAGACCTTGATCCTAAAGCCTTCACTCCTTGATGGGAGATATAGAGTATTGGGTGGTGGTGGTGATGTGTTGGTGGTCATTTCTTGCTTGTGTGCCTGATGAAGAGTTGGGCTCCTATAAATTATGAATGGCAGCCATGGATATTTGGGTCACTTTTGAGAAAGCAGTGTGATATAATATAGAGAGCCCATAGGTCCTGTTTATGGGTTATGTCCTCTTAGGCTCTGTTGTGTGACCCTAGGTGAATTCCATATCTTAAGACTCAGTTTTCTCTCTGTGAAATGTTTCTAAACGATCCCTAAGTCTCTTCCATCTCTAATATTCAGTGTCTATCAGGTTGATGAAACAGAACACCCTCCCAGCTCTGGACCGTGTGGACCACTTAGCAGACTCAGAATGTAATTCTTACATTTATTCTCCCTTTACTCCTCTGTAGGACAGGTCTGTCCTTCAGGCCCTTCAGAACTCTATGCTGATTTGGTCCCTCGACCAGGGCAGAAGGGGTCAGGCACTGTGGAGAGAGGTGAGGGTGTTCTGGACTCTAAGACAGTAAAGGCACTAAAGTCACTTTAAAAGTTTTAGAGGAGCAGGAGGGCATTAGCTTCAGTAAGCCTATGGCTCTTGGCTGGGCTGCTTAGCCCAGCTAAGGACTTCCTTTAGCCCACCTCAGGATCTAGGCTTGAGGGCTGCAGAACCTAGGTCTGCTTCTTCCCCTGACATCCATTCTCAGGGCATCTCGTGCTTTGCCCTTCCTAGGGCTCAGGTTCTTGCCTTAGCACATAGCTTTGTGGAGCTATTTCAAAGCTCTTAATAAAGGTCAAGGAAGTGGGGTGGGGCTTTTCTATCCAAGGAAAACAAAGTCTTCCTGGTTGCCCTTCTCCCCTTGTTATCTAAGCTTTCCTCAGCTGTTGTCTTCTGCCAGCTTTTTGGCTCAAGAGGGCGCTGAGTTTGATGCCAGCTGGCAAATGAGGGGTGGGCCTTTTTCCTGCAGAGACCCCTCCTTGTTCCAGCTGAAAGTAGTTCCCCAGACTGCCTTTGGTGGTGAGGGCTGGATGCCAGACTGGTTAGCTGTGGTCTGGCTCAGTGGGGAGATGGGACCTCCATAGCTCATGGCAAGGTCTGAAGACAGCTGAGCCAGGAAAGCTGCTGCTGAGACAGCTCACAGGGAACTCTGGGAGGCCTGGGGTGTAGGGCTGGGGCTCCAGCTCCCAGGAGTACGGGGAGGTGTTTCTATGTGTCAGTATTTTGGATGTCCCAGGTCTTCTGAAGATTTGGGTCCTCCTCTCTGGGTAGCTCAGAAGTAAGGAGGTTAATGTGATTCAGTAGTACAGGAATGGGGATGGCAAGGGCAGAAGTGGCCTCTCAGTGTACCTCACTATTGCCCTCCTGGGTGAGACTGCATCTCCCAGGAGCTCTCTAGACAATGAGCATCTAAAGGAGGCTCCGGTTGTGCACAGGGGTGAATTTTCCTGTCTCTTTCATTGCTGTCTCTCCCCTCTCAAACTATCCAATGTGGTGTGAACATGGAAGAAATGGTTACTGGGGCTGTGTGGAGGAGCGTCTCACCTAGGGTGGTCACTTTGATCCAGGGATTCAATCTCCTCTCTTCGCATCGCGGCCAGTGTTGGATGTCTCACCCTATCTGCAGCTGGGTAGGAGGGCCAGGTTAAGTGCACCAGCTCCCTCTGAGAGCAAGCAGGCAGTGCGTAAAGCCGGAGCCTGCCTGAGGTGTTGCCTCCTCCCAGGTGGTGCGGGGGCTGATGGGCGGGCAGGCGTGCTGACAGCCGGCAGTTTGCGTGGGCTGTGCCATCTGATGTCTATTCCCAGCCCTGGGAGGAAGGGGGAGTCATTTTTATTCTGCAGGAGGAAGGGCCCCCAGCTGTCGCCTCTCTGACCAGCAGGCCTGGATCAGGGGCACAGGGTAGAGAAGGGGGCACAAGTGGTCTCCTCCTGCTTAGCCAGGTCGGACTGCAGTATAGGGAGTAAGTCACCAGTGGGGGCCCTTCCTGGCAGGCTGGATTGTAGGGGGAACTTCCCTCTTCTCCTGTCTTTCCATTTCTCCCTCTATCACCACCTGCCCTCACATCCTGGGGCAGCAGCTGGACAACCATTAGACCTCAGTGCCAGGGCCCTCGTCCTCCAGCTGGGATCTCAGTGGCTACCAGCTGCCTGTGCCTCCTGCTGGTGTGTTCCCTCCTCCCACCTACTATTCCGCACCTCCCTGTATCTCCCAATGTCTGTGGTATTTGTTGGGCTTCTCAGCAAGGAGGCAGAAGCCTTGCAGGAGCAGCAAATGGCTGGGGTTTTTTGCCCTTGTACCCTGGCCAAGGAAAGCTGCTAGTAGTCAGCCTGTTTTGCGTTTTAAAAAAAAAGTGCAGAAAAAAAATTTGTGTGTCATTTGCACAAATTTTCATATCAAGCTCACTAAGCCTTGATTCGAAATTTGATTATATTCCAAGTTTGATTATATTCAGACTCAACCTTGAGGACATTAGAAATATAGATGGGTTTTGTATCCAAATCTGAATGATAATGAGATTACTCTTCTGGGTTTGAATACCCTTCCCAAGCCCAGATCTTTCCTGTAACCACCCTTAGCCATGGCTGGGTGTGGTGTCAAATGGCAGGAGCTGTGTCTAGGGAAGTCTTCCAGCCTCACCTTGGCTTTTCAGCTGCATCAAAGGTAGGCTGCTGTCACTTGCCAGCCTGTGCCTCCTCTCTCCCCACCCTTCACAGGGCAGACTACCCTTCTCCGCTCCTTGACACCGGCCTGTCCCTTCTTTCTCATTGTCCCCTGTTTATAGCTGCTTTGGGTCTTGTTTTTAAAACCTCACTGTGGGAGATCCAGGCATCCTCCCTGAGCCAACTGGCTGCTGTGCCAAGGCCTGTTCAGAGTTAATAATAATCATTAGCTGAATGGCGGTAGAGTCTTTCAGCTCCAGATCTCTAAGCACTTGCAGGCTGAGTCAGCCAGCCCTCCCAGTCACCCTATTCCTGGGCTGTGGAGTGTAACAGAATGGAGAGGCACTGTGGGAGGGGAGGGAGTTTAGGAGTCTTGCTGCCTAGCCACGCCTTGAGGATTCTCTCCTCTGGGAATGCGCACTGAGAGTTCTTTGCACCTGACAAAGATCAAGGTATGGAGAGAACACAGTATATGCTTAGCTGAGACTAGTGGTGGCAGTGACAGCGGTTGTCCGTGAATCTCTAGTACTCCTGCTCTTCTGTTTACCTGTCTTGTCTTCCATGGGCACCCCTGGTTCTGATGCCTCAACCTCAGCATTTCTGGTGCCCCTTGTAAGCCTAAGTGCCCCTGATGCCCCTGTGTCTGGTTGGCATAAAGACCCAGTGTATCATGAAATGAAAGGTGCATTGGCCTGGGAGCTGAGAAACCTGCTATATGGGTTTACTTAGTCCCTAACACTGGTGTGGTTGTGGACAAACCACTTGCTGCTTGACCTACCTCACAGGGATGTTGTGAGGGTTACATGAGAGAACGAATGTTAACAGACATTGGAAAATTCAAAGCATTAAACAAATGTAAACATGTGGTATTATCATGCTGTTGTCCTTATCTCTTTCACTGATCTTGGCTCTGGCCTTTATGCTTCTTAGGGAGGCAAGAAGCGGTTATGGATAATGATGCTTAGGGGACCTGAGTCTCAGGTTGTGCTGGTCATCCTAACAGAACACGGACACATTTCTTCTTTCTAGATGCAACGTCATTGCTTACCCACTTCTGCCAGAAATGCCACCAAGGCTATGAACTACTGAAGTTTGCCTTAAGTGCTGCCTACCTGGTGTTTTCAAGTCATGGGGCTGAATACAGATATGGGAGTCAGTATAATTGCCCCCGAGGTCCAATCTGAAGTTTCTGGACTGCAAGTCACAAGTCTATTTAAATCTCTCCTCCTTAATTCTGCCCTTCTGAGGGAAAGTGGGGCAGGCAAGCCGGGAAGAGAGGAGCAACAGTAATGAACACAGCACTGCCACCCTGACCCTCTGGTTTCCCCTGTAGCCACAGGCTGAGCAATGCCTGCCTCAGGCACTGGAGATGCAGAGCTGTGAGCCTGGCTTCCAGGGGTGCAAAGCTTGTTTTCCCTTTCCTTGTTTCAGGCTCTTGGAGTAGGATCACAGTCCCCTCCTCCTCAAAGTGCTTTATCAGAATTAAAACACATGCGCGCGCACACACCATGAAAGCAGTTCTGTTTAAATTTTAAATTGGGGGAAGGATACTTTCCATTCCATTTGTGTGAAAGCAGCCAGCAGTCTGCCTGGAGTGGCTGCAGAGAGGCAGGAACAACAGCAGGCAGAGGCTTGAATATTTGCTTTTTCTCTTAATTGTTTTTTCTGTCCTGGGATCCAGAAATGAATTGCTAGTCAGGCATTGTGGGCATAGCCTCAGCGGTTCTCGCCAGCACAGCAGAGAGAAGACATAGCTGAAAGGCAGGAGGATAATGCCCTAGAACTGCCTTGGAGGGCGGTTTGAAGTAGCCAGTCTCCAACGCTGGGCTTAACGCAGATATAAATTACCTCCAGTAAGATGACCTTGCCCTGACCCGGAAAGCTTGGCTAGTCACCAGTGTTGTCAGAGAATAACAATCACTGTTTTTAATCCACCTGCTACTGTCAATTTCCCAGATGAGTTTTTAACCTTGTTGGAAGCAGATTAAGGAACTACTTCAGGCTATTCTGTAGTATCTGAGGAGTTAACTTTCTATCTCACTGAGTATACATGAGTGGCCCCTAGTACCCCCATTTTAAAGCAGACTCCCAGTTATGGTGCTTTCTAAGGATGCCCAGTTCTGCTTAGGTCCATGCCAAAAGCAAACTACGACCAAGTGAGGGAGCAGTGGGAAGTGAGGGAAAAGCAGCACAAAGTACTATCCAACTCCAGTACTCCCCAACCTGTGTGTGTGTTTGTGCACATGCACACACATACATCTTTGTGTTTTTGGGGACAAAGACTCTCGCTGTATATATGCCAGTGCTGAATGGCACCCAGAAGTCCCACCACAGGACCCCATGTCTTGGCTCACTGGAAGTTGGTTTTCTTAAGCCATGGTTCCACAACCTTTGTTATCCATGGAGAGTAACCAGGCTGACTAGACTAGAAGGCTTCAGGGCAGGTCTAGGTATCCATTTTATATTTTCCATCTGGGAGTGTATAAGCCTGATAAAGGGGCTTGATTGGCAGCTGCTTTAGTCTTCTTCTCTCAAGTCCCTGGAGAGGAAGCATCCAGCACAGGCTCATTGTCCTACTGCAGGGGCCTGAGCCTTTTCTGCCGTGTGGGAAAGTGAAGCTTCACCACTGGTTTCCTGAGAGATAAGGTAAGTGGTGCATGAACTGCAAATGCAGAAAGCGAAAGAGTTGAGAGACCAGGTGGAAGAGGGGCCAGGCGAGCCAATACACCAAACTCTCATCTAACGGCAACTGTCATATTAGCCCCTACCTCAAGTGCTGCCTAAGAGGAGCTAGGGAAAATTCTGTAAGACATGGTAGACAAAATTGCACATCTCAGCCAGAATCTAAGGGCTTGGCATGGGCCAAAATAGAAGCGGGAACTCCAAGTAGTCTTCCCCAGACCTGTTCTCTTTACCAGCTTCATCCTATTGGCCAAACTTTTAGCCATAGCAAAAACTGCTTTGCAGATCAGAAACTATAAATGCAGACTACAGGAGGGCTGTGGCATCGGCAGCTGAAATTTCATTGACTGCCAAGGTTGATTTGTCTGATGTGGCTGGCTGTCAGGTGTCTCCATCCTTCATCACCTTGGTTGTTCCTCCAGAAGTGAAAAAGGCAACTTTCCAGATAGAGGAGGACTCCCCTTGGGTGAGGATTTTATGAATGTAAAAAATTAGGTAATTATTCAGATACTGATTCTTTTTTTTTCCTTATATCATTTCCTCTCCCCCTTTGGCATCTACCCTGACAATTGGTACCTTTCGAGAGGTACCAAGAGAATAGCCAAAGAATTAGCATAGTCAGAGGGTAAACTCCAGTCCAATTTCTGGTAGGCTGCGTTTGTACCAAAAAAGTGAGGATTTCATTTTTCCATTCCATGCAATGCCCAGGACATATTAAACTGTCATTGAATATTAACCTTTTAGCCTAAGATGAAAATACTTTTAATCTAAGATGGCTACCATTTACAACAGGAAAACAGACTGATAATAATAAAAAATTCTGTGAACGTAAGCTGCTCCCCACCATTTTTTAAAACCCAATCCAAGCATTTTCCCATAGTATGGTTAGTAGACTTGATCCAAACTTCTAATAGAACTCCACAGGGAGGCAACTCGCCTCCCCAGGGATCCAGGAAGCCTTCATTATCTACATGCCTTAGGCCCAAGTCGTGCGATTTCTGAACTCTAAAGCCTTAGTGACATTTCTTCTGAGACTATCTCAGGGGTCCACAAGCTATGGTCTGTTGGTCAAACCAGCCTGCTGCCTAGTATTATGTAGTCTCTGAGCTAATAAGAGTTTTTATACTTTTAAATGGTTGAAAAAACTCAAAAGACATGTTAACATTATCTGAAATTCAAATATCAATGTCCATAAATAAAGTCTTATTGGAACAGAGCCATGGTCATTCGTTTACCTACTGTCTGTGGCTATACTCCTGCTACAGCAGCACAGTTGAGTTGTAGCAGAGACTATGTGGGCTGTAAAGCCCAAAATATTTGCTATCTGTCCTGTTACAGAAAAAGTATGCTGACCCCTGATGTATCTCAATGCTGAGATGTGGATTTCCATGTCCTTATTTGAAGATTCTCTCCCTAGACAGGCCACGCCCTTCTGAGGTACAGTGAACCCCACACACAGGCTGAAAAGATAAATAAATCAGTCAGATTGTGCCAGAACAGAGACTCAAGCCAGGTTTAATGATCATTGTCTAGTTTTTAGAGCCCAGAGGCTCCAAGGTTTGCCAGCCTGGGTGTACACACATGGGAGAAACAGGGTCCTGGACACGGGGTGGGGGTGGGGGTGGGGGGCCTGCTTGCTTTGCCAGCAGGGCTACAAGGAAGTACAGAGGTAAGAACACAGAAAACTGGAATCAGTAGGCTTTGCTTTCCCAAGCTAGGCTATACTCTCTCCTGGCCCCTTCCTGGGAGCCCCATAAATATAGGCAAAAGAAAAAAAAAATCACAAATAATTACATAGATTGTAGAGCCCTGTCACACTCTGTCTCCAGGGACACCTGCTTCCTGGGAGACATGTCTGGGTTATGGGTGCAGGGTGGGGTGTGGGGAGGAAGTGATCTCTTAGCCTGTTCTTATAACCATACCTGGTAGTTTTCTACACAGCGATCTAGTGAGCTTACATACGCTGAGTACTCAATCTCCCAGTTAAAAGGCTACCTTTGGGTTCTATCAACTGAAACCACAGGAAGAAACTAAATCAGTTAAATCTCTTGTTGGCAGGCACATCTACCAGGTGTCTCAAACTAGGAGCCAACCTAGTGCATAGAGTAGGCAGACTCAGAGCTGCCAGCCTTCTCTCATTGCCTAAACTGGGTAAGACTAATGAAGAAAATGGGCCTCCTGGTCCTCTAGAGCTCCACTGGAATGCCTGCTTCATTTGACACTCACTTTATTTTATTTTATTTTATTTTGAGACAGAGTCTCACTCTGTTGCCCAGGCTAGAGTGCTGTGGCGTCAGCCTACCTCACAGCAACCTCAAACTCCTGGACTCAAGCAATCCTCCTGCCTCAGCCTCCCGAGTAGCTGGGAGCTACAGGCATGTGCCACCATGCCTGGCTAATGTTTTATATATATTTTCTTAGTTGGCCAATTTCTCTTCTATTTTTAGTAGAGACTGGGTCTTGCTCTTGCTCAAGCTGGTTTCAAACTCCTGCCTTGAAGCAATCCTCCCGCCTCAGCCTCTCAGAGTGCTAGGATTACAGGAGTGAGCCACCACGCCTGGCCGATGCTCACTTTAAAGAATTTCAGAGCCCTAGATGGTGCCAAGAGGGGAAACTGTAGCATGGAAATGAGATTTTCCCAGGTTTCCTGTTAAGTGTAAGGAGGGAGTACTGGTTCCTATAGCTCCAATAATAAAATCCTCAGAAGTCTCTGGAGTATAACCAGAGAACTTTTCTCTCCTGCGAGGAGCTAACATAGGAAGAGCAACTCACAGCTGGTTGGCCCCCTGCCACTTTCCTTCTGGGTCCTTCACTGACCTAGTTCTATCTTAATTTCTCATATATATATAGCCTTTAATCTAAGGAGGGCTTCTGAGGAGCCTGAAGAACCAGCTAGCTCACCACCCCTTCTCCCAAGGTCTTCAACCCATGGTTCTCCTAACCCCAGCCTTTGCAGAGAAGTGATTCAGTGCCATGGAGATGTGGGTGAAGCTTCAGGGGGTCAGAAATGAAAGTACAAGAGTTTGTGTATTTGAGGAGCCTGGCATGATCAATGTCTCTCCTACAGGGCAAGAAAATTGTGTGCATGAAGTTGTGCACATAGATGGAGACCATTCTGAGAGTAGCATTAGTGGGGACTACAGATTCACTGTCCTGATGGAAGTCAAGGTGCTGGTGTGCATGCATACCTATAAGCATGCATACCTATGAGCATGCAAGTACTTGAGGGAAATGCTGCACCTCTCTCTCAACAAAACTAGGTTGCTAATAAAGGATGGACAGCAGTCTTGAGATCCCAGGACCAGACAAGGGGAAGATGTTGAGTTCCAGTCCCCTTCCCCAATCTTAACAGGAAGTTTAATAGTCAGGCCCTCCTAACAAGCAGCCCTCACCTGCAGGTAAATAATACCTCTTGGAATCTAAAAAGCAAGTCAGAAAATTAGAGGATCTGGAGAAATTCCAATGGACAAGAAATTTGGGGGAGAAGAGACACTGAAAAAGACCAATGTCAGAAAACATTTTTACCTTTGCCCTGCTCATCCTGCTGCCAAAGCTCAGAGCAACCATTTCCCAGGGCATGCAGTATAATCAAAGAGAGTTAAAGGGATCAGTCATCTCCATACCCAAAAGTATTCTGCAATCTTGGATGAAATGTATTTTGGGCTCATTTTTTTTTAAGTTCCTCTGACAACCACAACTGCACAGAGCTCTGACTGAGAGGGATGGGGTGGCAGAACTTTCCTTCCGAAAGTTTAATGCTACTGATTGTCTCTGCTGCAGATTACGTGGAAACTTGTGGAGAGGGCAGAACTCCAAGGCCCACCCCAAATTGCCAGGCTGGGGCAGAGACCACCCAATTCCAACCGCTCTGATGATAAAATCCCATGCTTTGGCTTTGCAGCAGGAGATCTCTGAGCAAGGAAGCCTTGTCAGTATAGAAGAGACACATACCAGGGCCCCTCTACCTCCAAGCCCAGTCTAACCCAGCTGGGGCCAGACTTTCCTGGCCCCTCCCTTTGCAGAGCAGCGTATTAAGGAAAACTCAGAATCCCAACTGAGCTTGATAGGGAGACTGAATGAAGAGATGGTATACACAGAAAATCAGGTAGGTCCAGCTGGATGCTACATAATAGAGGCAGATTTACCTTCATCCTTCTAGTGGGAAGTGGTCTCATGTACCACATCTGTGGTAGGCATCCATAAAAGCTCTGGCTTTAGTGGCCCTCACTGTGGTCTGACACACAGGTGCTGGGAATCAAATGCTAACCAAGGGTTTCACCAACTAGGGAATTAGCCTATCTGGAATTCATCCCCCATCTACAAGTTCTGCATTGGCACTTCTGCTGTGACACAGATCTATCAGTTCATGCTGTACCCCTCTGTGCCACTGGTCCTAGGACAAGTCACATCCCACATTGCTGCCTTAACCAACAGGCAAAAGGCCAGGCTCCTGCAAAGATCCATCCACCCAGGGCTTATCAGGAAAAAGGAAGGCTTTATCTCAACAGATTTGAAGCATGTTATTGATTGAGGTCTCAGTCTTTTCCTGACTCATTTTACAAAGGTTTCCAATTTCCCCAGATGTGAAGTATGACTTCCTGACCAAAGAAGATACCACAGCTTTCCCCAAGTGTGGCTCCTGTGGAAGTTCCCCCCAACACACAGAATATCACAGGTGTGGGTGGGCAGAGACAGGATTTTTTTTTTCCAAATGGTTTTCTCTTAAGGAGCTAGTGATGACCTCAAAAAAGTTTAGGACATCTGCTTTTCCCCTCACTCCTTCCTCATTCCCATCCAGCTCAGACATGCTTCTCTTCCTCTACCACATTGAGAATTGCCGGGCTATTGGGTAAGGGTGTAGTATTTGCCTGAGGATTAATATATCCATATTTGAAAATTATGGCAGCCACACCCTGGTTGGGGTCTTGCCCTCTGTTGTACCTGTGACCAATTCCCTTGAGGTCAGGAGGAACCCACTCCCTTGGCCAGCCAGCCCTCTCTTTCCATCCCCTCATAGCCTTCAGGGTGCATTACCTCTCCTGGGGCAGAATCTCCCCACCAACCCATCCTGCTCACACCACAATGGGCGTATCAGAGAAGACCGAGCTGACTGATTCTGGATCTGACATCCTCCGTTGGCCCTTGCCTGTTGCCTCGGGCACTGGCAAGGTGTTGCCTGGCTTGAGCTTGCCGTTTTGACCCTGCCCAGGTCCAGCAGGTTCCAGGAAGGCCACCCGCCGGTCAAAACCATCATCTTTGTCCCCACCAGCCATAGGATCATGGTTGGGTGTGGTACTAAGCATGGAAGAGCTGAGGCTGTCTCCTTGATGGCTGGAAGGCTTCTCTACACCCCGGCACCAGCAGCGGCAAGGGGTGAGGTATAGGTATATGAGGACCAGGACCACACTGAGGATACAGCCCACTAGGGTGGTATAGGCTGTATTGAGGGTGTCATGGTGTCCGTGTAAGGTGGAATTGTACACTTTCAGTTCCACAGACAGTGTCTCATTGAAAGTCTCCCCCATGGCATAGCAGGTATACACACCACCGTCCTCGACCTGCACCTGCCGGAAATGAAGACTGCCATCCTTGGACACTGTTACCGTGCCATTGGCCACCTCATCTAGCACCCGTTCATTGCTTGGTGTCACCCACATCTTGGTCATCCCCTGCTGCTTGGTATCACACTTGATGGTCAAGTTGTCACCCAGGTGGGCCTCCCAGGCACGCTCCTTGTACTCGCTGCAGTTGAGGAAACTCAGGTTGAAGACATTGTGCAGCTTCTTGGAGTTCATGCAGTATAGATCCTCCTGAAAGTCCATCACGGAGCTCAGCTGCCGATACTGCCAGTGTGAAAAGAGTTGGTAGAGCTCACAGTCGCAGTGCAGGGGGTTGTTGTGTAGGTACAGCCCATTCTTGATCCATGCTGGAAGCTTCTGCAGGTCGGGCAGTGGCAACTTATTCAGCTTGTTAGAGGAGAGATCCAGGAGTGTTAGTTTGGGTAGCCTGGTTCCTTCCTTGACCAGTTCCAGAGGGAATCGGGAGATCTGGTTCTGGCTCAAGTAGAGTTTCTGCAGTTGGGCCATGTCGTCAAAGGCGGAGCGGTCCACCGCCACAATGTGGTTATTGTAGAGCAGCAGCACCTCCAGTGCTTGCAGTTCACTGAACAGGAACTCATCCAGTGTACGCAGCTGGTTGGAGGAGAGGTCCAGGTAGCGCAGGTTGGGTACTGGGGAAAAGGCCTCAGAGGAGATGAAGTTCAGGTGGTTGTGGCTCAGCAGCAGGGAGTGCAGGTGGGTCAGGCGGGTGGGGGTCCACTCAGCCCGCAGGCGGCTCAGGTTGTTGTGGCTGAGGTCCAGCAGTGCTGTGTAACTGGGCAAGGAATGGGGCACGTTGGGCAGCTGCTGCTTGGAGCAGCTTAGGATGTTGCTGGCGCACAAGCAGGCGGCAGGACAGGTAACCACGGGGCGGCCGGCTCTGGCCACCTCAAAAAGGAGCAGGAACAAGGACAGCAGCAGGAGCCAGAGGCCTCGCAGGTCACGCTGGGGTTGCATAGTGTCACTAGAGTGGGCGAGGAAGGCCACAAGGAAGATCTGGGAGGAAGTCACCCGGGCATGTTCTGGTGGAGTACAGAAAGGTCACTTGAGAGACATGGGTTTGTGGTAACCAAGGACTCAACAGGGAAGGACCACCTCTCCCACTTTCCCTCCCACCCCTACCTCCACCCCCGTTGCGCTAGAAGAGAAAGATGCTGAGTAGTTCCCAGGCACTGTGCAGGGGGTGGGCTCAAAATACTGGGGTAGAAGAGGAGGTGGCACAAGGGCCCACGGGGCTGGGGTCACAGGGGTGTAAAATGGGGTTTGCACAGGATGTCAGGAACTGTTGGGGGTCACAGGGATTGCACGGCCGGATTTGGAGGCGGGGTCGACAGGGCCTTTTGGGAGGAGCTGAGGGAAGGTCAACAGCGCACCGGGCTGGGTAGGACGCATCCTGATGGGGTTGAGGGCCCCCGGGGCCTGTAGGGACGGGCTCCCCCCGGGACCTCTGGTCACTGCACCTGCTCGGCGAGGACGTGTCTCAGCCCATGGCTGGTCCGGGAGCTCTGTCGCGGCCTCCCCCGGCGGTGCCTCACCGGCCGGCCTGTCACAGCGCCCGCCTCACGCAGGGGCCAGCGCCCGGCAACATCTCCGCCCGGGGACTTGCCGGGCTCGGCTCTGCTCACTCGCGCCGCCGCCTCGATTGCTGCGCCCTCCGGAGCCCACCGACCACGGCCGCCGCCTCGGGGTCCGCAGGCCTGGCGCGGAGCGGTGCGGGGAGCGGGAGGCGCCGAGATCCCGGCGGAGACAGCGGCGTGGGGGCTGCGAGCACCGCGCGCGCGCCCGCCGCCGCCGCCGGAGCCTCGGGGCGCGTGCGCGCGGCGGGGGCGGGGCGCACGTGCGTGTGTTTGTGTCGGAGCCCGGCGGGCGGACGCGCGCGGGGTCGGCAGCCGCTGTCCCCGCGTGGGGTCATTCTCTCTGAGAATGTGCCTGGGACGCCAGGCTGGTGACGAAAACTCAGGAAAGTGGGGCACTGGCCCCTCAGGCTCCTGTGTTATTTCCTCTGCCACCATCCCCCCCACCCCCCGCCCCCGCCCCCAGTACTCTTCTTTCTACCCAAACCCACTGTCAGGAAAAGTATGTCTAACTGAAGTGAATTCGCTGCCACTGACTCTGGGGCAAGAAGCGTCATATATCTTTTAATTTTACAAATTAAAGAAATCTGGCTCAGCTCCCACCTGTCAGTGTTGGCGGGAAATCCATTAGTCACGATTTGAGGTTCTCCCCCTCCCTTCTCTCTGGGGCTGTAAAGTCCCAAAATTTGGGGAAGGGTTTTCTTCCTTCCCATTCATGATGCTACATGACTCTTGAGGTACCACTACTGCAGGGCACAGCTCCCTAGCCTGCAAGCCAGCTGTGCAGCGGTGAAGAAGTAGGCATGTCTTTACTGCCTGCAGGTGCAGGACCCCCCTTTCCCAGACACCCCATGCAGCTCTCCCCACTCCACGAACTACATACACACAGGGACTGCATACAAGCCAGGGACAGGTTTCCGTTCCCAAAAAACCCTTCCCAGCCTGGGGGGAGGTCATTCATCCCTTAGGCCTGGCCACTTGCCTTCTTCCTGAACCAGTACCAGCTTTCCCCCCTCCCTGTATGGAGCAATTCCAGAATAGTTTTGCTATTACCTAATCCTCAAGATGAAGGCCCCTGGTGGGGGTGGAGGTGTCTCTTCTTTAGGGTGGCCCCTGAAACAAGAAGAAGCTGTTAACCAGCGTATGTTGTTAGGAGCTGGTGATGGGGAAAGGGGAATGTGGAAACCTTATAATTCAAGATTTTAGCTATTCTTGAGATGGTGGACTGTCGGGGAGAAATTACTTTTTTATTCTTTCTAGTCTCTTACAACAGCAAGACCAAGACTGAAATTAATGCTCAATAGATTAGCCTGCTACGAGTTTTAAAAAGAAAGAATTTATATCTGTCACATATGTTTTACCATGAATTTAAGTGAATATGTTATCTCTTCAAGGGGTATTAGCATGTTAACCTTATGCATGATGTGAAAAGGTCTTTCTTTTCCTGTTCATATCAGGCATCAGCAAAAAAGGTGGGGAGGGTGTTCTTTTTGGAGGGCAAGGAATGAGAAATGCTGAAATCACATTGCATCAGTTATCAACTGCTACATATCAAATTATCCCAAAACTTAGTGGCTTACTACAACAGTGTACATTTATTGTCTTTCACAGTTTCTGTTGGTCAGAGATTCGGGAGCAGCTTGGTGGACAGATCTGGTTTGGAGGTTTTTCATGCAGTTGAAGTTATATGTCAGATGGAGCTATAGTCATTAGAAGGCTTGGCTGGGGCCATAAGATCAACTTCCACGGAGGTTTACTTACATGGATCATTCATATGGCTGGCTGGTGGCAGGAAATCTCGGTGCCTCTCCACAAGATGGCTTGATTGTCCTCACAACATTGTAGCTGACTTTCCTCAGAGCAAGAGATCCAAGAGAGAGCAAGACAGGAGTCACAGTAACTTAACTCTTTGAAGTTATGCTGCCTGTCACCTCCACTTTGATCACATACACAAGCCCTGATTCAATCTGAAGTGACTACACAAGGCACAAATACCAGGAGGATAGGGTCACTGGCGGCCATCTAAGAGGCTGGCTATCACACACATCACCTTTGAAATCACATCTATTTTTTAATTTTGAAAAATTTCAAACATTTTCAAAATGTTTGTAGACAAACATACACAAAAGTAGAGAAAATAGTATAATGAACTCTGATATGCCCATTATTCATATTCAATAATTATCAAGCAAATGCCATATTATTTTGTATAAATATCCTGAAAAACACATACTCTTCCCACCCCATCCCTCAACCCCACATCTTATACTAATGTTCTCTAGGTTCCAGTGTTCCAGGCTCTCTCCTCTCCCTTTCCTCTTCTGCGATGTTTAAGGGGTAGGAGAAAAACAGATACAAAGAAAGAAGAAGGCCCTTTATGCTGAATATTTCAAGAATGGGAACCTATGGTTTGGAGGGGTCACCACAAGCATGGTCTTCAGTCAGTCTCTTTTTTTCAACTTATCCAGAACTAATCATGCCCCTTTAAAGTTTTGATGTGTGTATAAACCACTGGGGGATTTTACTAACATGGAGATTCTGAATCAGTAGGTCTTGGCGAAGTGTGGGAATCTGCATTCGTGATAAGCTACAAGGTGATGCCGATGCTGCTGGTCCACAGACCGCACTTTGAACAATGAAGGTCTAGAGCTGTGCTGTCCCAATTGGTAGCCATTAGCCACATGTGGCTACTTATATTAATTAAAATTAAATAGCATTATAAATCACTTCTTCAGTTTCCCTAGCCACATTTCAAATGCTCAATAAACACACGTGGCTAGCTACCCTATTTAATAGCACATCGTCACAGAAATTTCCATTGGATGGCACTAGTATAGAGAACTGACTCATAATAATTCTCCCACAGCTGCTTTTTAGACCAGAACAGCTATCTGTTTATTCACAACAAAAGAGGACCTGGGCAGGATAAATAGCAACAGGTTATTTTTAGTGAGTATTTATTTCCTCTTGCTGGAATGGATAAACCCAGTGTTCCTAAACACAATTTGGAAGGCTGTTTGGTTAGCTCAGTACTTGTGCAAAAGAGGTTGGATATGTCTACCAGGTTATGATTGCTTTTCTCCACATTTAGAAGTATTTTATCTTCCTTAATAACTAGTACTGGGCATTAGAATCAGTGGAGAATGCTGAAGACACCGTATTAAGAAGTTACCCTTTGACTCCATTTAAAAGATACCTTTTAGGCCAGGAGCCGTGGCTCACGCCTGTAATCCTAGCACTCTGGGAGGCCAAGGCAGGCGGATCACTCAAGGTCATGAGTTCGAAACCAGCCTGAGCAAGAGCGGGACCCCATCTCTACTATAAATAGAAAGAAATCAATTGGCCAACTAAAAATATATAGAAAAAAAATTAGCCGGGCATCGTGTTGCATGCCTTTTAAAGGAGGTTTGCCACACTTCTTTTAGGATAATGTCTAATTTTCCTTTTTTTGAGACAGAGTCTCACTCTGTTGCCCTAGCTAGAGTGCTGTGGTGTCAGCCTAGCTCACAGCAACTCAAACTCCTGGGCTCAAGCAATCCTTCTGCCTCAGCCTCCTGAGTATCTGGGACTACAGGCATGCGCCACCATGCCCAGCTAATTTTTTCTATTTTTAGTAAAGACAGGGTCTCGTTCTTGCTCAGACTGGTCTTGAACTCCTGAGCTCAAATGATCCATCCACCTCGGCTTCCCAGAGTGCTAGAATTACAGGTGTGAGCCACCACACCTGGCCTAGTGTCTAATTTTATGTGCACACTTAGATATCCCTTTCTGTGATTCCATTGCACATTGTATACATGTCCTTAAAGAAATTTTCATATATTATTTTAATTGGTTACAGATCTGTTTCCCCATTAGACTGTTAGCTCCTTGAGAGCAGGGATTTGCCCTGGATCATACTCCTAGTAGTCATTCAAAATATGTTTGTTGAATTACTTAATCAATTAATAATTGTATCAAATTAGCATATTTATAATACATTAGTTTCCTCAATGCCTGGTGTAGGGGTAAGGATGGAACATACGGCTGGGCTTGAATGAGTCACAGTTGCATAGTGGCTGTGTGATTTGGGGTATTTCACTTTATTCTATCAAATCTCATTCCATTATCTCTAAAATGGGAACAGTAATAATACGTGGGCTTGCTTTATAAGATTATTTTGGGGATCAAATAAGATAACACCTGTAAAAATGCTTTATCACTTATAATTGTTATCTTTTTAAAAACCCTAGTTTGGCAGGGCATGGTGGCTCAACACCTGTAATCCTAGCACTCTGGGAGCCTGAGACAGGAGGAGCTATTGAGGTCAGGAGTTTGAGACCAGCCTCACCAAGAGCGAGACCCTGTCTATATTAAAAATAGAAAGAAATTAGCTGGTCAACTAAAAAATAGAAAAAATTAGCTAGTTCTGCTGGCACATGCCGGTAGTCCCAGCTACTAGGGAGGCCAAGGCAAGAGGATCACTTGAGCCCAGGAGTTTAAGGTTGCAGTGAGATATGATGATGCCAGGGCACTCTAACCCAGGCAACAGTGAGACTCTGTCTCAAAAAATTAAAAGAAAAAAAAAAAAAAACCCAAAAAAACCCCTAGTTTTCTCAAGAATTAGGAGATTCCCTGGTCTCAGGTCTCAGTCATGGTTCACATATACAGATTACCTTGCACAACTGTCTGCCTTGTCCTTGCATTCTAGGGCATTGCCTGTTTAGAACATTCACTTGTATTTTCAAGCTCTCCCTCTCTGGCCTAACTAGATTTTACAATTTAAAAATATTTATAAATTTTAAATAGAAATTTAAATGTTGAAAAATTTTAAATATTTTAAGTATTCTTGCATTTTGTGGAGAACCCCAGAGGTATAACTAATATCAGCCATTTTTATAGTTCTTAAGTGTCTCCAAAAGCAGGGGAGCTCTACAATGAGGCTATTTTGGGAGTGGGTAGCAATAAAGATGAGTTCTTTGTTAAGAATTGCTTACACAGCTAACATTTTAGCCCTCAGCATTGGATTGAGCCACCTTTCTTTCTGTATCTAGCAGTTCACCCATGTTTCCATGTTTGGTGTGTCCCTGAAGGTGGTCAGTCAGGAGGATTCCTGTTGCCATCCTTTTGCCTCCACTTCCATAAACTATCATTTATTTCATTGACTCTTTTAACTTTTTAAGTTATTAATATAACTTGCCCCTTAGCATGCTCACACATTGATTTATTCAATGTCCAGGAGGCAAACACTCCCTCTTTTTAGACAACTTGCCTTGGACTCCCTCTTTGTGCACTTCCCAGAAGCTCCATTTAATCTGCAGAAACCACAAGGATGTGCATATCAACTAGGGGCAACTGACGGCTCACTGGTGTGGGTCGAGGGGTGCTAGGGACCTATCAGTCAGTGCCTTGGGCTCTTCAGGCTTGTCAAACAAATCTGAGGGCACCTGTTTAACCTATAGCTCATGCTCTCGGTCAGGGCCATCCTGCCTCCACAGAGGTGGCTACTCCAGATGCTAAATCATGAACATTTTCTTGACTTTTGATATCCACATATGGACATCTCAAAATAGTCCTACATCGAGTCACCAGATAGATGCGTCTTTGAACTATGGCTGAACAATACAATCATGGTTCAAAATGTTATTAATATTTCAGGCTGAGTGCAGTGGCTCATGCCTATAATCCCAGAACTTTGGGAGGCCAAATGGGAGGATTGCTTGAGCCCAGAAGTTGGAGGTTACAAGAGCTTTGATTGCACCACTGCACTCCAGCCTGGGCAACAGAATGAGACCTTGTTTTTTAAAAAACAAACAAACAACAACAACAAAAACCCCTAAATGTTAATTCAGCCCTTAGGGGCATGGTTCCACCACCACAGTCCACCTACAGCTGACCAGACATCCCAGAGATGAACAACTTTGGTTCCAAGGCACTGTTACAGATATGACAACCCTGGCTTTCCTGCCATGGAGGGCTGGATAACCAGGAGGTCCTCCACAAGGTATTTTATTTTATTTTTTTCATTAGGAAATTTTATTACAAGTCTGAAAATATTTTCTTTTCCTGTATATGTAACCCTCTCTTTTAATTTCTATAGGCTTTATATCTATAATTAAATCCTAGGTAATATTGAGACTTGTAAGCTAATTTTCATGTCATATGAATCTTTGACTAGTTTGTGTTTTATTTGGAAAGTTAATATTGTAGTTAGTGCTTTTATGATTTAGGGAGGGATTATAGTCAAACTAAGTATTAAGTTTATATTTAAGAATTTTTCTCCCTGATCTGTGGCCATTTGATTAACTCTTTGAGTTTATAGATCTTTCTCCTCCAATCATGTTGTCTGAGTCTTTACTCATTTTCGTTTGAAGTTTCTACTTTTCAACCACTTACATTGTTCTTAGCTGATTCTGAGACTAATCATAATATTAGCTCATCTGATCCTTACCTATAATGAGAGAACTTTACCCATGCTGGAAGAGACATTAGCAATCATATTCACAAGCTCGTTCACAGCAGAACTGAGTTAAGAACCTAGAGAAAGAGTGTAGCTTTGTGGTTAAAAGAATAGTCTTTGGAGCTAGGCTTCTTGAGATCAAATCCTGGCTCTGCCACTCACTGTGTGACTTAAGCTAGTTACTTAACCTATAAAATGGGATAAGAATACCTGCCTAATGGGGTTGTTGTGAGGATTTACTAAGTTTGTACATCTAACAGAGTCTCTAACACGCAGTAGGCACTCTTTAAGTGTGGCGAGGTAGGAGTGGGCTGTCTCCTGAAACCTTGGTCAAGGTTCTTTTCAATGCACCATAACATTTCTAAGGATAGTGCAAAGCAAATAGAATTGGGGAAAATCTCTGAAATATGTGGTCTATGCTCTCCAAGGCTTGGGATCTGGGCCCAGATTATGGGCAGACCAAATTTATAGGTGTTGATGAATGGGAAACTAGGATTAGGAATTCATTAGGAAGCCCCAGTAGGGGTGAAGGAGCAAGGCAGACCCAGGGTCAGTAACAGTGTAGTTGGCTCTTGTCAGTTCGTGGGAGGGCACACGCCAGACCAGAAGGAATGGCAAGGTCTGGCTCCCAAGAATGAGCAGTGGTTCCTTTAAAACCACAAGCAAAGGAGCTCCAGCTGTACTTAGTTTGGGTCAGACCATAGCTGGAGTATCAAGTTCAGTTCTGGGCAGCTCATTTACAGTCTGGAGCACAACCAGAGGGAGTTGATGGAGCAGTTCGTAGTCCAGTGATCGTATCATATGCATTCACTCACAAACATCTGTTCAGCCCCTTGGGCAAAGCACTTGGGGTGAGGCTGGGTCGAGTGGGATGTAAATATGCTTTAGAAATAGTTTTTTCCCTCGAGGACCTAGAAGGTGAGAAATGTGGATTCTCTTCAAGTTAGCAAACATCTATCAATAGCCTGTTATGTTGAGGACTCTGTGTAGGGGGTTTGACCTTTGTAGCCAATAGAAAGAGCACTGGACTGAGTGTTCAGAAAGCTAAATTCTAGTAACACCCCTGTTGTCAACTAGCTGTGTGACTGTGGGTAATTTACTTTGGGCCTAAGTTTGCTCACATATAAAATGGAAGTTATGATACCTGCCCTCAAGGAGGCCAACGGGGGAGGATTGATTAAGTTCAGGAGTTCAAGACCAGCCTGAGCCAGAGTGAAATCCCATCTCTACTAAAAATAGAAAGAAGAAAAAAAAAATTAGCTGTGCATAGTGGTGCATGCCTATAGTTTCCGCTATTCCAGAGGCTGAGGCAAGGAGGATCACTTGAGCCCAGGAGTTTGAGGTTGCTGTGAGATATCATGATGCCACTGTACTCTGGCCTGGGCGACAAAGCAAGACTCTGTCTCAAAAAAAAAAAAAAAAAAAAAAAAAAAAAAAAAAAAAGTATAAATTCTAGTGCCTCTGACCCATTGAATCAGAATCTTCGTGGGAGGAACCTGGGAAGCATTTTGAACATCAGGGCAGTTGGGAAACACTACCTTTTGGGTCAGTGTCCTTCATGTGTAGGCCCCCAACTACATACATCAGAATATCTGAGAAATTTAGAAAGAGGATTCCGAGGCCCACCACAGACTTGCTTAGAAATCTGGAAATGGAGGCATGGGAATTTGTATTTAAAGTGATTCTTTGTACCCCCAAATTTAAGAACCACTATTATAGGGTTTTGGTGAGGATTAAATGAGAATGGATGTGAAAACTTGGATAGCTCATGTATGAGGAATAACTGAGCAATGAGAGCCTTTTACTTTGAGAGGAAGTCATCATAACCATTTCTCAAAGTGGAGGTTGTGTATTAATCAGAATCTTTGGAACTGCAAAGAATAGTCAAATCTAACAGGCTTTAGGAAGAAAGGTTTATTGCAGGACTCCACAGGTAGTTGGTGAGTTGCCTTACTAGCTATAGTAACTGTGGTCCCAGTGCTTTTAAGATTTGAAGAATTGAAATAGTATTTTGAAATGTAAGAAAGAGACCTGCAACCCAAAAGTCATCTACCATTTTTGGTTTCCACCAGGATGTTCACTTCCCCCAAAAAGAGGCTTAAATGAGTCAAAAATTTGGGGGGCAAAATTCTTCTTCGTCTTCTTCTTTTTTTTTTTTTTTTTTTTTGCCTGCGCCTTCTTTGGGACAAATTAAATGAATGGTTACACATTATTCTCTGCATTTTTCAACTATATAGAATCTTTCTTTTCCCTCCCTCCCTCCCTCCCTCCCTCCCTCCCTCCCTCCCTCCCTCCCTCCCTCCCTCCCTCCCTCCCTCCCTCCCTCCCTTCCTTCCTTCCTTCCTTCCTTCCTTCCTTCCTTCCTTCCTTCCTTCCTTTCTCTCTTTCTTTCTTTCTCTCTTTCTTATCTTGCTCTGCTGCCCAGGCTCTGCAGTGGCACGATCATAGCTTATTGCGTCTCGATTCCTGGGCTGAAGTGATCTTCCCACCTTAGCCTCCCAAGTAGCTGGGATTACAGGCACACACCACCATACCTGGCTTGGGCAGAGTTCTTATCAAGCCCTTTCTTTTGGCCTTCTGTGTGCCCCACCCATATATGGCTAATTTTAGCATGTGGACTAATCCCTGTCCAATCATCTGTGGTTACAGTAGCCAAGTTAGTTTTACCCAAGATACATTACACCTTGGGGATCTGCTTTCTTCAGAAAAGTAAGAAGGGAAAAATCTTTAAAAATAAGCATTGTGAGTTCTCTTGGTTTATGCAGTATAGGTTTTCATGAGAAAGAGGGAGTGAAAAATGAGGTATGGTTCTGAAGCTTGGTAATACAGATCTCTTTGTGAAACCAATGGGTTCTCTCTCCCCAGCACATGGGCAGAGACACACACAATTTTATACATTTCTTGGACTTCATAAAGCCCATCCATGGATACCTCTGTTCTTCTGAGCTTTTAAAGGGTGGAACTATACTACTGGGTGGATGTTTCAGAAAAAAACAGTTTTCTATTCCATGTACAGAAACATCTGGCATTTCAACTGTCCAATAATAAATGTTTTCCATGTTGAAGTAGTGAACTCCCCATCATAGGAAGCATTCAAACAGGAGCTGGATGACCAGTTTGCACAGATGTCCATTCATTTATTTGTTCATTCATTCTATCACATGTATCCCCATTCACATATAGCAAGAACTTCTGTGAGTGTACAGGAATAGAAAAGTAGAGTACAAAGAAACTGTCTCTGTTCTCAAGTGCCATGGTTTAGTGAAAGAAAGTGAGACACAGATGGTCATAATGCATGGTGACAGGTAACATAAGAGCATAAAGACTTAGGAGGCCAGAGAAGAGAAGAGAGCAAATTTGTGAGGAATCCTACGTAGGGCCAGAGGTTGACCAGATGTCCCCTAAATCCTCTTCCAACTCTGGTATCCTGTGTAGCAGTGGGGCCACGGGGTAGCTTAGGGTGTGAGGTGGGCTTTAGCCATACCCTTCCAAACAGATGTGCAATATGTGTGAAAAAACCAAAACAATGTACTTGCTGTACTAACACAGCTTCTGGAGGAGTCTTCCAGCTTTCCCTGCCTCTCACCTTTCAACCACATGGCAGCCTCTTAGCTTGTCCTATATGGAAATTCTGGAACTGCTATTGATCCTAAGGGGGTCTTTTGCTTTTAAAGTCAGGGTCTTACTATGTTGCCCAAGCTGGGCTTGACCTCCTAGGTTCTAGCAGTCCTCCTGCCTCAGCCTTCTGAGTAGCTGGGACTGCAGGTGTGTACCACCTCGCCAGGCCTAAAGGTCTGTTTTTCACAAAGTTATCAAATCACAGGCCTGAGCCCTTCCCGGGCATTGTTGTGTGAATGAAGCATCTTTAGTCTACGGTTTGGGCTGGAAAGCCAGGGACTGCCAGTGAGAATGTGCTGCTGAGGATGAGGAAGGGGGCAGCTGAGCATGGAGTGGCTGTCCCAGACCTAGAGTCATCTCCCCATGATTGTTCAACTTTGAGGTTTGAAAGCATGTCCTCCCCTGCAGGTTTTCCTCGTTTTGTTTGCCTGCTTCCACAGACAGTACACCCGCCCTTTCTCCCTCCCACCAAGGTCACCACTCAGCAGGCTTTGATAAATGCCATCTTTTTTTGAAAGTCGCCTTGGAAAAAGGCAATTTGACTGCAGTGAGGCAGAACAGGGAGCTGAACACCAGCCGCTCTTTATCGACCAGAGCCCAACCCCAAGAACAAAGCGAAGAGGAGCATAGTGCTGCCTTGGGCTCCTGGTGATCCTGGACCGCCTCTCCCCAGGGACCTGTGTGCTGTGTGCAGAAGCCTATAGCGCCTGGGTCCTGGCCTCTGGTCTCCTCCTCCTCTCTCCTTCTCCCCAGCCCTTTGTCTTCTGCTACTTATTTCCTGGCTGGTAACTAAAGGTCCCGAAAACCCCCACAGCTCTGG